>NC_092464.1:45966415-46600824 GCF_047495875.1 Pithys albifrons albifrons | reverse complement strand
TGCCACAATACAGTGATAAACTCCAGCCTACTACTCAGTAACCAGCTCCAAGACTGCAAGTTCAGAAGCTGATACAGTTAAATTCTACTCTGTCACAACGTGAGCCACCACAGAGGAACTGCAGGTTAGCCATAAATCCCATGCTATTTGTTTAAAAGCAAAGATCTTGTTTTAAATACTAGAGGACGAGTTACCTTCTTGTTCCTGAAAATTTCCATTTTCAAAGCTTACTCTAGAACTACGAAGGTAGGAATATTTTAAGTGTTATTCTAAAGTAAGTTGAAACCTTTACAAAACTGTATGACTGCAATAAGTGGTGTTTTTGAAAAAGCAAATAAGTGACATGCAATAAAATTATGGGAACTGGCAGTACTAAGCATGCCCTTAATATCATACAGTAAATATCGTTGGAAGTTGGCTTGCTGGAAAGCCCAGGCATGAATCACAGCAGATGCTGGACACAGTATATGACATATCTATGTCTTTTGCAGGATCAGAATCCTACTAAGGTAAAAGAAATACAATCACATTCATGTTTTGTGGCTAAGCCACACACATTAAATTTCTCTCTTCAAAAGACCTTTAAAAAGGGCAGTATTTTGCACTGCCATCTTTTGACAATCCAGGGGCAAATTTGCAATGAAAAATGGATGCAACTTTTTTTCTTAAAAACATTTCTTTAAAAAGCAATTATGTTTAAGTAGAAGGATTCTAGAATTCTCTGCATTTAACGTCTCAGATCAGGCAACATTCTTACAGAACACTCAAATAAAAAGTTATACATATACATGTATATATAACTGAGCAGTTCACACTGTGCGTCATAACTGGCATTGCTTCTATTACAGTGCTACTACACAGAAAGGGAAAATCTTTCAACAAACTATAAAGTTTGATTCCTGCAGTTTTCTTTCCATAAAAGTATGTAATAAGTGTTAAGTTTTGCTGGTTTTATATGTAAGTTTTCCCATTTTTATATGGTGATTCTTTAACAGTTGTGGTAGCTGCGGTGATGTCAGTTATAACAAGGAAGAACAGATGGGCTGGAATGAAGAACAAAGTATTTTCAAGCATCTGGATAGTTAAAAAATTCAATGAGAGGGGGTTTATTTTGACTTCACCCACTACTACCCTACATGTGATTGCATTTTTACACGTTATATACTTAATTCAACTACAATATTTCTTCATATGTTTTCTAGTTAAATTCAGTTCCTGTTGCCTTTCTACTGTTTGGAAAGCCCAGCTACACAAACAATGTTCATCTAACCACCCAACACACTATGATTCTCTGCCAGAAATCAAGTTTTAATTTCAAGTTCATATTTGGACCAAGCTAATATTTTCTCACAAACAGATCACAAATTTTAATTTTCTTTAAAAAATATTGGAAGCTAAGACTTCATAAAGCACATTTTAAACAACAGCTATACACCAGAATTCTGAACTCCAACCTTTTGATTCACACACCTCATGTGAATTAAACTGATCAGTCTACTGGACTACATAGGAGTTCAAAATTGGGAATTAATCTGTGTCAAAGCAAAGACTAAACCCTAGCTTATGGTCTCTTCATTATGGACACAAGTTGCTGAATCAGAGACTGTATAAATAAATTTATTCAGATAAAGTGCCATGAAGTTACAAGCAGGTTAACTATGTCAGGCTTAAGCTCTTACACACAGGTCTTGGCTCTATGACACCAGTGAACAACACTCTGCAGGGACTGCACACCTTTTTAGACCAGTTAGTATAAACTCCACACATTTCTTACCAATCATTCTAATACCATGAAATACTAATAAATCAGAAAATCCAAGGGGATTATTAAACATTTTTCAAAAAGGCAAGAAAGTGATTCTCTCCATTCACTCCAGTAACAGTAAAATTCTTTACTGTTTGGTGTTGGGGTAAAGATGTGATTGGTTTTAAATGCAATAAACACAGTGAATGTTTCTTTCAGCAGTGTGTTCCCCTTCAAAATGGAGACTGAGTGGCAATCCTGGAGTGCAACAGCACATGCAACTTGGCTTATGCTTCAAGTGCACTGGAGATGGTGCAGAGACAATCTCTACTTTTCCAAGAAGCAGAGCAATACTTCTCAGCCCTGCAGTCAGGCTGCAGACTAATGGGGAGAGAGTGAACACAGAGTCCTGTAACACACTCTAAGCTACTAAGTCATAAAAAGCACCCAACCCATCCTCACAAATTCTTTTAAACCCAGAGTTAAAGCATGGGGAATTTGGCTGCCTGCATTCATTGTTGTTCATATGGTCCTCAAATAGCAAAGGCCAACAGTAACACTGACAGTTCAAAGGTGGCACATCGATTGTCAAGGCAAAAAGTCTTCCCACTTTGATCAGCAAGTATCTTTAAGTGGTCAACTCTGGTTATAAAGACTTGATGCTACAACACTGTAGTAGTATACAGCAAAACAAAAAAGGTAGCAAGAAATCGCTACCTTTGAGCAAAAAAGGCTGGAAATACTACATTACTGTTACTAGATAACTGAACAGCACTGTATATATCTTTTTACACTGCTCATCTGTTGCGCATGTTATGCATGCTTTTATTAGAAAAATGCAAGAGAAAAAAGGGGCGTCTAAATAATAAAGTTATTATTTTATTCATCAATAAATCCCTGTCAAAACATGAACGTGTAGCTGTTTTTAATTGCTGGCTGATAAATATATGACCCAGTTATGATGGGCTGGTGGTTCATACACCAGTGTCAGGAGTTCAGTCATGGCCCCGATAGCCAAGACTGCAGTGGATCATCCTTGGAGAAGCAACAAAAAAACATTAACATTACCTCAGTACATTTCAAATACCATAGTTAGTTTTAGTGCTAGCAATTCAGAGAAAGAAATTGCTTTTTGATAGCAAACTGTGCAAAACAGAATCAGTGCTGAAGACGTGGAGCCCTGTGATATATTTATGGAATAATTCCTCAGTGTAAACCTCAGCAGACTCAAAGTTCATGAGGAGTTGAAGTGTGGGTAAAGCTTACCAAGTAGCTGTGCTTGTCATCTTGAACATATAAAGTCTACTTTATTTCCTGGATTTTCAACACTTACTTTTGTTTAAATAAGGAAATATTTTTTCTCCTTCTCAAATAATGAAAATCTATTTACTAGCTTAACTCAAGCTAAAAAGTTGAGTCCTGGTAATTTAATATTTTAAGAAACTCAGAAATTCTTATTCTTTAAAGGTAATAAATTACTTCTGTGCAAAAAAACTTTTCCAGACTTCCTTATATTTCCTGTTCAGAGAATATGCTCTTCCATTACCAAGTAAAATGATATTTACCTGCCAAATAAATGAAAGTGAAAGCAAATATTTTAGCTACTTTCAGCAACTTGTCCATACCTGTCAACTCCTTGTAATAAAAGTAACTTCACATTTTACAAGGCACATGCATCACTTTGTGGGTTATTTGCCTCAAGAATCTTTCTTCCATGAAGAATAGTCCTGCTCACAGATATAGTGGTATAAATAAATGCTTACAGAACAAAACTGGTTACTATATTCTAAATAACTCACAGATGTAGCTCCAAAAAACAAGAAGCAACACATTTGTGAAGCATCCAAATACCTACAGACAAGCACTACAGGTGGCCCTGAAGTTTTTCTTTTGGGTATTACTAATCAAATTCCAATGTAGCTGAAGGGGAAATATCTTCCATTTAAACATTAAGGTCACTGATAAACTGGTGCCTAAAGTAGTAAGAGTCCCCAGTAGAACAGAGAGAGAAGAAGTATCTTTCCCACAACACATCCCCTAAACCCTGAGGTTGGCTTCCTGTTAGAACTGTGCCTGCTTCCAACATTTTTTGCCATATAGAAAACACCTTAATTTCTTGGTGGACAAACAAAAGCACAAAAAACTAAGATTAGAGACATCATGAAACACTGACTTGAAAAGAAGAGCTATTTGAGGACACATGCAGTCCATTTCCCCTTACAAGAAAAAAAGTCATGCTACCTTTTAGCATTTACAGGCTTATCAGATGTAACTTGGAGACTTGTGTACAAACAAAAGCAAGCAGTAAAATGGAGACTAGTGAATCCTCTGAGTTTGCTTCCCACACAATTACCTGAATTATGAGGATGGGAGGGAGTGGTAGATGAGGAGAGAAAGAGAGAAATCTATCACATCTCAAGAAGCATCGGTGACAAATTCATAGAATTTATAATCTATAAGCGTAAGAGATACTGCTCATGAAACTTCCTTTACAAAGGAGATGTGGAGGTACAAAGAAGTTCTTAGAAAAGAGGTCTTTGATGGAACAGAAAAATGGAAAGTGGAAGGCAAGAAAGAAAGGAATGGACTTTGAAGTCAATGTTAAGAAGATATTTATGTAATTATGATGGATACCAAGCAAATGGTGCTGCTCACAGTTACCATTTCAACACCGAGTAGAAATTCTTGTGATTCCTTTGTGTAACTGCCCCGATTGCAGGTGTTCCAACTGTAGCATACAGACTGTTTTTCTTCAAACCACTCTAAAAAGGATTTGGGGGGATTGTTTGTGTATATCGGAGGAGTTTTGGGGGTTTTCTTAATCAGCCCAGGCAGAACACCTAAACCACTTTCTTTAGGTGTTTCAGTTTCAGTGAGAAAGCTTTTTCACAGCCATAAACTTGAAGCATAACATGGCAGGGCACACAAAAATACAACTGTTTAAGAAGGCTTATCCATGGGAAGAAAAACTTTTGCTGAGATAGACACCTAAGCAGTTTAAATTGATTGAAATTGTCAGTGTAAGTGGTTATACTTCTGAAGCAATTCAGGCAGTGTTAAGCCCGTAGAAGTCCCCTCGGCATAAAAAGAATGTCAGAAACAGTAACTAATACACATTAACAGAACCAGAATAAAAACTTCCAACAAAATAAGGGACAAAATTCTGCAACAATCATTGGAACTGAACTTCCAGTTCAGGGAATAGTTAAAGAGATATTAAGGTAAAACCCATAAGATAAACACTCAAATTTTTTCCTGTATTTCAAGTTTCTGATCACAAGTTTTTATAGGAAATTTTCAGTTTCCTGACAGAGAACATTCAGGTTGTAACAGAAGGCAAAAATGTGTAGTTCAACAGCTTAAAAATACGTAACTTTTAGAGTTCAGAGGCACCTTACTAAAAATGTTATAAGTAATCACTTATCTTTGCCTTTATTTTTCCTTGTATGTTTCTGAAAAAGTGGTGGAAATTAAGCAGTTTATACTGGAATTTAATCCCAAATGTTGTAGTATATTATTATCTTTATTTACATACTGGTATTACAATAGGGAAATACTGCATTTCACATTATTTTAGAGGGAAAATCAATTCATAAAGAATAAGGAGGGGCACACACTAGAAGCACAAGTTGCTTAGCTGGAATTCTGTAAAGCACCTGCCAGTTGATCTTAGAACTACCAAGATTATAGGATAATGCATATGACTGCTTTTGTGAGGCAGTCACTGCTTCTGCCCCAAAGGATTTACATAAAATAGCCTCCAATAATGCTATCCAGCAAGCCAGAGTCATACATTAGAAGTAACAGACATTATGCCACGGAGAAAATACAGATGAACGTGTATGGTCTGTAGAGACAACTACTTTCAGAATGCTTCACTTACTTTGTAAGCATTATTGCAATAAAAGTGGAGAAAGTAATTCATAGACATACATCATATTTAAGGCACTTCAATCTCTCAGCAGTGTAGGATTAACAACTCTATGCTTATTAAAGTACTTATTTATGTTACAGCAGTGCCCAGAGGCCCCAACCAAGACCAAGGTGTCTCTTGAATGGAGTACTAGAAAAGCATTATCACATTGACTCACAAAGAATTCCATTTCAAATCATTAAAAAAAACCCCACAAACAAACACATATGATCTGTTTAAGCCAAATTACTATGTCTATAAGCTTTAGTACAGTTTTTGCTGTTTAGCTCATCTTTAATGCCAGAAGGAAGCACAAGCACATCACATATTTTCCAACACACAGAAGCAGAGCTCAGAAACCTCTCCCTGCCTTTCAGGCCATTGGGTAGAGGCACACAGATGTTCCCTCACTCATCAATACCTGTATAAAGAGGTTTGTGTGATCAGGTTGCTGTCTCTTTACCCACTAAAGAACACAACCCCAAACCACACCCTGGCATTAGAAGGCCAGTGGGAATTCTGAATCTAACTAGCAAATTGAGCTGGGACAGATTTCAGGCTTTCAAATTTCTCCCTAAGATCAAACTGCCAAGTGTTAAAGTTATCAGGAACAGGCAGAATCTGCATAAACTTCTTTCTTAGAGGCATTATTGAAGCAGATGGTTAGACATAATGAGTTTTCAAACAAATAAATGTATATACAAATGTTAGTACAATCTGCTGTTGTAAAAATCAATGTTTTTTTCAATTTTTTTCTAGCACAAATATTCTTTCCAAACTTCAAAAGCTGCACTGTCATATCCTGCATAATTAACTTCTGGATTTCACCAAGTGGCCCACTGAGACTGTTCATTATAATTTCACTTGTAAGACCTGTTGGATGAAAGCCAGCCCAAGTCTCTCCAGAGAGTCTTAAAAAAAATAAAGAATTTTTAAAAACACTAGGTAACCATTAGTAACAAACACAAAACAAACTTCCCTCAGATTACTCTGCACAAGTCAGTAATGATTGTTAGTCAGATCTGTTAGGAGGTGAAATGTACAACTTATCAAGTGTTTCTCAGCCCAGAGTGTGCTGGGACAGCAGCCACAACCCTGCTGGGGATCAGGAGTAACCTCCCTGTCAAGGACTGTCCTGCTGCACCCCCTGTGGTCACAGGGCAACCAGCACCCACCCAGGCTCCGAGGGCACACACAACAGGCATAAACTGGATTGCAAAAACACTGGGCAGAGCTTTCTGTGGTTTGCTTATTTCAGTGACACTCACAGCACGAGATACCAACATCTTAACTTCATCCCACTCAATCCCCACCCAACCAGTTTGTCCCTGACCTGTCTTACGTGTTTGCTTACAAAAAGTTTTGGTCTGATGGAGGGTAGTCCTCAGCAATTTAAGCAGTTCCTAATTTCTACAGTTTAACTCTGGAGTTTAATAATCTGTTCCAAAAAATCATCTCTGGAAGGCATATGCTCTTAAATGCTTAATGAAGAACAGATTTTCAGTGAGATTCCTTCTTTTCCTGTCTCAAGAAAGGATCTTACCAGATTGCACAGCCTCACTTTTCATTCCTTTAAAAAACAAGCTACTGCACTGGAGCTGTGATACTCCAGGTTCTATCTTCAGTCAACAAAAACAGAAAACCTAAAGCACAGTAAAGCAATTCTAGTACTGCTGTAGAATTAACCACACACCCATTAACAAAATGAACATTTCACAAAACAAATTAAAAATGCTTTTCACAAGTCATCTTATTTGTTACATACCTCAGAACTGCTTGTTAGGATCCAGAAGCAAATTTCACAACTGGAGATTAATCTGAAAAAAGTAGACTTAAAACAAGTTACTTACTGAAAATTCGCTACTTTTACGGATACAGGAATGTCGGGAAGTTGAGTGGCCCATTTCAGTGTAACATCTTGATAAACATTCAACATTTTACTGTGGTTTCCAATTAAAGTGTTTATTGTTCCTTCTTGCACTGTTAAAAAGATATAAAAACAATTTTAGGATGAAAGACTTCAAAAGCCAGTGCTTTGCTTTGAGGCTTATATAATTACATTATTTTTTCTTTTTAAGCCATTACTTTTTAGAAATTAATTTAGTATAATTAAAGTGTTAAAAGTTATGAAAGTTACATTGACAATAAGCAAGGGCATATGTGATTACTTATGGATACCATTCTCAATTGCATATTCCACAACTTTCTAAGGATCTGGCCAGCCATATTTCATAATTTGAGACATGACAAAGATTCATAATGGCTGTGTTGGCATGCCAGGATAGGTATGACAAAATACACATTGGTTAAACATCTTCTACTTACATTCTTCATTCATTCATTAACTTGTGAATACTAACTAAATGCATATGCATTTATATGGTTTATTTATAGTAAAATTTAGTTCAGAAAGGATAAAATATTAAGATTTCCAAGATCAAATTTATAAAGACTAAAATGATATTTAAGTTCAAAATAAGACAGTTAAAAAAATAGAATAAAACTTACTTTTATTATGTTACATGGAAACAACTTGGTTAGAATTACAGGCTCTCAATACTCACTCTGTTTTAATGTTTCAAAAACTACCTGATAAATTTTTGACACTATCTGTAAATATCAGAAGATCCTCAAACAGAAGGTCCTCAAACACTAGTTTATTCTTCCAGAATTTCCCATTCTTCCATGTTTGTTGCTTTGGTAGCCTGGACACTAGACAAGTACTTCAACTTGGTAATGAGAAAATATTCAGGTTCTAAAAACCATGACACACTTTACACTAAGTAACATTTGAAAATAAACTTGCCCCATTCAAAGAGAGAGCTCCAATTCCACATACTTTCTACAAATCACAGAACCACAGAATGGCTTGGAATGGACCTTAAAGACCATGTAGTCACATCCCCCCCCTTGCCCTGGGCAGGGACACCTCCCACTAGACCAGGATGCTCAGAGGCCCATCCAGCCTGGCCTGGAACACTGTCAGGGATGGGACATCCACAACTTCCCTGGGCAACCTGTTCCAGTGCCTCACCACCCATACAGTAAAGAATTTCTTCCTAATATCTAACATAACTGCCAAGGGCAGGGTCACCTTCCACTAGACAAGACAAGTCAAAGACCCATCCAACTTTCTTGTTCAGAAAAATGTATTTATTCAGTGGGGAAAAGAAGGAACAAACAAGAAAAAACAACAGCAACACCCACTTGCAGCTGTAAAAGTAACCAAGCTAAAGTTAAGTTGAAGTTTCCTTTTACAAACCTGAACAATAAGGAATGAAGCAGCTCGGGCTGTAATCAAGCTTTTTCATGAATCGTATTTGCCCATTATCCTTAAGACAGAAGAAGTTTCTCTCACCAAGCACAAAAATAGAAGAAATTCCCTGATTAAATGAGACAACGCATATATCCAATGCTTGCTCTCCGATGTTTAAAACCCAATCCACCTTCAAAAGAAAAAACATGATCCAGAAATCAACTGACAGCTGCATATTAAGGACAGCACTTTGAGAAGACTCAGAACTAATCAAGTTACATATCATTAACACAGAAAAGCAAAATCGAGATTTTTTTACTGAGACTCTTATTCTGGGGGCAGTCAGTAACTTTCTTTAATGTGAGTAAATCAGCAAAAGATTCTCTTTTTAAAACAGACATGAACTGATAGCCATGCAGTTCACTTAAGTACATTTAAATTTTAAAATATACATCCCATTTGAAATGGAAATGCTTTATATTTTGACTATTGAATTCAAGAACAGAGTATCAGAATCCTTTAAATGTGCCTCTATACATGTCCTTGCATATTCAGGTCAAGGTTAGAGAGCAAGAGGTGACAACTTATTCTACCAATATATGTAAATTTAAAAACAGACAAAAGTTCTAGGTGTAAAAGCCAAACTTGCATTCACATGTGAATACCCTTCAGTCTGAAGAATGCCTGTGTATGTCACAGCTTTTTTACTTCTCCAACTACATACATTAATACAATAAGCAACTATTTATAAATCCTTCCTCCTCTATCTTTGTCTTTAAACAATACTACTGCTTATTGATATACATTTCATTGGTTTGTTTCTTCAGCTCCTGTGAGAAATTAACACACATGCAAAAAATGCTTTTGACTTCTGCCAAGCCAGTTAAACAGAAATGTAGAATTTCTGAAGTAAAAATATATCCAAGTTCAACTGTCAGCACTTCCTATATGAACAGCATCAATCATTTTGCTTAAAGAGCTGAGAACATGCCAGCAAACACACTGACACGTGATATATGAAACTGGAAGTGCCATCTTAAAAGTTAAAGTGAAAAAAGCCAGGCTTACTGCAGTTGTTGTCATGTATGCTTCCCATTTCAGATTTTAAAAAATTGTTTCATTTGCGGCATATCTGATGATTCCAGATTTATTATTTAAAAACTGCCTCTTTTCCTAATTCAAGATTTAGGATTCAGACTTACTTAAATTTTGAAAAAAATCTACATTTAACCACTGGAAGGAAGATGCTTTCCCAACATTTTACTGTTGCACCTGAAACACTCTGAATGCAGTATTTTACATATGCAGTATATTTAGCAGATGAGCAACTCTACTGCAGGACCAGAGAATTAAATTCTCTTCCTCTTAACAGGTGGCAGGTCAAATATTAAACAACTTCGTCACAGAGACCCTTAAAACAGTCACAGGGCCCTCCAGAAGACCATCAAATCCACAGGTTTTTGACAACAAGAGTCCAGGATACCAACTACTTACAGAAACATTTCACTGCTGAATTTTCTTTAAGTACAAAGAATTCCTCAAGTTGAATGACATTAGTTTGCCAAGTTCCATACAAAGTCACAATTTGACTTCTGTTAAAAACATGAGCAGTAATTGTATGGCCAAACTTCGCAAACGAAGATTTGGGAAGGGCTCTCCCCACATGGGGGTGTTGTCCTTCCAGCCTGCGCAGTGGATTTTTTAGGTGAGGCTCAGCGTGCGCAGAACTGGCCCCACTGTTTAAGTCCCAAGGTCCATTTGCCACAGCCGAGCGAGCTTGGACGGTGACAGTAAAGACCTTGGGACTGTCACAGCACCCGGTACTGACCAGGGCTGACCCTGCTGAGCATCCGAGATCTGACAGGATCGGATGGCAGGGAGGCTTTAACTGCCCGGTACGGTCTCTACTGAGACTCGAACTCACAACCTTGTGATCAGAGTCCAGAGTGCTCACCATTACACCACGGGACCGCTGAGCAGTAATTAAGGTGCAACTATTTATCTAATTTACTACCATGTAGGTTCTGTATCACAAAGATGGCCCTAGAAAAAGTTGTATGCACTACCCAGTTCTGTCTTTTCTCAATAGAACAGCCAGTTTTAAGGCCCAACCTTAAATAACAGAGGCCCAAAGAAACCTCAACAGAAATCTCCTGGAGTTTTTCCATTGCCTTTAACAGCAATTGGACCAGATTCTTGGTCAGGAGATGAATTTCCACTCATTACTTAGCACCAGTCTTTTTAAAATGTATGCACTGTTCATACAGGTCATGTAAAACAAACAGCTTTTACCGCAAGTCTTTTCCCAGAACTAAGTTTTTGCTGTTCTGTTTCTTGTCTTTCATCAGCATCTGTCGCAAATGCCAGCACTTGGTATCTGTTTTAGGAAGTTTAAAAAGGTTAAAAAGTAAAAGATAGCTTTGTGGTTAATACCCTCACATCAAGTAAAAAATAAAACACAGTTATCATGAGTATACTTTCACAGTAAAATCACAGACAAAGCGCTGTTCGAAAGTACTGCAACATAATCTATCATCAGCAAAGATGGTAAGATTAATATCAGTGTAGGAAAACTGCTAAGTGCAAAGATAGAAATTAAAACAAACATTTCTATTCAGATTTTATGAGATGTTAAAATAAATTCAATAGCTAAATATATTAGAGGATAAAAATCTAGAGCACAAAGATAGAAGAAACCAACTTATTTTCAAATTGTGAAATTGGAATCCTAATAAAAAATAAACATTTTTCCTCTTACTAAGCTTTAAAAAAACCTCCTAAACTCCTCAGAAAGACAATCTGCTATGTCTAATAATGAAACTCTCAAGTACATCCATTAAGTAAACTAAGTGGTTCCAACCCAAGAGACCACAGTAAGCTGGCATCAGTAGGTGGCACATCCAGCAAAAGTTGGGAAGTTTGTGGGGTTTTCATTTTTTTAACTGCCAACCAACCATACTGAGAAAAACTGGCAATAAAGACATTTGAACAAAAGGTATCAACTCCCATAGAAGTTGAAGAAAACATTTGTCCTCTTTACACCTATGCACATTAAGTAATCTGTAAAATACTGAGTCTTCAACAGAATTGAAATAAATAACAGGAAAAGATGCAGCATAAACTTATCCAAAAGATAATATTCAATTCTGGGAGTCATGGAGTGCCATCAGCCCCTAAGCTTAAACCAATACAATTCTCAAAGTTCCAATTCAAGTCTAAAATAACAGAATGTATTTTTGTTTACTGCCAAAGTTATAGACTTAAAATGATGACATCAATATTCCCACATTTCAGATGTGTGTGTTGTGGTGTAGCAACAGGACAAGGAGCAATGGACATAAATTAAACCACGAGAAATTTCACCTCGACATGAGGAGAACCTCTTTATACCTTGAGGGTGGCAGAGCACTGGAATAGCTGCCCCAGGAGGTTGTGGAGTCTCCCTCTCCAGAGGGATTCCAAACACACCTGGACACCTTCCTGTGTCACCTGCTCGAGGTGACCCTGCCTTGGCAGGGGGGTCGGGCTGGATGATCTCCAGAGATCCCTTCCAACTCCAACTATTCCATCATTCTGTGCTTGCTACTGAAGGATTTTAGTTTCTAAGACTATTTTACTTACAGAAATAAACTATGTACTTGGAGTAAGAGATTCAGTTCCTTAAGGTGATTGTTATGGCCTGGTTAATAACACTAAATAAGCTGCTTTTAGTACAATTATGCCTTTAACTGTCCTCTGTATGAACAACTTCACTTTCCTTTTTCAGTTTAACACATTTATAAGAGAAGTTGCAGATTCTGACCTAATAAAATTTTCTCTTTTCAGCATACTTTATTGATAGTCTTGAAAAGCACATTATCATTTTATTAACTAATCAGGGACTAATACAGTTCTTTCACACCAAACTGCCATTGAACAGCAATACATACTGATGGTTAAGTGCCAGCTGCCTGCACGCACTCCTTCATGACAAAAAACCTCAAGCCACAGATGACCAACACAAACTTTTAATTCAGCCATCACATTAAGTATGGAATCATTTAAATAAGAAGCATTTTGCTTTAAATAAGATTTTGCTTTCAGATCATGAAAAAATTCAGAATCAACAGAGGAAATACTGCTTCCAAATGAAGCCATCAGTATGTGTGAGCTGTAAGGAGATGGATCATTGAAATTTGGCAAACTGTCCTGTTGAATACACTAGACAGAACTGATGTATTTTTAAATTCACTACCATAAAACTAACCACTTCTCTCCTTAGCATATCTATTTCCTTCACTTCAGAAGGATTACTTCACTCTGTTCTAATATCCTGACAGTTCAGACACACACTACAGGTTAGTACCACAGTGTCTTAACATTTAGCACTAAAGACCAATAACCAAGTGAAGAATTCCTTTAAAACTGTACCTTCCTACAGGAAGGACAGCACACTTCTGAGCTAGTACAAGGCTGATGAAAAATTTTAGTCACATTTGTTGCAAAGGTCAAGAATCTGAACATAATGAAAATGTATGACATGTTCACTTTGAAGGAAAAAAATGTTTCTTCATTCCTTGACAACATTAATGGATTCTATTATAATTTTATTCTAAGATTATATTAGAATTTTTATTCAAATTTTTTGGAAAAATACAAATTTTCTATTAAATTACTTTTGCAATACATGTATTTTGTCCTGTGATAAGCAAACAACACACAGTATCTATAATCTGTCATCTGATCAAGCTTAAGCAGCATAATAAAAAGAGTATTGCTTGAGAAATGCAGGTGACAGAACAGGGTAGTGTGACAAAGCATCATGTTGGACTAACATTCCCCAGATTAGATTAGGGCATAATCCATAAAAAGTGGTCTTCTTATTTTCTTTAATATGTATGATTCCCTCTGAAAGAAATCCTTAAGGTACCTGTCAGCCCAATCCTCCAGCTTGATGAGATTCCTCTGGAGCGACAGTCCCATCCTTTTTATACTGCCCACTTCCTACAGTTTGGCTTGCCCTTAAATTTCAGGACAGGCATTCTGTCCTGTCCAGGATGATCTTAAGGAAATACTGGCTCCAGTATCATCATCACTCACCTCTGGCTGCTAATTAGAACTATGAACAGCTACTGCTCTGTCAGCCTGACAGCTCTGCCACATTTTCACCCATTTCAGTGGGTGTGGGGTTTTGTCAGCACAGGTGGCAACTGTGCCCCAAACACCACACCACACCACACCATGCCCATTTACTGCCAGGCTCAGAGATTCAAATACTCAAAGAACAAAACCTGGCAGTTTTAATGGAGAAAGAATGAGGCAAGGCAAGCATTAAACCTCCCTGGTCTTTTCACAGCTTTGTGAAAGAAGCCCAACCTGCCCAGTTTAGAGTCAGTTTCCAGAATCTACCTTTTTACATCTGAGGTATCTGTGGAAATCCTTATTCTTCAGACCCTCTGCCAGCAGACATTTAACCCACATCTCTGCATGCCCACATGATATTCTATATTCCTCCCAAGTGGTTGGTATTAACTTGCATCTCATACATTGCCTTTTTTCCATTTGGACTCAAGTCAGGAGCTACCTGCCCAGTCAAGCTGTCATCTGCTACTTATTTTCTTGATGGATTTATCAAAATGGATTGTTCTTGGTCCTTCTGTGATGCGGCAGCTCTCCTGAGCCCTTTTGCCCTTCAAGGCAGCCTCTCACAGGATCCTGCCCTCCACTTCCTTAAACAAACCCAACTGTTCTCTTGACATCTACAGTCTTTAGTCCACTGTTTATCTTCATCACTCCTCTCAGGATCTTAATCTACATCATCTTATGGTCACTGCAGTCAGTACCTGCAACACTCAGTGGGCAGATGCTGACTCTTACTCCTCCAAACATTTCTTCCTGAGTTGTGTATTCAGCAAAGTGTCTTTCCCAGCAAAGCTGCCTAGTACCTGAATCAAGAGTTCTCCCTAAAGCATCTCAGAAACCCTCCCCATTGCTGAAGTTGCCCTCCCAGCAGACATTAGTTCTCTATGAGAACAAAGGCCTACAATTTGGAAACTTCTTAAAAAGAAGGCTCCACAGCAGACATCCACCATGATTTCCCATTCATCAAGGATCCACCTGATTCTAAACAGATAAACTCCCAGCATGGTCGTTCCATCAGGGAGCCCCACGGATTCCACCTGCTTCTCCATAGTGAACACAAATCCCCCCTCTTGCCTGTCTTTCAAAATCTTTCTCATTTCTTTTTCTTATTCTGTCCCTATTAGACTTTTATCTGGTTGGCCTTAAAATACATAGTCCCTGTGCTTGGAGAAAGTGGAAGTGTCTTGCATAGTCTTTTCTTTCCATTGTGTATTGTTTTCCTGAATAATAAATGTACATGGCCACAAACTAAAAATGATCACAACATTTTCCTTGCTTTTCCAACACCAAAAGCACAAATTAGACTGAACAAAAGCAGGGAAAAACCTGGAACTTGGGAGCAACATAATAAGCTGGTAGACTTCACACATTTATACAAATAAAATAGGACCACAAAATGCTCAGGAGTCACACTATGCTTTCATCTATGACTGTACAGAGACAGTAATCACTCAACAACATATAATGCCTTTCCTGCAACTATCACCTGCTTTCGGATATTCAAGTGAGGGCATTAAAAATTCAACATGATTGCTTTCAGTTTGTTTGCCTACTGAATGGTAGCACCAAAACACCCTATAATGACTGAACATAAGCACATACTTGTAACTCTCAACCTGCTGACAGGAAGACACTGTGATGAAGGAGTCTGTGCGGGAGCTGTAGGCCAAGGGACCAGGCAGAAGGAAACCAGGCAGAAAGCGGCCAAAAGCAAAGCTCTCCTGTTCAAACAGCATGAGCATCCCATCCATGGACTGGATGCAGATCAGATCTCGGCCTAAGGAGAGCAACAGAAAGAAATAAGAAACAAACTGAAGTTTTTTATACAGTTTTAACTCTAAGACTGTGACTAAATTAAAACTGTACTCATAAGTAATCTTAAAAAAATACAATTTATTTTCATTTATGGGAGTGTTTACCATGAGGAAAAACACTAAATATTCCAATCTCAATAAAAGTTTATTTTCTAAAATAAACACATTTAGAGGAATAACATTCAGAATATATTAGAATGGAAAAAAAAAGAGCAAGATTTTTATTTCAAACCAAATTCCTAAGGATATAATCATTACAATTTCAGTTTAAAGAAATGTTTCAATATTTCCAAAACATCAAATTATTCTGGTTCTTAAATGGTTCCATAACTTACAAGCAGTCATAACAACTGTGGTTTAAAAATAACCTATTCTATTCTTTCAAGTCTACTAAAGAAACATAACAGAACATCCTACAAATATGTATTGCTGTGAAAATAATACAATGGTAATGTTTTCCACATTTTACATTCACATTTTCTGTCTTCAAGGAAAACAAAAACAAACCAGGCCCACTCTGTATTACCAGCAAGACTAAAAAATATCAAATAAAAACAATTCATCTTGGAGTAAATCACTTCAAGCCTCATCCATTATTCAGCAGCCCCAAGACATGACTTAAGACATGGCTTGCCATGCCTCAAGTACACCAATCCAAATTCAGTCCTCTTGGAAAGGCTTCTGAGAGCAGAAGCTGATTATTCAGTTTGCGCTTCATATGCAGGGTAACAATTCAAACAAACAACATTTTTAATGCATTCAAAGACAGCTGTATCATTAAGACTAACACTTTCTGGAGTTGATAGATGTGTCTCCCCTGAATTCATAGATATGCCCTTATCTTGCAAACGCTACATGAAGTACTTGTAATTCAAAATGTCTATTCACCTCGATTAAAATACTCTATTGTGTCTCAAGAATGATTCTCTACGCATGGGTGACCCAAATAAATTGTTGACTAAGTTCCACCCTCTTTTAATTAGTGTTTCCTACCAGAAGAAAGTGAAGCAAAAAAACCCCCAAAATAGACTAAAACTTCATTCTTACAGCTACATGAAGGTAACAAAGGTCAAAAAGATACTCAGTATCTGAAAAAAGCAGCAAATCTACAGTGCAAAACATGTTCATCTCCACTGATTCTTCATAGAAACTTTAACTACTCTAAAATAAAAAGCAGTGTAAGAGGCCAGAAGTACCTCATGTTACTTGAAAAGTTCTAAATATTGCTTTATACAAGATCAAAAGATATTTAATTGTAAAGTGAATGCCCTTACTAACACAGAAATCTTAAATATTTTGTAATAGAATTAAATTCCAGGTATTGTTGGTTTTACTGAAGGTAGTGAGAAAACTATATTAAGACAACAACTGATCATAACCTTTAAGGTTTAAGCTTGTCTAAAATATGCAATTAAGTTGTTAATTCTACTCTCGTGATGACAAGTATCACAGATAAAATTGATATGCAGTGATACTCCAGTAGAAATATTACAATTCAAATAACAGGAAAAAGTAAAAGTCACTGCAAGTGTTGAGGTGTTACTGCTTGATTAAAAAATAAAAATTACTTCTGTTCTCTTCTGCATTATAGATATCAATCTTATTCTTACAAATTTGATTACACCATGAAAGTGATCAGCAGAAAAACTACAGCACGTCCTGCAACATATACAAAGTTACATGTCAAATCAGACTTGGAAGCCTCATCAGTCCCTTCCAGCTCGGCAGATCCTACGATTCTGTGATGCATAACCCCCAGTCACAGGCAAATACTGTTGTTCAATTCTCTCCAGTTTTAACAGTAGTGATATGATTATGACACAACATAATACAACAAGTTCTTTAGGACACTGCAGTGATCTCCACAAATACTGCACTACTGAACCATTCTGCCTAAAGAAACAAATACAGGTACACAAGACTCAGCCATCACTTTTTTGGCCTTTAAAACGACAGCAGCAATTCTTAATATACCCACCACTTAGTTCATCATATTTGTGTTGTTCCTACCCACTAATTTTCAAATTTGGATTTTAACTAGCTTACACTAGTGGATCAAACCCCAGTTATCCAATCTATTACATGTAAAGCTTAATTAAAGAAAATTAAATTGCATATGAACTCTTATTTCCCAGCCTTTTATAGGTCAGCTTATTTCCTTCAGCCATTTGTTTTTAATGTATAGCTAGTGAATGGGGGGTTTATGTTTCACTTTAAGAAATGCAATCTTCCAAAAACTCCCCCAGAAATGTCCATTTCAAAAAACCTCACTGCAGCCAGTTGGCTTTGCCAGTGACACATTTATAAAGTGAAAATATAAACCAGTGTTTTCTGCATATCAGATGGAATCACTTAGTGTACTCCACATAGTTTCAGCAGCTTGTGTCTCAAGAGGAACGTCTCTCAGCCAGGAAGTGTTACTTTTAAGCACAAGTCTAGCTACTGTTGTTTTGTAGTTTTGTTATTCTAGCAGGATATAAACACATTTACGTCACACTTCTAAGCCACAACGTATTTTCAGACCTAATGCAAAAACAAAATGAGAGGCAGGCGGTACTTTTTTTGAAATAAGCTTCTAATCAAAGCTATTTTGGTGCCCAGGTTTTTTGCATGTTGATGATTTCCTCTACTCTGAGCCTCCTCTCTGGCACCAAGTCATTTTCATAAAAAGAACATTATGTAATCACAAGGCTGAGCACCACGTGAAATCATGCAATGAAAACTACAGTGGGATAAACTGGAAATCAGAAAAAGCTTCATAAAGTCAGAGATTTTAGGAAGATGTCAGCAGAGAAAGCTCTTAACTGCCTTTGATGGTAAGCAAATGCTTCAGTAAAAAACTTCATGTGGAAGGAAGCATCAATGAAATAAAATTAAAAGATAAACTGGCATTTACAACAGAGTCAGTAGCTTAAGACCCCCTTAATTATATGTGGGATATCTCTTCCCAATATGATAAAAAAGTTAAATCCACAATGCATTGACCAGTCAAGTGACGCACATAAACTGTATTCCCACACACTGGAAGAGAAGTTCCTGTCCTGACTTGAAACAAGCCAAATATGTTTTATTTTTACTTCAACATTGAAATTTGCCCCAGAAAAGTTCTCCTGGCATAGACAAAAAAGTATCCTCCATTTTGAAGACTTCTACTTGACTACTGAGTGTTGCTCTTCTAGCAAAAAAGATCTTGATCAACTGTGAGAAAAGCACTTCAGGAATCAGTTCTGACAAATGGAAAAACCATTAGAAAATAAGTTGGGTGGTTCTTCAAACAATGTACATGCAGTAAAAGGAAAGTCTTAGGTTAGTTCCCCAACCCAGTGCAGCAAGAACATGTCAGGGTACATTCAGAGAGAACTCCGAATTTACTGGCTTGGTGGTCTGGTGGCTGCTTCTCACAGCACTACAGAAAGGATCAAAGTCCAGAACTTCAGCTGCAGCCATTCATTCCAGGTCAGAGGATCCAACAGCACTGCCAAGGCCGTGCAACACACATAAGGCAAAATGTTCTGCATCGCTCACTGCTAATGCAAGAACTCATCCCTAATGATGCACAACATGTACACAAGTTCCAGCTGAGACAGTGTTTTTCTGCTGGGATTGAAAACTCATTCCAATGGGAATGAAATAAAAACAGTAGTGGACAGGAAGAGAAGAACTTCAAGAGAAACTAACAAAAGTGTTTAAGGAAAACACAAAATACTTATTCTACTGATGTTATCTTTAACTATTTTCTAATCCCTCATTGTAGTAAAACATTCACAAGTCCCAACACAAGAGATGCTCTCTCTGCAACAGCCCACTCTGTAAGAAACCTACATGGTCAGGTCACAATAAAGCATCCAGTCAGAGCTGCCATGAGGAAAAGAACCTTCCTGCTTCTCTCAGCCTTCAAACTGCATTTCCTCTACCTAACCTCTTGTAGGTTTTCGCCTGCCATAAAGCAGGAGTTGAGATGGAAAAGGAATCTTGAACTATTAAAGTATCTCCAAAGGCAAGTCAGCACTCGCACAATCAATCCTTCAGAGACCTGTGATACACCCCTCTATTCTTGATTCAACTCTTACCACAGAAGATGATGTGATTAAATTATGCAGCTTGGGAATTAGCCCTTTAAATCTCCTATTAACCTGAGGCAGTGGAAGGACCCTTACCAAAACCACCAGTATGGCTCAAAGGAGCACAAAAGACTGGCACATAGTATAGAGATTTGAAAGTATCACAACTGCAACATCCAACACACAAAAATCTCATACTGAAAGAAATATGGTTTTTGGCACTGTGTAGGCAGGAAGGGTAAAGTTTTCTCCCCTAAACAGATTAAAATACTAAAATTTGTTTATTACAATCTTCCTATTAAGCAAAGAATTTTTTTCCATGTTCAAAAGCAGGTGTTTCTATCCAGTGCAAGGTATAATCTCAGGCAAAATGTTCAGGTGGCTGAAGGAGCACTATCACACAAAGCTGTTCTCTTTTTCAATACAGCAGATTAATTACAGATGGAAGGGGGGTGGAGGGGGGATTGAAAAACAGAATTTCGGTGGATGAAATTGCTCTGAGGGTTTCTCCCCAGAGCTGGGAAAGGCTCCCTCTGTGCCAAACCCATCTGAGCCCTCGATGCGCCACAGAAGGATGACCGGAGACCAGGATGTTTGGTGGCAGAAGAAGCAAAGTTTATTTGAATGCCTCGTTTATACAATCTCAGGCAGGGAAGGTTCTGGAAGAGTGGGTGGTACGAGGCTTCCTATTGGTCAGCGAGCATGCAAATAAGGGATTGAAAATGGACCAATAGGGAAAAGGGGTGGAACATTACAACAGCCAATGACAGAGCAAGGAAAACAAGCAATCAGACGATAGAGAACCAATGATGATACAGAACTTTATGGGGAGGAATGGCAGAAAAGAAACTTTAGGGGATTGTGGGGAGAAGAAACTTGGATAGGGGATGACTAAGGGAAAATACAATAGGGAAGACATGTTTGTGACACACATTTTATTACACTACTGATGTTAATCTGTCAATGTTAGGGGCACCAAGGTTTGTAGAGCCCATATCCTTGCAGACCCAGTGTAAAATATTAGTATTTGGGGCATTGGGATTCATAGAGTCCGTGTCCTCGTAGACCCAGCGTTGGTAATACTCTTACCATTTCACAAAACCTGGATCTGCTTCCACAAAAGAACATTAGCTATGCATGGAAGAATGACGGTATGCATGGATGTGGCCTGAATAATGACAATTCATGAAGAAATGGTAGAATTCTTTTTCCTTAAATTCTATTTGTTGCCATAACTTTTTCAGTAACTATTTTTCAGGCCCTAGCAGCTACAGAAATCTTCTTCTAATAGCTCTGCATCCATACAGGCATTACAATACTGGCATATGCTTTTTCTAAAGCAAGTAGGAGAAATTCTAGTTTGTGAACCTTTCCAATGTTAAGCTGCCCTCACTGAAGCTATACACCTGTCATACATTATATAAATATTATAGAACGTCTTACTGAAATAACAAATCTCCCATAAACAAGTACTGTCAGGTGCTTTCCTTCCAAAGCAATAACATTTGACTGAATAATTAGGGTACATGGACTTTTTTCAGTGAATGATAAATCAAAAGCACACCTTTCACTGAGTTCAGCTGAAGTTGAATATAGGCCCTATTTTGCAATATTTTAGGTACTTTCAAAAGTTATCAATAAGATCTTAAGTCACCACCACACAGTAAATCTTTTATCTTTAAAATTCCATTTAAGACAGACCTGCAAACTTATAACCAAACAGAGCAACATAATCCCACTCTAAAACCCCAGTGAAATTCCCCATCTTTTCTCCTACTTCTCCTTTCATAGTCTCCTTAGACCAAGAAGCTTTGATGTATGAAGCTCTGTCTCCGGGAGGATGAGTGATTCCAAAGCTTAGGGTTAGGATTAACGGGCAGGCCAGTAAGGGTGACACTGCTGTGGGTGTTTGCTACAATAACCCCAGGCACCAGTACAGGCTGGGGGCTAATCTTCTGGAAAGCAGCTCTGTGGAGAAGGGCTCAGGGGTCCTGGTGGATAGCATGTTGTCTGTGTGGCGCTGGGGCCAAGAAGGCCAACAATACCCTGGGATGCATTAGGAAGGGCATTACCAGCAGGTAAAGGGAGCTGATCCTACTCTTAATTTTTTGAGCTAGAGAATCATTGAAGAAATATGCTGAAAAAGCTCCAGAATAACTGCAGTGACATCCAAGGAACTCATTGAAATAGTTAATAACAAAGTCAAACAGTCTTATAACACAAAACTGGGAGTTTACCATACAGATGGAACTCCTATATACCTCTTCAAGGCATTTCAAATATCCCCCTAAAACTAGAAATAAACAGCTTGACCAAATATGTTCAAAACCCCCAAGGAAACACAGCCACTTTTCCCATTCAGATCATTTGTGTATATATACCCTAGGTCAGTAATCAACATACAGAAAAGACTAACTCTTAATTTGTGGTCAAATGAGTCACAGAATTACATCTCCATCAAAAAAATCACCACCCTGTTGCTTGACTTTTTGGCAACCTCAGAAAGGACACCACAGCTTTAACAGCAGGAACAATTTGTTATCTTGTACTTTAAGACCATTGGAAGCACAGTGTGAACTCTCAGATGACAGGGAGTTGGCTGTGAGGGGCTGATGGGGGACAGACTGGGCATCAGGCACCAATTGGTGAGCAATTGTGTTGGTTCATCGTTTGCTTTTCTTGCGTTTTATTTCTCTCTCTCTCTCCTTTTCATTACTATTATTCTAATTATTACAATATTTTAACGTATTTCAAATATTAAACAGTTCTCAGCTCAACCCAGAGGTTTACCCCATTCTGGTTCTCCTTCCTGTCCCACCAGGTGAGGTGGGAGGAGGTGCGAGAGCAGCTGTCTGGTACCTGGTTGCTGGCTTGGATTAAACCACAATAGTGATGTAGTAGGGTGACTTTTGATAAGGAATGATTTGCACTAAACTTAATAACCCAAAGTACAATTAGTATAAACCATAAGAGCCTGTGCAAGATACATTTCAGCCATCTAGAAAAAGCGACTAACAAGAGTTTGGTGACCTTTCAATTAAATTCTTATAGGTTACTTTTTTATGTAATGGAGCAGTCACTGACAAATGCTAGAAAAATAAACAAAAGCTATATACACACATTTCTGAAAGTCCTTTCGGGAAGACAAAATAGGCTAAATAGTTAGAAACTAAAACTGCTTTCTTCTGGATGAAAAATTACAGGACAGCAAACAAATCTTAGACAAATGCATCCACAAGAAATGCTGGAACATTTAATAAGAAAATACATAAACAAATAACAAAGCTGTACATAGGTTTGAAGTGACAGAAAATTCATCAAGTCAAACTATTTATTAGACAGGGTAAGAACATATACTGCATTTCTAAACTTTAGAGACAGTATTTCTAAACTTAAGGAAAACATCTGATGTGATCTCAGACAATTGACTCACAGGAAACCAGAAAATGGCAGGCAATAGTACTAAGAAGAAGAATCTGGGGATTAGAGTAAGATGATGAATTAAATGAGTCAACAATATGTCAGCAAAAAGACAAATGCAAGGTTGGGTCATTATTAATATACATGTGCTATTAAAAACATATGAGGTAATTATTGTTCTGCCTTGGCACTCACTGGCTCTTGGCAGGAGCACTGCAGAAGCCACAACCCCACGTGCAAGACACAAAACACTTCATACTACCAGTGCACAATGACTGCACACATTTGGGTACCATACCTCAACAAAGGAAATTAGAGAAAGTATCAGATAGAATTTACCAAAGTATTCAAAAATACGTCTTTCACTTAAATATACAACTGCTCTCAAAATTACATATTTCTACAATAGGTTTTACTCCACTTTAATTATAGTGTTTCCTTTAAACAAAATACAAGTTAAGTGATATACTTAGCAATTTATTATTGAGTCAAAGGTCTGGCATACTGAAGGCAATGGGAATTTTTATTTCAGTTAGGTTATGATTATTAGGCTACAATTGTTACTGTTACAAGAAGTTGAAGATAAAAGGAAATGGATGACAAGAGATTCAGAGAACATTTTCCTTGATTATTTCTCCATTCATGTGTTCAATTTAGAGACGAGCTTCTAGCACCCTTATTAAAAGAAAAAAAAACACTAACAGGTTTTCAAAGTTGAGAAAACCACTTAGGAGTAGCCAGCAGTGTATCTATTCCATGAAAAAAATCCCAGAAGCCCAAGCCTTTCAAATAATCTGTCCTTATGTAGAGGCAATTTACCAGGAAGGCAACAGTTTTATATTCTGGTCCTTCACAGAACTAGCCAATAAATCAAAGTCCAGATTCATACTGCTCCTGTATTTAAACACAGTCATAAGAATCATTTAACCTTATAGCATAAAACCCAGCTGATAATTTTTTTCTGACCAACACCTAATAAAATTCATTCCTGCAGAACTGTGAAAAAGTTAAGCATAGTTTACCCTTCCTACAAAGTTTCCTGTTACAAGGTTGCATGGTTTATGTATATGTTGTATTTCATTATTAAAGAAATTCCTCCATATAGCAGACTCTTTGTGGTAACACTTTAACATATTTTGCCCCTAGGCCAGTGCTATAATAAAAGTAAAATGAATTCAAGGCCATTTGCTGAGAAAAAGGCAGGTTCATGATATTTTCACACTTTTTTGCTTGTAACTTTTTCATGTCAAAGCTCAATTTTGTTTTTACCTTCCCTTTGCTATTGTTTTATTATTTGCTTTTACTGGTACTGCATCCATCAAACAACTTCAAATAAATCTGAACTACTCTGGAAGCAAACTTATGGCATTATGGTTTCAGAGGAAAAAGTAAATTTCAAAACTTGTGCATTATCAACTCATTTGAAGAGGTTATATAAAAGCAGGACAAATTCACTTATTATTTAAATATTAGATAATGCAAGAATATTTTGTGGAATCACACAAAACAGCAACAGGGGTTTTGCAGTGCAAAGTCATTACCTATAAGTAAACAGCATCAGCAACTAAGAAAGCAAGGTTAATAAACTGCTTTCTGTCTCTCATTAACTAAAATTAGTATTCTCTTCAAGAGTAACCCAATAGATTGTGCATCCCACTGGTAAGTAGAAGACAAAATCTACAACATTGAAAAAAAAACTGAAGAAGATTGGAGGTGTCAGAAGTGTTTATACACCCACCTTAACATACCACATGTGCCCTGAAGAACAACCACGGAACTCAACCCTCACCTGGGAAAGGTCATTCACTCACTTCCTAAGCAATTCAGACAACAGCCCAGGAAGGCTGCACTGCATACACCAGTCCTCAAAGCACAGAATTTTAGTATTCACTCTTTACACACTGTTTGTCCATGCACAAACTACTGTCCTGCCCACAATTCAGTCTGACCACAGGAAATTTGTGATAATCTGTGAAGCTGCCTAAGTTTCAAGTAATAGTGTGTGTTTTTTTATTTTAAAGCACTTCACTCTCTGTGTCACTTCAGCAGAAATTTATTGGATATACTTTCCTCAAACATAAGTCAACACTCTGACTCAAGGCAAAAAAGGCAAAGAATGAAATTATGGCCTGATCTGCACAATTTTTCAAAGCAGCAATAATGGTATAATACTACCATTTCTTATAAGCAGGCTCCACATCAATAAATCTTTCCTTCTAAGAACAGTCACACAAGAAGTATATGAGCTCTTTCTCGAGATGTAGAAGGAGCTCAGCTAACAGCTATGAGCTAGCTGAGCCCTAATCCATTAAACAGAAACTGGTTATGTAGGAGTACGAGTCGTTTTCCAAGCTAGTGTCTTCTTTTACATGCCATCCTTCAGGTGTGTCAATCCCACCACACAGCTTGGTGTCATCTGCCAAGTTGTTGAGGGTGCACTCAATCCCGCTGTCTGCATCACTGATGAAGATACTGAAGAGCACCAGTCCCTGAGGGACACCACTCCTCACCAGCCTCCACCTGGACATAGAGCCATTGACCACAACTCTCTGGCTGCATCCAGCCAGCCAATTCCTTATCCACCAAACAGTCCATCCATCAAATCCATGCCCCTCCAATCTGGAGATAAGGATGCCACATGGGCCGATGTCAAAGGCCTTACAGAAGTCAAGGTAGATGGCATCAGCCCATCCTTCCTTCAATTGTTGCAGTTACTCCATTATAGAAAGCCACCAGATTGATTGTTCAGGCATGATTTGTCCTTAGTGAAGCCATGCTGCCTGTCTTAGGTCACTTCCAATGGGCCTTAACATTCCTTCCGTGAGGATCTGCTCCACAATCTTCACAGGCACAGAGGAAAGCCTCGCTGGTCTGCAGTCCCATGGATCTTCCTTTCTCCCTTTCTAAAGAGAGGAGAGATGTTTCCCCTTTTCCAGCACCAGGGACTTTGCCTGACTGCCCTGACATCTCAAATACAATGGAGAGTGGCTTTGCAACAAAATCAGCCTGTTCCCTCAGGACCTGGGGTGCAGGACATCAGGCCCCAGAGACTGGGGGCTATTCAGTTTCATGAAGTGGTCTCAAACCTGCTCTTTACTTACAGCGGGAGGGACTTTGCTCCTCCAACTCCCACTAGAGGTTCAGGGACTTGAGAGATGTGGGAAACCTGACTGTTAGTGAAGACTGAGGCAAGAACTCACTGAGTACCTCAGTCTTCTCCAAATTTGTTGTCAGCTGTCCCTTGTAATTTTTCTAGGGGGTACACTCTCCTTGGCCTTTCTTTTCTCACCTGTGTACTTCCAGAATCACTTTTTATTGTAATTCTTTACGTCCCTTGCCAAGTCCTGTTCCATCAGTGCTTTGACTTTCGTGATCCCACCCCTACAAATCTGAACTGTATCCCTGTACTCTCCCCAGGTCACTGTCCCTGTTTCCATTACTTGTGCATTTCTTTCTTACTCCTCACCTTGAAGAGCAGATCCTTGTTCATCCATGCTGGTGTCCAGCCTGCCTTGCTTGATTTTCTACACATTGGGATGGAGGACTTTGTGCTCTAAGAAGTGTCCTTAAAGAGCTGCCAGCTCTGGTCAGCTCCTTTGTTCCTAAGGACCCTTTCCCAGGGGATCTCATTCACCAACTCCTTAAATGTCTGGAATTCCCCTGTTACAAAATTCAGGGTCCTGACTTTGCACCTCACCTCAAGCCCACACTCCTTAAGGTCACATCCAGGGCATGGCTGCTACAGCCCAGGCTGCCTCCAAACTTAACCCCTCTAATGAGCTCATCATCTTAAACAATGAGCTTGAGTCAAACACCAGTGACTTGGCATTTGAGTCACAAAGATCCAGAACAACATACTGCAGCTGTGAAACCAGAAAATACTTCCCAAGATACTGCAAACTGTCAGCAAACATCACTTCATATAATGAAAGTTGAATTGTTAGCACAGCAACCTCTGGTGGCATAATTGCATGATGCCATAATAGTATAACCCAACCTTATAAAAATTATGTGATGAATGGGTTTATATAAAGTAAAACTTTTCTGAAGTTGAATCCTTACCACAGGTAAGGATGCAACACAAATCACAAAAAGGTATGCTTTTTCACCTTCATTTTCTTTAAAAACTAAACAAAACAAGAGTTTAAGGTAGAGCACCCTCAAGTTCTTTAAATTTTATATCTGAAGTAAAACATGAAGTTTACAATCTGTTCACTACTTAAGGGCTGTGACATTTTGTGGCTGGGTTAAGAGGAGTTCACTTGGTTAAATGCAGCGTTCAGCACTACTGACTTATAATTTTATAATGAATCATCCTTTTAAAACGACCCATATGCTTGAAATGGAGCTTTGGATGACAAATTCGACTTACAGCTCTAAGATCATGAGGAAGGCCCCAGAAATATGAAAATGAGACATATGCATTCTAAACAACAAAGGCAAGATCTTAAAAGTTAAGTTCTACTTCAGAAAATCTGGGCTGGCAATATATAAATTTTTTTAATATAAAATAAATACTTGATTTTCCTATATTCCTTTCTGATAGTTTATTGTTTTTATTTTAGCATCAGTGTTCAGAAGACAGCAAGGAACAAACATAAAGCTAAAGCTCCAAAGAACTGTAAAGTTCTGCATTATAAGCCTTTCCTTTGCCACAGATTTTTAAAGTTGCAAGTTACAAGTAACTCTGCCTGCACTATGCTTGACTTGTATTGTCATCTTTGTAGGTGTGTTCCATTTACTATTTTTAAACATTTCCATTAGCTTTTTTTAGGATTCCACCTAAACTTATAAGGGATTTCATTGTTACTTGTCATATCCCTGACCCTTTAATAGCTGTGCTGAAAGTACAGGTCAAGTTCATTTCAGCTTTTTATTAGAGTTCTGCAACCAGCAGAATACATTTTGTTACAATCAATAAAACACTTAGCTATAGAGGTTTTCAGAAAGTGCCTTTAAATCTTGCAGTAAATACACCTGCAGAATCAGTTCAAGGATAAATCAGCTTTAGAGGCAGCCCATCAACCAAAAACTGTAATGAGAGGACCATCTAGTGGTGACAAACACAACTCACACTCTGCTATTTTTAAGAAAATTGCACACTGTTAATCTGTGCAAACCACTGACAACTTCTCAGTCTTCGACTTTTTTATTCCATAGCTTTAATAGTTTCTTTCATTTAGGTTTTGACCTTCTATGATGAGAATAAATAAATTAGTTTGTTGATTTTCTTCATCTGTTTCTGTTATGAGAACATCTGTGTGAATTCTTCCAAATGTGAAAACTGCTCATAGATCAAATCCTTAATCTGAAGACACCAGCAAGAATGAAATTTACCAACTAGGCTACCAAATAGGTTTATTTACTTGACAATTGTCTCCACAGAGAAATCTGTAATAGTTTTTTTCCTAATACAAGAGGCCGAAAGTCAACAGTTGAGAAGTGACAGTTGTTCTTTGTATGTTTTACATCTCCATCACACTTCAGCTGAGGAGATCTTGAAGAGCTGGAATTTTGCTCTCCAAAAGTTCAGGGCCCTGACTTTAGTCTTCACCTGACCCACACCCCTCAGAACTGCAAATTCAACCCTTTTTTTCTTTTGTCAATGTTAACTCATACAGCTGGGCAGAATGAGCTTCTTTACCACTGAAGGTATAGGAATAAGAGCTTAATTTAAAAAGAAAAAAAAAAAACACAAATCTGAGCAGGGCTGAGCAACTCTATAGATCAAGTGCTCTGTGGCAACTCCTGCAGCATTCTTTGCTTCCTCAGATGACAGATCACATTCCTGGAGGGCCAATACACACTCTCCTTCCGAACACTCCCATAGCACTTTCCCTGTATGCTCACTCTCCTCCTCCTGCTCAGCTGCCACTGTCCTGTGTCTGCTTCAGCAGCTCTGTCAGCATGACCTGTGAAGTGCCTCTCTCACCCTCAGGTTGTTTCAGGGATGCTGGAGTACAGCAGTAAGACACGTAATAGACACAGCAGTAACACCAGAAAACAAATACAAAAACTCTCCCTAATGTTTTGCTAGTGTAATTCCAGAGTGTAGAAGTCTGATTGCTGCTCTGCCACCATCGTGAATTAACCCCTGCTGAAGGTGAGACAGACTGTTAGCAGATGTCTGAAAAGAATTCCAGAGAAACCCATGGAAGGCTGATAGTAAAAAAAAAATTTATTTTCAGAATCTCAATGGCAGCCCAGAACATCTGCCAAACATAGATACACATTGATAGCATGGCAAGCCAGACCAGGCAGGCATTTATTTACTAAAAGTAACATTTGATAGACCTCCTTGCTGATTCACTCTGGCTGGTCTTGCAAGATGGAAATAAAACCACAATACTGTCATTCTTAAACCTCAAGGACAGAATTTAATAGTAAAGATGATACTTAGAAAACCCAAAATAGATTCACTGCAAAAGGCTTGGGACAAGATTAAAAGCACATCTTTGACAAAAAATCTAATAAAACAGTCCAGGAAAGCCACAAAAAGAACATTCATTCCAGGAAATCTACAAAAAAAAAAAAAAAAGAGAGATTCCTTCACTTCCCAAAAAGAACTTTCTCCAGTGTAATTTCTCTCATGCTTCAATATACGCTTTAATAGCCTGCTATCAGGTACCTGAACATTCACTGTAATTTTCCTAGATCTATATCTTACACAGAAAGCATCTTGATTCTGTGATATGAACATGTATTATTCATTACATAACATAAATCTCTGCCTTCCTTGTTCATGACTTGAGACCACTCTTTTCCAACAGCAATAAACATACTTATATGAACAGGAACATGGTGAAGAGGAAAAGGAGAGCTGCATGACATGCTAACACACAGGTGCTCAAAGAAAACTAAGCAAACTTTGCAGAACTTACCAGAGCTCCCTCTGCTGTTCTTGTGGCTTGGCCAGCTATGGCCCTCATTTCCATGCCATGAATGAAGTGGTGTTTGGCTGGCTGAGGAGCTTCTAAGGTAACCAGTGCCTTCTGTCTCCCTAGCTTGCAAAAACACCTTCTTCCTTACATTCCTTGCATCCACCAGAGCTCATGAGACAGGTCTGGCATCAACACTGAGCTGGTGGTCAGATGTCTATTCAGCCCTCCATGGTAAACAAACATGCATGTCAAAAATCCAGAGAGTTTATTCTGCAGAACTGCATGGTGGTGCATCAGTACTTGTTTTATTCCTCCTGAACCTTTCCAGAAACTCACAATTCTTAGTTGGTGATTCCCTGTAAATTTGTTACTGCAATTCCCCTGTAGTGTGCCAGAAAGCACATTATTCCCTCTTTTCAGATTTAGTAATGTCCTTCTGCTGCTGACAGGAAGATGCTCACACTCTCTATACTCTCACTCCTCAAGGCACTCACAGCATTAATACCTTCTCACCCACTGAGTTGACCATTTTACCCAAGGTGGTTTTAATTAGTAGGTGAAAATCTATGCAATCAGTAATAATTTTGGTCAGCTGAATTCAAAGCCAGGGACAGGCCTGAGCTCAGGGTAAGACATCATATCATTAATATTAGAAGGTTATTACAGGCACAGAACGGAGGGACTGCCTGCACATATCTGCCATATTGTCCCAAAAGACCTTCCACCTGGGAAAGTGACCACATCACTCTGCCAACAGTTTAGGGACAATACTTTAGCAGAATACTGCCACAACCCAGTGTTGATGGGCAAACTTTACTTCTGAAGAAAAAGAGATGCCATGCAAAGCAAATGTCAGCACTTCCACACTGGAACACAAAAGCATCCACAAGTTCAAAAAAGACTGATCTCTATTAAACTCATTCAAATCTACAAAAATGCCATAAATATTATTGTACACCGTTACATTTTTCCAGTCAAAGCTTAAGGAATTTTTTAGAAATCTGCATTATGTATCTTTCAAGACATTTGATATTTCAGGTTCAGCAAATGGAGAGATGTTAAATTTTTAACTTTTCCAGGATAAGCAAGTGCAGAAAAGCAAAACAGAATTGAAGCACAGAAGAAAACAATTATTTTTACACGTTAAAGTATTTTACAAAGGAAGAGCCAGGGATTTTGTTATTTTTTTAAAATTAGCATTATACTTGTAAATTCATGTCCAGTTCAAAATGTGAGAAAACAACTATTCTGCATTTAATATTCTTTGCCTCATTTTGATTTCAGTTATTTTCAATATGCTTCAGTTAAAAGGTACCACCACTGATAGAAAGACGTTTTCCTCTAGTCAGCAGCATCATGGTGCCTTTCAAACTTGAAGTTCACAGTTAAACAACTAATGATAAAGAATATACAACAAGGAGCTTACCTTTTACCCCACCAAATGGACCATAAGTCATATTACATGCAGTTCTCTGAAGATTGTGCTCATACATCAGTTTAATCTGATATTGATTCCCATGCTCCACATTTCCCAGAGTTCCTACAAAAAATGAAGGGCATATATTCATTACTTTGATCCACATACTGTGGAAGAAGTAAAGGAGTACCAGTATAAACGACCTGAACAAAACTGTAACTTCATCCTGGTGACTTTGAGATATGGAGTCTCACAATGCTACTTTCTTTAAACAAAACAAATAACAAAGCTACAAAATTCCCAAAGACCAGTACCAGAAATAAGGTCTCTTTGTACTAAACATAATATAAAGACTTAAAAGAGGCTGCAATTTTATTACTTAATTGTATTTTTCTTCATGTTAGGCACACTTCTAAGATTAAAAAAGAAAAGCATGCTTAAAGGGGAATTCTTAGTATTCTCTAGTTATTCAGTGCATACTCTATACCCAATAGCCAGTCTCAGCCGTAACAGCATTTGTCTCAAAATAAGCTGTAGTAGTCATTAGCTATAATTTTACAAAGCTATCTTTAGGGCATACTTATCACTTGCTTTTAATCTGTTTGCAAATAAATGTGTGATCAACATTGCAAAGATAAAAGACAAATATATGGTAACAAAAATAATTTTGTGATATATATCACATTCTCTGAAAAGGTCTGCATGAATTTAACCTTCGTGACCCCTTCAGGAAAGCAGCAGAAATTCAAAAAGTCTTTCTAAAGAAACTAAAGTTAAAGCTCCCATTTTAAGAATTAAAGTCTTTCTTTCACCCCATGAAGGACGTTAATACTTATGGACTAATTAAGAAAAAAAACCCAGTCAAACAGCTAAAACCCCCAAACCTTTGTAAACAGTTAGCTGGGGAAAAGGTGTTTTGAGTGAATAATACGTAAGCTAAATTCTACCACAGTTTTAATATACGAAGATTATCTCAATACCATCTTTAACTACATGCTGTGAAAGATTTGTAGCTTATGCCAACCTTTTAGGCAATTTCTCCAGCTAAAATCCACCATATCTTTTAAACAGCTACCCCTAAAGCAGGCTCATGTAAGTGGAAAGATGGGAATAGAGGTGAGGAGAAAAGCCTTGGCTGCTCAGGAACTAGAAATTTAGCAACACTTGATGAGACACAAGTTAGACAGTTGTCAGTGTATGTATTGTGCCTGTACCACAAATACCCAGGCCATACTTCAGTCAGCCCTGAAGGATACTGGCATTTGTCAAGGAGAAGCAGCACAGTTATTTTATTATGAATAACAGATACAGTACCATGTATAAAGCAAGCAAAGATTCCACTTTATGAAAGTGTACTTTGCCATGGAAGCATAAAGAAATAATGATGGTTATTTCTCAAAGGAGCTTGTTTGAGAGTGTCCATTCAGATAACAGAAATCACACTTAAAGCATAAATGTTTACAGATTATATGAAAAGTCTATTAAGGATTGCAAAATTTCACTTTTATTATTATTTAACTGCTTAAGCCATGCAGCCAAACAGCAAAATATAACTAGAAAAGAATTCTAAAGTTACTGTTGTATGCTGTTAATGCAAATTTTAAAATAAATTGTTTCAATAAAAATTGTACTGGTAGGCTACAATGCTCTGACATAAGCACTATAACAGAGAAGGGAAACTCAGAAAACTGCAGTGCATCTCAGAGGATCACCTCTCAAAAAAGACCCATTTTACAGGTGTCTCCACACAGGCAAACAGGATTTGAAAAGAGAGCATGGGTTTGTAACCCATTTGCCTACAAGGAAGGTGCTCCTACAAAAAAACCATGTTCTTTTAATGAAAGGAGACACAGATGTCCCTACACAGAGAAAATAAACAATGCCATGTTGTCTATTGAATGTTGAAGATGAGTGTACAATTAAAAGATCTCTTAAATCTGTGCTTTGCTCTAAGAATATAGAAGGGAGAAATCAATGCACAGAAAAGGTGTTTTGTGATTTGCCTCTTCACATATAGTGAGAACACTTCATGTACAATTTCCAGCCAAAGGCAGCAGAAGAAAGAGGATGTAAGAAAAAACCTAGAGGTCTCACCTTCTTATCAGTATTAACCTCCTGTCTTTTCATGGGCTCCCCTACCAAAGTACTGGCTTTCTAAGAAATTCTCTGGAGTTTTGAGTTCAGAAATAGTTGTTTATTTCTAAAGAGCTAAGTAAGTTGGCATTACACAATCATGTGTTCATTAGCATGTTCAACAGCAACATCCACTCCTAAAACTGTAATAAGAGTTAGTTGTTTACAAGCACTACCAGCCACAGACCATCACACACATCACAGCACCTCAGGCACTGAGATGATTAGCAAACCTCTGTTAACCTCTGGGAAATGTCTAGACCTAATTACTATTGTTTTCTCTTCACACACAAGTTTGAGTGAGACAACATGACTGCAGATCTTCAGGGATGATGAGCAAACACTGCATATACCAAGTTTACCATTCACTTAATCCAAAGTCTAAAATACATTTAAAATCACTGGAAAGTTTGGATCTGTAAACTAACCTGAAACAGCATAAACACAGAGTTTTCGGCTATGCAACACAGCCAGATGAAGTCCTTCAGTACCACTGTAAAGAAGAGTAAAAACCAACTATTTTAAAATAAATTCCAGGTAAAATTTATACAGGATAAAATTCAAGTAACATATTGAAATTATGTGTGAGTTGAATGCAAAGGTTTGGGTGTTAGAAGCTAGCATAAAAAAGTACTGATCTTCCTACATTCATGCTGAAGTACTCGGAGTTAATTTCAAAATCAAAATGAATCCTTTAAGGACATATTTTCAGATTTAAATATGAAAAGCAACCCAACTATTTTCCCGGTTTAGCTTAAAACTCATTTCAAACATGGTGCTGTTAATCCTTCATGGAGAGATGATATGAGGATCATTCCTCCAAACAAGTACTATCCAGCAACCACAGACACTATTTTTGATAAAATTCACCTTTGTACTAGCTGCATGAAACATCTGAACCCTCACAATTTTCTTTACCCAATCCCAAGCAGTATTTCCAGCAGAGAAAGTACTTGTGCTGTAACTATAGAAAATGTTTTAGCTCATTTCACACAGTAAGGCATTAGAATTCCTGCACAGGGTCACACCATGAGTACTTGAATAAAAACAACCTCCAACTGACATAGGCCTTCCAGCTTGTGCCTTTGGTCTCAGAGCACAAGTCTTTCCCATGTTCAGTACAGGTTTTTCTCTCATTTTTAAAATAAAGTTCATGCTGCAGTATTAGAAGTTAATTTCAAAATTAAAATTAATCTTTTAAGAACTAATTGCTAAAATAAAGTTCTTCTAAGCAGACTCTCTTACAGCCAGATAAGTATAAGGTCTTTTGCTTAGAAACGTACTATGTTTGCTCTACCTGATCACCACCTTCCACTAAATTCTTCTGAAATAAAGATCTTCTATCCTCTATCAAACACAAACAACTGGCCAATATTACATCTTAGATCATAACAAGTTAGTCAAATTTTCTTTATACCTTAAAAGATAACTTTCAATATAAAGCTTCTCCTGTTCCACATGCTCCTAAAACACTATACAAGTTATCTGGCAGATTATCCTCCACATACACCCTAAGTAAAAATTCTCCCATATCAAGATGATTCAAGAAGCAGATCAAATGCACACAACAGGATTTATAGATGTGATTAATAATTGTCCATCTGGAAACTGAAAACTCACCCTCCAAAACAAAGGAAGAAAATCACATCTAACACTTAAACAGCAACATAGTCAGCCATTTACTTACGAAACAAATTTTCCCACTTCCACTTGCAATATTGGTTCTCGCAACTGCACTTCCAGGAGTAAGTCTTCAGCTTGTACTTCATCTCCAGGTTTCACAGGATGTGGATTAAAGATTCTAAGATATCCCATATAACTGCCCACAATAATTTTATCTAAAAAACAAACAAACAAAAAAAGTAACACAAAGGATGCTACACAATACAATAGCACATGTGGAACTCAATTTGTTGCATAAGTGCTTCAAATAATACCCTATAAAGACAGAATATTGACATAATTTAATTAATGTTGATTATGCTCTGTCTTTTAGGTTAAGATTAGCAATTACCTGTTTTGCAGAGTCATGAAAATGTGCCAGCAAAGGATTCAGTGTGGCAATTATCCTGGTGGTGGCACTGACCACTGTCATTATTCCATCATTTTAGATTGATGTCCACAATTCTTCAATAGTCCCTTTCTGGTTTTGAAGAGTACTTCAGACTTTCAGTCCCTACATCTTAGATTTGTGCATACACATATCACACCAGCAGAAGTGGGGAGTTTTAGAACTGGGATCAACAGCATTTATCCAAATGCAAACTAAAGCCTAGTAAATACTACACCAGGTCAGCAAAGATAAGCTTTGACATCACCTGCCCTTGAGACAGATCCATTATCTCAAAGATTAATTCAATGGTTGCCTTGGAATTAATTTGGAATAGGTATTTTAAGCAAGGAGTCAGTTGTTTATCATTTGGGTTGAATAAGAAAAAGCTATTAATGAAAAAAACCAAGAGGTGCCTCCCGTGATAACAACCAACAACTCAAGTTGGTTGCCAATACTTATTTCCTGTAGATACAGATCAACATATCAATGCAGATCAAAATCAAAACCAGTAAAACTTGTCCACAAGTCAGGAGAATCTTACAAGCACTCCTAAGCCATGCTGACCAGCCTCTAAAATCTTTGGATAGTTCTACAGGACCCCACATTAAAAGCTCAGAACAGTCGGTTGCTTCCTTTCTTCTTCAGTCACAAAAAAATACTTGCCCTGTCCAAGTCCTTCCTTCAGAAAATACTGACTGCCTTCTCAACTAATCTTTTCCTGAACTCAGTAACAAGTATTCCATCAGCAGTAAACTAAATCCATTCTATGTATTCATTATTAATACTTAAGACATTTTTACCTGGTTTAGATGTTAGGCAATTGATGAACATTTGTTCCTGAACTCTGGGAAGAAAAAGAGCCTAGTCTAACCAATAAAGAGAAAGTGTAATGTGAAGCAAGTTAATAAACAGCAGACTCCTATTCCCATAACACTGTTTAAAGTCCTGCTTTTATATAATTATTTCTCTTTCTTCTAGGAAAAGGCTATTCTGAACTCTTGGCAGAATCCTGGGGGTTTTGACCATGGGTCAGTTTACATGACACCAGGCCTGTTGATGACAGATGGGGTCTGTCTGTCTCAAAGGGGAAAAAGCATCTCAGCTCAGGAGTTAGAGGTCTTAGAGAGTTTTAAACTGTGTTTGAAGGAGGAAAGGGAGAAAGGCAGGATCATCAGAGATAAGCCTGGGGGTGTCATGCCAGTGTTTGAGGGACAGTGTGAAAGTGATGTCCTTCCATCTGCCATCCCAAAGGAGGCAGGAGATGGAGATTCACTGGGCAGCAAAGGCTTGAGGGTTATTAATGTGCTAGAAACCACAGAAATGCTTAGGAAGAGTCACACAGGAATTCCAACTTTGCCACAACAAAGGTGACAGGAACAATAACCCAAGTGCATCTACCCCAGTGCATGCAGCATAAGCAACAAACAGGAGGAGCTGGAAGCTGTTGTGCAGCTAGAAAATTCTGACACAGTTGCCATGACAGAAAGATCATGGTAACTATGTGGGATGACTCACACAACTGGAGTGCTGCAATGGATAGCTATAAATGCTTCAGAAGGGATAGGCAAGGAAGGAAAGGTGTTAGAGTAGCCCTGTATGGTAGGGAGTGTTTTGACTGTCTAGAGCTTAGTGATGGTGACAATAGGGTTGCATGTTTATGCATAAGAATCATGGAAAAGGCCAACAAAGCCTGTCATGGTGGGAATCTGCTCTAAACCACCCAATCAGGGTGAGGAAACAGATGAAATATTCTAGAAGCAGCTGGGGAAAGTCTCACAATAACTGGCTCTTGTTCTCATGAAGGACTTCAACTTAACAGATGTCTGCTAGAAATACAACAGAGCAGAGAGGAAAGTGTCCAGGAGGGTCCTGGAGTGTGTGGAAGATAAGTGTCTGGCACAGCAGGTGAGGAGCCAGCCAGGGAAGGTGCCCCATCAGACGTGTTCGTGAACAGAGAAGGATTTGTAGGTGATGTGCTGGTTGGAGGACGCCTTGGGCAGAGCAATTAATTACAAAACTGTATTTTCAGTTCTCAGAGAAGGAAGGAGGGTGTTCAGCAGAACTGCTACCCTTGGACTCCCAGAGGGCAGACTTTGGCCTGTTCAGGAGACTGGTTGAGAAAGTCCCTTGGAAGGCAGTCCTGAAGGGCTAAGGAGTCAGGAAGGCTGGACATTCCTCACGAAAGGAATCTTAAAAGGTACAGAAGGCCATCCCTGTGTGCCAAAAGATGAGATTACAGGGAATACCAGCCTGGCTGAACAGAGAGCTTTGGCTGGAACTCAGACAAAAAAGCAGAGATTATGATGTTCAGAAGAAGGGGCAGCCCATTCACGAGGGATACAAGGATGTCCTCAGGTTATGCAGGATGAAAATCAGGAAGGCCAAAGCCCAACTGGAATTTAATCTGGCTACTGACATAAAAGACAATAAAAATGTTTCTATAAAAACACATTAGCAACAAAAGGAGGGCCAAGGAGTGTAGGGGTGACAGTAGGTCTGTGGATCCTCGAATGTCTGAGGTAATTGATGAGGAAATTGACCTTGAACTGTTCAAGATCAATTACCTCAGACATCAGACGATCCACAGACCCACTGTCACCCCTACAAAGGAGACTCTCCATCCTTTACTGTATGCAGGGCAGAACACAGTGACACAGGGCTCATGTACTTAATGTCACCTTTGCCTCAGTCTTTAACAGAACAATAAGAGTTGTTCTCTGGGTATGCAGCTGGAAGACAAAAGGCCCCCATAATCCAAAGGGACATGGTCAGCATTCTGCTACACCACTTAGACACATCCAGGTCTATGGAGCAAGACGGGATCCATCTGGTGTACTGAAAGAGCTGGTGGAAGGGCTGAGCAAGCCACCCTCCCTCATTTATCAGCAGCCCTGGTGGACTGCAGAGGTCACAGCTGACTGCAAATTAGCAAATGTGACACCCATCTACCAGAAGGGACAGAAGGAGGTTCCAGGGAACTACCGGCCCGTCAATCTGACCATGGTGCTGGGAAAGCTCATGGAGCAGATCATCTTGAGTGCCGTCACACAGCACATAGAGGACAACCAGGAGATCAGGACCAGCCAGCATGGGTTTATGAGAGGTAGATTTTGTTCGACCAACCTGATTTCCTTCTAGAGCAAGGTGACCAGCTTTGTGGATGAGAGGCAGACTGTGGATGTTGTTTACCTTGACTTTAGTAAAGCCTTTCCCACCATTTCCTACAGCATTCTCCTCAAAAAATTGGCTGCTTGTGGCTTGGACAGGTCCACTGTCCACTGGGTAAAAACGTGGCTGGATGGCCGAGCCCAGAGACTGGTGGTGAACAGAGTTAAATCCAGCTCATGGCTGCTCACAAGTGGCATTCCCCAGGGCTCAGTACTGGGGCCAGTCCTGTTTAGTAACTTTATTCATGATGTGGACAAGGGGATTAAGTGCACCCTCAGTAAGTTCACAGATAACATGAAGTTAGGTGGGAGCATTGATCTGCTGCGGGGTAGGAAGGCACTACAGTGGGACCTGGACAAGCTGGATCAATGGGTTGAGGCCAATTGCATGAAGTTCAAAGAGGCAAAGTGCCATGTCACAACAACCCCATGCAGTGCTATAGGGTGGGAACAGAGTGACTGGAAAATGTTCCAACAGAAAAGGGTCTGGATACATTGGTTGACAGCAGCAGAACATGATCCAGCAGTGTGCCCAGGAGGGCAAAGGCCAGTGGCATCCTGGCCTGTATCAGAAGGGACCAGGGCAGGGATTGTCCCTCCGTACTCAACACTGGTGAGGCCATACCTTGAGTCCCGTGTTCAGTTTTGGGCCCCTCACTGTAAGAAAGACACTGAGGTGCTGGAGCATGTCCAGAGAAGGGCACTCGAGCTGGGGAAGGGTCTAGAGGCACAACGTAGACTGGATATCAGGAAAAATTTCTTCACCAAAAGCAATGGAAGAGACTAACATGGGAAGTGGTTGAGTCACCATCCCTGGAGGTATTTAGAAGACATGTAGACATGGTGTTTAAGGAAATGGTTTAATAGTGGACACTGTTGGACTCAATATTAAACATTTTCTGCAACCTAAATGACTCTATAAGTTTCCACTGAAAAAGGCTGTACACCAAATAAGTAACAGCTCAACTTTATTGAAATCTTCCCGAAAAGGGACAATCTAAAATTAAAATAACTAATTTTAGAAGAGGATGGCAGTAGTGAAATTAAACTCAAGTACCTCTATAGAGCAAAAACAGCTCCAAGGTGAGCACAAGTGTATCATAAAGATCCCAAATATTTATTAATTTAAAAACCACACATACACAAAATCTTTTCCTGACAGCAAAGACCATTTCACATTATTAATGACTACACAGAAAAGCAGGCTTTACTCATACAGAGTCACTTATTTCAATTGTCCCTTATTTTCCAGACCAAAATGGTTGGTTATGTGTTTTTCTAATTTCTTACCCTATACCTTAGCTTATAACTTTGCTACATTCTTAGCTTATGCCTTCCTTTTTTAGCTCTTACCTTCCTTTTCTTTTTTCCCTTAAGTTTTTATAACAGTTTACAATGTGTTTGCTGCCATGACTAACTGAAAATAAAAATATTTACCATTAAGGGAATAAGACATGAAATTACTAGTGGACACAAACAAGGATTAACATGTTTAGAAACATACAAATATAAAAAGACAGCGAGCACTGCATTTGTCTTCTTAAGCCTACAAGGACACATTAAAGACAGCAGACTTAAAACTACCTAGCCAACTAGCCTGGCTAACAAGCTTTTCAGTGAGCAAACTTGCAGCTGTGTGGCTTACAAGCCAGCAAGCACATAATTCTGAATTTACCTTGTCCACTGCCACTATTATCAACATCAGCAACACACAGACAGCCTTGGTCAAATTCTTCCTTTTCTCCAAGTATGGTGGACCACCAGTCTCTAGCTTTAAACAAGGACATTCTTCTTTACTGGAAAGGAAACAAACCACTTTTAAAGCATATACTAATACATATACAATTGTGTAAATAAACAAATTTTCTTTTGTTTGCAACAGCACTTATTAAGTATATTACCCCTGTCAGCCTCCCATTGCACTGGTGCAAGCCAAATAAACGTTAATTACAGATGTCAGGGGCTTCTGATCATGTAGTTCAGGAAACAAGCTTAGGAATCTTCTTGTCACTAGTTAAATTAGTTGTGAGAGACGCTGAAAATGCAACAAAGCAACAGCTTTTTGAAAGATGTTAAATGCCTTCTCTTACAAGCATTAAGTAATAAAAAGTTTTCAAAGTCACAGAACTGAGGTTATCTCCTACCAAGGAGAACCAGTAAAAAAAAAATTATTCTGAGGCAAATCTTCTGCAAGAAAACTTTTAGAAAAGCAAACGAAAGCATAAACAGACAACATCAAACCCTTCACCAAGTAATCTCCTTGAAGATGCTCCAGTGACACGACTAAAGAACTCGGTCATACAGGGCACAAATCAGCTTTTCTGCTCCCTACCTGCTGTTATTTTAAGAAGAGGGGAGGAAGGGCGGGAGAGAGCGAGGAGACTAATCCTTTCGCAGGCGGCTCGACCATAACATTATCCTGGTTCCAAACGCACAGCTCCATGCCCGGGAACGCGGGCACTCGCGATCCCACCGCCCGCAGCGAGGCCACGGGGCGGCGAGAAGGAGGAAAGCCGGGATTCGGACCAAGGCAGCCTGTGCCTTCCCTCTTTAAAGGATGCCAGCAAATAAAATCAGCTGTTTATGCCCCCGGGCGCTCCCGTCGCTGTGCCCCGCCAGGCAACGCGCTCCGCTGGCACAGCCCAGCCCTGCGGGGCACCCATGGCACCTCCCGAGCCCCGGACATACATACACACATACATACACACACACACGTATACATATAGACACACACGCGCGCATCCCCGTGGGGGGCACAGGGCACACACACAGCCCGGCGGGGGCTTACTTGGGCGGGGGGCGGCAGACCCTGGCTCGGACCCCGGGGCGGCAGCGCCGCTTCCTCGCAGCAGCTCCTCGCTCAAGCGCGGCCAGAGGCGAAGCACAGAGCGGCAGAGCGGCAGCGCTACAGCCGCGCTCCCAGCGCCATGTCCCGCATCCCGCGGCGCCCCGGGCAGCGCCCGCACCGCCCCGCGGGCACCTCGGGAAATGCAGTTCGGGAAGCGCCGCCACCCGCCGTTGGGCTGGCTCATTCCTGCCTCTGCCGGGGGGAGAGCGAGGGAGAGAGCCATTCCTTCTGAGCTTCCTGAGCGAGGAGGGAAAAAAATCCCAAACCCCGCGACGGCATGTGCTTTTCATTTTTCAAAGCCCCTCGCAGGACCCTCTGGCCACCCAGCTCCACCCGCCTCTTCCTCTCTCTCCGCCCCTCGCTCCCCCCTTTCAGTCTGGCGTGGTGCGGCCGGCGCGGACCGGGCGGTGGGTGCGGGCGTGCCGGTGTCGGTGTGAGCGGCCGTGCCGGGAACGGGTTCGGGATTGGGACCGGGATCGACATCGAGATCGAGCTTCCGCAGCTACGGACACGCCGCCCCGCAGCGGCCCTCGGACACCCCTGCCATGGACAGGACCGCCGTGGCCAAGATGGGAGCGATGGCGAGCGCCAGCGTGTGCGCGCTGGTGGGCGGGGTGGTGCTGGCGCAGTACATCTTCACCATGAAGAAGAAGACGGGTAAGAAGACCAAGATCATCGAGATGGTACGTGGTAAGAGGCCCGCAGCCCCTCGGCCGCACGCCCTTCTCCTTCCCCTCGCCCTGCGGCCGCTCCCGCGGGGCAGGCGGGAATCCCGAAGGAATATCCAAGGGGCAGAGCCGGGACGCAGAGCCCAGGCTGGGATTGCTGTGACAGCAGGGGCTGGAGGCATGGAAAGGGCTGATCCACCGCAGGAGCATGGAAAGGGCAGGAGCATGGAAAGGGCTCCGGCCTGCCCTGGCCTGCCCTGCCCTATGAACCTATGGGAAACATATGTGCCTGTGGGATACATGTGTACCTGTAGGTCTTGGTAGGGATTTAAAAACCTGCTTGTAAAACTTGTTTAAAAGAAAAATGGGACACACACACACACACACTCGTGTTCAACCATCTGTTGAGACTGGGAGGGACTGCCTGCTCAGAGTTACTATAAAAGGAAGATGGAGCTCGCTCCCTCTCTACTGCTCTTGTTAAACTTGTTATTTAGGGTGCTGTTTAAATATCTGCTAAAGATCAGTCACGGTCTTAGTGCGGGCAACACGCTGATAATGTGGAAATACTTCAAAATTTGTGATTTGTACACCGTCACACTGAAGAACTGGACTGGAGTTGTCAAGTCGATGTTGGCTAGTGGGTATTCTGGGATCTCTCCTGCAAAACGTTACTAAAAGCTCGGATTTATATTTTAAATTGCACGTGGAAACAGATTTTGCTAAGACTGTGTGTGTAAGCTGTGAGCTGCCTGACTGCTCTCTTGGCCATACATTGCTGCATTTGCCAGGGGAATTCATGCAGTGCAGGTTGTGATAACGTGGGTCCAAGGAAGAATTTCACTGCCAGTTTTTACTAATTATAGAGTCATCATTCTTACTCTTGAAAAAAATACTGCTTCTAGTCCATTCAATGGTTTGGAGGCAGGTACCTTAATTCTGAGTTTCTCTGAGCCCATTTACAACAGCTTGTGGGAGAGCAGAAAGTTTGCATTGCCACTTTAGAGAGGTTTCTACAAAAGATCTCTGTTAGTGGGATTTTACAGAACTCTTTTGAAAATTTGCAGTGACATAACACAACATTTCATTTTTTTAATTCTAGTGTGATGCTGTAACTTACCTTTTAGATATGTGGGCGATACATGAGGTGGGTCTTCTGTGTTAGATTAAAATTATGGGATTCTTGTATTTTCAGCACATTTTTTGGGTCAAGTTTTCTTTGGGAAATATTGCACCTTGGCCACATTAGACTCAGAATTACCTTGGTATCTGTAAGACAAGTTAGTATCAGGGGTTATGATGCCATGAATGATGTGAAGAAAAGTGGAAAGGATTCTCAATCGTTGAAAAGAGTAACCATGTTTCCTTTCTGAATAATAAAAATCAAGAAATTCTTAAATGTCTAGCTCACATTTCAGTAGATTAATCCCTTAGCACAGTAATTAGCCTGTTACACAAATTCAAGCTTAATGAAGACCTTAAAATTACTGGATCTTGGAAAGAAAAGGTTTAAGTTTGGTATTAAAGTGTTAATATTGTGCATTCGTTAACAATCGGTAGTTCACAAACAGGGAGTTTCCCTTAGACACTCATGAATTTTGGCAGAGTTACTTCAGCTCCACTTCTGAAGTAACAGAGGCATTAATAGTAAATATAAATATTAAATATAAATATAGTAAATAGTAAATACATAGCCAGCCACGTGAAGTTTTACTCTGTGTGTTAACTACTATCTCTCAGAGCCTTCTGTATTACTTTGCACAGCCCAATTGCCAGTTCTGTGAAACTGTCATAAATGTTCCTATACTCAGGTGAAAGCAAAATTAAGCAGCGAGGTTGCCAATTTAATTTAAAGGCATGGTTAATAATTAATTAGATTCTGAAAGTAACTTTTTAGACCATGTTTCATGTCTACTTTAAAAAAAGATTAAACCTTACAGTAACATTCAATATTTTGGGTTTTTCAGGCCCCAGGCAAGTTTTCAATGAAGTTGTCATGGATTCCTGTATAGCAAATAGTTGTACTGACAATAGACTTCAGTTTCTTGATTAGTCCTTACAAAGCCTTTTAGCAGTTCAGCAGCAAACAGATGTTCACAAACTAGAGTGAAAAATGTTAAGTCTTTCAGAATCACTCACCTGTCAGAAATAGCCTACTTGAATTCAAATAGGGGGTTAATGTAAGAAAAACTTCCTAATGGAGTAACAGTCATAGAATCATAGAATCGACTGGGTTGGAAAAGACCTCAGAGATCATCGAGTCCAACTCTTGGTCCAACTCCAGTCCCTTTACCAGATCATGGCACTCAGTGCGACGGCCAAGCTGCATTTAAAAACCTCCAGGGATGGGGAATCCACCCCCTCTCTGGGCAGCCCATTCCAATGCCTGATTACTCTCTCTGTAAAGAATTGTTTTCTGATCTCCAGCTTAAATTTCCCCTGGCAGAGCTTAAGCCCGTGCCCCCTTGTCCTATTGCTGAGTGCCTGGGAGAGGAGACCAACCCCCACCTGGCTAGAACTTCCCTTCAGGTAGTTCTAGACAGTGATGAGGTCACCTCTGAGCCTCCTCTTCTATATATTCTATAGTATATTCTTTTGTTGTCTGTTTCATAAGCAGAGTTGTTGAAACTCTGGGGGTTTTTAGCAGCTTGTTCTTCACTCTTTAGTATTGGAGCTTTTTGTTGTATTTCTCTTGTAAGGATGAGAAACATAATAGAGCTCGTTCAAAACAGAATAGCAGAATACCTTAAACTGAGACTTCCTCTCCCAGGTTTGTTTCCAAAAATCTGGGCGATTGTTTACATTTGTCTATTTCTCCATTCTATCCCTGAAGTGAGAGGATGTAATTACATGAAAAAGACTGTGCATGAAATTTCAGCAACAACAAACTAAAAATCAACTTAAAAGCAGCTTGTCAGTTTACAGGAAACATTTCAACCAGCCATTGTTAAATGTCTCTGAACAGTTTTCATTTTGTTGTGTTAGGGGAGGAAAAGAAATGCTTGGATTTTTGCATTACTAGAGTTTACCTAGAGAGAAATAAGCAGAGAGGTAACTGCTATTTGCCTGCTTCCCTAAGAAATAAAAGAACATATTCTGTGATTAAGACTGTTATGGGCTTTATGTGTTGGGGGTTTTTTTTCATTATTATTATTTTCTTTTACTCACCAGTCAGGGGTGGGACCAAGTTCTTGTTTCATAGAGCATAAGAGCATTTGTGCCACAGAGGAAGGACACAGACCTTTACAGTTGGCAGGAATCACACATCACTTACTTCTTTGTCCTTGTCTTGTTACTAGTAACTAGTTGATTTTGGAACTGTGACATTACTCCTGCAGGTTGCCCTCCAAATGGAGGATAAAGTAGAGGACTATGTAATGTGTATCATACATATTCCAGAATCTAAATGGTTCATAGTTGAAACTCCTTCATACATTCTTTTGCCTGTACAAACATGAAGAGTTTGGGCCTGGGTAAACTGGAATCAATAAAAAGGGAACAGAAGGAAAATGGACTCTCTAAAGACACCACTGCAGGACATTGTCACTGTCTGAGTATTGCAGTGATAATATTTAAAATGTGACCTTGAGAGCCACACAGGGATGTGATTCATGTGGGAATAATCCTGTTCAAAGACAACGGTGCTGTGATACGAACCTAAGGAGTGAAAAGTGAAAGAGCTGCTGAGACCTAATACTGCCCCTACCTATGAGCATGTGACTGAGAGCCCTTACATTGCTAGCAGTCAGAGTATTAGAATAATTTTTAGAATATTGTTAACATTTTAAGCCAATTATATGACTATTGGAGATGCCGTATAAATATTTCTATAAAACTTGGGTTTTGTTTAGAGTGTATTCCTCAGTAGAAAAATGACATTGACAGAGAGAGAGACACCAGTTACTGAAACAAACTTAAAGTTGTGTTGCCCGCAGGTTGTTTGCAGAGATAATATTAACATGTGCCACTTAGATAATGCATAATATAAACATGCCTAATACAAGCCACCATTCATACCATAAGACACCTACACTGTGGCTTATAAAGTAGGTTAACACAGGACAAGACACACCTTAAGCACATACATGTTGATACAACCTTGATTCTATTAACAGGGTTTTTTATTCTCACTGTAAAATAATTCACTTGGAAATGTAAAAAATTGGAGCCTTGGAGAATAAAAATTGACCTAATGCTAGTATTTTCTCCTCTCATTGTTAAGATAAAAAGGTTGTCTATTAAACAGATTATATATATAGTCATAGTCTACTTCATTTAGTATAGTAAGTTGATCCTACAATTCAACTTTCTGTTTCAGGAGCAGGTTGTAATTTTCTGAAATTGCTGCTGCCTTTGTTTTTTTATTTAATTCAGTAGGTCTTGAAACACACATTCTTAAAAAGAATGGGTATGGGAAGATCATTAAGAACCTTAATTATGCATTAGTTTCTTTAGAATTCATTTATCCTACTTACAACAGTTCTCAAAAACATAATGATGATCTATACTTGAAAACTGAGCTCCAAGTAGTGAGTCATGTCAGGCTACAATTTATATTGTAGGTATAGGCTCTTTCTTTTATCTTTTGTATGAAGCCTTTTTCCAAGACAGAAAAGCCATCTTTCAATTAATCACTCTGCTCTGGAAGATATTTACCTTCTAATAAATGCTTGGTATGTGTTAACTCATGTTTTTAAGTGATTTTTCTCCTCTTTGTGATAACTTGTGATTGCTGGTTAAGCCATGATGGCATCTGTTCTATTACATTTTTTACAACTTCAGACAAATAGCAAATACTGCAAGTTTTAAACATGTTACCTTTAACTGTCAAACAGTATAAGCAGTAATAAGGTTCTTTCAGTTGTCTGCATACACATATTGCAAATCTGTTCATATCGCGAATTAAAGTTGCAAGGCATTTCAATCATGCCATTCAGTCTTGAGTTAGCAAAACCTATCAGTTTTTATGAAATATATCTAACTTGATCGATATAGACATTGAAGAGACCCACGGTATGGATCCATGTATTTATAGATAGGACAATATTAGCTGTAAATGTAAAACATCACAGTTTTAAGTCTGGAAACTTGAAAAATGCCTGAACATTTGAAGGTCTTGCCTTAAAAAAAAACTTAAAAAAACCCCAAAACCAACAAACCAAACAAGAAAAAGAGCTTCCTTTTACCTCTCTTACCTTTTATTTTCACTTGCAGGAGTTACATAATGCAAAATACATCTCTCCTCTGTTGGCTGGTTCCACTTTACGTTCCGAGCCTTTGAGCCGTCACCCGCCACTCTCCTCCGTGTGTGCGTGCCTAGTGTGTTTTGTGCGAGGACAGTACAGGAGAATTCTTGGAGAGAGATTAAGGAAAAATACTAGAAGCTAAGTGGACTGTTGGAGTTTATTGCTGTATTTTGGTGCGTTTGTCGGGCGGTAATTAATTGCGGAGGTTTCCGTGCTGAGCTGCACGGGGCAGCGCCAGCAGCAGGTGGTGCTGTGCGAGCCGAGCCGGCCCTTCCCCGGCGGCTCCGGCAAGGGGGATGGACACTGTCCTGTCAGGAATCCTGTCCCACAGCCCGACCCGGGTCAGACACGTGCAGCTGAAGTGCCCCTGCATGCAGAGGGCCCAGAGTGGCAGCTCTGTCTCTGCTGCCTGTCAGATGCTCAGCGCTGAAATTTGGCAGATCCCATCACATGCTGAGCGCAACTGAGAGGCAGGAGTAGTTCACAGCTATTCTTCCTGGCCTCCTTTCCTAACTAACCACTGTGCAGAGATAGAAGGACAGATAAGACTGGGCAAGGTGTGGAAAATAAAAGTTAGGGCATGTCCTTCCTGCAGTCCCGTTACTGTGCAGCTGTGTATCTGCAGTGCCTGCTCCTTCCTGGGGCACAGGTCTCCATACAGCAGGTATGCTGACCAGCTGCTGGATGTCCATCGCCTTCTCCTATCCAAAAGTCATCAATCACCAGCAGTCAGCTGCTGTGAAACATCAGAGAACATAAGATGATTGCAGTAGGCAAATTCTTAGCCCCATGTTTATCATTCAGCAGCTTGACTGGCAGTGTGCCAGCAAGTTGGAACCCAGGGCTGTTTTGTTAGTCACCTGTGTCTTAGGTTAGTTGTGTGGAGTTTCTGACTGTTCAAGAAAAAAAAAATCAGTGTTTGTTGAAAGTCCACTGGCTTTTTTTTAATTTGGCCAGTCCTAATGTCAATAAAGTGCTTTATTTGAATGTTAAAAAAGAGGGGACATTTTTCAGTATAAGTGGACATATGTTTAAGGTTGCAGCATGCAGGTCAAAGAAACCATATTTAAATACTAAAAGTACCTCTGTTTTCATTCATTTATGCCACAAAAGAATACAGAACTGTACCAACTTATCTCAGACAATAATTAATTACAAAAATAATTTTAATGACATTTCAATAAATTATGGAAATAATACCCATTGCTGGAAGGAAATATGACTTCTACTGTCATATATATTTTAAAAATATTTATATTTTTAAAATACTTTTTTTTAAGGGCTGGGACAAAGCACAGACATGGGCACTGAAGATTCATTAAGTGTCTGAATATACTTTCAGACTTCTTGAGCTGGTGTTGCCACCAAATTCCTGTTCAAATGTATTTATTCTTACCTGTTTCCCCCTTGTTAACTGTAGCTTCCCTCCAGCACCCTTGTATAGAGATCTGTTTGCCTGCCTTGCAAATTGGATCACTGAAATAATTCAAGTTTATTAGCAGTTCATAGCAGTTTAGGGTTTTTTACCTGGGAGTTCATTTTGCAATTTTACCTTAATGCTGACAGAATGATTACCACAGAAATGTATCATTAACATTCCTTTAAAACTTTTCTGCTTGTTGGAAACTTACTAATTATGAGGCTAAAATGTCATTTTTACACTCAGCATTTATTAGTGCAACACTTACTATTGTGAACTGCATCTGCTTCTGTAACATGTATCACTTACAGGTGAGCCTCCCTTTGGTCTGCATGTTACTGTGGAAAAATTGTCTGTGAAACTGATAGTCAGGAATCGGCACAAAGCGTAGCAGTGTTGGCACATTATCAGTGGGAGACTGCTAAGTATAGCAGTGATAATATTACTACAGGTTGGTGTTGAACACATCTCGCTTCTAGAAAGCAAGGACACAGAGCTGCAAGAAATAAGGAGCATCCAGTTGCATCTCTGAATGGAACAAGCAGTGAGAAACACTCATAAAACAATGAGACACAGAGGCAGAACAATCCCTCATGTTATCAATCCCTTAAGTCATCACACTGCCTGTTACCTCTAAAAGGAGTGTGTGGTCACTGTATTTCATCCTTACACTTAACACTTTTTTTTTCAAGAACTTGAAAAAAGGGTCTCTACTCAAAAGAGAACCAAACACTTAAAAAGTTCATTAGTCTCAATGTGTAATTTAATTGGAACATTGCATTAGCACTGGATTCTTACATCAGAATTGTAGTGTCTGGTAATGCATTGTAGATTAAACTTTGTCCTGCTGACTTTGCTTTCAAACTGAGTCCCATAACTCCTCTACTCAAGGGTCAGAGTTTATTTGATCTAGATACAACATTCTTAGGCTTAGTGGAAAAAAAATCTAAGCAGGTGTGGGGTTTTTTCTCAGAAGCAGATAAGAGGAGAATCAGCAGCGACTGCTTCAGTCCAAGCCTTGGGCTTAATGCAAGTTCCATTCTAGGTAGTGTTACGTGGGAAGCTTCCAGGGAAACAAGCCTTTGTTTAACTTCTTTCAATGCATGTACATACAGATATGTAGAGTATTAGTTACAGAAAGTACACATGAAAATGTACAGTTTGGGGGAAAATAGCATAGCTCATCAAAATTACATTATACAAGGTGAGCTTTTGCACACCTGATAGCTAATTAAGAGTTTATAGATGACATACTGCTAGTTCTTAGAATTCTGTGCTGTTTGCCTTGGTATTTTGGAGAAGGATTAGTTGCACCAGCAGCCTCACCTGTAAGCATTATTTAAGAGAGAGATTCTGTGTAAAATGAGAGGGAAGTTGATCTTTCAACTAGCCAGACTCCCAACACACTCCATAACAGTGTTATAGGAAAATGAAGCTACCACTCAAATAAAAAAATTCTGATTTTTCAAAATGAATTTTTCTGTGTCTGTGGTCTCTGAAGAACTGGCAAGAAAAAGGAAGGATGGGGTAATAAACAAGGTATTTGCAATTAAACACTATTGTGAAAAGCAAATGATTCTGCCTGTCATCACATGTTACAAATAGAGAGTCTTGACTTGCCTTTCCATGACACAGATAGAACCATCTGTCTTGTGGTGTTCTATAGCAGAGACCCAGAAAAAGCATAAGAATGGGGAGAGTTGTCATTTATTTTTTTCCCAGAATGATTTCCCAGCCTCCAGCAGCTTGTATTTCAGAGGCAGAGTCTGTAATTTAAAATGAGCTTTATTTCATGTTGTTATCCAATACCTTTTTAAGGCCGTGCAAATCTACAGTATTGACAAAAGGAATTCCACATTTACTACTTAATTGTGTGACTTACAGCTGACTCCTTTAATTTGTTTCGTATCTGCCTCCTCTTAATTTTAGTTGATGAGCTCTACTTCTTACATGGGAAGAGAGAGTGAACAATTTAACCCTTTCTAAGCCATCCTGTAATTTCTTTTCCAAGCTGAAGAATTCTCTTATATTCAATTGTTCATTGTATGAAATGTTCTCATCTCTTGGCTCATCCTTCCTGCGCTTCTCAGAGCCTTTTCCAGTTCTGCTCTATCCCCTGTGAGGCAGAGAAACCAGAACTGCATTTGGTGTTTAAGCTGCAGGTTCATAATGGATTTATAGAGAGGGCTCTCCAGAAAGCATTGGTGAGAATAGGCACCAGTGAAATATAAGTTATGAAGGCCAAGAAAAAAGCCTCAGTTTTCTTCTGCCCTGCATTGAGTGTCAGAGCTTTGATTTCTCCTTTCAATTTTGGTGCTTTAGAAGCTATTTGTATAATTACAGTGTAATATAATAAATTGTATTGATATGAGCTTACTTCTATTTAGAATTTTTTTGTTGCAAGGACAGGAGAGAAACAATGAAGCTAAAAACAGCCATCAGATTAAATTTTGGCTAAGTAGAATGTCATTTATAGGGTGGGATTTCCAAGATCCGTGATTACTGACGGAAGATCACTTGATCACTTCCAGATATTCACTGATTACTAAACAATATGCAATACTTCTTTTTTAACCTGCCAGTTACAAAGGTTAATTCTCTCCAAGGTGAGAGAAGGGGAATTAAGCTCAAAGATGAGATGATTCCCCTGACATACAATCAGAGAAAAAAAGATGCCTGTCCTGAGCTGTATTCATTCATCCCAAAACCTGTAGAATTGATTTGGTATGTTTTGTACCCCCTTTTTTCTCTCAGACTAAATTTTTTCCTGGACTAGTAATTATCAGGAGATCACATGAAATTCTGGAAATTCAGGCCCTGGTTTTTCACAGACTCCTATAGAGGATTTGAAATGTTGCATAAAGTATTGATTTCTGTTGCATATACACATAACATACACTTTCATATACCAATAATACTTCTGTATTGCATCATACAAACTGTAAATATGGCTGGCATGGGGTTTGTTACACCAAACCTGTGCTGGAACAATAAATGTTATCCAACATTCTTGCAAGACAACCTTCTAAACCTTTATGCACCCCAACTTCGTCAAACTGAGCAGTTATCTTAAATTCCGTGTAGTTGTCACAAATATAAAAAGCTATTCCTGGAACCAGAATGCTGCTCATTAACTCAGTTCACTGGGGCATGGGTAATAATCATGTTTGAATACAGTTGGGTTTGTGTTGGCTCCTTCTTTCTGCCTGGTTTTGGAACCTGAGTATGCCACGGTTCAGGCAGCTTTCTCTGTCCCATGAGAGTACATCAAGGGGGCTGCTGTGTACCAAGTCAACTTAGTACAAAAGCAAAATTAGATAACAAATGCAGTTCTTTAATGTTTAAAATTGATCCTTACAATAAAGCAAGGTATTGCTCAAGTAAAGTTGAGCAATATACTAAATATATGGGGTTATAAACAAATTCCTTCGGTTGTAGTAGAGTCACTGAACAGGAGTAAAATAATGTTCTGTAATAGTACTAAAAGGGAAAAAAAAGGAGTGGAAAATACTACGTAAATCAAGAAATGTGCCACTTTTCTTTATAATTGCCCTGAACTGCTACTTTCTTCCACCAAGAACACCAAAATCAATTTTCTGTAACTTCTGGCTATCAAATGTCACAGTTATCACTGATGCCATGCCCTGCCTTTTTTGGAACATGTCCATAAGTAAAAGGTAGTAAGGAGTAAAAGGTAGTAAGCTCATGGAAAGACTAGCCAATGTTTACACACTGCAGGCAGGTTTCAATCATTTCCAAATTGTGTAGCAAATACTCTAATGAGCAGAATTACTCTTAAATATGTCCTTTTTCTTCATCTTCAAAAGCTGGTATCATTTTACTTGAAGTATTCAATTTTTTACTTAAAAAAAAAAAGTTACCTAACTCGCCTGGGTAACTTGTGCTGTGTTAATGTATTTCTACAAACAGATGCAACTTGGGACAGGGGTGTGTAAGGACCAGTTAAACCAGTTTTCCTTAGACTAAAACTTGCAGTGCTTCATACTCTTTGAGAGTATCCTGAATCTCCACAAGCCAAGGTCACCTGACAGACCAGCATATATAGAATTGAACCCTTTCCTAGTCTTACGTGAATGACAAATTATCTAATGTTTTAAGTGCTGTTAATTTTTCCTCTCTTTTTCTGCACAGAATATTCTGTAGTTGAGATACGGCCCTCGGCCAAAGAGAAAAGCGGAAAATAGCCCCTGTCTGTTGACACAGCTATACCTCTTTAGTTCATGGTTCTTAAAATATGTTTAAATGACCTTCAGTGTTTCAAGAGTAGAAATGTTGTACTGGAGGTTATTTCTCTCTCTTTAAAAAAGGAGTGGTAATTTTAACTGATCTCTTACCAGAAGTTAATCACTAAATAAAAGACTCAACTGACTCAAATCGGCAGTAACAGAGTGGTTATAGGAGCTGTTGTAATTAAACTGTTCAATACAAAGATTTCTTGGAGTTGCAAAGAGAGTTTTCCTTGTTTTGTAGAGGAGGAGTTTCATATATGGCATTTTCATTCAAGTGAAAGTACGTTATTGATAGAGATACAGTAACTGTTTCTCTAAGAATTAGGTGTTGGCTGCATTGATGTTTACATAAATTTTGCTCTCGTAATTTTCGAGCTCTTTCACTAAAACTAATCCTTCATGTGAAATGCTTTCTAACTAGTCTGGTATACCAAATTCCTAGCAGTATTAGAACTCATTTTCTCACTGAATCAACCAGCATATCAACAGGCAGCTCCTCAACCCCTCAAGTCCCAATCTCATCAGTTGGGTTCACAAGACACATTTATGTGTCAGTACCATTGTCACCTTTGAAATAATAAAAGCCCAAAAGCAGGTACTGCACAAATTGAACGTATAAAGTGATGCCTTTCCCTGAACTACATGATTCATCTCACAAGCACATTTTAGTCCATTGTTCTTAAGGGTGTTTTAAACTGGAAATCCAGCACTGACATAAACTACAGCTTTTTGTTGTGGAAATAATTCCTATTTATTCATGATATTGCATTATGCATGTTTCCCAAACATTATTATGAAAATATTGATGCAAAGCATGCTAACTGTATTAAAATACTACAAAAGGTGATATTCCCTGTATGTTACCTTCTACAACAGTGTGCAAATGCTCTCACAGTAGATTAATGGGAGCTTTGAATCCTGGTGAGTAACACTGCTAGGTAAGTTCAATTTAGTCTTTGCAACTATTATGTTATATTTTGAACATACTTTCAAACAGTCTGCTGCTTCAGGGTACAGCAGACCCGAACACATACACTTGAAGGAATCTTGTTCAGTTCTAAGAGGATGAGTGTAGATTCAAGTTGCATGTTTTGTATGAACTGAAGTATTTACTGGTAGCTTTCTTGGCTCAAAATATAGAGAACATCAATAAAAAAAATGAAAGTACATTGTAGGCCAGAATTCTGAGAGTACATACTGACCTACAGTTGGAATAGAATCATAGAATCAACTGCGTTGGAAAAGACCTCCGAGATTATCAAGTCCAACCCTTGGTCCAACTCCAGGCCATTTACCAGATCATGGCATTCAGTGCCACGTCCAGTCTCAGTTTAAAAACCTCCAGGATGGGGAATCCACCCCCTCTCTGGGCAGCCCATTCCAATGCCTGATTACTCTCTCTGGAAAGAATTTTTTTCTGATCTCCAACTTAAATTTCCCCTGGCAGAGCTTGAGCCCGTGCCCCCTTGTCCTATTGCTGAGTGCCTGGGAGACACTAAACATATGGATCCATGTACCATTCAGAAAAAAATCTGTTGATTTCTATTTTAATGCAGAAAACCAGCATATCCTCCTCGGAAGGAAATTTTCATAACTAATGAATTCCCAGAGTCCTGCTATTGCAGGGTTTTTAAATTGCATTAGAGGTTTTGTATGTGCTTCACTATTTCCTGCCCTTGCTTCAGCTCTACTGATGGTGGCACTGGTCACATTGATGGCCACATACGAATTGACCTGATGTTTGTGGTTGGTTCTAGCAGCCTGTCAGTGACACCTGATCATGAACCTGAGGGTGAATGTGAGTAGTACAGGAAAGCTTCCACTGTTGGTGTAGCAGGAGTTAACTTCATGTGACACTTTCAAGCATTTGCACAACCTCAAAGTGTAAAATATGATTGATCAATACTTCCTTCATCCTCTCACACTAAAAAAACTACTTCTTTTTAATTCATCATCTGTGTCACCTAATTAGGATCTCTTATCAGGCACCATGCCTAACGACAAACTTCTGAAGGGATTCTGACTGCCTTGTCTCTCAAAAATCCTGACAAACAAGGTTCCTGGATTTCCTGTTTCAGTATCACACAGATAATTACAGCCACAACAAAGATTAATTAATTCATTTGCTCCTCCGACATAAATAACTGTGTGCTACCTAGTAAACATTCGTGAGAGCATGTGAGTGAACTGTAGGAAATTTGTGGCACTCTGCAACAGCAAATACTAAATTAAATACTTGCAAACATTTTGTAAAAGGTTTAAAAAGTAACAAAGCAGTAAACTTCTGCTTTGAAAAACAAGTGCCTTCCTCTGTGAGCAGCCCAAATGTGCCTGCTGCATCATGGAAGCTGTTGGTTCTGTGAAGGTCAAAGGTTTTGTTGCTGGAGCAGCTGATCTGTGAGCCCGTGGGGCTGCTCTGCTGAGCACAACAACCCGCTCTGCTTTGCTGGCGTGCGTCACAGCCCTGGGGTTTTGCACGGGGATTAGTCAGGCTGCATTTGGAAACGCCCTCAGCTGCACCCTGCGCTGCTATATTAGTGTGTCTCAAGCAAGAGGAATTTTCTTTTGCTTCTGCAGCTGCTCCTGCAAAACCCTCTGGTAAGTGTGCACATCTTCTGTCACGGTACCGACTGTCTTGCCTGCAGTTCTAAGCCAAGATTATGAGCTGAGGGCTCTCTTACACTTGTTTACTGTGTGTGGCAAATTGTATTTTTAAATTAAAATTTGGTAGCGCAGACTTGGCAACAACATCAAGGGAATAAATATACTTGTCAGTTTGAATTGAATAGGTTAATTCAGCTTAAATGTTTCTCTGTTTTTCAGTACGTATCAGAGCATTCTTAAGTGTTGGTATTTTCAGGGTGATGTTGCTACGTCCATGCATGTCAGCTTTTATTTCTATACAGCAGGAATAGAAAGATCACATAATATAGCAGACCAATTCTTAAAAGGATTTGGTTGGTTTTTGTTGGCAGCCTGCATGCAAGCCCTGCATCTCTGGACTCTGCTTGCCACCTGTGCTGTTGCAGTAGGACAAAATCAAGGACAGAAGAATCAGGAGTGCCCTAAGCTCAACGCACAGGTACTCTCCTTTAAAAACACAAGGGGAAACGCTGTTGTCATGTTTTCTGTGAAAGAACTCTCTCCAGATTTTTTGCAGTGTTCTTTTTTCCAAACTAAGTATCAGAATCTGGCATATTAAGTATAAAAATATGTAAATAAATAAACAAGAGAAAACAGGAAAAACCATTTTTGGTATGCATCCTATTCCATGTCTTAAAGTAGCTTAGGCAGTGAACCCACTTCAGGTTATTCCATATAACCTCTGCTGGGTATCTTTATCAAGCAGTTGAGAAGATACTCAGTGTTCTGTTGTTTCATTCAAATAATAATATTTACCTATTTCGTTTTTAGATACATAGTCCTGAGGCTATTTCTTGGCAGAACTGCTAAAATAGTAATTTGGTAATTACTGCTTACTAAGGGTTTCTTAACCATACCTGAGCTTGCATGATATGAATATAAAATATATTATGGTTTTAGTAATTATAAATTAGTGTGTATTTGTCCTGCACTCAGGCTGTGCTCGCAGAGTGCACAGTCAGTGCTCAGTTCTGACTGGCTGCACATAACGGGGTGACCGATGGGACTGCACCATGCCCAGTAGCTTTCGGTGTTCTGTCTAAAACATGAGCCCTACTAACAGCTGGAGCTGCTAAAGAAACCTTTGCTGCACTCATGGAACAAAATTCAAACTGTCTGAATTAAAGCCAGTCTTGCTTTGTACATTACGAGCATATACATATGGAGGAAGAGATACCCACGCCCTCGTCCTGTGGGATTTGTTGTGGCTCCACTGCTTCTTGCAACTCACACATTGCAAACAGCAGAAGTTACATCAAGAAGCTTGCATGCTTTTTCAGATTTTTTTTTAGAAAGATTTGAGTAAATAATGTTCTCTAATAATACTAAAAGGCAAAAAAAGGAGTGGAAAATAATACATAAATCAAGAAATGTGCCGCTTTTCTTTATAATTTCACTGAACTGCTGGTTTCTTCCACCAAGAACACCCAAATCAATTTTCTGTAACTTTTGGGTATCAAATGTCACAGTTATCACTGATGCCATGCCATGCCCTGCCTTTTTTGGAACATGTCCATAAGTAAGTGTGTGTGATAGCTGGTCTCAGACCTTGGAATTTGGCATCTGTAGTTCCCAAAATAAATGTCATTTATTCTTGGTTTATATCATTTATGCGGAAGCTGTCAACCATAGACTAGAAATAAAATTTACAAATAGTTGAATCCTATCCATTTTATCACTTTGATCTGCATTTTCCATGTTCAGAAATAACACTGATAGTTCCCTCTGGTTGCCAGCCCACCCCTGTGTGTGCTCTGTACCAAAAGATAACATATTTGGAACACAGTCTAGTCTAAGGCAGGTTTACCAACAAAGTGGAAAAATAGAAAGTGTGTGATACTTCAAATTCACAGACTGTCAACAGCATTACAGCTAAATCTTACTCATTGTTGTATCACTTTTATGACATTATGGTCATCTGAAATTTGGCAGAATATTTTTAATACGTTTATAAGTGTGAGAACAGTTCTTACTGTGATGTAGAATTACTGACCCCCAACAAAGTACTCAGTCAATCATTGAAATTGGTAGAGAAGTTCCCTTAAAATTTTATCCACCCATAATCCAGAGTGTTTTCTTAGCAGTGATCCCTAGGAGGCTTCCATACTGGATGAGTCTTTGTAAAATAAGAAAACTTTGTATTTGCCAAGTCGTGTAGGCTTACAGGGAATCAGTATAAAAATACTCTGCTCCATTTTTTTCTGTCCTTCATCAAGGCATTGCTTGGCAGACTTTGCTGACAACCTCCTACAGTTTTCATTATTACTAGTAACATTTCAGGCTGTGTCTGGATTGGATTGTGAAATGAGCCATATCTCTATGTAGTTAAGATAGCAGGTCATTCATCAACTCATCCTTCCCAACTTAAAATTACTGTCAGTGAAAACAACAGAAGGTCCCACAGTCATCCTTAACTTGAAGTTTTTTATTTGACATTATTTTTAATATTTTTTCTATTTTTTGTTCTAATCAAAGGGTCCTACTGGGTAGGGGAATGGGTGTAGCTGCTCTACCTCCAGCAATCAGTAAATTAAAAAGTTCAGTATAATCCCAACTCCAGAATATGACATTATTCCCTGTGCACACAATCAGTTATTAATTTCCTGGGATACCTGATAGGAAATGCTTACTATGACAGCTGTAAATTCACTTACATCACTGAAATAAATGACAGGTCTCTTCACCAGCTCTTGTTTTATAATCAGACACAGCAGGCACTTAGATACACACGTTTCACATACTGAGACAACAATGGATACATTAAGCAGCACCTGGATACAATATAAAAGCAGTTCTGCTTGCACTTCTGTTACCCAATTGCATATAAGAAATTTCATTTCAAAACTAGAATTCAGTACAGTCTTTACAGCAAATACTTGTTTTTATTTAACCCAGCTACACAGGTGCTTGTCTCATGTACTACTTGTGATTTTCAAAACTACCCTTGTTGTAAATGATGCATTCTGTGGTTTGTAGGACTGGGGGATTTCCAAACCTGCGTGAGTCCATTACTGTTCATTCCTCAAGGTATGACTATAACATTGATAGCTACAAAATTGTTTCCTACATCCTTATTCCGGTTACCTGCTATCACAAACAAGCAGATAGTTTTTCCTTTTCATAAATCTAACTAAGTTCAACCTTTAAAATAATCTTTTTCAGTTTTGTTCTACTTCCTTTTCTCAAGGGCTCCTTAAAAATGTCGGAGACGAGAAACTTAAATGTATTTGTGGCGAGTGTGTATTCCAACCACAAATTACCTTTGGGAGTTGTTATCTTCTAACATGTGTTTTAAGAGATACCAGCCTCGGAGCCATTTCAGTAGCATATAGCTGTCCTTGATAAGAAAGCAAAACTCTTCTCACACTTTTATAAAATGACAGAATAAATAGGGGCATTCACATGATTCAGTATGATGTATTTTCAGATGTCATAATGAGATATTAATTCTGTTTCCTGTGCGTATATAGCTTGAGCTCTGTGTGTAGAAGCTCCTTATTCTGAAAAACTTTTAGATTCTGTGGAGTTTTTGGTTTGGCTGTTTCTCCATTTCTGTTCTTCCTAACCAACTGGTGCATCACAATTTGGGGCCTTTTATGCACACACTGAGTTGACTCCTGGAGTTTTCTTAAAGAATAAATAGAAACACATATTTTATCAAATTGACTGAACTTTCCTTATTAGCATTTTCCCACCCTTTGTTTTTTTTATCTGTCTTACCAGTTCTTTCCAGCCAGAATCTGCTTTTCTCTTCCAGCTGTGAAGAATGGCAAATATACAACAATGGAACAACAGCCAGACAGGGCAGAAGTGTAAAACATTGAAGGAGACAGTTTGCCAGAAAACTGGTGACTGCACTTTCCTTTAGACATCCATTAGACAGTTCCATTTGCTGTGCTATAATAATGGTAAAGACTAAATACAAGAATTGCTACTTAATGTTCAGTTGCAAATTTTATTATAAGGAACTAGTGATGGGTAAGGTGGGTATTTCAACTAACTGTATTTGTCTGAGGCTTTATCAAGTGCCACATCTGTGAGGAAGACCTGGGTTTTCCTGTGGAAGTGCTTGTGATACTGAAATTGTCTGGGTTATACTTGCTGCAGAAGACTTCCCTCTTCTAATTTAAAATACTCTTCAACTGACATCAATTCTTGTGTAAAAATGAAAACTGTACTAGAAATAACTTTATAAACTGATTTGAGTAGGAGTATCAGTTTGCAACATCAAAGCAGGAAGCTTTCATCATACCTAAAATCTTAAGCAATGTCTTGTTTAACGAGATCCACTGAAGTGTTTACCAAGGTTTTTCCTTGGGTTGTTTCAGAAACTTACGAAAGGGCTCAGTCTGAAATGAAACAGCACCTGAAATGGAACGGCACCAAACAATGCAACTCTCCTCATACAGTCTCTTCCTCTGAGCTCTCCATCTTCCCCAACATCTGTTTAAATTAGTTGTATTGTGAAATCTGTTGCTTAGTATCCAAGTAAACCAAATAATGCTTGAACTGCTTCTTAGGAAAGCACATACTTAGATTTTGCTTTGTTTAATTTCTGCATTCCAAATCTAAAAATACATATATAATTTGCTGAAAGTTAAAGGAATGAGATTAGTCAACTTACAGTAAAAAAATTACCAAACACAGTCAAATTTCTTTATCTTTCATTATAAAGAATGCTGTATACACATAAGCGGTAAACTTGCTTTTGTTTAGCAGCACCATGTAACATATGAAAGAAATACAACACCTTTAAAGAGCTGCAGATTGTTAACATGTTATTTCATGAAGCTAAATCTGCTGCTAATTGTGAATATTTATAAATGCTTTGTAAAGATCTGTCTCAAAAGATTAGCAAATTCTTTAATGGACAGATTCCAGGAATTCTCTTTCTTGGTAACACTCGGCTGTCAGTGACTGCCAGCCTGGGATGCAGCTGGAATTCACTTCTGATGTACCTTCTGTGGATTTGCTGTGCTAACAGAAGTGGTAACAAGGCACTGCAACCACACAGGGAACAATGATCTTGGCTTAGGAGCTACCACTTCTAGAGAAAATGTCTTTCCCACAGGATGACAAAGGACAACCCTGATTCTTCTAAAGTGAATTAATCCAGTTTGCTTCTTTATGAGATTTAGAAATCAAAGGAGAAGTGAATACCCCGGTAGTGACTCGAGAATTTTTGACAAGATACTCTGATATAGGTGAAAATTTTTGAATGGTGGAAAACCTTGGAAATTTATCAGAGACTCAGAATTCTAGAAGGATTTCTATTTTCTGTTTTTAGTAGTGTCTTTGAGGATATCAGCCAGAAAGTAGCTGTAAGCACTCTGGGGATTAGAATTATTTGTTATATTGAAAGACAGGAGCACTGATGTGAAGGAAAAGATACAAACCAAGATTAAATGTAAAATTTAGCACTTTGTCCAACCACCTGTTTTGGCTAGGAGTAATTTTGAAGACTGTTTGGTCATTACCAGCTAAACCTGAATCATTCTCACCACATTACTGGTAACACAGCATGTGTATTTCAATGTATATGCAAAGATATTTATCTGAAGACATGGGCTCAGGTGGCCCTTCAGCCAAGGGCATAGCAGAAAGGTTATACCCACACCCAGGGGTGCTGTGTTTCAGGAACAAGATGGTTCAAGAGGATGGGCCAGGACAACATCAAGAGTTATCAGAGGTTTAGAAAATTGTGCTCTGCAAAAGAAGACTGAAGAAACCTGGATATTTTACATTCAGGAAGAAGGGAAAAACATCTCCAGTGAGCACCAGTGAAAAAGAATATTTTATGACCTACAGTTACAGTAAAGGAGATTCAAGAGAGATCAAGGAAGCTCTTCTGAACATAAAATGCACATTAAGGAAAGTGAGGGATATGTGAGTGGGGGTTTTGAAGAATGGCTTAGACAGTACCTGCTGAGAGGGATGTGGCTACAATAGTTTGCTCCTCCCTGAGGACAAAGTGGACTAGAGCCAATATTTAAAGGTATCTCCAGCTCCTTCTTTTCTCTGAGGTATTTGTCTTTTCCATTACAAAAACATATGTTTGCAATACTTTAAAATGCCACCTTTTTCTTAAATGGTAACCAAATTGCAGTTTGAGCAGGGAGAAAGAGCACTGTGTGACTTACTAACAGTTGGTGATACAAGAACTCTGGGTCCAGAAATGTGCCTGGAAATAGAAGTTACCCCCTTTTTTTTTTTAAATTAGTTTATTGCAGCAAAGGTTACATACTGGCTATAAGCAAAGGAAAGCTGAATGATCAGAATGCTAAAAATGTGATTCCGAGCACTTCATCATCTCTGAAGTTCTACAGACAGAAAATAAAGTTTACTGCTCATAAATGCCCATTTACACACATTGCAAGTGTCTGATGCCTTTGCTTTAGAATAGGTCAATATGTGATTGTAAAGAAAGGAAGTACAGCCTACATTGGCAAATTCCTGTAAATAAGTAGTTCTTTTACCACTAATGAAAGGCTGAAGATAAACTTTCAGAGTGAACATGGGCTTGGGGGTGTTTGGGAAGGAATGAGGGGTTTGTGGGGGGTTTGGATTTGTTTTTTTACACCAAATTTATCATTTATCCTAATATTCCAGAAATATACTTCATTCAAAAGGAGTATGTGGTGAGATAGCATGTGTTATTTCAAAGTGTGCAGAGAAGTAGGTAATGCAACGATTGGTGACTGGCTCCAGAGCAGCAATTGCTGTACAGCCTTGGTGTGTTGGAGTACTCAGGTGACACAGAGTTCTCAAGGATGTCTAAAATCAGTTTGTCTTCTTTATCTCTGTTAGGACTCTAAGGGCATATTAATTGCACAAAGAGTTTTTAAGATTCACCCTCTCCCAGTGACACATTTGAGTCATTTCTAGACATCTCTCTTATTTCCTACAAATACAATTATTAATTAAATGCTCTGCTGTGTCAACTTCCTGAATAAATCTGATAGTAGGAAAACAAATGAAAACTGATGCTGAAAGTAAACAGCACTGTATGCAGTCTGATCAGTTAATATATCCAGAGTATTTTCTATTTCTTCTTACTCATCTGCCTGTCCTGAGCATGTCTTGATGTCATGTGAAACTGTTTATAGATATTACTGTCCAATAGTAAGCCTGTTTATGTCTTTGTTCTTACTCTCTGCAGATGCCAGAGTTTCAGAAGAAGACTGTCCATATTAAGGACCCAGGGAGAGTAGAGGAGATTATTTGTGGCCTCATCAAAGGTGGAGCTGCCAAACTTCAGGTAAAGACAGTAGAAGATCTAACCAGTTCGGAAAAAAAGCAACTGTGGGATTGTTGGTACATGCCAAAAAATCTAAGTTTGTATGTATATATATATATCTCAGAAGTCAAGATATCTCCAGAACTTAGACATGTGAAATCTTTTAACAGTCCTTGTTGATTCAACTGTAATTCATACAGACTCTAATTAAATAAATGACCTAAACATAAAAGTTTAGTAAATTCAGGAACTATTCTGACCAAAAGAATTAGAAAACCAGTTTTGTTAGCAACAAGTTACTCTTCTGGGATATGCTAGCTTGCATTGCAAAGACTCAGTAGGACAGGAGGTTTCTGTGGCACACGTGCCACTCAGCTGCTTTGATTGCTCAGACTTTCTAGCCATTCTTTATTTTGTCCCTCCGCATTGTAAGACAGCTTTGCTTTTTCTTTCCTTAAATAGATTATTACAGATTTTGATATGACATTAAGTAGATTTTCCTACAATGGAAAAAGATGTCCAACTTGTCATAGTGAGTACTTTTTTTTTTAATATAGATTGATTTGTTCACTCCTTTTAGTTTTTCACATATTTTAATTTTCTATCCAGTTTATTCCCTACTATGTGACATTTTATATTGACTTGTTACCTGACTTGTACATTTTAATTAAGTAATATTCTAATGACTGTGTTTTATGTGTGTATATATATTTGAATCAAAATCAATGTGTATTAAAATCAGATAAGTTGACATTCACAATTACAGTGTTAAGTATTGAACTCTAGGATGTCAGTGGCTGTATATGGTAGGGTTGACTATCTTTTACATGCCCATAATAGCCTGACACCTGCAAGAGCCAGACAGTGAACTCCGTAGAAGTCTTGGCATTTTTATCCCCATGCCGTAGTCTTTAAGAACAAAGAGAATCCATTTACTGATTAAGTGGGAACTCTAAGCCATACAGGATGTGGCAGGATGATCTCAGAAACAGTTAAATCTCAAGAAACAGATACAAAAGCTTGTAACTGACAATGTAATTCAGAGATGAGGGGAAGGGCCTTTTCATAAACTTAAAAAGAAAAATGTGCCTTTTACTGGTTGCTGGTAAGAAAAGTTCTGAGGAAACATATTGGTATGTCATCAAACATTGTCATCTGTGCCATTTACAGTGCTGTAGAGCAAAGGAAAAGGAATACACCATCTTGTTTAACACTCTTTCTTTTTCACCCCTCCCCAGACATCATTGATAACTCCAAGATCATCACAGATGAATGTCGGAAAAAGGTAAACAAAAAACTTCATAGCAGTTGGTTTGTCGCACAGACAGCCATCATCCTTCCCTGACTGCACAAAGTTACTTTGATTTGTTAGACCAAATACCAAGTGTTATTTCTTTGAAATAGATTATTCATCTGGTGGTTTTTCCCCTTTCAGTTACTGCAGCTGAAAGAAACCTATTATGCCATTGAAATTGATCCAGCTCTCACTATTGAAGAGAAATACCCATATATGGTAGAATGGTAAGAGACACCTCCCATATTCAAACTGTGCAAAGATTAGATTTAATAAGTCCTTAAAAGCAAATTAATGGCAGTACTTAGCTTTTAGCTATCACATTAATTGAATTAATCTCTTTAAGTGTTGTGCAACAACTGGTTCTGTTTGGCTGTTAACAAAATAAGCCAGAATTGCCCCATACAGGATGCTGTTCATCAGAACATTTAGTGAATCGTAGTAAACAAAGTTCAACCCATTTTTCTATTTATATTCTAGGTACCATAAATCTCATGCACTACTCATTGAGCAAGGCTTACAGAAGGAGAAGTTTGCAGAAATTGTGAGGGAATCCGATGTTATGCTGAAGTAAGCTCCTTTTGGTTTCAATTATACTGTTTCAGAGCATTTTCTGTAGATTCTTACGGGGGGGTGGAAATGCAGCACACACATTCCTAAGAACGTGACCCCTTAATCTTGGAACACAGTGAGCTCTCTGTGCTCCCATTTTATTATTTATTGTATCTCATTATATGTTGTCTCTAACAATGACCACACTATATAAACCAGAGATCTGAAACTTTTTTTTAGTCCAGTCTCTACAAGCTTTGTTTCTGTAGACTTTCGTCCTCTTTAAATTGTACTGGTGACACTTTTTCTTTAAGGGCAATGCACAGTTTAACTTGGTTCCTTTGAAAAACATTCCATATAGTAGTTTTACCTGAGATGAAAGTGCAGAAACTTGAGGAGCATGTTTCATGTGTTGTATTAAATATTGTGCTTCCCCTATGGCTGCAGCCAAGTTTAAAAGCCAGCTAAATCCTTTTTCAAAAGGTGCTGTTGCTCCCATCTCTTTGAAAGCTCCCTAAAACTGCCAATTTTGGACTCCTGAAACAGGATGTTAGAACTTAAATTGTGGAAGTATTTGTTTATAATACTGACTAAACTCTTGTCTTTTATAAACAGACAAGCATCCCGTCTCTGCCCTTTTGAAAGCCTAAGTCCATATAGATTGAATCACCATTCATAAGCTAAAATTCCCTCCAAAACTTTCACAACATTTTATTTTGAATGTAAAATTCTACCAATCTCTGTGTGGAGAAAGTGTATAGAGATAATACTATCTTGTTCCTGGAATACTATAATAGTCTTGATTGGGAACTGAACACTAAAAAGCTTTCAGGAAGGAGCAACAGTAAATGTTTTGTGGATTTAAAAAACAAAACAAAGTTTGTTTCATAGTAATAACCCATTAGAAAGTCACAAATTTAAGGAAGGAAGATTGAAAGGAGATGTACAGCCTGATAGCAGCTAGAGAGAGTTCTACTAGTTGCTTGCTTGTGGAGTATTTCGGGAGGAGAAAGTATTTCTAAGTCTTTAAAACATGATTAGATGTTTTGGGGGGAAAAATTACCCAGAACAGGACCAAATAGCTTGATGGAGCAGTTTGTTACTGTGTGCCTTATGTTGGGTTGAAGGTTCTTTCTAACCTGAAAAGATGAAGTAGAAGAAATGAAATAAGATTCTCAAGGAAAATTAATTCTTTTCCAAAGATAATGTGATTGTCTTCTGAAAACTCAGACTTTTCTTGGCTTTCTTTATTTGAGATTTTGTTTGCATTTACATTCTGTGTTGCAGAGAAGGATATGAGAACTTCTTTGATAAGCTCAGTGAACATAATATTCCTGTGTTTATATTTTCTGCTGGGATTGGGGACATCCTTGAGGAAGTAATCCACCAGGCTGGGGTCTACCATTCTAATGTCAAAGTGGTTTCCAATTTCATGGATTTTGATGAAAATGTACGTATGAGATAACACATCCAACATGACTGTTTGTGGTATTCAGTACCTATTTATGTGCATTACAAGATGTAACCACCCACCCTGCCATAGAGAATCTGGGAAATGCATGCTCGGCCCTCTGAGGCCAAGAGCAAGAAGATGATCACAGTTCAAACACCACTAGCATGGTGTGACTAAAATACCACTAATTGCCTTTAATGACAGCCTCACACAGCCCAGGACTGCTGTGCTGCTCCTCCAGGCAGGGAGAATCGCTGTCTGTCTAGTCCTAGCAATGCTGGTACAGTCACTGTGCTGTTTAACAGGAATTTGTCTTGTTCATCATCAGGGATTACACAGTTCAATGTTAGCTCAACAGTAATAGCACCTATTTCCTTCTAGAGTCTATCTTGCCTCGATACTAGAAATAACTTCACTGTTCTTTTAATAGGGAGTATTAAAAGGATTTAAAGGAGAATTGATTCATGTTTACAACAAACATGATGGTGCCTTGAAGAACACAGAGTACTTCAAACAACTAAAAGACAACAGTAATATCATCCTGCTGGGTGATTCCCAGGGAGACCTGAGTATGGCAGATGGAGTAGCAAACGTTGAGCACATTCTTAAGATTGGCTATCTCAATGACAAAGTAAGTAGCCTCACATAACCTTGTAAGCTTTGAACTAAACACTGGGAGTTAGAAACAGGTTCATTATAATACACTTCAGACATCAAACCAAGTGTTTGGCCCATGTTTGTTCTGAGACTTCAAATATTTTCCATGGATTTCTTTTTTTTTTCCTAACCCATAAGCTACAAAAACACAGGTGTGTATTGCTTAGGGTTTTGTAGTGAATGACTACCAGAAAAGTCTTTGCTAGAGAAGTTCAGAGGCTGTAAAAATTAATTATCTTAACTTCCTGTAGCTCCTCTCCCTCCTTTCTATACTGATTAATACTTGAGCAAAATTGTATTCTTCCAAATAACAGATTTAGGCAGTCTCTCCTCTTTTTTTTTTACTTTTTTTTCTTAAGTGACATACAACTGTATTTACAAAGTTAAAATGGACAACCATTTGCATTCATGAGAGAAAAAAATCTGATTTTCTGTATCTCCCCGTCTCTTGGGAAGCTGAAGAAGTAGTTTTTCTTTCAGTATCTTTATGTCTGAGATCCTGGAATAAAGGTGAGGTATTACATCCTGGAATCCATGCACAGTTGTCAGTCAGACCACACCTACTCTGTCCTCCTGTGGAATTCACTTGTAGGACCAATACATTATTTGCATGGCTCATTCCCTCAATTTAGTGGAAAGATTGGGCAATATTTTAATGACAAAAAGTCTTTCAATAATTAATAATTAATTCTTTATCACTTTTGCAATTAGGTAGATGAGCTTCTGGAAAAATATATGGACTCTTATGATATTGTCTTGGTGAAAGATGAATCCCTGGAAGTTGCCAACTCCATCCTACAGAAAATCCTGTAAACTGCAGTCTCAAGTCACTCCATTCCTTCCAGGAGGCAACTGGACAGAAGAGCACATGTGTGCTATCTTAGATGTGTTTATTGCTCATTTACAGAACTGTTTAATTTAATTTAAAGCTTTTATCTTCATTTTGGTATTTTGGAATATATAGGGTATCAGTTGTCAACTCCAGGCTCCTTTTACTGCTCTTACGCTGTTCTTTATTGTCTCACACTCCTGTTCTAACTAGATTTAAATTGGATTTACAGATGTGATAAACTACTGCAGATGGGATACTGTGGTTCACTGTCTTTTTTAATCAGGCATTTCAGAGGAGCATGTGGGAAAATGTGGCTATTTTGTAACATGGAAGGTGTAAACACTTTGTGAATAAGCAGCGTGCACGTTTGTGTTGCCTTTTCAAAGACAGTCTCAGCTGTACTTTGAAGGATCTTGTTCATATGCTACAAACTTCCACAGAAGTTTTTCATATATTTCTTCAGTAAAAATCCCTTATTCACCCAATTCAGGCAAAGTGTTTCTTCTTCACAGATTTTTGTATCATTACAAAACATTCTCTATCCTTACTGTTTCTTATCCTCTGTGAAATGGGGAGAATGTTTTCAGTTAGTGTATCTGAGATAAAATTTCTCATCTTTGTAACAACAGATAGTTTCACAAGCACAGCCTCCCTGCACTGAGCAGGGACATCTTCAACTAGATCAGTTTGCTCTGAGGCCCATCCAGCCTGACCTTGAATGTTTCCAGGGATGGGGCATCTGCCACGTCTCTGGGCAGCCTGTGCCAGTCTTTCACCACACTCTTCTTCAGAAAGTATTCCCCCCATACTGAACACATTACAGCAGCTCTCAGCAATGTGTACAGAAAGTCACGGCTTAATTCCACCACAGCTTTGGAAATGTTGCAGGATGACGTTGTGACCCTGGTCCTACAAGGTCTCAGCTGTACTGAATCTATTCATTAATAAAATGGATGCAGTCATGCAACTTCCATGTTGTGCAATATAGTCATTGTTCCCTTTTGCTTTATTTTATTCACAGCAGGAGCTGTGTCATCTTCCATTCCCTGAGGAATTGTAATGAACATGTGGGACAGCCTAGATCTGCCTTCTCTCCCACCAGAAGTAATACACATCTCAAGAAATGGCCTCTTTCTCTCCAGACTGTGATCTGTTATCTGAACTCTGACTTGGTAGCCCCAGTCATGTTTTTCCAAATCAGATGTACACCAGTTTACCACCCCTGCTGGAACATTTCCAAGAAGGGAAGGGGGGGCATAGTCTCTGTACCCCACCTCTGCATCCTCTGCAGGAAGCTGAAGGTAAATGCTCCCTATAGTTGAGTGCAGGGCAGAGGCTCGAGGCACAGTTGGAGGGGTTGTGAGTACACAGACACGTGGCACACACTGTGCCGCAGGGAACTGCTGAGCACAGGGACCTGTCAGAAATTCCAGCCCGGATTTGAACCCACAGAGTGGCTGAGGGATGATGTGCTTGCTCCTTGTTGTGACCTACAGGGGCAGCTGGTACCCCACAGCAGGAGCCTTGAAGTTGTCCCTTTGCGCACAAAACCAGTAAAGGCAACCACAGCAGGACAGTTCCTTGGCCGCCTTCCATTCCAGAGCCATGACTCAGGCAGCAGCAGAGGGGAAGGGCTGAAAGCACCCTGGCAGTGCCAGTGACAGGAGGAGACAGGAGCAGCAGCTGCCCCAGCCCTGTCCTGCCAGGAGCTTGTCAGCCAAAGCCAGGAGACACAGAGAGCACGGGGACAGCTGCCGAGTCAGCGCTCACACGGACTGGGGGTGAAGTCTGGCCCTGTCTCCCTGTTCACCTGGGGCAGGGAGAAGGGCAGGACGGTCATGGCAACGCTGTATGGGAGGGAGCAGCCTCTGGCACATTCACCTTCTCCAGCGCCACAGCTTCAGCAAGACAAGCAGAGCAATTCCATGTGACTCCCCACGGGGCATCAGCGAGAGAGCCAGATGTGCACCACCAGCACAGCAAAGCTCTCGGGAATGCTGCAGCACTGCCAAGGAGCCCAACAATTCCTTTCACAAACTGGGGTTTAGGCACCTACAGGATTTACATCAGCTGAGGTAATCACAGAATCATAGAATGGATTGGGTTGGAAAAGACCTCCGAGATCATCAAGTCCAACCCTTGGTCCAACTCCAGTCGATTTACTAGATCACAGCACTCAGTGCCACATCCAATCTCTGTTTAAAAACCTCCAGGGATGGGGAATCCACCACCTCTCTGGGCAGGTCATTCCAATGCCTGATTACTCTCTGGAAAGAATTTTTTTCTGATCCTCAACTTCAATTTCCCCGGGCAGAGCTTGAGCCCGTGCCCCCTTGTCCTATTGCTGAGTGCCTGGGAGAAGAGACCAACCCCCACTTGGCTAGAACTTCCCTTCAGGTAGTTCTAGACAGTGATGAGGTCACCTCTGAGCCTCCTCTTCTCCCTAATGTTAAGGTTTAGGGAGCAGGGAAGTGGGGCTGGTAGTTATTGGTTTCAGTGCTTTTTTAAAAATGTAATCATGCTCGTTCTTTTGTCATAGCTGCCAAATGAAAGTCCAAAAGGCAAAGGCCTTCTGAAAAACACCAAGGTGTTTGGATGCACTGCTTACTCAAGCAGCTTCTAGCTGCAAGGGGCTAATTACCGGGCATTACTCCCAAAGTTTACACTGGGACAAAGTTTTCCATTTACAAGCAGGTTTTCTTTGGAATACAGATAACAGTTAAAATTTAGAGTATGTGAAATGTAGCTGATAATCACAGCTCCACAGCAGATAGATCAGCAAGACACTCTCTGGCACGAAATCATTCTGAGCTACAGAAGTACCAGATTTCCCTGACCCTCCCAGCACTGGTGAAAAGGAGAAGGCAATTCTGGTTTCCCTGTGTGGTGTTTATGAGAAGGGAGGACCGTCCCATGTTTTCATCAAACTAGCCTAAGGATACACATGAACTCCTGGATCCTCCAGAATTTTTCCCTCAGCAGGTGTGTGAGCCATCACTGCTTTAGGATGATGATCTTTTTGTTCAACCCACAGTTGAAAAAAAAAGTGAGCTACAAAACCCTAACCAAAACAAACAAACAAAACCACAAAGAAATTGAACAAAGCCTCCTCAAATAGCACGTGCAGAGCAATATAAAAAAGGATTAGGCAGCATCTTTAAAAACAGTTACCAAACCAGATCTCCAACTACATCTTAATGCAGTACTCAGCCTGCCTAGAGAATCCACACATACCAGAGGGGAGCACTTGGATTCTCAACTACAGGGACACCTAAAACTCTGCCTTGGTAGAGGATTTCAGATCAAACCACCATCTTTCAGGCATTATTTCCAATCTCACCTCCAAGCAGGTGGACAATGAATGGTTAGTCTCCCAATGGTCAGTCCACAATGACAATCACTTGAAGAAAAGGATTCTTGCCCTCCCGAGAGGAGTCAGGGAAATTAAGGTCTCCAGGACACTTTTCTCCTTCTGCCAGAGCAGTAAACCTTTGCTAGGACAGAAGAGCAACTAAGCCACATTGCAGTTACCCCACAGAACCCATGTGCTATACAAAGGCTATCTCCACACCAAATGCTTTACTTCTTGAAGTACCATAATGCAGCTTTCCTTAAAAAGAGTTGCTTACATAATCGACCTGAACCAGGAGGTTGGATTTTAGAAACCTGCACTGCGCTGTACAGCTTAATATCCTGTCACATCACTACCAACCATAACTCCTGCTTTTGTGGTAGTTAAGATATCCTCCACTTTATCAAAATCCCATCTTTTTGTCACTAGACTATTAGCTAGAAATAAGAATTTACCTTATCAGACACCTCTCCAAAACCATGAACATAATTATCTGCAACAAAAATTACAGCTACAGGTTAAACCATCCTGCTCCAGCAAGTCTAATTCTTGTAATTGCTACAAAGATTCTCCATTCAGTTTTAGGAAAGAGATACAATCCACATCAAATCAAACTTTTAACCAAAAACATTCTGCAACTCTAAAGATGTATTTCATCTATGATTTAGTTTGGAAAGAAAGGTATCATACATTTCCCAGACCATTTTCCCATAGCCAAGAGTATATCCAAAGTTTAAAGCAAGGAATAAGCAAAGTTAAATGAATTTGTTACTTTTCTTTCTTCCTCTACTCACAATGTCTGTTCTGTCTGTAGCACATGTCCAAGGTCAAGTATTTGGGACCTTTATTTAGCTGAAAATGATTCCTCCTCTTAAGTGGGTGTTGCAGCCAGCTCAAATGTCCTCTTACTGTCAAACACACACTAATAGTCCTAAATTGAGCCAAAAACTTACATCCAGTACTAGCTAAATATGTCTTTTGTAAGCTTAAAGGAAAATCTGAATATTTTTTCACACAACAAAAAATAGTATTCAAGTTCAATGACTGCAATCTCTGATTTAAGTAAAATATCTGACACACTTGGAACAGGGAAGGTTTTACAGCAGGAAGTATTGCTATCAAATTAGGACAGAAAAACCACACAGAAAAGAAAATACTTATAAATACCTGGATTTCTCAGGGTACACTTCCACATTCCTTGCCTTTTCCACTGAGCCCCAGACAATTCAGTTAGCAATGGACTGCTAGCAACTTCCTAACAGCAGGGAGCTGTTAGGGAATACCCTGGGAATGGCACCTGCCTGTTTCCTTGGAGGAGCAGCAGCAGAATGAGTTCTGGAGAGCCCCTTATTAGCCAAACCAGCCAGTTACACCTGGCTATTAATGACCCTTAAGAGTTATCATCTGTTTTTCTAAAGTTACCTCAGCTGAGTATGTAAAAAAGTATCTAGATACTAATTAAATAAATAAATTCTAAGTAGATACATTCTATAGCTAAATTCTAAATATTAAATAGATGCTAAATACTAAAGATAAAATACCAATAAATAGATAAATTCTAAATAGATTGATAGATACAAATAGATAAATTCTAAATAGCTACTTTCTCTTTAAAAAAAGTATCTTACGCATTGACGTAGAAATTATTTCCCTTATATCCGTATTTCTCACAGGCCACCCTGTCTTAACAGGATGGTGACATGGAGGGATCATCTGTCACTGGAGCTGGGCGTGCAGCTGCTGTGCTGAGCTCTCCCAGCCCACACCAGCACACCTGCACTGCCCAGCCAGCTACCCCTGCCCCAGGCTCTGGCCTGCCCTCACTTTTAGGGGGCTGTCTGAGAAGAAAAGGGTAGAGGATTCCATGGAAGTGCAAACCTTCCCTAAGGAAGGCGGCCCCCAGCTTTCCTTAGAGGGAGAAGCCAACAGCTGCCAATAGAAAGGAAAAGCACTGCATCAATGTTAGTACTCAGAAATTCTGGATTTTATGCAGTTCAGCCTAATGCAGACCTGTCTCCTGTTGTCTTTGTCTGGACAACAGCCAGTATTATAAATACAACTATTTTGCAGGAAGTTTTTCCATAAATTCTCTAATTTTACCCAAAGCTGCATTCTTATTTCCAAAACAGCAACCTCCCGACTTGGGAGGGATGTGGGGAGGAGGCAACAAATACTTCCTCTTGACAAAAAAGCATCTTTAGATGGATCACAAGCCATGTTTGCTAAGGCCTAAGGAGCATTGGAATGACAATTTCAGATGTACTTGCGCTAGCTGGAGGCACTGGCAAAGTCATCCCTGCTATCCCATCACTGACAAGAACTTCCAAATAAATCCAGCACAGGGAACTTTGAAATTACCAACTGACTGCACTTTGGTGCAGCTCTTTGCTTTGCATCTGCCCTGGGGGACAACTCCGTTATCCTGGTTTACTGGGAACTCTTCAGCCTGGGAGCCATCTGGAAATCTCTGTGCAGAAAGATGGGGTCCATTTACTAAGATTTTCTCAGACAAAACAATTCAGGATATCACAGAATCAGAGAATAGTTTGGGTTGGAAGGGACCTTATAGGAAGAGATCCCCTTAAAGGAGAGGGAACATCCAGAAGACAGGCTTGGGTTTTGGGGGCATGTATGAGAACAGAGTTCAGGATAAGGAGCTGTTTCCACACTGGGAACTGCTTCTGGCAGCACTCAGGTCACAGCTTGCTTCATGCTCCTTCTCTCAGCTCTGTCAGGACGGGGAAGCAATGCTCCTGAACCACAGCAGGCAGTGAGCAACCTGCTTCCAAACACAACAAAAGGGAAGAATGTGTGCAACAGTCTTCAAGGAAGCTGCTTTCACAAGAGGGTGAGACTTCTGAGAAGCCATGCAGGACATAAACTTTATGATTCAAGTACCAGTCTCTGATACCCACTATTTTTACATCTGCTATAAAGGGCTGCTATTTATATCAAGCCCAAAACCAGGTCAGACTTGCAGCGTTTTACACGCAATACATGTGGGTTTGGAAGTACAGATAAAGTGAAAGCACCAAACCCCATGTACAAAACTCAGAAAGTTTGCTTTCACTAGCCTGGGGAATGAAATGCTGTTTTCTATGCAAGACAATTTCATTCAGTGAAAGACTTGGAGTCCCCATGACCCTCCCAACTATCACAGCCAATGGCAATATAGAATGGGTCATTTAGGGAATGCCTCCTAAAGCCAAAGAATTACTTCGTTTCACCTTTGAAGTATGAAAAAGAAAATTCTTTAATTGTGGTCTATTATTTTTATAATTTTGAATCAAATAAAGAATCCATAACCTTAGTTTAAAATATTTTTCCTGAAGAGTAATAGCAATATTGAACACATTCAGGATAAGCCTGCTGCATGCAAGAGAAGAGAGCTGCAGGAAGAGTATTTGCTTCCACTCAAGGTCCCAACCCACCAAAATGCCAGAAAGAAAAAGTAATAGTTGATTGACATTTTATTTAACAAAAAGATCAGTTATCCAACATTTAATGGCATCAAACTCAAAGAACACTTCACTTTCTGTAAGAACTGCTTTAAAAACCAATACAAAATGTTGTCATCCAACAGAAATACCATCCTTTAGAAGGAGCATCTCAGGGGGCTTCCCCCCATGGGTATAGACGAAGGAAAGCAAGAAACTAGACACAAAGCATATCCTGGAAACACAGCCCCTCTGCTGCCCCTCTGTGACAGTGTCTCGCTGTGTTTGTGCCCTTCACATGTGGTGTACTGAGGGACCTACAGGGCCCGCCAAACCCAGCTCTGTTCTGTGTGTTCGCACTCATCAGCTCTGCTTCCTTATCGAGCTAACGAGGGACATCTCCAGAGCTCACACAATCCAAACAGCACTCCCAGGGCTGACTCTGTGCTGAAGGAGAGGCCAGAACGTTTGCACACACCAACAGATGGGCCTGTTCCTTGATTCTATCACTGTCTGTCTGTTTGTTTGCCACTGCAGACTGCTCTGCTGCTTAAGCTCTAAGCACTCACTCCTTAGTCGGGCAATTCCCAAAATAGGAGACAGAAGCCTGACACAAAATCAACCATATTCAGTATTTATGACAGCATTTGGACCCCGTAATGCTAATATTTAATGTCTAACAAAACTATAAATAGGACTGCAGCTAGAAAGGTTTTGGAATCACTGATGGGAACACTGGCCAGCAAGAGCCAAGGTTATTAATTCAATGCAATACAGATGGTAGGAAACTTTTATTCTGTGAGGTAAAAACCCAGCACATATGCAGTATCAATTCTAGGCCTGTTGAATTTAATTCACAGCTTATGGAAATTTTGCAATGGCACAGCCATTGTTTGCACATTCTGCAATTTGCAAATCAGATTTTCTGCTGGCAAATATCCATGTGAGTTTGTTCAGTTACTGGAAAGAGTACTCACACCTCCTGAAGGGAACTGGGATCAACAGCTAGCAACTGTTACAGGTTATTTTCAAGGGAATATTTTGGTTCATTCTCCTGCACAAATATTTCTGATGCAGAAGGTCTTCTAAAACTCTTTTAAAAGCATTTGGTAAGTTTTCTCTCTACCATCCTTCAAAGTGACCGTGTGTTGTTCAGTGAGAACTTCTGATCTTTAGCACAGACACAGATCATGTGGTTCACAACACCACGTGTGCAGTAAGTACACTCTTCACCTGTCTATACATCCTACCTCGAGGCACTTCACACTTCTCAGACACATCTAACAATTCCAACTGAAAATCCCTTCCTATTTTAACAGCCTACCCACACAGGCAGACACAGGCTATCCTTCCAGAACCACGCTTGCCAAAACCCCTTCCAGTACATGTGTTCAAACAGTAGGTCAGCCCAGGACTCCTCTTTTTCTTATCTTTACAGTTCATCGTGTTCCTCTTTGGCCTCCTGATCCTTCAGCTTGAATTCTTCAGCAGTAACTTTACCATTTCCATCCCGGTCTTGATTGATGAACATGTTTTTAACAATCATCTCAAAATCAAAACCAGGAGCCAGTTTTCCTTTGCCAGAATCGACCTGAGCTTTGATGTACTCTGAAAACTAAGCAGAGGGAAAGGAGAAGAGCTCACAATGAAAAAGACATCTAAAACTGAAGAGTATTTACAGAAGTAGCATTTACTCATCATTGACTGTCCAGATTTTACTATTTATTTATTAGATGTACATAAAAGTACACTCTTACTACCCTATAAAGTTTACCACCTGAGGTGGACTAATTAGGACAGACACAGGAGGTTGACTCACTCTAGTGGGGGTAGTTTTGCCTAATGACAGACAAAGCTCACACTACAAAACAGACATCCACCTTCATTTTACAACAAGCCACACACAACAGAAAAAGAATGAAACATAGAAATGAGATTTAAAATATCAGGATACCACAAGATTTGCTAAAGTAGCTTCAGGCATTATGCCTTTTGCTTCACCTCTGTAGGGGAAGGTTTATAAGGTTAGTTTTCCCTAAACATCTTTCTCCTGGTATGTATGATGAAGCTATTAAAGGTGATTATACCACAGCTGACTGAAATCATACTACTGGCTTGCCAAAACCAGAAAGTCCATAGTCAAACACAGCTTTCCCAATTCCTGTTATCTCTAATGCTACTTGATAAATAAGTTTCAGCAATGAGAGCTACTGCTGACATTCATTTATACCTTTTAAGCCAAACTTCCTCTCATACATCCTTGACTTCTCCTGCCCACTAGGTGACCAGAAGGATGTGGACAGCAACAGCAACATCCTACCTCATTCTCTAAAACGGGAAAAGCTCTTTTCTTCTCTGCAAGAACAGAAGTGGAGGCAAAGATAAGAGAGATGACTGAGATGGAACTAGAACAAAGAGGTGGAAGACAGTGCCAGAAAATGGAAAAACAAGATTTTTATTTTACCCCATTAGCTTGTTAAAATCCTCAAAGGCATCTCATGCTGTTCCCCAGGGCCACAGCCTGCCCCTTGAGTGCTGCAGGCAGCTCCACTCCAGAGAGGAAAGACACAGAACGATAGAGAAAGGTGATAAAGAAGGCTCAGAATAGAAGAAAAAATAGAATGCCTGAGTTAAAACAAAAGGCAGAGGAAAACCTCATGGAGATTCATAGTAGCAGAGGTGGTGTGGCAAAGGCAAACAGCCCTCAGTGAGGGCACCCAATGACAAATTGTTCACTTAATACCATGTCAGAAGCAGAAGAGGATAAGAGGAGAAGGGAGAGACCCCACTGTTCAACATCTGCATTGATGGTAGTAGGCAGGTGTTCTCATTGTTTCAGCTTACCTCCTCCAAAAGAACCTCTCCATCACGATTCTGATCTATTTCTTCAAAAAGATTGGGAGAGACTTCCCCATTCCATACAAACATGTACCCTTCAGGCAAACCAGTCACCAGTTCCAGCAGTTCGATGTCAAAAACTAACACAGCACTCCCAGGCACTTCCCCTTCTGTCACAGAAAACATCAAAGAGGGGTATTTATCCTTACTTACATTAAAGGGCGTATTTCCTTTTAACCATAATTAAATTTTATCTTCCCACTCCAACAAGCATTTCTCTGCTGTGATCCTGAGCCCATTAAAATCTTTCTGTTCATTTCAGCAGAGGTGATCAAAACATAAAGGGAGTTTTCATAATAAAACTGCATCCATTCTTTCACTTATAAAACTCAAACTGTGGGAATAAATCCATTTTTCTTTATCTAGCAGACACACTGTGTACTCCTGTGAGATTCAATAGTGTTGCAACATCTTGGGATGTTACCTCAATGCAGCCATGGAAGGAGTTTAATTTACCCTTGAAAAAGAGAAGCCAAGGCCACTTCTAATCTTCTGTTTGCAAGAGACTGCAAACAAGCAATCTCTCAGAGACACAGGTATATACCAAAACACTCATGCAATGTTTCAGACCATGTGTATCAAATGTAACTTAACACAGCAGACTTTTTATGTTATGAGGAAATTTTCAATGTATTATATGTAACTATGCCATTTTATACAATAGATATAATCATGTATAAAATGTTGTATATATAATATTCCTAATTCTTCATGGAAGACAGGTACAAGTGGAAATGCATTCTTATCTCTTAAGACAAACTAATTCTCCATTAAGCATGGCACATGATGCCTTACAGTCCTTATAAACTACAAACTGTTCTGTAACTATTAGAAGAACAATGCCACTTATGCAAGTGTTTCCATACACATCACTATTTGTTGATCTTGGTGATCAACTCTTAAGAGTCCTTTTCCTCAAGCCTTTTAACTTGGAAGACCAGTAACAACCACACACAGTGGGACATGAAAGTTCTTGTCACTTCAATACTGTTCTTTGCATTACCACTGTCCCTGTCATTAAAAACTGACAAGTCTCAATGCTCTAAAGCTTTCTTAAAATGCATTGGTGTTGGGGTTTCAACAGCACCAATCCACTGTTTCACATCTTGCATTCAGTTCAGGTAGTTTCTGAATGCTGAGTTTCCTCTGAATTTCCTAACATGTTAGTGCTGACCAGTCCCCTTCGGTTTTGTGTCCTGAATAACACGTGGTACGTCCAAATGTGAGCGCCCACCTGCCTGTCATGGAGAACATTGTTTCCCTCCCTCTGCACACCAGACTGCCTGGACCTTTCTGTTCTGACAAAGCAACATCCCTGGGGGCGTGTTCCCTTTTGTACTGCGGTTGTCCTTCTACTGACCACAGGAACAGTGTCACTTCAAATGCAACACAGACATTATGTTCATTCCATTGGGGAATGGGACAGGGGGGAGTGTCTAAAACATTGAAATAAAAAATCTCTAAAAAAATCCCATTCAAGCAGCTAGGACACACTCACCTTAGGACCTGGAAGATATGAAGTAACAAAACATGCACACTTGTGTTTCATTCACTCAAGGGATGCCAAGTGGATGTGCACTTACCAACTCCATCCTCTCCATAACCAAGATGAGGTGGAATAACGACGGTCCGTCGTTCCCCCACGCACATGTCTTGAAGGCCCATGTCCATCCCCAGCACCACCTGTCCAGATCCCAGAACTATGTTGTAGGTCTTGCCAAGGCTGTGTCTAGAGAGGAAGGGAAGAAAAATGAAAAAACACCCTCAACATGTAATACAGAATTTCTGTTGCTCAAAGTACCACAAAAATTTCCAATTAGTTTCCTGTCATTGACACAAATTAACTTCATGCCAAATACTCTGGTCTAGCAAACAGTTACCTGGTGTTGTTCTCAAGTTACAGCCAGCACCAAACAGACATATGCCTGCTGCTGACATGTCCTCTGGCACTAAAATTATAGGCTTCTTTAATGAAATCCAATTAAAATCCTTAAGCGTGCCAATTACACCCCCAAGGCCTTTTATCTCCAAGCAAGGGATTTTGCCTTTCATGTATTTTTAACTACTGCAGCTGGACTTTTCAGCAGATGTCAAAATTCCACATGTACTTTTGTTCCAGAACTACCAACCTATAGGGGTCTGAGTGCATTCCCATAAATCAGCCATCCCTTTAGTGAAATCAGTCACTACAGTCTAGTAGTTACTTGACCACAACAGCCTGGAAGGATACTACTATTGCTGCTATTTATCCATACTAAGTTTTGAATCATACCTTGCTGCATGTGGATCACTTCTACAATTAGAAATTATCACAAATTAAAAGCCCAGAAGTGAAAAACCTGTTGTGATTCTAAAAGCAGAGTGTGCAGCATTAAGACTCGTTACTCTGCTGGTCTCCTTTCTTTGGTTATTTGTGCCTCTGCAGGACATGGTTGTACAACAGACTATTATTTGGAAAGAAAACAATTCAGTGGTGATGAGGTCAGCCTTAAAATTAGGAGCACATGACTTATGATCTTTGAGTCTCTGTAATTTGCTTTGAATGAGACAGTCTCGATGTCCCTTGGTTCCTGCTGCAAAATGAGAACTGAGCTTTCCTGCCACATAAAAGGGGTTTTGAATCCAAACATGTTACTTGTATACATACTTGACTAGAGCAGCACACCACGTGCTCCAACCTAAGGCAGCTTTTCAGCTCTGCAAGCTGTTGTGTACACTGTGAAACCTATGAGCTGCTTCCTATGTTAATTATAACCTGGTTAAAAGCAGCTTTTCCCAGCTTCCCTTCAAAAAAATAAAGTATTATTCAGATGACTTGCACCATCCAAAAGAGAAAATAAAGAAGAACTAGCAGAACTATTCTTGTAGCTGCAGCAAACAGCGTGACAGGCTCACTTTAGTTCTACAGAACTAGCACCCATGTGTGGTACAGGCATGACAAGTGAACATCTACCACACACAAGGTATCTTTAACAAGATCACACCAAGCAGCCCGACCAGACCTCTCTCAGGAGCACTGAACCAGAAGAGTGAAAATCCTATCCAAAAAACTGAATAAACTTGGACAGCTCATTCATGACAAGTCCTGTGTTGTCTTGGCATGACTGGCCCAGACACCTGAATTGGCCCTTTTAAACAGAATGCCATGCAGACAAACTGTTTCATCACTCCACACATACTGTTTATGTTCTTCTACAACACACTCCCACATCCTTTTTGTTCCCAGTTCTCTCATTATGCTATGACAGACTGTCTTTTTCTTTTCCCCCTCTTACATATCTTAGGCAGGCAGACATAAAAAGAAAAATACATTCTAAGTAAGTACTCAATTTTTTCTAAAAATGTCTTACTCCCTGCCAGCTTGCTTTGCAGGCAATTCATTCTGCTTTCACAACGGCTGGGAATATTTTCCTTATCAGATCATTCAAATACTTACGTGGAGTCTAGCAAAGTACCATCCAGGAGCGAGGCATTGTAGTGGTATTTCAAGTAATCTCCCTTCTTACTCAGAACGGTGCAGTTGGAAGGTTTGTAGTTGACAGTAATGCTGACCGAATCTGAGGGGTTGTGGAAGTCAACCACGTGGATGTCAAAGACCAGCACTGCAGACCCTGGAATATTTCCTAAATAGGAAGTAAATTAGGTAAACAGAGAAAGAAATGGTACCCAAACGGGCTTATGATGACCAGGTACTGCACCCTGTAAGAATACATATTCCTGCTGTGCCTGCTACTGAGTCATTCTGCTCTTCTCACTCAGAATTAAAGGATGCAACAGGTGCAAGCTGCATCCAGTGTAGGAAAGAGAACCAATGGGAAAGCACTAAACACACACTTCAAAGTCCATCAGTGAAGGAAAAAATTTTCATTATTCTGAAATTGAAAGTTATGCAGAAATGCAGCAACAACCATGTTGTGACCATTCTAAATAACTCATCTATATTTCCCCTACAATTCCATATTGATCATGAAAATTCTCATAGAACTCTTCATGCTCCAAATAATGGCACTAGGTTTAAAAGGTTACAATTCCTTAAAGTGTCCTGATAGCAGGCAACTTCTTCGTCCCCTTCCCATGATTGGTGTTTGTTGGTAAAGGAGTCTAACTCCCAAATCAACAGCACAGAATTTGCACTTCCAGAAGAAAGGTCTTTTTTCTAAATCATTTATCCAAATAACATCCCAGAAGGCACCTTTTGAAATACCAGCCACAACCGTGATTGGCTAGAAGGGTAATCACATTCAACCCCTGACAGCAATCCCTTTAGGTACCAATGAGTGTTCCCAAAGGAATGTTAATTGCATGTTACACATACACGGATACTTTGCTGTTACAGGCATCCACCATTTACAGAGGCGCCTTAGAAATTCCACAAAACCCGTGGCTGTGGAAGGAATGTGGAAGAAAACTTATCACAAGGAACTCCTTCAGCATCCAGAGCTTAGACACACAGGAAGGAAGATCTCACCCACACAGGAAGAAGATCTCACCCTGCAGAGCTCCTGGCATCCAAGTACCAGTCTGCCTGAGACACTAATTATCCAAACAAATTCAGGTCAGCAAGTGTGTGTGTGGCTCGGCTTCGCAAACGAAGATTTGGGAAGGGCTGTCCCCCCACGTGGGTGTGCCCTTCCAGTCTGCACGGTGGATGTTTCAGGTCAGGCTCAGCGTGCACAGAACTGGCCCCACCATTTAAGTCCTGAGGTTCATCTGCCATGGCCGAGCGAGCTTGGATGGTGACAGTGAAGTCCTCAGGACTAGAACCTACAGCACCCAGCATTTCCCAGGAGGTCTCCCATCCAAGTACTAATCCGGGGCTGACCCTGCTCAGCTTCTGAGATATGATGGGATCGGATGTCAGGGAGGCATTTAACTGCCAGGTCAGCAAGTATCAGTCTGCCAGAAACACCAATTACCTAAATGAGTTCAGGTTACCAATTACATGTGAGATTGTTCTGTATTCTTACTGTCCTACCTATTTATCTAAATAAAATAACTCTGCAAATTCTGGGTGTGGTCTTGTCAGTTTTATGTCCACAAAATAATGAACTAACTCATAAATTTTTTAAATGTCAGAAAAATGAAAATACACACAGATGGACTAAACAATAAAGGAAACCTCATTAACTATGGAAGACTCGAATGTAAATTCAAGCTCACCTCTTCCTTCTTCTCCATATCCAAGATGAGGGGGGATTATTATCCTTCTTTTTTCACCAGTGCACACACCGAGCAAACCTTCATCCATTCCAGCAATGACATAACCTTTCCCAACATAGGTGTCATACGTATGGTTCCGTGAGTAACTGTGGGAAATAGGTGCATTTTAGCAGGGTCAGGTGTACTCAGGAAAACATAGAAGCTTGCAATAGCTCTGCAACACAATTCTTAAACCAGTTAAGATCAAACACACAGTCATCAACCAGCACCAGGGAGAAACAAAGCAATCAGCACATTCCATGAATCCAGGCCACCAGGTTTCATCAGTTCAGTGACATGTGTCACTTATTATTCAGTAGTAGGACCCTGGCTAGCAAGTTTACAAACTCATTTCTACTACTTCTTGAAAGAAAAATCACATTTATAAGCAGAAAAGAGGTTTTGACAAGTAATTGAGAAAAATTGGTTGTATCCTTTAAAATTTCCTCTGACACTACTTTAATATGTGCTTATCAACTAGATACAGTTGGCATCATTCATTTACATGAGACACCCTTCAAACTACCTCATTTTGCAACCACAGCTATGTGGTTCAACTACTAACAGGGAGCAGGTGGGATAAATAGATTCTTCTGGGATGCACAATATTGAAATGAGTCTTGACAACAAATGGTATCAACATTATCCCTCCCTTCCAAACCATGTCAACCACTTTTACGTAGGTTGAAGGCCCTGCTTCAACCCCTAATGACAGAATGAAACAAGGCTACAACAACTGATGTGTGTTACAAGGACATGACTGCCTTTTGCCTTTCTTCAAAGCATGTTACATGAAGGCACAGCCCAAGGAAGAGAAGGCAGAAAGGTTTCAATTCATCTTCATGAGGTAGCTCTGGGAAAGAACAAGACCAGTACAAGACGTAATCCAGAGGTTTATTCAACTGTTCTAAGTCCAGACAGCCCTGGCTGAGCTGCCCAGGGGCAGTTCTGCAGCTGAATATTTCAGAGTAAAAAAAACAAAGGAAAATATTATTAGAGCTCTCGACCCCAGCCATTTGCAGTGCTTTTGGCACATTCCCTTTACAAGTAAGAAATTTTCTCCTGGATAACTAACTCCAGGGTTTCCAGTAACTATTGTTAGCTGCTCTATTTCTTCTTTGAATTCTGCAGAAGGTGGGGATATGATGCTCTAATGAATATGCCCTCTAACAAGTGTCAGTACTGCAGAATGATGAAGAAGCTGCTGTCTCCAAAGTATTTATTACTATTTATTGTCAACAATCACAATACAAATAATACAGCTATTTTCAAAAATTGTTTAATTACTACAGACAATATTCACTTACATCTGAACAAAGAAAGATTCTGGGTAGGTGCACTGTAGATAAGATTTAAGTTCTTAACTTACAAGCTTTCATAAGCTGTAAATCAAGGTCTACTGTGATGGTTGCTCTACACATTCTTCCATGAGTTTATTTCATAAAACATTTACATTGGCTCATTTTCATTTCCTTTTAGCTACTTATGTCAGCTGTTCTGAAAGCTGGAGTGTGATAGTAAAGCACTGTTCAATGAAGAGCAAACAAAAGTGACAGAAAGCTACAAGGGTATATTCATTCTATGGTTCTGTACACAAGGCTCATGTGCCCAGACAGCTTTGAATTTACTGTGAAAGTAATCCCTCTTTCTTTATCACAGAAACCCCACTGCTGAATTCTGAGACTGTAATTCTGTCTCAAAAGACATCAGCCTTCAAAGAATAAACAGTTTTCAAGTACAAATATTATTAACCTCAAACTAGACACTGACTCACAATTCCCAGGACATAAAATGGGAATCATATTTATTTCCTCTGCCTTCAGTGGTATTATCTGTTTAGCAGATAAACTGTGGGGCTGAATCTTCAGGCTCATGTGCCCAAAGTGCTCATGGCTTCGCTGGGTGAGTCACCGCCCCTAGATGGCGTCTGTGACATTGTCACAGCACAAAAGAGCTCTTTTCCCTCCCATGGAGAAAAGTTTCCTGTGAGTTTTTTAAGAAGACTCCAAGTCCACCCCAAATTTTCAAAAAGGAAGGAAAAGCAAATAATTGTACTTGGGCATATTATGGACAAGACAGAGGAGTCACGCTGGAAATGCAACCTGTAGAGCTGAATGGTTTGGTTACCTGGAATCAAATAATGTGCCATCCAAAAGTGTGCCGTTGTAATGGTATCGGAGGAAGTCTCCTGTCTGGCTCCTCCGCTCGCAGGATTCAGGCACAAGCTGGTTCTCAATGACAATACCATCCTTGGGGTTGTGGAGATCCAGCAAAACCACATCAAAGACGAGGGAAGCTTGGCCAGGGATCTCCTTACCTACATAAGTGTTAGGGCAGAAAAATTGGTAAGGAACAGCAGGTGTTCTAGCAGAATTTTAAACACGTTTGTTCAAGAAAAGTAACCTACTGCCAAATATCAACCACGTCCCCTCCCAAAATAAATTAGAATCACAGAATCACAGAGTATCCTGATTTGGAAGGGACCCACTAGAACCATCAAAGTCCAGCTCCTGGCCCTGCACAGGGCACCCCAAGAGACACACCATGTGCCTGACAGCACTGCTCAAATGCTTCTTGAACTCTGCCAGGCTTGGTGCTGCCACCACTTCCTTGGGGAGCCTGTCCCAGTGCCCACCCACCTGCTGGGTGAAGAAACTCTTCCTAATATCCAATCTAAACCTTCTCTTGGACACAACTTCTGATCACTCCCTCAGGTCCTGTCACTGGTCACCACAGAGAAGAGACCAATTCCTGCCCCTCTTCTTCCCCTCACAGGGAGGTTGTAGCTGCAATGAGGTCCCCCCTCAGTCTTCTCTTCTCCATCTGAACAGACCAAGTGCCCTCAGCTGCTCCTCACATGCTTCCCCTCAAGGCCTCTCACCATCTTCATTGTCCTCCTTTGGACACTCTCTAACAGCTTTATGTCTTTCTTATATTGCAGTGCCCAAAACTGCCCACACTATTCCAGGTGAGGCCGCCCCAGAGCAGAGCAGAGCAGGACAATTCCCTCACTCACTCAGTTGGCGATGCTGTGCCTGATGCCCCCGAAGACAGGGTTGGCCCTCCTGGCTGCCCGGGACACTGCTGACTCACATTCAACTTGCCATCCACCAGGACTCCCAGGTCCCTTTTTGCTCTCCAGCATCTTGTTCCCCAGTCTGTCTGTACAGCCAGGGCTGTCTCACCCCAGGTGCAGGGTCCGGTTTGTTTAAATTCATACGGTTGGTGACTGCCCAGCCCTCTAATTTGTCGAGGTCTCCCTGCAAATTTGCTTCCTGTCAGTCATTTTTTGTTTCAGTGGGTTTTTCACTCAATTCTCCACCTCAGTAATTTCATTGTGTTCCTACTGTGATGGCACTGCCTCCCTGAAAACAGCTGCCTCTTCAGCAACACCCATCTTAGTCAACACACACCAGCTCCATCCCAGCCGCATGGTTTGGTGTCCCAGTATTCCAACATGCTTCATGGAATTGCATAAAATAACCATTAGAATACAAATCTGGTACATCTGCTCCTCCCATCCTGTTAATATCAAAACAGGAGACCACATGGTGGAAGTTGAAGAAGGACAAACTGAGTATCTCAGTGAAAAACTACTCCCTCATCACTGTATAAATCACAGTGTGGGTTGCCTGGACTGAGAACACTGAGTTCAAGACCTCAGCAAAATTTTGAAACATAACTTCAGGAAGTTTTGTTATCCACGGAGACAGCTATCACAGTTAATGATAATGAAGACCTGAAAGGGGTATGAAACCTTATACATCACAGGCACATCCTTAAACATCAGAGCAAGAAATAATACAAGGAAGAGTCACAAACTAAACTTAACTGCCCCCTCTCATTTAGCACAGGGACCTCTCTGTATGATCTGCAGGCTGCATTCTTAGACAACAATTAATCCATCTTGTCATTATCACTAGGGTGTAGATTGCCAAAAAAAAAAAATTAAAAATACTTTTTTTTCTTTTTTTTTTTTTCCCCAAAAAAGTTTGCTGCTTTCTGTGGCAGTCATCAGAAGAACTATGCAGTCACCTGTCTTTAAGTTTTTGGCTACACTAGGTATCAATCACAGATTATAACCCCTGATTGAAATACAATTTCAGTACCTAAATACTACAATTTCATCAACAATATGCCTGTTAAGCAATTTACTATTCAGTTTTTTTAAAAACTGTACTTTCTAATCAATTCCATCCTGTGCATAATACATTCTGAACCTCTCTTTCCATCACTTTGTTCTGTCTGTCTGGACAGGGTGAAAATGCTGCCCATGAATTTAAAATACAGAAAGCCAAGTTTGTTTTAAAATATGGCTGAATTGGACTGAAAAAAAAAAGGAATAACTAAAGGAGTAACTTTTACCATCTCCTTCTTCTCCATATGCCAGGAAAGGTGGTATTGTGATAATGCGCTTCTCTCCGACGCACATTCCCAAGAGCCCCTGGTCCATGCCAGGAATCAGCCATCCAATTCCCACATAGGTATCATAAGTTCGCATCCGATTGTGGCTAAAAATGAGGGGGGAAAAGCCCCACAAGCAAATGTCAGACAGCCACGGGAAAGAACAATAGAAATCAATCTTGAAATCCACATACTATGCACAATGTAACTCACAACTTTTTCTACTCCAAAAGTGTTGGTCCTTCCTTTACCAAGGGCTGGCTGGGTTGAGTTTTCCAGAGTGCTTAGCTATGCCAGGAACCTATCAGGGGCTTTGAGAAGTGGCCCACAAACACAATGGCAGCTGTTATTAAAGCACCATTTTCCACTGAGCTCTAATGAAGTACACATGGTGTATACTTAAAATCTCAGTATGAAAGTGTTAGTAGCTGCATTTCATTACAAACCCTGTTTATAAACCTTCTATCTAACCTGAATAGCTGTGCTGCAGTGGTTAGAGAGACTTTTAATGGATTGCAATATAAATACAAGGAATGGACTTTAAAATCTAAAAAAAAGAACCCAGGTTGGTTATGCCCATGTAGAAATAACATACAGTTTTATTGGTTTGAGTCAGTACTGCTATCCTATAATCCCTGAATAAATTAGTAACACACGATGCAAGCTTTCATTTCCTGTGTTTCTGGGCAATTAGCTTTGATTGTTACACCAGTGAAAGGAGAGCAAATGATGGTGAGATACCTATTAACACACACAAACACACACAATCCAGCTGCATACCTGGAATCAAACAGGGTACCATCCAAGAATGTTCCGTTGTAATGGTACCGTACAAAGTCAGACACCTGGACTGTCCGAGGACACTTCTCAGGTTTGAAGTAAGTCTGAACCTGCACTTGGTCCTCTGAGTTCCAAAGATCTATCAGGAGCACGTCAAAATGGAGCACAGCATTGGGGGGTATCACACCAGCTGCAAATCCAAAACAACACACACAGCTTTATTTCCCTTTACATACAGAGCATCACTGAAAAGGAACCAACCCGTGCATACCCTAAAAAAAATGCATAATGCATACCTTATTTCTTTTTATGCTTATAACTCCCAGGCCTCTTGCCACTACTGCAGATATTTAAGGGGGGAAATCCATCAAGATGAACTGTTATCAAAGTTGTCCCTCAGGCAAACCGATCATGAGTTAGCATCTGTTGCCTCTCTGAGGCTGAACAAAGCTCCTTTTGGCACTGACAAAATCTTATGCAGCTCTGCAGTGCCAAACCACAATAAGTATTTAACAGCAAGGGAGAGGGCAGTCCCATGGTGTAATGGAGAGCACTCTGGACTCTGAATCCCAAGGACCTGAGTTCGAGTCTCAGTGGGACCGTCCCCTGGCAGTTAAAGCCTCCCTGCCATCCCATCCCGTTAGATCTCGGATGCTCAGCAGGGTCAGCCCCAGTTAGTACCAGAGGCTGTGACAGTCCCGAGGACTTCACTGGCACTGTCCAAGCTCACTCGGCCGTGGCAAATGGACCTTGGGACTTAAACAGTGGGGCCAGTTCTGTGCACGCTGTGCCTGACCTAAAAAATCCACTGCACAGGCTGGAAGGGCACGTGGAGAGAGCCCTGCCCAAATCTGCATCCTCAAAGTCTGGTCGGATAGATGGATGGATAGATAGATAGATAGATAGATAGATAGATAGATAGATAGATAGATAGATAGATAGATAGATAGACATAAATAGTGAACTTTAGTAGGAAGGTTCGTTTGCTGCACATCCTCTACAGCCAATAGCTCTTTCTTCAGCATGCAGAGGGTGTCTGCAGAAATTAGCTAGAAATTATAGCCTTAACACACACCTCTGAAGAACAGGGGAGAACCTCTCCAAAATTCAGTATTTGAAATTTCTACTCTTCTCTTCTGTGGCTCCACTTCCCACCTGCCCTGCAGAATGACTGCACACCCAGCTATTCCCAGCCTGCTGCTGTACTTACGGACGCCTTCGCTTCCGTAGGCGAGCTTAGGGGGGATTCTCACGAACCGCCGCTCGTTCACACACATGCCCACCAGAGCTTTGTCCATCCCAGCAATAAGTTGACCTTTGCCCACAAACACGTTGAATGTGGATCCTCTGTCATAGCTGAAGGGGGAAAAGTAGGCAAAAATGTTAGTGGTTCATTTACCCCCCATTCCACTTTCTTTTCTTTGAGAGAGAGTTTAACTGTACCTTGTCTCCCTCTTGCCTTGTCAGCATAATTTTATTGCAAGACAGCTGCCAAGGAAAGAGGCAAATCCAAGTGTTCCTGAGACTTCAGCCCAGTTCTCCCTCTGTTCACTGTTCATTGTCTATCTAAAATATATCCTAGCAGTGTGCAAAGTGTACTGCATGCACCTGAAGCCCCTAACTACAAACAGCTCATTTACACACATTTTAAGCAGCCCTGGAAAATTAAGGAAGAAAAGGAAAAACTGAGCGCTATTATCAGATATGAAAGGATGTCTGTTCCCCCAGTATGATCTCAGCATATTGATTTTGGTGAGTAACATCACAAAAATATTACAAGAGACTGATAAGCTTTATGATGTGAGACATCACAGTTGGGGAATCTGTGGGAAAAGAGGAAAAGGAAAAGATGCCTTTTCAAGTAACAGCTGCAAGGTTTGCCAACTGGCTATTTGTTTATTTTCTCCTCCACATTCACAGCTCTCATTTGAAGTACAGAGACACGTTTTAAACAGCACATTTGCCAAATCCAGAAACAAGAGAAGCTAGCTTAATGATTCTCCTCTGTGATAATAGATAAACATTTGAAAGGTAAAAGAAATTATACTTAAATGATTTACAGTTTCCCAGAGAGGACAGAGAACAGCAGTGTTACCATGGAAGAACACCAACATCAGCTTACGTGGTTACTTTGACCACCTAAAATCTGCACAAGGACCCCACTTTGCTATGCCTGAATTACTGTTGTTATTTAGATTTTTGAAGAGATGTATAAACACAGGGCAGGAAGCATTTCAAAAGCTTCATGTCTACTTTTAAGCTTTTACTGCTTTCATTTGCTTCAATTCCTTTCATAATTTCAAGAATTTCTTTTCTTTTTCCTTTAGATAAAAATCAGACCTAAGAGGAAAAAAAAGGTTAAAAAAACAAGCTTGTGCCTCTTTGCCTGCTAAAATATTTTGGAGAGCAGCCAGTAGCCAGATATCACTAGGGAAATGATGTCAAACTTTCCTTCAAAGACTGTACACATCACTTCCACAACACACCGAGCCTCCTAACAGTCCCAGAGCCTTAAATCTCTCAAACATTTTACTGAGCAATCTCTCTGTATGTTCCACCTTTTCTGTCTTTTGGCAAACATTTCCACTGAAATAGACAGCTCTCTTTACTGAGCATTCACTTTCGCTTCCTCAAATATTCCCATTTCCAGGAAAGGATGGAAAAGATTTAAATTAGCTCCTGACAAATTCTATGATACACATAAAACCATAATTAAGAAGTTAGGATGAGTTACATAATAGGTTCTAAGAAACTCCCCAAAATGGTATTCTGTAATATCTAGTGGCAATTAACAAAGTTTAGCAATCCATCTGGGATGAACCTAGAACAGAAGAGCTTTCTTCTTAATAGAAATAAATGTACAATTAGGAAAACATTTATGCTAAGCAGAGAACTGAACAAAGCAGTGATCAGACCATGCAGCCTTGCAGGACTGACTTTGCAGATTCCTTAAAACGGAACAAAATTCAATTCTCTTACTGGAAATTACCAAATTAATAGCAGATGACCAGGCAATTAAATTCAGGCTTTAAAACACAAAGCATTGTATGGCCATGGAAATAAAAATGTAAATGCTGATGGGAAAGAAAAATAATAAACAGGCATATTAGTTCATTTATCTGACACAGTCATGATTACTAAGACTTTGTCAGCCTTTTAACATGAAGAGCAGTTTTATTTGGAAACACAGAAGAATAATTTTAAAACTCATGAACATTTTCAACAGCTGAAGAACAAACAAAGTAAAACTGCCCTTAGTTCAACAACTGAAGTATTTTCTAGACTGATTGTATAGTAGTTTGATTAAACTGCTGCTGGTAAGCTTGTTCATAAACTTAAAAAAAGCAAACAAACAAAAAAAGAAAGGCAGAAAAATGGGCTAATAGGCTACTTTTTTTTTGTATAAACTGACTGAATCTCTTTAACTTGTATACAGGGAACAGGCTAATTTTTGTATAAATTGACTGAATTTCTTTACCTTGTATGCAGGGAACACTAAAGATTTTACAACAAACACTTAAAAATATTTCTTCCATTAACCTACATAACATGAAATCCTCCTACTTTTCCACTGTCTTAACAAGATAAACCACTGTCATCACTCTTAAAAGAGACCATAGTGAATGAATAATTAAAGTGTACATCAACATGAGCTGCCATCTAGAAAAAAAATCCTATGCTGAACAAACCTGACATTTTGCACCCTTTTGAAACGAAGGTGGACATAAAAATATTCAAGTTTGATAGGCTATCATCATTACTACTTATTGACTGATATTTAGAGGACCCAAAGAGATAAATACTGTACAGTTCTGCACAGCCTGTTACTGCCCCAAATAATTCAGAACCAAATGACAAGGAACTTGGAACCAAAACGAGAGGCAGCCCCGGGTGCTTTGCCTCAATGCACAAGTTTGCTGGTAGAACTCAGTGTCAGCAAGCCTCGGTGCACATCTGTAGCAATCAGAAACACACTGCTGAACACGTGGCCGATTTTCCAGTTGTCACATACTTGTAAAATGAGCCACGAGGATGCTGCCTTTGTGTGTCCTCACACTGCAGCTGAGATTTATGTTCCAAGCCTGTCAGTTGCCAATTCACTGTCCTTGCTGTGCCTTTTCACTGAGACTGCACCAACACCAGCTAAACCACCAGCTCCTGCATCCCACATTTTCTCTGGAGAAGTGCAGGTAAAATGGCACTACTGGCGTACTAAACACGGTCAGCTCCAGAGGAAGAGCTTTACTTTGAAGGACAGTTATTTTCCTAAGGCTATAGATTTTCCTTGAAGCACAAGGCAGATTACCAGGATTACTGAAAATACATTTTGCTTTATCTTTCTGAGTATTACTTTGATCAGTGGCAATGAATGAAACAAGAAAAAACAAATAAGCTGTCAGCAGCATCAGCATCCTTCACAATCTCCTGATCCCACTATTTATGCTTCCTGATGCTAAAATAACAGCAGCAAAGCGGCCAGGCACTTCACTGCACATAGGTCACGTTTACTCAAGGGGAACTTCTCCAAAAAATTCTATATAAGTACAGCCTGGTAATTCTTACATTTCTGGCAAGGATAATGATTCAAAACCACTTGTGTTCGAGTAGGTTTGAGCCTAGAGAAGACATAGGAAATGTACATAAAGAAAAGGGCAGGAAATCACTGTGAGAGACTGCGACACCACACACCCTCCTGTTTACCGGGCTAAGGCTGTCGGAATAACCCTACGGTCTTCTCGCTTGGACCAGAAAGCTCCCACCCAATGCCTTGGAGAAGCAGCTGAAGACCGTGATGGGGATCAAACTACTGCGAACTGGACCGAGCCACAGCAGCGGACTTGCCCGCACTCCCCAGCAGTCACAGCCCAGCCCAGCTCTGCCCTTTCGTGTTCCAAAGACATCTTCCCATGGTGATCTGTACGTGTTCCCTTCCCGCTCATACAACACTGCCCACCTGCTTCCAACCGGCCTCACCGGCAGGGCCGGCGGGACACAGCTGGGAAAGCAGCGGGATACAGCTGGGAAAGCAGCGGGACCCGAACGGAACCTCAGCCGCTGCCTCCACCCAGCGCCACAACCCCTGCACATCCGCAAAAAACACGCTGGTGGGAACAGGACCCCTCACTCCAACCCAGCCCCGCGGGGGCTCCTGCCAGACCTGGAGTCGAAGCGGGTGCCGTCGGGGAAGGCGCCCAGGTAGTGGTAGCGCACGAAGTCTCCGGGGCGCACGGCCCGGGGGCAGCTCTCGGGCACGAAGCGCCGCTCCACGCCGAGCTCGGCGCCGTCGGCGGAGGTGTCCGCGGCGGGCACTGGCGGCGCCTGGCAGGCCGCCCAGCTCTCCAGCAGCGCCGGCAGCAGCAGCAGCAGCAGCAGCGACCCGCAGCCGGGGCCCCGCCGCCGGGCCGCCCGCCCCGCCATGGAGCGCAGCGAGCGGGGCACCGCGGGGCGCGCTGGGCGGCGAGGGGAAGGGGAGAGGATGGAGGCGAGAGAGGGAGGGAGGGAAGAAAGGAAGGAACGCCGCCCGGCCCGCCCGCTCCTCCTCCCGCAAAGTTGCAAACGTGGATGAAGCGCTCCCACCGGGCCGGGGGAGGAGCAGCCACGGCGCCGACTGCCCCCGCCCGCCGCGGGGCCGCGCAGTCCGGAGCGCGGAGGGGCAGCGTCCGCATCGCCCTCCCCTCCTCCCCCCGTCCTCCCTTCCCCGTCCCCTTCCCTGTCCCGATCCCCTCCCCGGGCCGGCCGTGCCACGTGGCGCTACCCCCGTCGCCCCCGGGGACATCGCGGGACACCGACAGTCGTAAACACCCGCGGCCCCCGCCACGTCCCGCAGATCGCCCGCAGCTCTTGCGAGCGCTGCTGGACGCCGCAGCAGGGTTTTTTGTCACTCTGCTTACACACTTAGTCCGCGCACGACTTCGAATATTTGCAGGTTTAAAGTTTCAGCGCAAATGTTCTACTGTAGATCAAAACACAAAAAATACGAGATTGTGTTGGTAAACACTGCCTGACACACATCAGTGCTGTCACAGGGATTTGCAGGTCCCTGTCAGGGAAACTTTGCAAATGACACAAGGAAAAAAAATCACAGAATCACAGAATGGCTTGGATTTGAAGGGATCTTAAAAGTCATCTAGTTCAAACCCCTCTGGCAAGGACAAGGACACCTTCCACTCGACCAGCTTGCCCAAAGCCCCATCCAGCCTGGCCTTGAACACTGCCAGGAATGGGGCATCCACAATTTCTCTGGGCAACCTGTTCCAGTGCCTCACCACCCTCACAGTAAAGAATTTCTTCCTAATACCTAATCTAAACCTACTTCTCTTTTGGTTTGAAACCATTCCCCCTTGTCCTGTCACGCTATGTGCTCTTCTAAAAAGTCTCTCTGAATCTTTCTTGCAGGCTCCTTTGAGAAACTGGAAGGCCACAGTTAGGTCACCTCAGAGACTTCCTTTCTCCAGTCTTAACAATCCCAATTGTCTTAGCCCTTTCTCATAGAAGAGGTGTTCCATCCCTCTAATCATCTTGATGTCCCTCCTCTGGACTTGCTCCAACAGATCCATGTCTTTCTTACGATGAGGACCCCAGAGCTGGATGCAGAATTTCAAATGGGGTGTCATTGGAGCAGAGTAGTGGAGCAGAATCCCCTCCCTTGCCCTGCTGGCCACACTGCTTTGGATACAGCCCAGGACACAGTTGGCTTTCTGGGCAGCAAGTGCACACTGCTGGCTCATGTCCAACCCCTCACACACCAGCACTCTCAAGCCCTTCTCAGCAGGGCTGCTCTTGATCTGTTCATCCTCCAGCCTGGATTGACACCGGAGGTTGCCCTGACCCAGGTGCAGCACCTTGCACTTGGTCTTCCTAACCCATATGAGAGTTCCATGGGCTCACTTTTCAAGCTTGTCCAGGTCCATCTGGATGGCATCCCATTCTTCAGGTGTGTGAACTGCACCACTGAGCTTGGGGTCACCTGCCAATTTGCCAAGAGTGCACTTGATTCCTTTGTCTGTGTCATTAATGAGATATTAAATAACACTGGTCCCAGTACAGACCATCACTTGTCCATTGGGGGCCATTGACCACCACGCTCTGGATGCAACTGTCCAACCAACTCGGTATCCATGGAACAGTCCAAACATCAAATCCATCTCTTCAGTTTAGAGAGAAGGATGTTGTGGGGGGCCGTGTTGAAGGCTTTACAGAAGTCCAGATAAATGACATCTTACCCTTCCCTTGTCCACTGATGTAGTCACTCCATCACAGAAGGCCACTGGGCTGGTCAGACAGGACTTGCCCTTGGTGAAGCTGTGCTGGCTGTCCCAAATCAGCTCCCTGCTCTCGACATAGCTTAGCACAGTTTCTAGGAGGATCTGTTCCATGATCTTCCCATGCACACAGGTGAGGCTGACAGGTCAGTAGTTTCCAGGGTCCTCCTTTCTACCCCTTTTAAAGACAGGTATAAGGTTTTCCTTTTTCCAGTCACCTGGAACTCCACCTGCTGCCATGATTTTTCGAGTATCATGGAGAGGGACTTAACCACATCAGCCAGTTCCCTCAAGACTCTGGGATGCATCTTACAAGGTCCCATAGACTTACGTACATTTAGGTTCTTCAGGTGATTATGAACCTGACCTGACAAACACCCAGTAAGACACAGTGTCCAAGAGGAATCACTGTCCCAGTCTGCCAGCAATCCCCTTTCTCTCTCCTTCTTTGATCTTGCACATACTGATGAGGACGAACTTAGATTTATTCTCTGTTATTCTAACTGGTTGCAGTGAGGAAGCAGGGAAAAGCTAAGCATCTGCATGCAAAGCACCCAACATTGAGCAAGACAAAGTTAAATAATACAATATTTTTGAAAAGAAGATAATTTTATGACAGCAGAATTTGGGGAACTGGTTGGAAATGTGGACACCCTATGAATATAATCTTAAAAACATAAATTATAAGATTTTGTTATTGACAAATTATTAAACAAGCAGTCAGTGTACTCCTGTGTGGACTACTCAAAAAAACATGAAAACCAGGGAAGGTGGTGTGCCTGAGTATCATGGCTGGAGAGATGGCAGCTAACAGGCCCAGTTCCCCATTTTTTGTGTGTTCCACCACCCAGCTGTACCACCCCAGCAACAGAAGGGATGCAGCCAAAATAAAGGTTTCTAAAGTCCTTTCAAAAACACTCTTGTATAATGTTGATGTATTGTTAGGAAATGGGTGCTGCACAATGACTTAACCAGTGAAAAAGTTAGCAACTCGAGCAGTTATTTAGATAACCAAATTTGCGGTTACAAATCACACCCTCTTTCCAACAACAGTCACACTGCACATTCCAAATCAGCCTTTTAAACAAGCTATGTAAATTGTCTGGCACCTGCCTGGAATTAAACAGCTTATTTTGATGCTGGTTTGTATGGACGCAATTTATTTTCTTAAGGAGAACTCATAGTTCACCACTGGAATATGTTGATACAACCAACATAAAGATAAAGCTTACCCTGCATCTGGCACTTCTTATTGCCAGGCAGTGACAGAGTCTCTATTTATGCACATTTATTTAAGAAGTTCTATGTTTTCAAAACAATTCCTTGGACTCCTAATATTTATGCAGTTTTGTACTCATTACTTTTCTTTCACCTGTGTCAATAACAGTTCTCCAGTTCTGATGTAATTACCATTGCCTCAAGACTGCTCTGTTTCCAGTTTTATTGACTCCTAAAAGAGCCATGTGTCCATTCTGTGTTACCAAACCTACTCTCTTCATGCCTCAGTTCCATTCTATAGCTCATGCACCTCGTGTGCCTCTCCGTGAGCACACACAGAGCTCAAGGCTGCTCTCAGCCAGAGAGGCACATTCCTTTCTGTCCTCTTAGTTTTGTTCAGGGAGCACAAAGGTAGTGAATGTGCAAATCCAGCATTTTCCTCAGAAATTACAACTTAAACATTCTGCTGTTTTTTCAAAGCACGTACACAGAAATTCTTATTTATAAGCCAGTTTGTTTGAACACTAACACAGCTTGCCTGGAAATGTTTTGGGGATGCTCATCTCTACCAGATCTGTTCCCCAGTCACCCTGACACACAGCCATGATTAACACAGTGTGAGAGGGCAGAAAAGCAGAGACATGCCTAAAGCTCCTAGAGAACCTGGTCCTGGAAGGGGATTATAGTCTCCAGACTTTAAAAAACAGTACAGCTGAGGCTCATTCTCTCTCTGAGAAGTTAGCTTTCAGGAATGTCATAGGTCAGATTTTAAATGAGGGTTAAGGACCTGGGATTCGTGCCTTTCTATCTCCTTTAGGAGTACTTAATGTGCCTCGTGTAATGTTAAAAGAGCTGCAATTCTCCTAGCTTGGAGCTGTATCAGTCTAAAATAGATTTGATGTTGTCACCAAATATTTTGAAGGACTAGGAAGTAAAATGTCAGCTTTCATTGTCTCCCTGTGTATCACAGCACTGTTACCTTTAAGTGTGTCACACAGAGGAGAAATCCAGGAGCTCAAGTTCCAAGAAAATTCCTTCATACACTGCTTGGTACAAATCATGTCACAGAAGCACTGAAAAAAGCTGAAGAACAAGCTGATGAGTCACTTCAATTAAAGATTAATTTATGGTAACTTGGGAGAAGGAAATAAAGCCTCGGTGTGAGCCTGAGGTAGGCAAGATACCACTGGTTTGTAAATTGAGATGCTGCTCTGCTCCTTGGAATGTGCTTGAAGCCAAGTGCCAGGCACACATGAGATGGTGGGCCTAATGTAAATTAACATGTTTGCAACACATTTAGTCACATAAACATAGGAGAGGTTGTGACCAGTGAAATATTCTGCTGAGTAGCCATTGGACTTACTCACTACTTAACCACTAACTGTTGACAATTACCCATCACACAGCTAAGATTACAGGCCCCATGATCCAGTCCCTGGATGCCTGAAGTATGTGTGTATTGTGCTTTGGTCCAGAGGTTTTCTAAAAAGGTAGCATACTGAGACAGGAAAACATGGAGTGGATTTGCAATGGTTTCTAAATACCCTACCAATTACAGAACCAAGAAAACAGAGGTAGTCCTTTTTTTCTTAGAAAGAACATGTCAAGTGCTGCAGCTTGCAGATACCTTGAAATTATAGTGGGTAAATTTAGAGAGAACTCAGATACTAAAGAAGTAAGAACAATGGGAATCACAGCTTGGACTGATATAACATACAGTTTTAAAAAACAACTATCTGCCTTTAATCAGTAGATAATATTCATAAAGATCAAAATTTAATTATAGTTTTAGCTGTAGAATGTCTTGGGGATTGTGAGAAGGGATTCAATTATTTTTCATCTTCTGCAGTTTTTCACAGCTTGGTATGTAGTCTCCTTCAAACTCCCAAGAAGCTGATTAAAGAATAGTTTTGGATTATAAATAATGTGAAAAAACACTGTGCTGTCTCTGAATTTCAAGCGAGGAAAATAAAAACCTCAATTAGAACTCAAGAGCTAATTTCACCTGAAGATCTGTTAAGATTGCAGAGCTCTCCAGATACTTTGAAACAACCACAGAAACACAGTGATCAACACTGTTCTTAAGTATTAAATGTGGCTAAACTATAGCCACAAAACAGTCTCACTAAGTACGGGTTTTGGTAAACAAGATTTTGAACAAATACTGGTTTTATTTTATACTACATGATTATTTCGGAGCATGTGGAACCTGAATAGCTCTCTGTACCCAAAATATTGTGATGTAAATTCTATTAGTTACACACAATTTAGTTGTCTTTAATTTACTGTCCATGGTGTGAGTCACAAGGGACTGACACGACCTTAAATGCCTTTGGTGACCAAAGCAATCCAGGTGATTTGAGCATTTCTTCCTTGTTGTGTCAAGAGAAACACTGTGACAGAGAGCTCTTCACTCTTTGCACAGAGCCACCCTGGACTGATCAGCCACCTCCACAGGCTGTTTAACATGCAGTTCTATTCCGGTTTATTACTGCTGGTGGTTCAGCAAGGAACATAAAATGCACAGAGCATCAGAGAGGTGGATACACTCTGAATTCCTGGTACTGCCAGTACATTCCACTTACCCCAGTTAATCTTCAGTTTATCTCTACTCCACCCACTATAGATGTTCCAATGAAAGCCACACAAATAGCAGGAGATGCTGTGACCCAGTGCCCTCTCCCAGAGCCTGCCTGGAGAAAGTCTCACTTGCCTGTGGGTACTCAGCAACCCCTTTGTTGGATATCACAGCATAATGAGATACACCAACAGAGCTGTCTTAATTAGTGCTTATGAATAGCCCAGCATTCCAAATGTGCCACGCTAAATTACTACTCAAGGGACTTAGCAAATCCACCTTATTCTGGTGGATATGGGTTGGACAGCACTTACAAAGGCCCACTGGCACCAGAGATGAGGCAGTGGCTCCCAGCAAGGATGAATTACAGCTCACTGTTGTCTTCCACCAACACAGCAGTTGTCTGAAAGGCAAACGGCTGTGTGGAAAGCACAAGCCTGGAGCGCACACTTTGGAGGCAGCATCAGACCTTCCTTTGTGTTTGCACTGCAACTGCTGTAGTTTGTACGCTACTAGAAACAAATAATTGTAGCAAGCCAGCTCTGGGCAAAACTGTTTCCTAATTTCCCTAGAGCAGTGGTGTTGGCCTCAGAGTAGACGTGTCAGTGTAAAACTGCAGAAGAACTACCCTATGCATCTGGTTTTTCATACCTTTTTCCTCAACTATATATTTAAAAGTTACCAATTTTCATTCAATGTTCATGCATTTATCAGAAAAAAATATATATGTGCATGTGTTAAATATGAAAATAACATTGTCCTCGTTTCATAATACAGGAAAGGGTTTTCAGACCTAAACACACAACAAAATAGAGACTACAGAGGTTAAAAGCCACATTTTCAGAGAAGTTATAATTTCAACCTAAGTATGAAAGTCTGTAACAAGATTTTTGGAAAATTCATCTATGGAGGGGCTAAAATTTAAAAAATCTGGTCATAAGTGACACACTGAATGTAACATATGTAACATATTATTAAAATTCCTGTGTACTAAGGCATACTCTAAATATATTACAGGTACCCATGAAGTCAGAGAATGGGGTTGAAACAATGGACTGATTATACTAAGCTGCAGAAAGACTTGGGTATGCCTAACAGGATACATGTGATTAAGCCACAGGTTTTCAGTCTGTCAATTTCTACAGTGTCATGCAGAAGTGGTAAGGGAGCCTGCTGCCCACTGGCCTAAATTCCCAACGAGCTGGGTCTGCCTCTGCAATGACCTCAAACCCGTGTTGCTCAAACTGTGCAGAAAGGAGCAGTTCCGGCAACAAGGATCATGCTGGTTTCCTTAAACGCATTGAAAACAATCAAACAATTACTGATAGTTTGCCTATTATAAAGTGTCCTTGCTGAATCAAAAGGGAGGGCAGAGGCATTATGCACTTATTTGAAGACTGAAAAGCTTCTCAAGAACATCATAGACACTAATGTCTGAAAAGCAAATGGCCACAATTGGGTGACTAATTTATCAAGCTAAGTTGTATCAGGCCCAATCTGTACTCTGTCTGCTAGAACTGTTGTGGCTTTATAATTAAAAAATAATAATGTTTTGTTCCAACATTCTTTTAAACAAAGCTGCCTTAATGAAGTTGGCTTGCAAATTAGGTGTGGACTATGACTCCCACTCAGAAAGACAGAACTCTTTTATCCAAGCTCCAGTCTAACCTCCACCCCCACACCCACCCATCCCCTGCCTATAGCACTTTCCCTATAAAATGCCTTCTGGAGGCTGTATGTGTTGGCACGAGAAGAGGAAACAGTTCCTCTGCAAACAACTTGGCACAAAATAAACTATGCAAACTCTCCTGAAATGTAAGGGTATCTGTTCCACCAGGGGTACAACCTGCCTGCATTTTGAACGAGAACACCGCAAACTCATTTTGCCTGTCTTGAGTAGAAGGATTATTTTCAGAGGTGATCAGAAAAGAGGCAAGTCAGGTCAGTCACTTCTCTGCATAGCAGCGGTGCAGCTGCCAGAGGCCACTGCCTAAGCAAACTAGAAACAGGAGACCTTGTTATTTTTCCCCTCCTTCATTAATATTCATATGTGAATCCCCTGGGATCTGCTCAAAGTGCATAGGTGTTACAAAATGGTGCTCTCTGGTTCTTGTTAATGTGTGTGACCATTAAAGCAGGTGCTTACCAGGAGCCCAGTGCAAGAGGGTCACAGCAATCTTCTCCCCTAATTAATAAGCAGTTAGTGACTCTTGTGTGAATTTTTATTTACAGTTTGCATCTCAAGAGAGAAAAAATCATGTATTCAGACATCAACTCCAGACACGTCACATCTAGGAGAAATGTCGACATTATTTTAGAAGCAGATTCACACAGATGCATCAGATACTTAATGCATCTTTGAGCTTGTTTTTAACAGAAAAGAATCCATCTGTAGAGCAACTGTAGGGTGGTATTCCAATAACCTTTTCCAGCCATCTGATCAATGTACTAAAACACAGTTTTAGGCCCAGGCTCACAAAATTGGAATTTTCATGTTACACAATGATCTTTAGGTGTTTGCACAGAGCTGGTAAGACCATTCTGAGTGCTGGGCATGTTCTGAACCCATACGTGGTGTGCTGGGTTGTTGCAGCACAGTTCACAACCTTCATCACCTGTCTTCTCAAATAATTCTTGAAGTCAAGTTTTATCTGTCTGTCCTTGTGCTTAGGGTTCAGATCAAACATCTCATGCAATCTATGTGGGCTAAAGAAACACTCCATAAACAAAGCCAAGAATTAGCCTTATCCAATGAAAGAGTTATTATTAGCGTGGCTACAATCATGCACAGATTTATAGTCCAAATTAGCTAATTAATGCAGCTAATTCAATAATTATAATATAATATATATATATATATATATAAAATATATATATAATTAAAACTTGGTATTATCTATGCCTTTCTCTGGTCTCACTCTCACCCTTCCACTGGGCTCAAAAGCCAATAATAAAATCTTTGGAAAAGCAAGAGTTGGTTGTAGTAAACTGTCAGTGTCACAAGTTTTTTTGTCATGATTACAGTGTTAATATTTATGATTTCTTCTTCCTTTTTACCAGGAGAAGAGTGATGTGCATTTCCTCCTTCTCACTCTAGGTCCGCTTTTACTTTTACTCTGTCGCTAACAGTCTGCCAACTTGCTCCTTCTTTGTTGGCTCACAGTTCCATGTTACACCTCACTTTACTGCAGGTTATGGGGTTTACCTGTGATGCAGGTAAACCACAAACCAATTGACTCAACTTCTGAGGCTTCATTTCTTCAGTGATCTGTGGCTGACAGTGTGGTTTGTGCCTCTGGTCCTGGGGCCTTCATTACCATCCTGTGCTTCAGTTTTCAAGGCCTCCACTCTTATCTTGTACTTGCATTTTGGGAGGCCCAAAACTCCGTTTTTTATATCTACAGCCTTCAAGCTGTAGTTTCCAGATAGCTTAACTAATGTTTTATGAACACAGCCTAACCACCTACAGCCAACATCTACTTTTTTTGGCAAGATCACCAGTACATTATTAAAATTACTTTATAACTGGGCAGAACACCTCTCATTTCTTAGCTTATTCAAGCATGACCAAAAAGCACCACACAAGGCTGGCAGGAAAAAGCCCCATTAGAGGATGCTAAAGTGATTTTTTTTTCCATACTCCACAAGTGACAAATAGAAACATAGGCTATGCACAAATCTATCTAGATACAGGTAGGACTAGGAAAGAAAGCATTTTTCTCTATCTACAATGATATATTTATCCTTTCATTTCTATATCTGTATAACTATCAATGATAGTAACTTTCAAGCAAAAGGAGCTATGAGGGAGTGTTCCTGGATGTCATTCCTAACAAAATTAGCATAATGGAATAAAAACATAGAGGGTTCTACCCCACCACTGGAAAACATTATTTTTGTGTCTTTGGCATAAGTTTCAACAGTCCCATATCAGAATTCCTTTCTCATTCCTGTCAGAGACACTCCTAGGTGAACCTGCTTAACTAATCCTTGCTTCATTGCTGCAACATTGCTCCATTACTCTTACCTTATAGGGAAGGAAGAAGGTCTAGAACTATAAGCTTCCATTTCTTTTCAGTTACCCAGAAAGAAGCTCTTGGTGACCTGACATATGGGGAAGTATGTTAAGCTAAAGAGCTGTGAATTTGGATAGTTTTGAAAAAAACTACAGTTAAGTGGGAACAGCTGTTCTGCATGGAACAGATCAGCTATTTCAACAAGGGAAAGTCATCTTCCTGTTTAATAGAGGTGGCAAGCAGAACCAAGAATCTTTGCCTTCCACTTTTTAGATTATATTTTTCATCACTTTATTTCTACAGTTTCTGTGACCCATTATTAAACACTTGAGCCTTTTTAGGTTGCACTGGAAAGTTGGCAGCTCAGAGGGGACATACCAAGGACAGATGCTGGCACTGAAGATGAATTTGCTTATGAGACTTGATAGGCTGGGCATCCTTTAAATGGGACCTGTTTTATCAGTCACTGTATTATAGAGACAAAATTCAGGGAAGGAATCTGCTTTTGCAAGGGAAAAGCTCTTGTAAATTGATCACTGATTTGAGAATATAGCCAAAGCTCAGAAGGAGGAATTTCCTGCAGCTATGAAAAATAAAAAAAAAAACCCAACCCTTGCTACCAAGCAAAGAATCTAGACTTGATGCACACTTAGTCAGTAGCAAAACTCCTGCCAGCTTTAATGACAGTAAAACTGTAACTATTAGGGGTTAAGAAGCAATATATATATAGATTTCATACAAGAGAAACATCCCATTTGGAGTAATTATCATTCCCCTAATAAGTGGTTCAAATTGCAGTGATCCTGACCTAATCTCCCAACTGTAAAAAACAGGCAAATAGAGACTTATGGATTTCATTGTTTCTTATGAAACCAAAGTCCCGCCCACTCAGCCTGGACACAAGTGATCCCACAAATGATGGGATGTTTTGTAAGAAGTTGGGACACTATCCAAGGGTTGTCAGCCAAAATCTCCCTTCCCCACTGTTACATAACATGCCAGTAGCATCCGAGTGCTCCTGCTACTCACACAGTTTCCAAATATGACCAGCCTTTACTCAGGTAAAGTCCCTTGAAGTCTGCACAAAGCTGTGCCTCTGTAATGTCATACCTGGGGCCTTCCATGAACAGATAGGAAATCATGTGGCTCTGTAGAACTACCTGAAAGGTTATTCCCAGGTGAGGGTCAGTCTCTTCTCTCAGGCAACAAGTGACAGAACAAGAGGACACAGCCTCAAGCTGTACCAGGGAGGTTCAGGTTGGACATCAGGAAGAATTTCTTTCCTGAATGGGTGGTCAGGCATTAAAACAGGCAGCCCAGGGAGGTGGTGGAGTCACCATTCCTGGAGGTGTTCTGTGATTCAATGTCAGTATCAATCGATCAACCAAGAGTTTACTACACAGATATGCACCCATCAAATACAACCTTCTTCCTGAAAAAAATGCAAATGGCACAATGCAAAATGGCTAGGACTCCATACAGTTAATTGTGTTTATTTATAAAGACTGGAAAACAAAAGGCAAAAAGCAATGAAAAACATAAGTTATGCAGTTATTTCATGTCTATAAAGTCTTAAGTGAATTAAAATAATGAAGAAAGATCAAAGATAGATTATTTTCAGTGAGTGGTGGCTTGAAGAGACAGTATGCATTATATTTCTAATGGAACCAGAGACTTTACCACCACAAACTCCAAGTGATCAATAAGACAGTATCTCCACAGAAGGGTGGAGAGAGTTCATTGATCCAGCCATCTACCAGAGGCTTGGAGGACAGAATTTACAAAAAAGGAAGGCAATCATTCCTCTTATAACTTCCAGTTAATTGGTCTTTGGGATAGATCCAATAAATAGATTTGAGTGCTTACACTGGGCTGTAGCCTTATGAAGGGAATTCAAACTAAATCTGCAGGTGAAACAGCTTTGCTCACCTAATTTCCAGAGACATTTTCTTGCTTAGCTATAAAGCTTTCCTGCAAGTGCATGTTTTTGAATGCCCTAGGCAGGAACCTAGTCTTTATTGAAACAAACAATTCAATGGTTAGTTCACACCTGTGCTTAGTTTGGATCCAAGTTTGATGGAACTTGGATGTTTGTCCCAATTTTCCCAGAAGGATTGTCCCTGTAGACATGTATAGAGCATTGAACACCAACAGGACCAGGACTGTACAAAATGCAGCTGTGGCTGTCATCTTCTTTCAGACATTTGCTCCCTGCTCCCTCACTCCCTTTATGTGATGACATGTGGCATGAACACCACCGTGTGTAGGAACACTGTTCCCTGCTGAGCAGTGCTGTTGGAACCATGAGACTAATCTGAGAAGCAGGAACCAGGAGCACAATACTGCCAGTGGGTGCAATGTGCTTATCAAAGCAGAACCAGGCTCTGGCCCCTGCTTAGGGTATTGATTTTGTATCTCACACAAAGGTGGGCAGTTTCCAGTATTGGGATGGGCCTTTCTCTTAGGGTACTCACAGCCAAGTTCAAACATACTTGGTCCTTCCACCCCTGTGAATCTCAAATGTTTTTCTCTCCTGCTTCCAAAGAGTGGCATGTGAATGGTGGGTGGACCCCCACCATGTAGCTGTTAGCCTGATGCTTGGGTGTTTTGACCCAGTGACACAGGTCCCACCATCACTGAATACCAAGGAGGGGGCTGAACCCAAGTCTGTCACTTTCTAATTGTTAAACTATTAACAAAAGTAACTGCCAGCACTTTCAATTCAAACAAAACTTTTAATTTCTCTATAAGAAAGGATTCCAGTCCCTCTCCTTGCAGCTGAGGTTCCCAAGTGGTTAGAAGGGCCGCTGCTGTTCTGAGGTAGCCTTGCCTGTGGTCAGAAATGGCCCAGATTTTAGACATACTCTTTTCTGAATGTCTCCACTCATCTGGCTTTGGGCAGCCATGGGCTGGCCATGCTGGATTTAGACTGCTCTGCTCAGCCTGCTGCTTCCTCTGGAACCCATTAGGAGGTGCTTAACTTCCCATGGAGCCTAACACGGGTTCTGGATTCTTCTTCTGTGTGTAATATCTGACACATAATCAGAAACAGATCCTGTCCCAAAGCTCTAGCCAGCCAAAAATGGAGAAAAACAGATTGGCTGACATTCTGCCAGGGTTACACTCTCACAGGAATGCTGATGCCCATGGGATGACATAGATGTACGTTAATTTGGGCCTAGTATTATCGTTTGCAGTTGAAACATTCAGTTGTTCCCAACTAAGTTGTAGTGGATATTATGAAATATACAGGCTTTTCAGATACTTCACATTATGGCAGCAATTAATGCTTCCCCTTAGAAGTTTTGATGAAGCTGGAATTACAGTGTGATGACAGCCAGCTCTTATGGTAAGACAGTATTTTCCCAAGAAATTAACTTCTGGAAGTGGCTGAAGCACTACATTCAAATAAAGGGAAAAAAAAAACCCCCCACAACTTGAAATAAATATCCTTCCAAGTACCAGAAACCAGACCCTAAGTTAATATGAGTCCTTTACATAGAACTGATTTAAGCAATTTACAGATACTGATCATCTTTGCTTCAGAATAAATAGAACTAAAAATAACGGGATTTTTTTTCTACTCCCTCCTTTTCACACTTCATTTTGTTTTGATCTTTCCTAAGGACTGATATGAATGCAATTGTCTCCTTGGGTAAGTGTGCAACAGTCAGAGGAATCCAGGGCTTCTTCTCAGCAAAGGAGAAAAAAAAAAAAAGAGAAACTTTGGAGCTACCTACAGCTTCAAATAATTTCCTCCTATTAAAAGGTCCTGGCCTTGGTACTTCTAAGATTGGTAATAAAGTGACAAAGTTCATCTAAGATAGATGAGTAAATGCACTGGAAATTATCTGTGTGAAACTGAAGAAAGAATTCATTTAAACCACTGTGTGTGAGCAGATTTATGTGTCTATTGAATTATAGCTCCTGCACAGCCCATTAAGTTACTGTGGCAAAGAGTGTCATCCAAGTGACCTGACTTGCTCAGAAGTTACAGCCTGGACAGATGAGCCACCAGGATGCCAACAACACAGCCAAGATCCCACTGATTTAACAAAAAGAAGAGGACAATATTCCTACTGTCGTCTATGCTTCTGCCTCCACTTGCAACCCCACAATTCTGCTGAGACCCTGCACTTACTTCCTGAATATGTGCCAGTTATTCTGTCAAGGATGAAGTCATTTAATCTGAGGTCATCTCAGTCAGGCCCTTACCTGCTCCAAGCTGGCAGAACTCTTCTTACTTCAGCCAAGGTAGGAGAGTCGAGGGTGTACAAAAAAAAAGGGTTTCTGCAGAACTGTCTCTTTTGCTGTTGCAGACATCTCTCTCACAGAATGCCATTCAAAAACTGGAAACACTCCACCTTAGAATTAACTGAGTTTTCTCTCACTATCCTAACATGCTAGAAAGCTGTGCCAGGGTTTAACTACACTGTTGGTTTGAAAATGTGAAGTAAAAAGGCACTTGAAAATAAAATAATATTGGCCTGAAAGAGAGGCCCAAACCCCCACATTATATCACTTCAGTTTGTTTCCAAGATAAAGTCTCTGTTTAGTAGGCATCAGTCCAGTTGGTCCTTAACATTTAGTAACTATTGTCATTTCTCTAAATAGAGTGAAAAATTGATACTGTGCCTTATCTAAGTTCTTGCAGACATTTTAAATGTAGTTGCAACACCTAAAAATATTTCTCCTGCCTCACTTGTTGCTTGAAGATATGTGACCATATAAGGGACTGATTGAGATTTGACATGTTACCACATGCTGGAAGTGTCACAGCAGCAAATCTCTTACCCTCCAGCAAATTTCAAGTCATCTGCTTAACTTGCTTCACAGTGGATTACCTTAAACCACATCACCTTGCATTTGCCTCATACACAGATATTTAACCCAGATTAGCACATAAACTGATTTTACCCCTAAGCCTTTAGACCAGAGGTCTTCATTAAGTTTTGCACCTCAGGTCAGCTGCTGTGATCTGCCATTTCAAGACTTGGCAGCAACTCAGCCTGTTCTTCTAAGCTTAAAAGGCTCAAAGGACAAAACTAGCTGACTACAAATCCATAGGATGAAAAAAAAGTTTACTCACAACTTATGTGCCATTGCATGATATCTCAGACAGAGAGATACCTTGGAATTAGTTCATGAAGAGCAGGAGTTGGGTTTTTTAGAGAACTATATCTGCTTTTGTGGCTTTGCTGCTGAGTGTTGGTCTGTGGTAGAATGGCTGCTGCATTCTCTCCAGTGTCAGTAAACCTAAACAATTTGGCACATGAAATAAAAACCTTCATTAATAGCACATAATAGTGTCATGGCAGGCAAAAGCTAGATTATTTTGCTTAAACCTTAAAATAAGCCATGCAAAAGGCTGTAGCAATTAACTGGACAAAAATAGTTTACGAGGATCTCAAGTTACAATGGAAGCCACTTAGCTGAATGCAAGTGAGAAACAAGACACATGATCTTTTGTCCCAAATAAGGCTTTACCAAGTAGAAGCTCAGTATTGCTTGTTTAATAATATTACATTGTTAAAAAATCCCAAGATTGCTATTTCCCTTGTAAAAGACAGGCTTTCTCAGGACTATATTTGTCTTAGTCTACCTCAGAATCACAGGGTGCTTTAATAGCTATTACCATCCTTTGCCTTTGACATGCACTTTTGAAGCACCAAGATGATCACAGTTAAAAACACCTCAAATTCCTGCACTTCTAACATATATTTTTGCATGTCATTCAGCTCTTAAGCAATTACCAAAACTGTGACCTTGAACTTCAGTGTGAAACTAAAGCAGAAATTTAAACTTTGCCTCCCCAACACCAACCTACTTCTGTTCCTCATCCTCCAACAGAAAGATCTCAGCTGGGGCATGAAGCTGTAAAGCCTGGGGGTAGATTTCACTCTCTGGGGGTGCTCATACACTGAAGAGGAGGTTGCCCTTTGCTTGTCAGGTAGCTCCTGGTACCAACACGTACCATCCATGACACCAACCTGCCCATTAAAAGAAAAGAAAGAAAAATGAGGATGAAGCCTGGGCTGCAGGCAGCAGTCTTGGCCTCATGTGGATTTAATTACAGCATGAGAAACCAGAGAGGAGGAAGAGCACCTGCAGAAAATAACAAGATGAGTTTTGAGAATTGCCAGAAACAGCTTGAGAACTGCCAGCACAGAGAGAGATACCAGCCACCTATCAGGACTAGAGTCAAGTCGCATGAACAAAGACTTTTAGCCAATTGAAAGTGATACATGTGTGTGTGGACAGAGAAAAAGACTATAAAGAGTTAAGCCTTCTGTTAAGGGGGGTTGCTGTTGCTGCCTATTGTGGGCTGCTTGTTGCTTGTGGCTTGGGGGGCTTGGCCTGCCTGAGCCCCTGAGGCTTCTGGAAACTTTTAAGCCTCTGAGTTTGTTTGTAGTTTATTTAGTTGTTAATAAAGTAGTATTTGCTGGCAATTGGATTAAGCCTCTTACTACAGACTGCCTCAGACAAAAACCCCAGTTCCACATGTTTTGGATGCTGAGCTTCCTCTCCCTCCATCCATGTGTATTTTGGTCACTGGCAAGTACAGAATCACAGAATCACTGAATGGTTTTGGCTGGAAAAGATCTTAAGGATCGGCTCATTCCAAACCCACTTCCATGGACAGGGACACCTCTCACTAGAGTTTGCTCAGCATTCCATCCCACTTGAGCACTTCCAAGGACAGGACATCCACAACTTCCCTGGCCAGCCTCTCCCAGTGCCTCACCACGCTCACAGTAAAGAACTTCCTGCTAATATCCAAACCCACTCTCCTCTAGTTTGAAGCCATTCCCCCTTGCCATGTAAATAGTCCCCCTCCAGCTCCCTCTGGGCTCCCTCGGGTACTGGAAGACCACACTTCTGTCACCCTGGGGCCTTCTCTTCTCTGGGCTGAACACCTCAATTCCCTCACAAGGCCTAAAGGAGTTAAAGTGCCCAGTTCTGCTAAGAGAAGAAAATTGGCTGAATTACTCCAGACATGTTCTGTCCTTTTTACCAAGGTAGTTCTGTGCTGCTCACTGAACCAAAATCTACCACAACAGACTGCTGGACTGTAAATTAGGTACACTTAGGTATTAAGCCCAGAGTCAAGATTTTTGTAGAGTTAAAGCCAAGATTTTACACATTTGACAGGTCATAACTGATTCAGGGACCCCTCAAGAAAATTATTTTATCCCTTCTCCATAAAAGTCTTAACTAATTTTTAATCAGAACTGTAGTAACTTTGTATTTTATATTAATTTTTGATGTTAGCTTGTACCTTAGTTTGTCAGTGATCTTAACCATGCATAGCTTTAGACAAAGAGAAATTTAACCCTGTAACTTTAAGCTGAACTTTTAAGAAATAAGCCAAAGCCTTGTTTAGATTAAAGGCTAAACTGTAAGAAATACATCAAAAACCCTGTTTAGGTTGAGGCTTGAAGCTGTAACATTGTTTAGTTAAAAGGAAATACAGAGCTGCAGAGATAAGAGCAGCCCATTAGATCTGTTACAAGTCACCCTAAATATCCTGCTTAACTCTGGGGAGGGGTTATCAGTTGTAACTAAGTATATACACCTGGAAACACAAAAGTCTCCTTGAACATGTCTTTGGTGGAATTATCCCCCATGTTCCCGGTACTGAATAAAATGAAGAATTTTGTTCTATTCTAGTGGATTTGATTGTTTCCTTAAACCATGTCATTGAACAAAGAAAAGGCAGAAGTCCAACAGTGATGAAGATGCTTCAAGAACACCCTAAGGATGAAGTCAGGAGACCACAAGCCAAATTTCAAGCCAAAAGGAAAGCTCTGCCCAAGATTCCACCTAGTCATTAATATGGAAATTAGCAGGTGTAACCATGAATCCAAAACTGTATCAATAGCTTATTTTACACAAACAGGGTGGGCAAGTTTTTGCCCAGTATGAAGTGGCTTTGCCTCCAATGTTGTTAATAAATACCTTTGCTGCTAATAGAATAAAGTTTCTTAGCAGTTCCTTTTATTCCAAGGCTTTTTCAGCTTCAGAGGAGCAATGGGGCACTGGGATTTTATTTAGATTACATAGTTAAATAGGGTTGTTTCCCAGGCAACACACTCCTGTATCGTGTCAGTACTGGCTTGAAGTTTCAAGGCAGTTCCTCAGATCTTCCTCTCTTCAAGTCCATGACTGAGGACATGCCAGTTCTGTAGGAACAAAGAAGAAAGTTTTATTTTCAGCATGCGCTGGGTGCCTCAAACCACAGGGGACTGGAAGCACGTCCCACATTCAAACTTTGTGCTTTTTGTAGTTTAGGAAGTCCTGTCTGTTTTCATCAGGTAATGCAAATTCATCATTTTCTGATCTTGTCCTAAGAGGTGTCTTCTTCAAAGGGAGAGGGGGTGTCATCTTCTCCTTTACTGGTTTTGCAGAATCCCCCCACACTCAATGAAGGGTCTCCTTTGTTCACAGAGACCACCACGTATCAAAGAGGCCTTTGTGCATAGAGGCCTCTACATGTTTATTTTAAGTACTTGGTATTTTCCCTCCCCCGGGGTAAAAGGCCCTCAGTGCCAGGTCCTGGCAGTACCTGGTACCTTACAATCTTCACGGCATGCCTATGAATTTCCCATGAAATCACAGCAATATAAAAAGAAACCCTAAATAAAGGAAAGGAATCCTATTCTAACTCAACTAATCTTGCTTGCTTGTGTTATTTTATTTCTCACAGTTCCTTTTATTCTGAGGCTTTTTCGGCTTCAGAGTGTGAGAAACAAAGTCTCAACCCTTGTGGGTTTCAAATTAAAGTTTATTATAAGGTAAGAGCAAATTCAGCACTGGCTGCATGGCACGATCCTGCTCGGCCGTTTTGCACCCTGAACACAGTCTAAATCTGACATTTATCTAGTTACTAAATACATATTCATTTTACTCATGCATAAACATTTTAGGTGCATTGTTAAGAAGTTTTAACATATATTTCCTTATATAATTACAGTCAAGCTACTTTTACAACCCCATTAATAACCCCACCATAAATTCCGTTCTTTTCCAATAACAGTGTAGGAAAGACCTTACTTCTTCAACTTTCCTGCTATAATTCATGTATTTCCTGACATGGTTGAAGGGAATAAAGTGATTTCATAGAATCATAGAATCATGGAATTGAATGGGTTGGAAAAGACCTCCAAGATCATCAAGTTCAACCCTTGGTCCAACTCCAGTCCCTTTACCAGATCATGGCACTCAGTGCCACGGCCAATCTCAGTTTAAAAACCTCCAGGATGGGGAATCCACCCCCTCTCTGGGCAGGCCATTCCAATGCCTGTTACTCTCTCTGGAAAGAATTTTTTTCTAATATCCAACTTAAATCTCCCCTGGCAGAGCTTGTGCCCCCTTGTCCTATTGCTGCCTGCTAACACTATCTTATTTATTTCTTCGTGTAAGTTGGATCTTTGAGCTTAACTGACTGACCATATGTTTCTTTTCATGTCTCTATAGGGGCCACAGTAACTTCTTTGTTTTACTGACACGAATCACATCTTATGCTTCTCACAAGAGGAGCAACTGGGGCACTGGGATTTTATTTGATTGCATTTTTGAACAGGGTTGTTTCCCAGGCAGCACACCTCACACGCCATAAGAATAAAAAAAGTCTCTGAGCAGTTACTTTTATTCTGAGGCTTTTTCGGCTTCAGAGGAGCGATGGGGATTTTATTTACGTATGGCCAAACTTCGCGAATGCAGATTTGGGCAGGGCTCTCCCCACGTGCCCTTCCAGCCTGTGCAGTGGATTTTTTAGGTGAGGCACAGCGTGTGCAGAACTGGCCCCACCGTTTCAGTCCCGAGGTCCATCTGCCACGGCCGAGCGAGCTTGGACAGTGACAGTGACAGTGACAGTGACAGTGAAGTCCTCGGGACTGTCACAGCCCCCGGTACTGACCGGGGCTGACCCTGCTGAGCATCCGAGATCTGACGGGATGGGATGGCAGGGAGGCTTTAACTGCCCGGTACGGTCTCCACTGAGGCTCGAACTCAGGACCTTGGGATTCAGAGTCCAGAGTGCTCTCCTTTACATCACAGGACCGCCCTACATAAGAATAAAAAAAATTTCCTAGCAGTTCCTTTTATTCCGAGGCTTTTTAGGCCTCAGAGAAGCGACTGGGGCAATGGGATTTCATTTAATTTTCATTGTTAAATAGTCTTGCACACCGAGCGCGGCAGGAAGCGCGGCGGGGCCGCGCCGGAAGGCAGCCGGGCTGGGCTGGGCTGGGCGGGGCCGGGGCCGGGGCCGGGGCCGAGTCCTGCCCGTGTTCTCCCGGCCGTCCCTCCCCGTATCCTATCCCGGTGTCCCTCCTCGGCTGTCCCCGCCCGGCTGTCCCTCCTGGTGTTCCTCCCCGGTTGTCCCCAGTGCCATGTCCCAGCGTGCGCCCCGCGGGCCGCGGCCGGAGCCGGGAGCCGAGCGGGAGGAGCAGGACGCGGCGAGGAGCGGCCATGCCCGGCCCCGGGCGCAGCCGGAGCCCACGGGCAGGACCCAGGAGCGGCACGAGAGGAAGCGGAAGAGGCAGGAGGCGCAGCAGCTCCAGAAGATCCAGCACCTGGAGTCTTTGTAAGGAGCTGCGCCGGGCCCGCCCCGCTCGGCACCGGTGCAGGGTTGGGGTTTTGGGGGGGTTTGTTCTCGTCCCCGCAAGGGTGGGTCGCACAGCGGCTTCGGAGCTGCCTGGTGGCTCACCCAGGGCTTGCTGGGCACAAACAGGCCTGTTCCCAGACACCGAGGCCTTGCTGGGCACAAACTGGCCTGTTCCAGGACACCGAGGGCTTGCTGGGCACAGACAGGACTGTCCCAGGACACCCAGGGCTTGCTGGGCACAGACAGGACTGTCCCAGGACACCGAGGGCTTGCTGGGCACAGACAGGACTGTCCCAGGACACCCAGGGCTTGCTGGGCACAAACAGGACTGTCCCAGGACACCCAGGGCTTGCTGGGCACAGACAGGACTGTTCCAGGTTCCTTCAGTCCTTCAGCATAAAAGCAGAGGTTGTTCCACCTGCATGCACTGAAAAAAACCCTGTAAAAACACAGAATAAAAAGGTTTGAGGTCTGCCAGATGATTCCATCAGGAGCGCTTGGTGCTGTGAAAGGTTTATGTCATGTCACTGAAAGGGAATTGTTATTTTAATTGAATAAAAATGATAACAAGCAAAGCTAATGATGTCTTAGTTGATGCACCTTGCCCTGCTGAGTTGGAAGGAGATAATAAGCCTAATGTTTGTTCTACCTGTTTTGCTAGAAATATATTGTAGAAACACCAGTTAGTAACTTGTTCTCTTTTAGTTACCTGGACCAAAGTCTTTGGACCAAAGTCTTCTCATTATAGAAAATATGATGGAGTATATACAAGGGACCACTGGGCTGTGAATCACATAACTGAGATGTTTAAACTAGATATAGGGGGCTTAGAGCCAGGACTTTGTATGCTTGAAGCAGCCAGATCAGCGAACACAGAAAAGTAAAGAACTCCTTAATATGTATAATTCGATGTTGTAACCACGCTCTAGAATGTATAAAATGGCCTGCTTTGTATCCTCAAGTCAGGCTAGTGTATCCAGCAAGAGCCCAAATAAATACCTTTGCTGCTTAAAGATGAATTGTCTATAAGCAGTTCCTTATTCTGAGGTTTCTCATCTTCAAAAAGATCAGAAGATTCACATTTTTTCCCAAGTGCAAGTGCAAATCTGTTTGTTACTAAATGCACTGAGCAGCACCCCGAAGTTATTGGTGTAAAGAAGGGATGAACACACTTTAAGCAGGTTTTCACTTCCCATCTGACAGTGTTGGTAGGATCATGCCTGGACTCCTGTAGGTACATGGGGTGAGTAGGTGTGCACAGCTAAGCCAGTGGATTATTGCACGTGCCATCAAACTTGGGGCCTAAAATAATGTACAGCCTGCACAGATGTTTGGTGTCCTGACACATGGATGATGTCTGGAAAGTCCCATTGGAAAGAGTCTTTCATAAAGCAGAGGATTTCAGGACTCTGGGCTTGCACGGTGCTGTTCTTCATGTGCTGGTGAAAAACAAAACCAAAAAAAATTTGTCCACTTCTAAGATCACTCTTTAGGCTTTCCTGAAGGTTGTAGTTTACAGAAGACAATGTATGTTTAAATACAGATGAAATTTTGGGTGGAGAATAAACAAAGCAAATTCAGTTATGCAGGGCTGCATCTTTCTAAATGATGGATGTTCTTCACCTCCTTGAGCATTTCATAGTGCCTTGGCATTAACCCCTAAGCACGTGCACTTTCTCTGTTGCTGTGCTACGTGTAGCACCTGTTTGCTGTTTGGAGTTTAATAAATGTTCTATCTACTGTTAACTCCAGAGACATGTGATACTTTGGTCAGTAAGGTTCTGTCTTTAGGTTTAATACACAGAAGATGATGAAATCAATGTATTCTAGGTTTGAGTGGCAAAGCCAGATGTAAGGAACAGTCTGACTTGGCATTTTCAGGTGACTGATTCAGCAGTCCTGGAGTAAAGGAGGTTGGATCAGTGAGATCCTGGGGAGTAGTGCTACAGAAAAAGGGGAGAGAATTATGCAGTGATGGTAAATGAAGCCAGATTGAATGTGTAACAGATCAAAGAGCTGTGCTGCCCCAAGAGTATCAATCTGAAGGATGTTTACAAGAGGCACGTGTGATGATATGACAAATGCTGTCTCTCCATCAGCCATCCATATTCTGCTGTAGTTGTTGGTCATTAGTCATAGAGTAAATGGAAAGGAAAATGTGAGCTAAAGGTTTTAACTCTATACCATTGAAAAATTGTATTTTCTCTATTTGTCTGTGCTAAGCTGCAGAGTAACAATATTTCTATTGCTTTTCAGCTATGAGAAACCTCCCCCAGGGCTAATTAAGGTTGGTAAATAGCGGTAAACTTTACGAGGGATTTTCACACAACCTGCTCTTTAGGCATTGTCAGTGTTACCTGTATAAATTACAGAGAGAAGTACTTCCCAGGAAAAACTCGGAGAGTCCTCAATTACAAGCCAATCCAGATAAAATGCCCAGATTCATATAGAAGGAGACCAGTTCTTTCATCATCTCTGAGCACACACATTTCATGCAGTATTTGATACTGTGGGTAGAGGGGAGTCATTTATGGAAAACAGGTTTGCAGTTTGAGTGACATCTTTTCAGGATTCTTCTCCATTGCTTAGGCTTGAATATTTCTGTAAAAGTGCTTTCGTTTCTTCACATTAATTACTTTTGCCAAATTTATATACCTAAACTATAGTCTAATGCTTTTAACCTAAAAAATACTGCTCTGTATTGTAAAGGGCTTTTTTTAATTGTAATATCTTGTAGCAGGAAGAGGAAAAGATAGTCTTTGGTTCTGTGTTAAGTTTTCATTTATATGATTTATTTATATAAATTACTAAAATAGGTGGAAGGAATGAAATTAGTCAGGCAGTAAAGTTCTGCCTGGAAGATCCAAGATGAAAGAAAAAGAATTTTAGATCCTTTTTGTGTTACAACAGGGAAAAAAGTAACGGGAAATAGATTTCACATTTAGTAAAGGCCTGCACACTTAAAAGCATTAATTTTTACAAAGTTAAAGGAAATTGTTGTATTGTTCTTTTTCTTTCTACAGGAGAATGAAACAAAACCAGAAGACTGCATTCCTGATGTTCCAGGCAATGAAAGCGCACGAGAATTCCTGGCACATGCCCCAACGAAAGGGCTTTGGATGCCTTTGGGAAAAGAAGTCAAAGTTATGCAGTGTAAGGCTGAAAATATTCAGATGCCATGAGACCTTCATATATCCATTCATTGACCCTGGGGGAGGGTAGGATGTTGTTGGCCAGATGATGAATCCAGGTAGATTGGCCTCAAACTGGTATAAAGGCACCCAGTGTCTTGAAACCTTTTATTTTATGGACATTGCATTTATCAACACAGTACTTGTATCTGTTTGTCCCAACAAACTGCACATGTTTTGCATAAATGTGGGTTGGTTTTTTATACTACTTCTGAGATTAGCTCAGTTGGTTAAAACTTGGCTGTAGTAATGCCAAGGTCATGGGTTCCATCCCCTGTATGGGCCATTGACTTAAGAGTTGGACTCGATGATCCTTGTGGGTCCCTTCCAACTCAGCATAGTCTGTGAGTCTGATTCTGATCTGTCTCAGAGGTGCAATTCACTGCTGCTTCTTTTTTTGAAGGTTGGAGGTGTAAACGTTATGGACACAGGACAGGAGATAAAGAATGCCCGTTCTTTATTAAAGGCAATCAGAAATTGGAACAATTTAGAGTAGTGAGTACAAATATTGTAGTGTTTTTGCTTGTTTTTTTTACTACTGACAATGCATAATCTTGCAAATGAAGAGGAGCCTGTTAGATGGTGCTTTATTAAGGACTTTTCCTCTGTCTCTAGTATAATATGGATGCCGAAAATCTCCTAATAAAGAAAAAGCTACAGATGTGGTTGGATGTTTGACTACTTTGCAGAAAATCTACTCTTCAAGAGGAAAATTAGTGATTTTTACATATAAATTGGAAATCTTCAAGAACCTATTTCAACCATTATATTCAGGTTTTTTGTGATTAAAATCTCAACCAAAAATGTTTAGGCAAGCTTGAGTTGCCCACATTACAGCTGCTTCAGCCCTTCTGCTCTCGCTGAGAACAACCACATCATGAGTGCTGTTGTCTAGGTCTGTAATCCAGTCATTGCCTACAAGTCTGATCTCTTGCTACATGAGGCTACATCTCAGTTCTGCAGATCCCTTCTGCATGATCACTCTAACTTTTCCCGTTGCTCTGCATTGTTAACCTATATTTCAAGTTCTCCTCACTTTGTGTCTTATGTCCTCATTTCTATCCTTGAAAAATGTAATCTGGGCTCATTCTGTCCAGATTCTGGACTCCTGCTGATTGTGTGCACCTGCAAAGAGTATTTTTAGTCCTCTCCCATGACCAGACTGCCTCTATTCCTCATTTTTCCTCAGCCTTCTTCTCTGTTGCATCAAACCCTTGCTCTGTGTCCAAGGTCCTTCATGGTGCATTCCCAACATCTTTTTTTGCTACTGGCATTTTAACTCCCACCACTGATGAGCTATTTCCTCTCTGTTGAACTTGTTTGCTTCATCTTGCAACAGAAATGATCACCCCATCTCTTTGCTGCATTCTTGCATGGCATGAACCCACTTTATTTGCAGCCTTCTGTCACAACTATCTTTTGCTGCATTGCCTGTTTAATTAAAATTAGCTAATTTAAGAACCAGTAATGGTAGCCCATAGCATGATAGGACAGCTCTAACTTCCTTATCTGTTTGTCTTATATTTCTTGTTCATTTATTCCTGTATGTTTTACCCAGATTTTTTAAAATACTAGAAGGGTACAGCTCATTATTTTTAACCTGAGTATTCCATCTATATCCAGCTATTCCTGTAGATTAAGTGTGGGATTCTTGTTAACTGATTGAAGAGGAAGAGTCCCCTTCATTGCTGCTGTAGCCAGATAAGCTTTCCCTGAAATAAATGCACCAATTCAGATTAATGATGTAAGTCTGGAATATACTTCTGAATTAAGAGCTTGCTAAGCATACTCCATCCTTTGATAAAAATCTCTTGCATTTGGTTGCTTTGGTTTATGTTTTTTTAGGAACTACAACTGTTGGTGATAAATACTTTTATTTACCAACATTGGATTTTCTGTTTTCAAATTAAAGGCACATGAAGATCCAATGTACGATATAATAAGGGAAAATAAACGTCATGAAAAAGAAAAGAGGTAAGTGTATCTCTGGTAAAAACTGTATTTTCAATTTAGTTTTATTTTGATAACAATACTAATGTATGGGTGAAATTTTGATATAAGCTTAAGTTTAGCTCAGAACATCTTTTGAATGGCAATTTCTTTATGAAACAGACTAATGTATTTCTACTTTCTGATAATTACTCAGTAGTACTTCCTATCCCATGGGCTGGAAGGTCCCTGAAAACACACCCTCTGCTTGTCTCAAAGGGGGTTGCTTTTATCAGTCTGTGATATTATTTGTAACAGGAGTAATTGAGCAAAAGGGAAGTGTTCCCCCCCCCGCCCTTTGCATGCAGCTTCTGTTCCTCAAGCCAGGAAGGAAACATGAAAACTAGAATAAATTACTACAGGTAGAGAACAGCTGGAAAGAATTCTCATTCACCTTTTTTAAACTCAGGATTCAGCAACTGAAGCAACTCCTGGAGGACTCTACCTCAGAAGATGATAGCAGTGATGACAGTGATGACAGTGATGAAGATGGCAGCAGCTCCACTTCTTCAGAACACAAACACAAGAAGAAAAAGAGAAAAAAGGAAAAGAAAAAGAAAGAAAAGAAGAAGAAGAAAAAGAGGAAGCGTAAATCATCCAAATCTAACGAGAAGTCAGAATCTGACTGACAGCAGTCACCTGCTACCTGCTCATTGACCTCTCTACTTGCAAACTGCAAGGAAAGATCCAAAGAACGAGGAAGGCAACACCAGAAAGGGCTTTGTTAAACTTGGAACATACAGATGTATGCATACAGCAGCCTACACTGGCATCCTCTTCTGCCCCTCTGCAGTCAGAAGGAAGAAAGCTGCATTAAAGAATGCTCAACCATATCTTTGTGCTGTCAAACCTGTGCTAAGGGTCACCCCTCCAGGTCAGGTTGGGCCCCTGCCCTGCTGTGTGTGACATCAGCAGAGAGCAGTGACTGCCAAGGTACCACCGACACATCTGCAGCATTAGCACTGTCTGCTCAAGTGTCTTTTCTCCATGAAGTTACTTTGTTATATACAAAGCCCCATTGTAACAGGACTCCAGTTTGCACCATGCAGAGCACTGAAAGTTCTCTGGCAGTGCTTATAATAAGCAGGTTGTACTGTGTATTTTCTCCACATACGTGCTGAAGTTCAGTGTACTTACCCTAATATTGGCAGCTGGCTGAATAAAGAGTACTGCTGAAGGGGGAAAAAGTTAATCAAGGGGATTTACTTTGTGACAAAACAGCAGCATCAGCAAGACTTGATTTTTTTTTGTGCGTGCATGTAACAACATCTCAACATCATCACTGTTAATACACACAGTTATGAAACATCTAAAGTGTACTCTAGAGGAGTGGGAGCCAAGTGTTATTTAATTTTACTGTGAGGAAGTAGCAGTTTTAGTTATTTAAAAATGAGGGTTTCATGTAAGACATTAAAAAGATTAATTTTTGCATATACTTCAGTATCAGTTGTTTTGTTACAATTTGATTGGGGGGTGGTGGTTTCCTTTTAAAAAGGCTTGGGGGAAATAAATTTCAACCTACTTTTTATGTTCACTAGAATTATTTAATGAAGTAAGTGTTTTGAATCATGGCACAAGAATATAAATGTGTAAGGCTTTCAAAATGGTTTTCAACTTACATGCATGTAAGCCACAGAGCAGTAGTGAAGAACTTGTAAGCAGAAAGAACAGAAAGCTTTGTGTACTTAGTAGACTTTACACACTGACCTTGCTTTTCTTTTAAGCAATCTTGCAGACTCAAGTGGGAAGATTAAGAGAGCAATCAACAGCATTACAGTGAACATCCCTCTCTGAAGCCTCGAGATACATTGGTGCAAAGCTGCAGTTTGAGGAACTAGGTGATGGATCCTGCTGCTCTGCAGAAGGAGAGAGAAAACTAGATTTGCTTTGAAAGGACTTCTATGGAACTTCATCTCTGTGCTTATGCTAATACTGAAAAAAACCCCACATGATAAAGCTCTCAAGTAGCAGAGCAAACATTAACAGTGAAACAAAAGATCCATAAACTGGAATGTATCTAAAATTTTTTTTAGTTTCTCCTGAGAGCTTTGGGAAGAGGACAAGGGAAAGTATAAATTGGGTTTTCTCCCTCCTACATGTCTGAGAGTGATTAAGTAAAAATAAACCCCTATTCCTTGCCAGTCATTCACAATATGTTCTGAGGAAAAACAAGATAGGCAAGGCCTACTTACAAAAAGATTCTTTATTGTGTCCCCAGAGCTTGTGGAAAAGTATTTTATCCTCTATTTAGCAAATCTCCTCGAAATAGGATTTACTGATGATTCCTGATAGTTCCCTGTGTCAGTATAGTCACCATGAGCAAATTCTAAGCTCCTTGCTCTTTCACCAGAAAAAGACTTAAGAGCTGAAATGCATGGGCAGACCTGTAATGGTCTGATTCTCTGGGCCAGGTTGGATGGAGACCTGAGTAAACTGGTCCAGTGGAAGGTGTTCCTGCCTCTGGCAGGGAATTGGAACTGGATGACCGACCCAAATCATTCTGTATTTCTTGTATTGCCACACTTGGTGCAGAGAATGTGCCTTTATAATATGGGTGGTTACGGGACAGGTGCTGGTACTGATATTCACCTGATGCATTCCAAGAGGCTTCTTACTCAGGCTGGTCTAGAGCAGAGCCACCTGAAGATCTAGTTCAGCTTTGGCCATCTAAGATGCTTCTGAAATTCAGTTTAAGACAAATTCATTTTTTCCTGGGTGTTTCCCTTTTTACCTGGCAGGGTTTACCACTTGAATAATTAAGGAAAATACCATAAGGGACCATTTCTAACTTCTATCAAATGTAATTTAAAAATCTGATACAGCAAATCTCTGTTCTGTGCCAGACTAAAGATCTGTTTATACCAGTACCTCTTTCCAGTCATGATCAATAGAAGATGCTTTCACAGCAGAGCAATGCCAGTTCTAGTGACATTGTTTTTATTGCTTCACAGAAATGCTCTCTCAGCCTCTACTGCTTGTACTTGGTACTTTGAATCATGTTACATTTTAGTATGTAGTAGCCTTGGATATATTTTTTTCCTTTACATCCAGTCACTTCTTGCAAACTGTACAAGTTCCTTCAGCAATTAACTCTTCTTCACTAATTATTAAGCAAGCTGTAACAATTTGCTTTCACAGTGCTTCCTACTAGTTTAACTTCAGACACCTTCATTCTTGCACTGGAAGGTATGTGAACAACTGATTCCTATTTGGTCTCCCAGTTTTCTAAATCTGTATCCCATACATGCAGGTCTTTGCTGAAACTCATAAAGGGTGGCATTTCAAAATTGAAGCTAACAGTTTCCATGGAGGAGGAGTTATAGCAGTGCTGACTGGCAGCCACTCCTGGAGTGCTGAGAAGCACAATTGATGTCACCATTTGGCATTTTAGACAATGCCAAAGCTGTCACTTAAGAGACTCTAAATCTTTTAGAAAGATGTAGACTAGAGATAAATACCAACACCCCTTATATATTAATGGAAAATTGTTCTATATACAAGTAAACCCCAAAAGCAGGATAGAAAGTTTAGTCTTGAAAGACTGATTAACCTAAATTGTTCAACCATAACCATTTAAATATTTTGGTTCAAACAACAAATTTTTTCCAGCCTTCTTTGTAGACATGTATATTTCCATTTGCAAGTTCTGCTGAAGCCTGAGGGTTAGTAATAGCATAAATGTATATAGTTCCATTAATCTAAATAAGTATGAAATGCAGCTAAAACAAAGTCACCCTTCACAGATATTCCTCTTCCAGCTCTGATTATCTCAATACTCTGAACCATTTTTGTCAGAAAGGTATTTCAGGAAAAATACTGACATCTGTTTTCTTTCTTTGGCCATGAAATTACTTGGGGTTTATAGTCTTGTTGAGTGAGACAGCCAGTGGCAGCAAGTCAGGGGGAGCTGAGGACTCTTTTGTAAAGTAAATTTGTTTTGCCTTGGGTCTGCTTAGAGTTATCATACTGTGTGTGTTGAAGGGTTGGTATTTTGGCCATTGACTCCCATCTTCCATTGTTTGATTTTAATAGAAAGACCCATAATTAATATTTTCCAAAATAAAGCAGAAAGCAGGACATGGTAAAAGGGAAAACTTTGCCATCCAGGTGCTACCAAACTGAAAGTTAAAACAGTACTAGAACCTGGCAAGCCTACATAGCCCACTGACTCCCCATCAGTGATTACACCACACCCACTCTGCAACAGAGGTTTCAGTGAGTCACAAATAGCAGTTTAGAAATCCTGAGTCACAGACAGTAAGTCTGTCCAAGCAAAGATCGCACTGTGGCAGTCTCAGAGGCCTCTAAGGTTTGTTGCTGGTGTGCCAAGCAGCAAATAGATTCCTCAGCTGCCCTTCAGCAGATGCTGCAGGAAGCTGTGAAAGCTGCCAAGGCGATGCAGAACTGCGACACTCAGGAGCCCACAGTCCTGCCAGCACTGCAGTGAGCCTGGGCAGCCCAGCTGCAGGGGGAACAGAAGCTGACACGTATGCTCATCTGCACAATTAAATACCACCTGGCTGAAAAACAAGAGCCTGGACTTGAGTTCACAGCCTCAAAATGCAGTTGGCACTTGACAGCCTTTGTGAAGCAGGGCAGTTTTACCCACTGGAACACGAGATACAGCTGTAAGGCAGTTAAGATGCAATCCACAAATCATCCAGGCTGGTGAGGGGGGAAAAAAAAAGCCAAGTGGAAAATGTAGTTCTAAGGTCACAGGACTACTGCTGTTAGAGTAGAAATACACCATATATAAACATTACCAAGAAATTATTTCTGGAGCACTAGAATATTCATGCATACTACTTTCAGCATTGGTGTGGTTGCACAGCATGAGTATACTACAAGATAGAAGCAATCAGTTTAAAATAGCATTTGTTTTCAGACGGAGCTGTCTAAACACTCCTACTGCTACACCCTCACATCTCTGGAGCATCACCAGGCCCTAAGCTGCTTCTTGCATCTGAGTAGAAATCACACTGACTAGTGTAAGACCTGTAAAAGGATGATTAACACGATCTTGGGAGCACCTATCAAGTATTAGCCAGTCCCAAATGTAAGAGTGCCATCTAATTGTGAGGTCATGAATATTTCTTTATCAGCTAAGCAGCAAAAGACACAGTTAAGCCTGTCAGCAGAACTGGGTATTAACAAAGCTCCATGTTTGAAGTAATTCCCTCCCTTGTTTTATTCTTTGAGGTTCTGGTGCAACAGATTTTGTGCAGCACAAAAACCAAGTAAGAATTTGTATTCCTTATTTACTTGCAGGGCTTAGGGTAGAAAGGAAATGAAAACTTGAGGTCACAGCAGTTTCTTTCTCCTAACAGCTTGGGGTAAAAGCTGTAATTACAGTAGAGCTTTAAGAAGTAAGCAAGTGCTATTAAAAATAATAGCAAAACCAAGGATCAGTTGGGTAGGGAAACAGCTCATTGAGGGAAAACAGCATAACTTCAGTTACAAGTCAGACTAGTAATAGGTAGGCATGAAACTTGAACATAATCACAGGAAATGCTGGTTTTATCCACCTGGGTTTCTCTAGGACACAGAATAACAGCATGGGAGAGGAGAGGAAGAAAGAGTCCTGCCTGTCCATTCCTTCCACCCTTTATTCAAGAAATACAAGTGATTTGTTTTGAGTTTGTTTTAATTTCTCTGCCTTTGTCACTCACACAGTCACTCTATTTGGGAATCATTCAAGACTGGCAGTATGTTTATTCTTTTCACATGGTGATGTTAGCCCTTATAGACATCGAAAAAAACACCACACACATTTTTGAGCTATCCACCTCATTTAGATCAGTCTATTTCCATTATTCATAAGACAGCTCAGCAGAGACTCAGTTTTATCATCTTAGTTCTATAAAGAGACTTCTCTGTAGTCAGTTGGCAAGGTCTGCATCAACTGTAATAGAAGCCAGAAAACAAAGCACACCACCAAAAACTTTTGTTTCACCTTCAAGGCCCATCCCTCCATCTCAGGGCCTCCATAAAGGACTCAAATCTCCACAGAAAAGGAAGGGGAGGAAGGACAAGCATCACATCAACTGAGTGCTTTAGTTCTCAATCATGGACTTGAAGAGAGGAACTGCCTTGAAACTTCAAGTCAATACTTGACATGATACAGCCTTAGCTCCATTTGACAAAAACAAATCCAGCCAAAAACTGATGGAAAAGAATCTTGTACTTATGTTCACACCATGGATGACATTGACAGGCTTCACAGTCCTGCAGTGTTTAAGAGCTGGGCAGCAATAACTGGCATGCTGGAACAGCAGTGCTGTAGATACATGAACATGTTAATTGCTACCATGTATAGATGGAATACAAGAAGTCTCAAAGTGCAATTCTATGAAATTTATTAAATAGTGGATGTGCTAGTTATAAAAAGGTGACTTTTGTGTTAAATACTTAATTCCATTTTCATAGCATCTTCAGTCTTTCGTGTCACTTTTTATCCCATATGAGTGCACAGGAACTTACAAAATGTACAAGAGAATAATATCAATTTTTTGATTTATACAAACCAAACCTTCAATAAATTTTCCCCTCCTCCTGCCCCAATATTTGTAATTATCTTCTCTTAGAGAGGGACTTTTTTGTTCCACGACCTATGGGTGAAGAGAAAAAAAAAGGACTAAGGTGTGCATTCTACCTGCAAAATATGAAAATATGTCAGTTTACTCCTAAAGAAAGGTGGACATACCAGTGATTGCCTTTTTGTATTGCAGGCACAGTTGGTTGATATTACCAATGTGCTCAACCTCCCAGCAAGTATAAACTCTGTATGAATACAATTGGACTTCAGAATATCCCAGTATAACAAATAAGAGTTCCATGTGAAACTCAGCAGATTCTCAGTGTGCTTTTTCTAACTACACTGTTGAATGTATCCAAGAAACATCAACTATTTCTGGGACAAATAGGAAGTACTTTGGGATTATGCAAGATCCCTGGGTACTTTTACTAAGAACTGATCAGCAATTAAAGATCAAACAATATGACTTCAGGACTGACACCAATTTTCACCAATAAGACACTTGAGCCCAAGTTGGTTTCCATCCTTGCAAATACATGGAAGTGTAATCCTCTTTTTAATACATGAGAAAGACTATTTTTGACTGATGTTCCCTGATGGAATATTCAAGTTCCCTTTTCTATGTTAGCTTGTTACTGCCCAGAAAGAAATCTGATCTTTTAGGTAGCTTCTTGTATGTACTGACCCCTTTTCAATTTACAAACTTTTCAGACTCTCATACAAATGCACAAAAGCATATTTATTACTGAACATACTTAATGTGATTTTTCCCTCCACTGTTTTTCCTCTCTTCTTCCAAAATAGCAAGAAGTTCTTACTCCATAAAGTTGTTAAGACTACCTATATTCATTTCTGTTGTATCAGATTACAGTGCTTTGGCTGAGACAGACCTGTAGCTTAAAGAAGGGGATACTCTGCAAAGTGACTCAGGACCCAGCACTTTAAAAAGTTAGAACAGCCTGAAGAGCAACACAGTAGGTTTTGGTGTGGGTTTCCTCCCCCATCCTTACACTGAACAAAGAGAAGGCACCTAACCTGGTAAAAGCTGCACTGGTATTCATACCAAGGTAGCTAAATGCTTAAAGTTTAGCTTGTCTCTTCCCCCCCTTATCTTATCCCATACATGTAGCATTTGCTATTATTCCACAAGCTATCAAACATCCTTGCAGCTCAAGCTGAGAAAGATTAGTCCCTGAGACAGTAATGGAAAAGTGCTTGTCACAGTCACTGTTTTAACTTGTCACTGTATACCAACCTCTGTGAACACTGTGTTTAGGCATCTCCCACTCTTCTTCCTCCACCTCATGTCTTGTGTCCCTGCGTTTTGAAGGTGGTTTGCCTATTCTTTTCTTCTTTGGTTTAACCAAAGGTGGGCATCCTAAATAACAAGAGACAACTGGTGTTATTTCTCTAACACATATTCTCACAGCAAATTTAACCTCGACTTTCAGAAAACTGGCCTGTGATGTTCCTCTTCCTTTCTCCCTTCTATATGCCCACTTTAGTAGCAGATAAAATTAACTCTACATATGTCAAGTAAGTTTATATGCCTACAATATTTAATAATTGTCCAACCATAATTCTGGATGAATTGTAGATTAGGTCACAATTTGGATAGGTGTTAATATGGAAAAAAAACAGAGTTGGTTAATTCTGCTCTAATTCTGCTCTTGTTCAGTTTTCAAATGCTCAAGACTAGTAGATAGCTGTCCAAGTGATCCAGTTCACCCACTCTCTTTAAAAAACTTAATCCTTCAGACCTGTAAAATTATGCACCACAGGTACACTGTAAAAGAAGTCAAATTTAGGATATGATATTCCTGCTAAAGCGATGTATCTTGCTTAGCCAAACACTCTTGCAGGACACTTAAGATTAATTTGAAAAAAAGAGTCCTGATATAGGCAATATTTTAAAAAGGAAGTTATTTTACTAGCACTTCTGAGGCATTCATTGGCATGAACAGAATTCAGAAGGCACTGATTCCTGCTTCCTGACACTGAGTGTTACAGCTTCTGCACACTACATGGGCTGGGAAAGGAGGGAGAGAAAACAAGGACTAACACAGAGACCAAACATCCTCAGATGCCGCACCATCTGTAACTGCAAAGAGATAAAAAGCCACATACTGGAAGTTAAAGGTAACAAGATTATTTCAGAACTATTATCATGTTTTTGTGATTTGTTGTAGAGGAGCTAAGAATAGTGCTGCTAAAGTGTTTTCAACTTCCACAGAGCAGGCTAACATGCAAAGTACAACACTGAAGTCTGTGGATAGAAAGGACAGAAAGCCTTCAATACAAGGGTCAAAGAATCCCACCCCCCAATATGCTCAAGCAGGAAAGCAATGCAGAGAGAGAACTCCAAGGAATACACTCTAAAGAACAGTCTACTGGGCTGTTGGTACAGGAGACCTGATGAGATGTATCAGTGAACTGAAGACAAGCAAGTCAGTCTGTTCTGAAAATAGCTTCATGCTCCATTATTTGATAGACCAATCCCAAGATACTTGAAGGCATGTGACCCAGGAAAGGAGCACTACAGCAAACTCCATGGGTGTTCCAACAGCACTTACAACAAGAAATGTCCTTAAAAAGCACCCACACCAGATGTGAACTCCAAGTAAACACTAATAGTAAAGGAAAAGCATTCTGCTTCGGGAGCTAAGAAAAAAGTATTGAAACTATCTAACCTTTTACTTTGCTAGAATAACTGATTCCTTCATCTTTTCCTTAACCAGATCACAATGAGTGCAGTCAGTCATCCTTCAGCACTATCAGGGCAACTGTGTGTCCCCACTAGTTTCCCCAATCACTGGCCTATGTAACTACCACATAAGACTCCCTCTATGTTTTCCTCAAAGATTCAGGGCTACCACTGCATATGCACTCAAGAGAAGCATTATCTGGGTAAAGAATTAATCCTACAGTTTATGGCAGCAACAGCTTTGCAGAAATAAAGACTTCACTTGGCCACATCAAAGCATTTGATGCTTTGGTTTCCCATAATACCTTTAAAAACCTGAAAGCAGGTCTAATGCATCCTTATTCCCCTTTTTGGTTTTGCAAAGGCTATAAATATGCCTGAGATGTACTAACAGGCATTTTATCAATATCAGAGCAACAAGAATTACTTTTTATTATTTTCAAACCTTGTCCAAATATCATATGCTTACTACTTTTTATCATATTCTTTGGGATGTTCCTTAAGAACAAAAACACATTAGGAAGTTGTACCTTGTTTTTTGCTCTTGGCTGGAGGTGAGAGACTATCACGTGTCCGGCTGGTAAATTTGGGCTTTGCACCACTTCTAATCCAATACTCTTCAGGTAGTATCCCCATGTTCTCCCTTAGCAGTCTTCCTAATTAAAAAAAGAATTAAGGTCAGTATTTAGTTTTGCTAGTGCTGGATGTACTGTTTGATCCACAAGCCAGAATGCAAAGTTAGCTGCTGGATCTAATTGTAGGAGTCTGTTGAAACAGAGAGAGTTTTCTGGGAGACTACACTTGACAAAAATTACAAGCCACTTCGAGTCCACAGCTTCTGTACAAAGAAAATAAAGTTTAAGAACTAAACCTGTAATTACAAGTAAGTCTAATGGTTGCCTTTCACAATATGAGGTGGTACTAAACAGCAGCCAACTACTGAAGTGCCCACATAACCAACTGCAAACTGATAACTCTGCTTATTCTCAGTTTAGATGAATCCAATTTCCAACATGTACCTTCAGTTAAATAAGATGTTCTTTTCCAGGTCAAACTTAACAGCTTCACACTGGTTTTCCAAAAATACAGCAAAACTTTAGTTGCTAAAAAAAGCAGCAGCTAAAATAAAAAAAAATGGCTTGACTCCTCTTCTGCAGAGAAGTTACACAGGGTATGTCCACCAGATTATAGTGAACTTAATCCTGTTTAATCCACCTAGCATGAGTCTGGGATGGGAGAGTCAGACTGTTTGAACAAACTTAAATGCACAGTTTCCAAGACATTAAACAACAGTAGGTGTGTGTTCAAATCACTTCAAGATTTTCAAATTAATAAATTACCACTAATATCAGAAATCGAAGTTAATCAAACCTAACTCAAAGGAGAGTTTCTGTGTTTCTCTCTGGTGGTCTTGAAGATGCAGAATCCTTATGCAATAGGCTAAAAAAAATGCAAGAAACACTCTCTGCTCAAAAGAAGTATTCTGCAGGACTTGACTGTAAGCCAAACATGAAGCTACAACATCCTCTAACCTTCCCACTGGTTCAAGCTAAAATTTGCAACTGCAATTAGGTGTTTTTAATAGCAATTAGTGCTATTATCAGCACTTTATCCCCAGCAATTAGCCCACCTCCCAAGAACTTACGTAGCATTCGCTGGTGCTCAAATCCTTCTCTTCTTGTCATAGGCCTCTTTCTTCCATAATACCCATAGTCACCATATACAGCTTCATCTAGTGCTCTCTCCTTTGGCTTGTAAACTACACCAATATTCTCAACAAGCCCACTCCTAGATTTTACTTTCTCTTGAGCAGGCCAGCTAATTAGTTGTGCTGGTACAGCATTTTTAGGTGGTTTCCAAAGCACTCTCTGGCCAACTTGGTAGAAAGTTCCTTTGCTTGGTGTCAAGATTCCATATGGAGGGGCTTCTTGAAAGAAATACTCGATTTCATCCATGTCATCATCCTCCTCTTCCTCCTCATCCTCTCCATCTTCATCCTCTTCTTCTCCCCTCATAAAATATTCTTCAGAGTCCTCAACTTCTGACAAACTTTCAGCTGCTCTTTTGTTGGGAGAATTGATTTCTTTCCTACTAGGAGATCTAGAAAGGGCTCCCAGCTTTCTACCTTTACTGGAAGTCTCTTTAATCTTTGTGGCTGAAGAGCTGACATCTTGGTCATTCAAGTTGCTCACCTGCTCCTTTCCCACCGCCTCATCTTCATTAAGAGACCCACCACTTTTCATTTTCTCTTTCTCCAAGCCCTCTGTACTTTTCTGAGAAGTATACATGCTTTTCTGAAGCACATAGTCAGGGACAAAATAAGGCACTGAGGCACTGTCAATTGATGAGCCTTCCTCCCTAGAGGACATGTCATCAGAAGAAAGACTGATTACACTTTGGTGCTTCCTTTGTGGCAAGCAAACTTTGTAGTTTGTGTCTGTGCTGTCCAAACGAGCCAGCCAGCTGCTGGAGGGAACATACTTCTCCACTGATTTGTCACACCACAAACTTTTATCTGTCTGGATGTCATTTGTTGCACTGTGGCTTAAATTCAGCTTTTTCTGCTGCAAACTCAAGTCACTCATTACCTCCATATTGGATGAAAGCAGCCCTGCTTGTTGAATAAAGCCGGGCTCTTCTTTGGAAGCTTTGGAGCCTGTAGGTTTTCTAGTGCTAGATTTCTTAGCTATTACCACATCCTGTCTTGCCACTGGTTGATCTATGCCAACAGATCTTGCCAGCTCTGTGATTTGCACTGCCATGGCTTCTTCTGGGGGTGATTTTGCCCTTTGACTTGTATTTGCCAGCTTTTCTGCATCCAGTTTCACTTCATTATGTTGGATATCTTTTTCTTGCACAGCTTCAGGACCCTGTTTGGAGGGGACAACAGCTTTTCTCTCATCTAAGGAAGCTCCTGGCATCATTTGCTCCCCTTCATGAGGGCCATATATCATGCCTTCACAGGAGCTAACAGAAAATAAGTCACGTGGCACCAGGCTCTCTGGGACTGGTTTACCACTTGCCACATCATACAAAGGGATAGTTTCTTTAAATGACTTCCACAGTTGAATAGCTGGAGAGCCATTTCCATATTGTATCCTCACTTCTTCCTTCTCAAAGGCATAGCTCCCAGTAGGAAGATTCCTATACTGTGTAGAGCTGGCAGGGTTCTTGTTATGGAACTCCCTGTCTACCACAATGGAAGATCCAGATGAATCTTGTTTCTGTGAAGTACTTTCAGCCTCTGTACCTATAGAAGAAACACAGGCCATCTTTCCTGCATCACAACCTTTCGTTTCTGTACGGATATCTTGATGCTTTTTCTGCTTGCTCTCAGGCTGTCTAGGATCAGTCTGTGTTTCTTTTGTCTCCATTTTTTTCCCAGAGGTATTATAGTGCCTAAATCTTGTTGCATGATAAAACATAGGGGAAGGTGGGGCAGCATTAAAATAAGGCCTTCTGTTAATTCTTGCATGCATGGGATGCTGTGGAACAAAAAATCCAGGGTACTCATGAAGCGCAACAGAATAAAATGGAAAATACGGATTTCCACTTCGGAAGCCTAGACATCGGTGATAAAAAGAAAAGACAAATATATCTTCTTTCTGAAATAAGTCATCCTGATTAATATTTACTTGCATACACAGAGACAGCTACAAGATCAGACACATCATTAAATAAAGCACTCCATCTTTCAATGCTTGGAAACAAATCCAAAGCAAAAACCCTGAAAGAGTTCCTTACAATGGAATAGCTTATCTTGACATCTACATTTTACCCAGAGCTCTATTTCATTTCTTTCATTAGCTTTCTGTACTTTTTGTTATTTCTTGGAATTTTGCTATAGCATTGTCTTTGAAAAAAGACAGCTCCAGATAGAAGTTAGCATAGGTGTAGCACTAACAAGGCGTATTTAACAATATTTTTCTTACCATTTCTTTAGGCTTGCATATATCCATACCTATGTGCGTGCATACATGGAACTCAAACACACACATATTAATTGCTAGGTATATTTTAGAGCTGTGTCTGCAGGATGATCATTATTTAATACTTTGCTTAACTTCCATTCTCCACAAGCAGATGCTTTCCACCACACAAATTACAGATGTAAGTCATACTTAATAAATCAGATTTTTGACAACGAAAGCATTACTCCCAAGAATGCCATTATCACAGGTACCTATTTGCTTCCCCTGCTCCAGCAGTAACTTACTAAGCAGAGCTACCATAGAGAGCTCTCGTTTGCCTTACCTGAAGCAGGTACACAGTATGGACTGTACGCATGACTGAGGTACCATGGACTGGGATAAGGCTGTTGTGCTGATGGCTGAGCATAAAAAAAGGGTCTGGTGCGGTTTGTGGAGTATGATCCACTCTCTGAAGTTGAGGCAGTACTCATTTTTCCTTAAACACTGAAAGAGATAAATTAGGAACCACTAAAAAACTGCATGACCTAATGATGTTATGCTGTGTCAGAATTTAGCAGACATTCCTCTCCCAGCCCAAAGAAACCAGATCCTTCCAAAAGAAAGCCACTACCTTCCAAACAAAGCGGAAGGCTGACATTACTATAAAATATTTCAGTTGCCCTTTGCTAAGATAGCTTTTAGATACAGCTTTCATACTAGTTCTGCAAACCAACCTTTTAACATGGTTTAAAGCCACAGAACTTTAGTAATCTCAGGTATATATACCCATATAAGTACCATCCCAGCCCATTAAAAGAAAAAGCCTCCAGTCAGCCTTGAGCAAAAGGCCACAAAAAACCCAACCCAAACAAACAAAACCCAAAAACAAACAAACAAAAAAAGAAGCAACAGAAGGCTTCACACATTCAGGCATTTAATGCTTCAGAAAGAAAGCACTTCTTAATGCTAACACATATGTTGTTATGCATCACAGTAAGAACTATTAATTCAGGATTTGTACTTTATATTTTACCTAAAAACAATGATAGCTAACACAGTAAACCAAATATGTCACTGACACCACCCTTCCTATGTTTAAACCAAGTGACAGGTAACAAAAACAATCCCACCAAACCCCCCCGTGTAAGTTTGCATTCAGAGCCATACAAAACTCACAAGACAGAACTTCCTCCCACACTGAGATATTTCCTCAGTTAACTAGTACATTAATCTCAGTCCATCCCTACCCATGCAATCACACATAGCTTATAAAAAAGAACATAAGAAATCAGAGAGCACAGATGAATTAGTGACTGTACAGAACAATAATAATAAAAATAAACAATAGCAGCTCAAGTCTTTGCAGAATTTAAGCCCTTCAAAGTTATAGAAAAATTAATTCAAGACCTGAACAAACTAGCACACCATCCAGTCTAGAGTTTCAGAACACTTTCAGGAACACTGGAGCCCTCTTCAGTTTCCATGCAAGGCAGCCTGTCCAGCTCTTGAAGGCATCAAATAGCCCACAGACTCTCCTAGACCAAAACTCCCAGAATTGCTTTGACCTTTCAGGAGAGAAAGAAGTAGGGAAAGAAAAAAAACCCACAAAACCAACTCCCCCCTACAAAAACTAAGCTAGTCCTGCCCCCTTAGAGTCCCTCAAAACTAAGGTGGTGGTTGCGGTTGCTGCTGCTGCTGCTTACAGCCCAGCAAGAAACTACACCCGTCCTCTGCTCACCCTCTTTACGGAGGCAGCTGCTGCTTGTCCACTCCCCCTCCCACCTGAGGCTGATCTGACAGTGACGCAGGGGACCTTTTCCAACAATGCGTAGGAGGAAAGTCAAAACACCAGGATAGGAGTACTGGTAAAAGCCTTCAGCTGGTGTACAGAAAGCTAGCAGGCTTATCTTGCAGATGTTAAAGCTGCATCTCTAAGTGATTTTCCAGTATTTCTCTTTTGTAATGGTGGAATTTATATTAAAAAGAAGGGAAGTATTACCAATCTTCTCATTAAAACTGCTGCTAAAGACACTGCTTGAAGGGAAAAAAAATCAGATGATGCAAGGCCAAGTTTACATTTGTTTCCAGGGTTGGCCAGTTGTTCAGCACTGAGTGAAGGGAGCAATGCTCTTCCATCCTAACCTGTCCAAGTGGGCTGAGAAACTTAATGTTGTTTCCATATGAACAGGAGAAGCACTTATTCCAATACAGTACACTCCACCGGATTTTATGAAATGTGAGGTTGGAATTTGACTCTGCCCCAGGTCTTTACAGGAGATGGGAATCTGAGTTGCTGCTCTGGAATTGCACATCTCCATATGGCAGGACTTGGGTACTGGGGCAGGTGGCCAGAGAAGGAAGCACAATGCATGAGCTGTGTAGGCAGGTGAGTGGCTAAGGGAAAACAAAGACGTGTGGATGCTTAGGAACTGCTTGCATTTCTGTGTGGGGAAATTCACCAAATCTCTGTGTTTTTTTTCTTTCTGTAACATTCAGATTAAAGGTGTCCTTTGTACCACGACATGAACTGTGAATTGCCGGGGAAGGATTAATTACTGATCCATTCCTCACAGACCTCCCCAGCCAAAGCTTGTCCTCTCCATTGATGGCAGGGCTTGTACTCTGCACCACTCACTTGTATGACTTGTAGAGACAGGACAAGGTGCACCATGTACAAACTGAAAGCGGGGAAATTTAGGCTAGATGTTAGGAAGATGTGAAGGTGGTGAGTGACTGGAACAGGCTGCCCAGGGATGTTGTTGGATACCCTGTCCCTGGAAGTGTTCAAGGTTAGGCTGGACAGGGCTTTGAGCAACCTGGTCTAGTGAAAGTTGTCCCTGCCCAAGGCCTGGGGTTTGGAACTGTATGGTCTTTAAGGTCACTTCCAACATTGACATTCAATGATTCTATGACTTATGTCAGATGTTTTAAATCCCCAGCTCCTGCATCCATCATACTTTTACCTTTTTGGCTTGAAATTCCTAGCCTTTTTCTTGGTGAAAGGACCCAAATGGAAATAAAATAAATAACATTTGCTAGCTTTTCAAAAGTTCTCAGGATTTTCCTTTCCCTCAGACCTGTCATCAGTCTTCAGAGTGAGAAGCAGAATCACAGAATCTTCTGAGCTGGAAGGAACCCACAGGGATCAGTAAGTCCAACTCTTAAGGGAAGGGCCCACACAGGAATCAAACCCACTCCCGTCTCCAGTGTCCCTGTCACTTCCTTCCCTCCTGGGGCTGCTCCAGGCCCCACAGGCCTCAAGTGACACTCACTCAAGGGCCAGCAAACCCACACTTGGCCAAAGGACATTCCAGGATGGCCAAAGGACCAAAGGCAGGTCCCAGTGGGAAAAGCAGAATGCAGAGTGGCCATGGCCAGGCTCAGCCCGCAGTTGAATCCCAGGGGATGGGCGATGCTGGGATGCAGAGCGGGACACAGCTGGGCTGGGCATTACCTGGGATGCCCACGGGCCTCCAGGCTGCACAAGTGTGGGGCACAATTCCTGTGAGGAGCGGCTGAGGGAGCTGGGGGTGTTTAGCCTGGAGAATCATAGAATCAGCTGGGTTGAAAGAGACCTCTGAGATCATCAAGTCCAACCCTTGATCCAATCCCACTTTGATTACCAGATCATGGCACTCAGTGCCACGTCCAGTCTCAGGTTAAAAACCTCCAGGGTCAGAGAATCCACCACCTCTCTGGGCAGCCCATTCCAATGCCTGGTCACTCTCTCTGTAAAGAATTTCTTTTGGATATCCAACCTAAACTTCCCCTGTCAGAGCTTAAGCCCGTGCCCTCTTGTTCTACTGTTGGTTGCTTGGGAGAAGAGACCAACCCCCACCTGGCTACAACTTCAGGTAGTTCTAGACAGTGCTGAGGTCACCTCTGAGCCTCCTCTTCTCCAGGCTAAACACCCCCAGCTCCCTCAGCCTCTCCCCACAGCACTTGTGCTCCAGTCCCTTCTCCAGCCTTGTTGCTCTTCTCTGGACTCGCTCCAGCCCCTCAATCTCTTTCCTGAACTGAGGGACCCAGAACTGAACACAACACTCAAAGTGTGGCCTCACCAACGCAGAGTACAGGGGAAGGGTCACTGCCCTGGGCCTGCTGGCCACGCTATTTTTGATACAGGACAGGATCCCATTGGCCTTCTTGGCCACCTGGGCACACTGCTGGCTCATGTTCAGCCTCCTGTCAATCCAAACCCCCAGGTCTCTTTCCACCGGGCCACTCTGTCCCCAGCCTGGGTGGCGGCGGAGTCGCCATCCTGGAGGTGCTAAAGAGACATCCCCGCGGTGGATTTGGCAGCACGGCATGTGAGGCCATCCCAGCCCGACATTGCGATCCGCTCCTCCCACCAGAGGGCGCCGGGCGGTCCCGCCGCGCGCCCCGCGGGAGGCGCCGCATTCCCGGCGGCGGGCAGGGGGCGCTGCGGGAGGGAGCGGGCTGGGGATGGGAGCGGAGCAGGAAGCCGGGGGCGGGCCTGGCGCTGGGGCTCGGCATGCGCAGAGCGGGCGGGCGCGGCGCTCCGGAACGGCGGGAGGAGGAGGCGGCGGCGGCGGCGGCGGAGGAGGGGGGGGGGAGGAGGAGGAGGAGGAGGAGGAGGGACAGGGCCGGGGGGGCGGCAGCGGCAGCAGCGCCTGCGCGCCCGGGGCCGCCACCGCCGCCTCCGCAGCCGCCAGAGCCCGGATCCGCCGCCGCATCCTCCGCCCCGTCCTCCCCGCGGCCGGGACGCCGAGGCAGCAGAGGAAGCGGCGGTTGGAGGTTCGTCCGGGGCAAGGAGGGAGGGGAAGAGGAGGGAAGGAGGGAGGGGATGGCGGCCGCGGGGCCCTCCGCCGTGCCCGCGGGGGGAGTGGCCGCCCCGAGGGGACCCCGGGCGGGCCCGCGGGCTCTGCGGCACCGCTGCCCCCGCCCCTGCCCTCCCTCCTTCCTTCGGGGACCTGCGGCCCCGGGCACGGAGGGCAGCGCAGGGCAGGGCAAGGCAGGAAGGGCCGGCGGGGCCGCCCCTGAACGCCGGGCGGGAGGGCACCCCTTCCCTCGGGGGGAGCGGGACAGGGATTAGGGTGGCGAGGGACGCACCTGTGCACGGGGGACAGGGAAGAGCTGTGCTCGCTCACCCCCAGCCCCGAGTGGGGGCGGCCCCAGAGCCCCCCGGGGTGTCCGCAGCCCTGGGCTGGGAGTGCTCGGGGACAGGCATCGGGAGTCAATCCCTAAGGAGCGCAGCGGCATCGGGAGTCAATCCCTAAGGAGAGCAGCGGCACCGCCACTCCTGCTGTGCTGCGCTCGCCCGGCCCCCCGATGGACCTGCCTGTGCGCTGGTACCCGAGGGGGGATGCGCTGTTTATGTCTGCATCTGAAGCATCAGATAGTTCTCCGTAAGCTTTTACGGACTGCGTATATGCACGGTGTAGCTTAGAAGTTAGTCATCTGCATGCCTAGGATTTTTCCGGTGTTTGCCATTATTTCTGCTAGGATAGGTACCTGCTGCTTTTGAAAGAACTTCAATTATGGTTTATACACGGATTTGTGCTGTACGTAGCGTGTGTGTTTTCAGAGGTTTTACTGCAAAGCCACCTCTTGGCTTTCTGCATCATCTCCATCTGCTTGGTGCTCATAGTGGGCCTGGAAGGATGTTGTGCTGTTGTGAGCTCACCTGGGGCTGCGTCCAGTTGGGACGATGTATTTAAGAGATTATTAAAATACACTCAGTGCAGTTAAATTTCTCAGAAATGTCCCTGGAGAAATAGGTAATTTTTACTATTTAATACACCCAAGTGCATAAATTGTGTAGTTTCAAGGTTTGAGTGTAGATGTCTCATGTGTTTCCTGATTATTTTTGCATGTGGAGTAGAAGGGGCCCATTATATTCAAGGATGTGTAAGCAGCATCTTGCAGCAACAGACCCAAAAGGAAGAAGAGATGATGATGCCTATTTAGTATTTTATTTTACTACATTTTAGACAGATGGCTGTTCATGCTTGCTTTCTTTTTTTTTCCCAAGCAGGCTTTTTTGTTTTGGTCATGTGATTATGAAATAGACTGGAATTGGTGCAAATCCTGAAGTTTCTCTTTCTGAATTTAGTGACTGCTGCGCTTTGAGAATAAATCTTATATGCATGAATATGATATCCATTATAAGACCTAACCTTTCAGGAACTAACTTACAATTAATTAAGATACATTAATTATTAATCTAATTTCTTAATGTAGAAATGCTTAAATTTATAGTTGGTCATCATTAGTGAATATTTAAGGGAGCGACACACGTACTTGAAAACTGTAATTTACGTTGTCAAATAAACCAGACCAGCTTCATTAATGTACTAGAGTTCAGAGGGAAAAAACCAACACTTTTCTGTACATCCATGGCTAAATCTTAGAGGAGACATCCATGGCCCACTTTTTTTTCAAAGGTTAATTTTCCAAAACAGGTCAAGCCTTTCCACAAAACAGAAACACCCTTGGGGATGGAAACTACCTGTGCTCAGCATAGAAGTCCAGTTGCCAATTTAAGCTGCTGGTTTATCTTGTGCTAATTTTCTTTCTGAGCAGGTATTTTCCTTTCCTTTAGGAGCAGAAAAACAGGAAAGAAACTGGTAATGAGGAGTGCAGTGTGACCAAATGTGTTGTTAGCACCGAATCTGACACTTCTTCATAGTTTCAGAAAACTCATCTACCTTAAAGTTGTAACTTAAGGTAGGAAACTTATGTTTCCTCGAAGCATAATATGTATGGAAAATAGGATTAGTTTCCAAGTGAATAGTCATTTTCAAGGTTACATTGTAGGAAAAAGATCTGTTACTATTTTTTGTGTAATTACACATTGTTGCCTTATTAGAATATTGATGTCCTGAGGTTCTGGACTGCGGTGCTATCAAAGACACCTTTGATGGCTTCAGAAAAGAGGAAAACTTCCAAGTCTGGAGCTGCTTCGTCAATTACCTATTTCTTTCTCGCTGCCAAGGATGCAAATTTGATACATTACTCAAGAATCTAGAGCTTCCAACTCCTTTTTCTTCTTTCTCTCCTGTCTTTGAGATCTGTTGGCTAGGTGCATCAATTTACATAATTGATTCTAATCAGTTCTAATACTCACATTCCCCCTTGCTGTTAGCTGGTATAATAATTTTGAAACTCGCTGATTTGTAACCAGAATATCCCTAATAGTAGCCAAGTATTCAGGTGCCTGAGCTTGGTCCTTGTGTTGCTAGCTGGGAGGATTGCTATCTCCTCACACACAAATGCTTGTTCAGGTCTGAATTCTGACGTTTTATTGTGTTAAAAATAGTGAATGACTCAGTTCTTTAGACGTGTTTTTACTTGTGATTTGTATGAAGCTGCCCTTGGATGGAAATAGGAATTTGATTATACGTGCACAAAAGTAGTATTTAAAGTTCTTCTTAAAATTAGTTAAAACTAGATTAAATAAATAAATTGAATGTCCAGGGAGATAAGTTTTGGTTGTTGTGTTTTTAATTTTCCTTCCAGACATACAGGTTTACTGAAGTGTGAATTGTAGTTAGTGAAGTTGGAATTCAAGAGGTTTTTAGGTGGCTGAAGATGCAGATGGAGACCTGTGACATTTCATAGATCTTTTATGTGATTCCCAGCACTTTATGGGAAGTGAGGCATCTAATCTGGAAGAGTACTTAATGGGATTTTCAGAAGGACTCATTTCTTTGCCTAGCATTAAAATAGCTAAAAGAACTCCAAAAGAAAAGAGAAATTGCATGTCTATATGTCTTTTGCCCTTCTTATAATTTGGAAAACAATAAAAAATTTTAATGAATCCAGTTGAAGAATATTATTCTGTATATCTTACATCATTCCCTACCAATGAAATTGGAAATAGTCAGTAACTTATTCCATTGAAATAGAGTGTTAACACTGCTATGTATGTAGGGCTTATGTAGTTTATATCTCTGTTTGTCAATCTCTGCCTGACTTCAGAAAATAAACAGATTCAAGGAAGGCAATTAATAGCCTATCCCATAACTCATTAACATTTGATGACTAATTTTTGAATGGTCTCATTGAGATTTGAATTACATGAACAAGTGTTAACAAGCCACCTCATTAAAATTACTTAAGAGAAAAGGAATAATTACTTAAAAACAATCCCTCTTATCAACGTGTTACTTAATGTTGCTCTACGGCTTGGCAGGGAGTTATTTTGGATCACCTGGTGATTACTTGATTTCATTTGCAATCCAGCACTGCTGTGGCCTCCCAGCAGCTCTGCCAGTCCAGTCATAGAGAGTTGCCTTTCAAGAAGTGACCCAGAACAAAATGCTCACCCCAGTGACATCGTTGAAGGGGAGGGTCTCATTCACAGGACTTGTATTCAGTGATTATTTTTATTCTATCAGAATTTCAGTTCAGGGTATTAAACTAATTTTAGCCATAGATCTTTTCATCCATAAGTCAGGAATGTTCACTGCTGTGTGGTTATTAGAACCACAGTGGACTGTGGTGCATCTGTGGACACCTTTTCAAGTCTGTAGTTTTTCATTTATCTGAGATCCAAGCCAAGCACAGTGCAGTGGGAGAGATGTTGTCTTGGGACTGAGCTGAGCCTCTTGCCTTTCTCCTTTGGAATTACGTGGCTTTGGACAAGCTGCTTGTTTTTTCAGCCCTTAAAGTGAGGACAGTAATTTTCTTTAAAATTGTTTTGAACTCTGTTCAGAGAGGTGTGACAGAGTTAGGTCATCTTGGATGACTTTACAGGCACTAAGTGATGTTCCTACACCACTTAATCTAATGTTTTGAACAGATTCACTTCTCTTGGGCAAATGATAATATAAATGAGGGCAGTTTTGGACCAGAAATGCAGAGATCCTTGATGTATTGCTCTCCTGAGGAGGATTTAGCATGGTTCCATTACAAGGGAATGGGCTGTGACTTCGGATTTTGTGACAATACAAAACTTTGTTCTTTAGCAAATGGTGGTTGTTGGCAGCAGAATCCAGGATGGATGTGGAAAACAGGAACCATGTACGTAGCATGTTCCTACCATGTGCACCTCCTTGGGCACAGGACAGGGGGCCTCCTGTAACCAAGGACTCCCTCCAGCTTTGTAGGTGTGCAGTTCAAAGGTGATTCACATCACATAAATGTTCTGCAACAAGACTCCTGTCATCTCCTCAGTCTTTTCTGCTGCTGAGGGTCATACTCAAATGTACCAGTTATTTATAGTAATTAATTTCACAGTTTCAACTCATCTTCTGCTGAACAGGTCTGCTTTTTCAGTTATTGACTGTCAGCCACACGCTGCCAAAAAATGTCTTTAATCTCACTAGCAGGTGTATATCCACTTCTCCATGGCATCCTTGGCTGGTTCTGGTAGAAGGACTGAAACAGTCTGTATTAGTTTCACTCCATTTTCCAGTTTCCGAAGAAATATTTTTTACAATTACATCAGAATAGGAGGTTCTTATATCAATGACTTACTTTGCTAAAGCTCAGCATTACTGATGCTCTGCCCAAACAGAGCTTAATCCACCAGCTTGTATTGTTCTTGAAACTTTACTCCTAAGCCAGGACAAACAATGCTCTAGAGAGACCCGGGATACCAGGAGAGCCACGAGCTATTTATTTCTGTGGCCTAATACACTTAGGAAGTCTGTGTGTCTCTGCAGCCATTTAAAGTTCAATGCAAAATCTGTCAATGGATTAGGTTGCATGGTAAAGCTGTTACCAGATAACCAGGATAGTGGCCAGTGGTGCAGAGACAGGATGTGTATGAATTTCTGAAAAGAAGCTGTGACTTGAAGCAGAAGGTCACTGATTCAGATGAACAGTATCTCTGTATGTCCTCAGTATACTTGCGGTTTAGTGTCTTCAGAGGTTACCTGAAACTTGAAGGTCTGAAGTCAAGACTTGTGCTGGTATCTGTTATTACAGCAGACTGTAGTCTCTACTTCTTTCCCCAAATATTAACACCTTTTCTGGTTTTCTTAATTAACTGCGTCCACCTGAACAAACAGTGAACATTTGGTTTCGCTGTGTAGACTGTTTTCTAGTTAAACAACCAGAGAAAAGGAAGAGTTTGAGATTCCTGCTTGTGTATATTTTTTCAGTGATAAAGAAAAAGATCAGTGACACTAAATTAGTAGTAACTGAAGTGGCATTAATTAGGCATATCTGTTTCAAGTGAGTGAATATTGAAAGGCAGCTGTTTTTGAATTGTATTACAGGCAGGACTGTGTTGAAATACAAGATCTTTGATATGGCTGGCAGGTATTTCTACAGCTTTCATCTTGCACTAAATGATGTATTTTAGTGTGGAATTTAAAGTATGTCATTTCAAGCAAGTTGTTTCTGCATTCTCTGTTCATCATGAACTATAATGATAGTGATGTCTGAGACACAAGGCAAACATGTCCCTGGTTATTCCTCAGTTTTGGAATGCAGAAGAGCAGTGCAAGATTAAATAAACCTAGAAGTATTTCATAGCTGTGGTACTCTGGTGCCTGTTATGATGGTCATTTTACTGTTACATCCATCTCATTCTTAATTATGGTTTTGTGTCTATGTAGAAGATAAAATAAAACCTGACTCCACTTTTAAGATCAGAAATGTCCAAACAGGGAAATAGGCTTTGGTAGCCACTGTAGGTGTTCTGACCCCTGCTATTCCAGCATCCCTTTGCTTCTAGTGTTTCCTTATTTTTTGTTTCCCTTGTCTGCAGCACTCAGGCTTACCTGGCTGCATGGAAATTACTCAAGAGGTTAAAAAATAGGATGTGACATATTAATAGGTGAAGCTCTTTTACACAGGGAAGGAATAAAGTCTTACTGAACCTTGTTTTAGATCTCCAGCCTTGGAAGCTGTGTTGACAAAATAAATTATTTTAATTTTTGAGTCCAGGTCACATGAGAATTAATGTACAAACTCCTCTGCTTTTAATTTCTTTGATATTTTTGTTGTTTAATTTTTTTTCCTACAAGGATTTTAGAGCAAGTAATTAAGTACTAATTTAGACATGGTTGTTAGACAATTAGCTTTAAGGGGGTAACTAAGAAAGGCTTTTGAAGAAGTGCTAATGGTAAATTATTTTTATTTTCCTGCTTTCAGTCCCTCAAGTGCAGCCACTGACCACGAGATGTTACTACGAAATCTACCTCAGGCTTCACTGTTGCTCGTTGCTTTGCTGCGTCGTAGATCTCAACAGGAGCTCCGCAGACACTCGTGAAAGTCTCTGTCAGATTGTGACATCAAGTCCAAGCATGATGACCTAATGGTGGGTCAAAGTCTCCAACACCGACTCAGCAGTTCAAGATAAACTGCCCATTTTGATCAGTGTCACTTCGAAGGTGAAGGACCTCCTGCCATTTCTTCTCTGATTACTTCAGAAACATTCAACTGACCTTTCTCTGGTGAAAAGATCCTCACTTTTCTCTCTGGTCCTGGAAATATTAATGGAATACAGTCATGTCTACCCAGGACGAGAGGCAGATAAATACAGAGTATGCTGTATCCTTGCTGGAGCAGTTAAAATTCTTTTATGAACAGCAGTTGCTGACTGACATAGTGTTGATTGTTGAGGGCACTGAATTCCCCTGCCACAAGATGGTTCTTGCAACATGCAGCTCCTATTTCAGGTAAGTATTCAAACTAGGCTCTGTTAATTCTATCAAATTTGTGATACCTGTTTTTGAGTATAATATTAATTAACAATGTGTTGCAGAGACTTAAAGGTCAGTGAAGGAAGTAGAAAGCCTAAATATTCTTACTTTCCAACACCAAAAAAGTAAAATAAAATTTTTAGCATTTTGTGACTTCCTCTAGATAAGTATCACAGTTTCTACAGTAAGTGTGGGGGGGGGAAATCACACTTGTGATGGCTTGTTTTCTTTAGGGAGTTAATTGGGTCTGAATAATTAGTAAATCTCTTCACAATTAATCTTTAAAATATTCAATCTGTTTTTATTTCCCAAGGTGGGATAACAAGGGATTATTGAGACTTGGCTGTGGGAATTCCATTATCCTGTTTAACTGTGGTTTCTCAGCAGAGGCCTCTGCTGACAGCAGGGATTGCTGTGCTGGCTTCCTTTCCTGAATCATCTGGTTTACTCTGCTCACCAAAGAACCCAGAAACTCTCCGCTTGTTTGAGACACTTTTGGTTCTTTTGTTTTGTTTTGTTTCACACCCCTCCCCAACTACTGTTGGCATTTTTAATTCAGGAACTCTTGCTTCCCAGGTGTCCTGTTTCTTGTCTTTTAAAAGCTTTTATTAATAAGATACGCCGAGTGCTACCACTTTTTGCAGGTACCTTCATAGTAAGACCTACATGATGAGGCACCATGAATTTCCTGCAGCGATTAATCATTTTTTGTTGGCAACACAGTAATTAATCTGCCTGTCTGAGAGGAATTCTGAAGCTTGAAACTAGTCCTGGTGCCAACCACACGTTTTACTTTCCTGCTGCATTGTGGAGGGATTATAATATAATATTATATATTAATTATATATTCTTGTTTAACCACAGGATGCTTTGCAAATTTGTTTTGCTTGAGATGGGTGTACTATACAGAACACATCTAAAATGTTTTCTCTATTTTGTCTCCTTTCTTGTAGAAAACTACTCCAGGATTAATCTATTAATTTTTGTTGCTGCTGGTTTTTGTGTTTATTTTTTCGTCTTGGATGAGTCTGGTCCAATTTTTAGCAACAAGTATTGTGTGATCACTAGATAATGGTTATTACCATTGGCCTTGTGAAGATGACATAGTTCCAACAGTTTGTAAAACAACAGCCACTGGAAATGTAGCCAGATTTAACGTGGGTGGTTAATCATAAGGTTGGAAAGCTGTCATGAGTCCACACAGTGCGCTGCATCAGAATGTGCAGTCAAATCTCTTATTCATATGTGTTTGTTTATTATTTATGAAATGAGGTTTTGGCACCGGTTAAAAGAAGTATCAAACTTGTGGTTTTGTCATGTTCTGTTTTTCTTCTCTACTTTGGTTTACAAAAAGATGCTCAGCTTCCTAAATTTAGCTTTATTATGAAAAATTGATAGCCCTGAAGAAGGGGGAAGGCAGGCAAAGCATCTCTTGGTGTGATCCAGCCACTGTGTGTGATTGCAGCCAGCCTGCCTTCCATCTTTGTGCCTGCAGGATGTTCTTAACCCTCTTGCAATTAAAATACCAGAATGGGCAATAGGTGTATAAAGCATTATGGAAACAATCATCTGTTTTAAAATTGCCTTTCTACTCTTTTTCAGGGAGATGTAATAAAATACTTGCACTTTTTTTTTTCCCAGACCAGGTCTTACAGGTTTTTCTGTTTTTGATTTTTGTCTGCAAACTTGAAGTTTACTGCACGCTATGATGGATGGTATACAAGAAATAATTCATAGAGTGCTAGTCCTTGCTCCATTTCTTCTCCTCCCAGAGGAGCATCCTTTTTGATATGACTTGGCTCAGTCCATTATATAAATCTGCTTCCATTGTTTTAGAATCTAAAATCTAGCTGTGGTATGTTTCAACAGTGTTTCCTGGAGGATGTTTCTTTCCTCTTATCACCTATCACATAAAAGGGCTTTAAATTGCATCATTAAAACTCCAAAATCATTAGAGTTCTCTGCTGATTAACACAGAAGAGTTCACATGAATATAAAATATTTCTACAGAAGGCACTGACAGTACTTTTTGAATGTTCTGTACAAATGCTTTATCTTAAATAGTAGATGTTAGCCTAAGGTAAATACTAAACACCTGTTAACAGGCAAGCAAAAAGACTGTTCACCTTTTGGACTGTCATCACCAAAGCCGAACAGGTGACTATTTATGATTACCCACTGTCAATCCTTGGCTTAATATGCGTGTTTCTCCTCAGAGCCATGTTCATGAGTGGGCTGAGTGAAAGTAAACAAACACATGTACACCTGAGGAATGTGGATGCAGCCACTTTGCAGATCATCATAACTTATGCGTACACGGGTAACCTGGCAATAAGCGACAGCACAGTCGAGCAGCTCTATGAAACTGCCTGCTTCTTACAGGTAGGAATGTTTTGGGCATGGAATAGCAGCTTCTAATCTCCTCTCCAAACCATTTTATTCTTTGTCTTGTTAAAGGATCTTTACTGTTCAGTCCTTTCAAAATACTTTTGTTCAGTTTGCTGAGTACAGACAGCAGTTGCTTGTCAAATATACTTTCTGTGCCCATCCCTCCTTGCCTTACAGTCCCTGGGGAGGGTGGAAATAAAGCAGTGCACCTCTAACATTTGTAAAATTAGTTTCTCCAGCAGACATAATCATGTGGTGTATTTGATCTGTATGAAGCAGTTGAGTGAGTCACTTCTGTAGTTTAGTGTATGTAGAGTATTCCAGGCCTAAGCGCTGTTGTTCAACAACAGATGCAGGTACTTTTATGTGCTGCTGGTAGGTGAAGCCAAAGATTGTACATAGTAATACTTGTGTTTTTCTTTGCTTTACAGGTGGATGATGTGTTACAGCGGTGTAGAGAATACTTAATCAAAAAAATTAATGCAGAAAATTGTGTGCGTCTGTTAAGTTTTGCTGATCTCTTCAGCTGTGAAGAGTTAAAACAGAGTGCTAAAAGAATGGTGGAGCACAAGTTCACAGCTGTGTACCACCAGGAGGCTTTCATGCAACTGTCACATGATCTACTGATAGATATTTTAAGCAGTGACAATTTAAATGTGGAAAAGGAGGAGACAGTTCGTGAAGCTGCGATGTTGTGGCTGGAGTACAACACGGAGTCACGCTCGCAGTATTTGTCCTCTGTTCTCAGCCAAATCCGAATTGATGCACTTTCAGAAGTAACGCAGAGAGCCTGGTTTCAAGGATTACCCCCTAATGATAAATCCGTGGTGGTGCAAGGACTGTACAAATCAATGCCCAAGTTTTTCAAGCCCAGACTTGGTATGACAAAAGAGGAGATGATGATCTTCATTGAAGCTGCTGCTGAAAACCCTGGTAGTCTTTACTCCTCTGTCTGTTACAGCCCACAGGCAGAGAAAGTTTACAAACTCTGCAACCCTCCTGCTGACTTGCATAAGGTTGGGACACTCGTAACTCCTGATAACGACATCTATATAGCAGGTGGGCAAGTTCCTCTGAAAAACACGAAAACCAATCACAGTAAAAGCAGCAAACTGCAGGCTGCCTTCAGAACTGTGAATTGCTTTTACTGGTTTGATGCGCAGCAGAACACGTGGTTTCCAAAGACGCCGATGCTGTTCGTCCGCATAAAGCCATCGCTGGTTTGCTGTGAAGGATTCATCTATGCAATCGGGGGAGACAGCGTCGGCGGGGAGCTCAACAGGAGAACTGTGGAGAGATACGACACCGAGAAGGATGAGTGGACCATGGTGAGCCCGTTGCCCTGTGCTTGGCAGTGGAGCACAGCAGTAGCAGTTCACAACTGCATTTATGTAATGGCACACAACTTGATGTACTGCTACTTCCCCAGGTCAGATGCCTGGGTGGAAATGGCCATGCGACAAACAAGTAGATGTTTTGCTTCGGCTGCTGCCTTTGGTGATAAAATCTTCTATATTGGAGGACTGCACATCGCCAGCAATTCTGGTATAAGGCTCCCAAGCAGTACTGTGGATGGGTCTTCTGTAACCGTGGAAATCTACGATGTGAATAAGAACGAGTGGAGGATGGCAGCCAACATCCCTGCCAAGCGCTACTCAGACCCCTGTGTTAGGGCCGTTGTCATCTCCAATTCCTTGTGTGTCTTTATACGGGAAACCCACATGAACGAGAGGGCCAAGTATGCCACCTACCAGTACGACCTGGAACTCGATCGCTGGTTCCTGAGGCAGCACATATCGGAACGTGTGCTCTGGGACTTGGGGAAGGACTTCCGGTGCACTGTAGGAAAGCTGTACCCATCTTGCCTTGAGGAATCCCCGTGGAAACCCCCAACATATCTCTTCTCACCAGATGGAGCTGATGAGTTTGACCTGGATGGGGAGATGGTTGCTCTACCACCTGTATAGCTCCCACCTTAGACTGCACAACCAATTCTATGCTCAGTTATAAAAGAATAAATAAATGGCTATGAAAGAACATGTCTGAGAATGAAATGTCAGACCTGTCTTTCATGAGTTGTATTTTTATGCCCTACCTAACACTTGCCGCCATTCAGTACAAATAAATGAAATGAGCAGATATGCTTCCATAATCTGAAATACTATTATCTGATAATTGAGAAACATATATGTATATCATAAGCTTAAGCATCTGACTTGTCTAAAGAATTAATTCTAGTTCTATGAAGTCTCAGTTCAGGAAAATTAGCTTCAGAAAAAAAAGTAGTTACTGTTTCTAGGATGATGTCTCAACTCTTTTGAAAGTATCTTCCAATTATATTTGAACTACTTCTGGATATTCTACTTAAGTGCTAGTTATATAATTGTCAGTGTGGCCTAATAAAAAGACTGTGCTGCACTTACTGAATACTAATATTCATGTTGGTATAGTAATGCCATTAAAAGAAAAAGAAACAAATCCCATGGATCTACCTGTGGTAGGAAGGGTAGATCTTCCATTGTATGGTAACATGCAGGGCAAAATGACTGCAGGTTCAGTCAAGCTGTATGATGAGGTGCATGTGTTCTATTTTCACTAACTTATACCTGTCCGTTTAGAATACAGGTCTTCCAAGCAGCTGGTAGATTACCAGGTGTGGACTTAAGTTGCTGGGCTTGCAATAGGAATTGCCAGCCCTCATAGTGCGGGTCTATGTGGGGCTTTAATCAGTAAATGCCTCCACATTCTGTATTACAGTAACATTGGCTCATGTATATTATACTTCCTGCTGCTGATGTATTTTTCCATTGTAAAACAAAGTTTTAGTGTGGATTAACCAGGTCTTTATTTTCTGTTAATTTAATAACAAGCATTACTGTAGTGTGATTGTGTATAGATATCCCTTAGCTGTCAGGTTTTTTACTTTGGGGGGGGAGCAAACTTCAGGAATACCCTGTGCCGTGTGTGCAGGAGAGCAGATGACTAGTGCTGCTCTGGCATTAATCCCAGGAACCACTAGCAGTAGCGGGGCGCCGCCAACCTAACATGAACACAGGTGCTTCATGACAGACCTTACTAGCATGTTCAGCTGCATCATGTTCTGGCACTGTATTTTGAATGACATTAATTTATTAAAAAAGATTGAATCCAACTGATTTTGGGTGTGCTCTTTGGTCAAAAGGGATAGAGCTGTGACACCTTCCCACCATCTGTGCCCTTGTAGCAATTACTGAGGGAAACTTGACATAGTTAAGCCTGGAGATGAGTACATTATGTTAGCAGTGCTTTCTGGCCAGCAAAAGCTGGAAATTAGGTATTCAAGTCAAACTCAGGATTACAAAGAACTTAACTCTGCTGCTATCATTTTTATAAATCACAGGACAAATTCTGCCCTACTAAAAGTGAAGACAGCAGGCGTAAGTTCAGAAGATGGCACACCTATTTTCAGTCTTTAATAATCACATTTATTTACTCCATTGTCCAGACTGCCACTGGCTTTTCCCAGATTCTGTTTCTTATTCCAGTAAATACAATTACAGCTTTCAACAAAGACACCACCTATATATTGTTGGTGTTTGGTCTCAAGTGGCTTTATGAAGTTTTGTCTTGTACAATTATTTCAGCTTTTGACTAGAAAGGGGACTTTAGATGAGAAACCTGCCTTATATAAAAACTCTTCCTGATACCTTGGCATTTTGTGCCAAGGGAGGATTTATGGGACCCCAAATAACTATGGCAAGCTACCACTTTTTTTTAATGAAGGTGACATAACATGTTTGCATTTACTATTACATATATTTTTTTTAACACCTACAGTTTTTAGATAAGAGGGGTGAGGTGACTCAGGGACTCCTGCCAACAGGTCTGTTTATCTTGCTTTCATGTTGCAAGCCTGTGCAAGGGAGCATACATTAAAACAGAATCAGTGATACTATTTTATAATTCAGTCTGGAGAATCACACACCTCAGGAAAAACACAAGTGGTATCAAATCACTCCAGTCTGGATAGACTGTTCAGTTCTGTGGCTCATTTTCACTTACCCTACTGTTATCAGACTGCTTTAGGCCTTGGGATAAGCCTTTGCTGGGTAAGTATAGATGAGCTATAACCAGTGAAGGAGCAGACTGGGCTGGTTCTGTTACTGAGAACTTTCAGCTGGAGTTTAAAATCTTATGCATAGTTTCCTTACTAAAGGAAAACAAACGGCACATTTGAATAGTAAATAAGAAATACTAAATAGGAAATACTAAATTGTGGCTTTGAGTCACAATTGCCTCAGAATCTGAAAGAACTCCTTGATTTCTATCCATTTAGGAACATATTTTGAAATACAGATAGTCGATGTGACTTCCTGCTAGTCCACACTTTTTGTATGTTTTTTCTAGATGTTATCTGTATACTTTGTATTCTTACCTTACATAAAATTTGTAGTACTTTACTTAAAATTTATTTACTATTAATAATAATGGTATTTTTGAGACCAGTGTTGAACAGTTCTCCAGTGACTGTTAAAGCCATACTCACTCTGAGTTCACTTCACTCGCTGCTGCAGTCAGTATTCAAGCCCAAAGGAAAACAGCTGGCAAACGCTATTCTCAAGTCTAAATTCTTTCCCTGCATAATTCAAGAAGGAAACTGTGCAGGCAAAGCGTTGTCATGTGCCTGGAAGTGGTCACTAGTGGTTGAATTAGAGAAAGACTTCTGCAGGAACAAAGACAACAGCTAAAAAACCCTGCAGTTCTCATTTCATAAATGATTAAAGCCTTCACAGAGTTCTAACTAGTATCTTACTACAAAGCTCCAGCCTAATCCCAGCCTATTCAACTTGTACTTGTCTTTGAAGTGTATTTTGCATACAAGTTTCAATGAATCAACTCTGTCTGTCCTCAAGCTCTTCTACTTTGCAAGTTTGTTTCTTTTCTGGTAAAACTAAGTCACTTTTACATAGTTTCAGTTCCCCTTACTTAAAGTAATAAAAAGTGATCTGGCCTCTGCTAATTTCTAATGCATCCACACATTTTTACAATTGTTTAAATACATATCCAATAGCAAGTTTAATTTTTGTTGTAAGGGGATCAGCCAGATCTAGGGCAGTGAATTGCGTCAAGCCTTACAGAGAACAGGATCAGATGGACAGTTAATTTGCAGGGGGGAAATAATAATTTAATAACATTCTAAAGATCATATTTAAGAATTAAATCACTACTGCTTTTCACTATACTTCCCATTTCACTTCTCAATGCCTGTGTTAAGATGCACAAGCACCTGCCACATGGCGGGACAACCGAGGGGCACTTACTAGTCAGGCTGGTGTTCTTCCTTCTCTGTTTCCCATTTCCAGCTACCTTCAAACTGTTTTCTCTTTCTGGATCTGGATTCCTACATGAAAGGAGATTTTAGACACACTTTGTAGTAGGCTCACCCTGAAAACCGGTTTCTTTCCACTTTATGCCCAGCATTAGCCACACAAAGTTTAGTTCCACTTTCAGAAGTATTTAAAGTACCTCCCTCCTACAATATTTCTCATAAGTAAATTCATCAAGGTGGAATTCTTACAACCCAGAGGAGGATTAGCAGACTAAAATGCAGGGTCTGCTGCTGCTGCCAGGAGGGAGCCTGTGTGACATCTGTACATCTTCACACACCTCCCAAGTTGCAGGAGGGAAGGGGTCAGTGAACAGCCTGAACCAGCAGGTGAGAGCAAGGCTCGTGTCAGTCCCAAATCACAGAACCTCAGACATAGAAGACAGGACTAACAAAGAAGACGGGTCAGGCTTGAAAGTGAAAGAGTAATAGTATCTGTGTGTGCTTTTCTCCCCTGCTGCTCTGAAAAACAGCTCTTCTGTGGCTTGGTCTGACCTGTTTCAGCAAGAAAGGGTTCAAGCACTGTACATGTGCCATCACTGCAGTGCTGAAGTGGGGCTGGGTCCCTGAAGCATTACCTGACTTAAAACAGTAACTGTACCGAATACACACATGAACCCCACTGCATTAATATGATCAAAGAGGACAGTAAAAGCTACTAATAAAAGGTAATGATTTAATGTAGACCTTGAAGACTATTCGGATCATGTGTTAAACATCAAGCTAAATCTTGATGCTAAGGTTTAGAAAGTGCAAGAAGCACAGCTGGCTAATTTTAACTCTGAGCACATGCTTTTACTGAAGAGAAAAAAACAATTAAGAAGCAATTTCCAAAACTGAAGAGTGGACACACACTTCAGCCAGCTCCCTGGCACAGCATTACACTTGCCAAAATTCATATACACATAATAATCCAAGGTCAGTGACCACAGGTCATGTTAGGCAATATATTAAGCTCAGCATTATTTTTTCCACTTGCCTGAACTTTTAAATTCTGTGTTCTTTGAATTCAGAGATGAGAAATCAATTGAGTTTCCTTCTCCACTATTTTCCACCTGTTTCATACAGTATGCAAGTGATGTTATTACCCATATTGTTTTTAAGACAAGACACGTGCATCTGTCTTCATTTTAGATAACTGTTCTTCCTTCACTCTAAACATTCCTACCTGATTGTGCTGGCCTGATTAGAAAGCAGTGGTGCTTTCTTGGTGCTCTAGATTAAGACAAGAAAAGATTTTGTAGGTATTCTCTGCTACTGTTGAGGCAAACAGTAAGCTTTCATCAGTACCAGTCAGTAAATTCAGGTGGGGAAGTAAAAACAATCTCACTTTATCAGTTGATTTTGGAATATTATTTCAAGATGCATGTATGATGTATGATTAAGCAGTTTTGAACCTATACAGAAGGACTCAAGACAGGTAGATTTCCAAGTTCCACCACAACTGAGACTAAGCCACCTGTGTACAGATGTTATGCATATATGATGTCAATTTACAGGGAATAAGGTAATCTGAGTAAGACTCACTGTTTAACTGACTGAAGTGATCCATCTCAGTATCTTCTCTGAATCCAAACACTACTTCTAATGTTTGATAAAAAATGGGGTCAAGACCAGAGACATCACAGAAGTAAAGCTCTGTGCCTGCCTTTTTAAGTCAGTCCCTTCTCTACTATAATATTAAAGACTCCAAACACCACAAAGCAATTTGTCATACATCTTTAATCATAGTACAATAATGTAGTGTTTTTCCCTTTAATGAATACTCTCCATGCTGCTTTTTTTAATGAAAACTAAATACCTGCAAGAAAGTGAAATTGCAGTGCATAAAAACATGATGTGAATTTATCTTTCAGTGTGTTTGCACAACTACTTGCACATAGTTTGAAAAATGTTAACAAATTTTAGGGAATTGCAACCATTTGCTAGACACAAGCTCCACCTAATTCACACCTGAATGTCACCCAAGGCAGTTAAAGTTTCCTCCCCCTGGGAATACCCATTTACCAAATCATTCTTAGCAGAAGTTTTAAAGACTCAAAACACCTCACTATGGCAGAGAACTGGATGTGCAGCAATTCATTTACATGGCTTCCTGATTTTGACCAGATGTCACAATTCACAGGAACTACACGCTACTTTGAAGCTAAACCTACACCAACATTGTAGTTGTACCTAAAGTTCTCCTGAAGACTTTAATCAATTCACAACAAGCAGCACCCTGTAGGGAATCAAATGTCACACTAGAGGATCCTCTTGTCCTAAATTTGCAAAAAGCAGCATCCACAATCAGTTTAAACGGAAGAAAAATCTCAAAAAGACTGCCAGTGAATTGCAAGCAGCTACCAACATCAAAACCAGATGCCTTCAAGTGTCTTCTGGTGGGATTAATTTATTAAAATAATACAGCTCTTTGAGCAGACCAAACTTCAGATAGGCTGGATGTTTTTTATTTTTCAAGCAGCACAAGAAAAATCCAATCCATTACTTGTATGTTCAATTATCAAGCAACAGTTTCTATGTTTAAAAACAGCATTGACGCCTTCACTTTTGCAATTAAATACTGCCACATAAGTTTCTCTGCTTAGTAATAATTTGTATGGAAATCAGAAGCTTGTTTAGGCAAAATATTATATTTAATTACAAAGGTGCTTAAAACAGATATACAAGGTCAAACAAGTGCAATGTACTAGAACACTGACCTAAACATTCTAATTAAATTGTGACATTGGAGAAACTGGTGTCAGAATTAAGGTTATGACATGAAAATGACTGATAAAATATGTCAAACACTTCAGTGAAATTAAATACTAGGGCAGTAATACTTGTGTCTTATGGGGTTTTGGGGACTTACATCTCATACCTATGTTTGATAGGCAGTTCCTCAAATGCTGGGACATACAAAAGCCAAAGCTGATGCCTTTGATGACAGGAAGTTGAGAGAAGTGCTATTGTATTACCTGTAAGTCAGTGTGTGCTGCATGTTGACAGCCAGAAATACCTTTGCAACATCAAATCGCAGCAGAGCTGTAATAAAACCTTCACAGCTGACTGACTAGAGGCACTACCACCAATTCACTTAGGGCTCATTGTTTCTTACAGCACAGAAATGGATGTCACGGTTTTGAAATGGAAGTTGGCTGCCTAAATCTTTCTGAATAATTAATAATGTCTGCACTGGAAATTTTAAAACAGAGGAGAGGAAAACAGCTTGCATTAGCATTGGATTTAACTAAAGAGGTTACAAGCATTACATTACAAGAGAACTACATGAGCTTAGATGATTCTCAGTGGCTGCATGCTTCCTACAGCCCAAAAATAAGCTTAAGGAAATATTAAAGAGCAACCATAGATGTTAATGAAGACCACTAATTATGAAGATCACTTCATCTCCACCCTCTCCATGAGTCTTAATCACTGTGCGAGTTTAAATCCAAGACCAACTTGCCAGCAGGATGCCAGTTCTTAAAAAGATTTAAAATTAATACAAGGTTTTTATTCTGTCATTTACAAAGAAAGGGAAATACTCTTAATCATGTTGTATGTCTGGCTTCACAACAGAGACAGCCGTAACAGTGGGAATAAGACTGCAGAGGAAGATCTGTCCTTGCCCATAAGAGTGAAGTATCACGACAGAGTTGCTTTACAAAGCAGTGAGCAGATGTGCATCAGCTTAGCACTGCAGAGGGCACTTTGTCCTGCCTTTCCTCAGATTAATCTACCACAAACCAAACAGAAATGAGCTCCTAATATCCCTAGGCCAGCAAGGGAGTCTGTTGGAGTAAGGGGAATGCTGAGAGCTAATAAATCTGCCATATAAATGTGGAGCATAGGAGAATTTTACAGAGAAAACTCAGGTGAGGAGGTGACAAAGACAAGGGTATTAAAAAGAGATCCTTGAAGGTCCTGTTTCTACAGCTTGTACATGTAAATACCAACCACTTGCCTGGCTTATAGAACTCACTGTCCTGAGCTTCTAAGCCTAAATCTACCCAGTGTGCCTTAAGTTGCTAAAGTTAGTTTTACAGGTGCTTAAATCCTTTATGAACCTTTCTTCAGCCTTCATTACAACATGAACCCTAACCATTTAAATCCCAGACACCAGATAATACATTAGCTGTTTCACAAAAGCAAGGGATTATTTTTGGTTATTTTCTTATCTGCATGCTGAATCAGAGAGCTCTAGACTCACCACAAATAAACACAGCTCTAGTCTTACTTCACTGCATATAAAGTAGTACCTAGTCTTTGAAAAGATATAAATGTCTATTATAGAGTTGTGGAATAAAACAGAAAGGAGCATCAGAAGTGTTAGGAGATACACAAATACACCCAGAGACCAGAAGCAATAGTTGCAGTTTGATAGATATACCTCATTGTTGTGTCAGAAGCAGTAAATTAGTAGAGCTTTAGAGCCCTTTTCTGCCCTTCTCAAATCAAACTATTCCAACAAGCTGTATACTTTCAGGTTCTTCACAGTCTTTTTATCTGGTTTGTCCTGGAAAAAATTAATGAAGGCTTTAAACCAGATCCTGCATTTTCAAACCACTGTTTGAAGCAATAGAACTGAAAACCATGTCGCTGGACAGTGACAATGTGATGCAAGTGTAGGTTTTCTACTAGATTTACAAATGCACGTAAGAAATTAGAACATAATTTCTTAAAACAAATTACATTCAAGCCTTCTTATTCATACCTTGCACAGCTGCTGCATTTCACTTGAGGAATAGGAGAAATAACCATGATTAGAAATCTTGGCCCCAGAAAAGAACATGGCAAAATGCTGACAAGATACCACTCAGGCAATAAACAAAGAGTCTTGTGGTAAAGAAAAGTTGGAACACTTGATAATGTAACACAGAAAATGTTAGCAGCTACCATGTGGGGATGTCAGAAGGCATATAGAGGCACACACATTGCAAGAAAACAGGAAATAATCTCCCTTGGAATCAAGAAATGTAGGAAGTGCAATACGCTTGCATACAGAGGACGCCGCATGCATGTTACGTAGGAAACACAGCATCGTGCCACATCAATCTCTTCACACAAGGAGACTGAGACAGTTCAGTTACTCTCTCAATTCTAGTGTTTCTTTCCTTATGAAAAAAGTAGTTATCCATAAGGAAAATTCCCTGAGTCGACACAGAAAATCTATACAGCTGATTTTTCGTTTGGAAGAATCTTCATAACTTTACTGGGGGGAAAAAAAGAGCCACGCAGAGTTTGCTACTGTGCTAGTTTTGGGTGGGTTTAGTACTTTGTATTCATTCATATGTATGCAATGCATTTAAGGTGTAATTTCATCCTAACAGAGCAAGTCCTCATAAAACCGTCTATGATCCATTCCCAGTTTGGGAGAAATGTTTTGTAATACTTTCCCTGAAGAGATCTCTCCAACTGGAATCCCACTCATGTCCCAGGGTAAAAACAAAGCCAAAACACACACAAAGTTATGAAAGCCTACTGTATAACATGAAAAAAAATACTGATTTTGCAACTGTCACATAGAATTGGAGACACAAAGAGAGCCAGAGACAGATTAAATCAAACAACCCTACATGGATACAGAAGATAAAGGTAAAAAAACCCTTGTCAGCCACAGTCTTACTCTGCACCTCGTTGAGTTTAGTTTGCAGGTGAAAGCAAGAAAGTTCCACCTGGCTTGGAACCCTTTAAGGGTTGCAGAGATTCTCTCAAATCCAACCTGAAAGAGGAATCAGTATTTATATTCTGCTTATTCTAACAAGAATTCAAAAACATTTGGCTATCTGGATTGAAAAATATAACTAGTTTACATAAATATTTTTAACATCCAAGGAAATGTACAAATCTAAAGTCAAACACATTTGGCTTGCAACAAGCCCTGTTTGCTAATGTGTTTATAAAGGCTCAGTTTTAAAGAGAAGTAGTCATTTTAAATATAACCAATATACTGCAAATGCCATCCCATTGCATGGAGACACTCACCATTCTTCTACACTTCCAGTGAAACTGAATAACCACATTCCACACCTGCTGTCAAGCAACATATACCTTATTTTGGTCCTGGGTAGGTAATCTCCACTCCTACACTTTGGAGCAGTCTTTTTACAGCTCAGAGAAAGCATTGCACCTGAAATAGTCAACAGCATTATGCAAGACCAGCATTTAGTCCCCGAGGCTTTGGGGTGACTGTGTGAAAGTGGAGAACCAGGATGACATCGCTGACTTTGCACTTGTGAAGGCTCCTCCAACAGACTGACCTGCAATACAAAACAAAGACCAACAGTGAAGTGTTGTCATTTCTGAGTTATTAAAAAGAAATATTACCAAAAATTTAAAAATCATGCAATCAGTTGTCCAATTTGGGATTTAAAATCCAATTCCAGAACCTGTGGCAGGAAATACTCAATGAACTCAAACAGAGCAGCTCAGCAGAAATGGCCTATGACGTCCCTTTTTTGCTAGATTTTGGGCCAAAAGGCATACCTTGCCAGGGTGGACAACAGCAAAAAAGAGAAGACAGATTCCATTGGGAAAAAAAAGAGGAAGTGAAACAATTTTTGGCAAAGCTATTGCCAAACAACTATCAAACCCTGTAATGGGTGGACTCTCATCATCTCGCACTGAAAGATTGCAGTGTGATGTTAAAGTCCTGATGTCAAAGCCCCTGTTGAAGTGCAACAAGTGCTCTTCCAGCAGAATTGCAGACTACTGCAAGATCTGCAGAAGGTGACAAGGACTTTGTCTGATCTCAATCAGCTCTGGATAGTTCCAGTCAAAGTAATATAAAAATGGAGAATAACTCAATGCAGAAGGTAGTGTGGTCTAAGTATTTCCAGATTACATGAAAGCTCTTACCTGAACATCCCTTCCAACATTCATATCCAGGCCACACTGAAAAAGGAATGTTCACTAATTTCTTGTCTAGCTGCTTCTTTTTCCACTATTACACAATATACAGGGTCTCCATCAGCAGCTCTACCCCTCAAAATGTTGCTCTGGTTTGTGTGTGTTATAAAGTAAACTTAGATTAAAAAATATAACTGAGAAATAGTGTGCTTCTTCAAAAAGGATATGGCTTAGCTGCAAGCTGATTTTAAACACAATTCTTACCTACAGCTCTTCCTGTCTGCACAACATTTCGGCTGGTAGAAACCATCACATTTCCAATCTTCTTTCCACGTTCACTGTTTTGCACAGAGCTAAACGAGAGAGATGCTGAACACTGTTAGTTGACTGACTTCTTATTGCTCGCTTCCAGGTGTAAATAAAATACACAGTTAAAGTATGTATCCTTACACAAAGATTTGCACAGCATACACATATGTAGTTCATAGATAAGATCAAGCCCATAATTCCTGCATGCATTTTATCCACGCAGATCAGTTAGCTGATCAGAGAAAGAAAAGGTGCTGTCAAAACACCCCACGGTTCATTTCTCTACAGCACACTTGAAACCTCTCACAGAATCACAGATGTAATTAGGTTGGAAAAGACCCCTGAGCTCATCAAGTCCAAACTTTGACTGAACACTGTGATGTCAACTAGACCAGGGCACCGAGTGCCACATCCAGTCCTTCCATAAACACCTCTAGGGACAGTGACTCCACTGCCCCACTGGGCAGTGCATTCCAGCATCTGATCACCCTTTCCTAAATGTTTACCAAAATGCACTTCTAAATTACAAACTCAGATTTGCAGTAGTATTGAGAAATTTTAGCACTAATATAGCCCTTTAAACAAAACAGTGTTACTGACCAGTTATTTTTTTCTAAACAGAGTTTACTTTGTATCTTTCTCAAGATTAAATATTTGATCAAGGACAGTTTACACTCACGCTTTTGTTAAAAAAAAGGCCAAAAAAAATGACAGACATTATCATCATTTGGAAAGAAAAGCACAAAAACAATCAGTTCTACCACCAAGCACAATCACTTGAGAATAATCTCATTTGGATTTAAACTGAACTTCCAGGTTCACATTTCAAGCCTTGCAAACCCATTAATGTAAAACTTAACAACACATCATGCCACACTCCCTCTCCACTTTCAAAATCTCCAGTGTAGATGGAAAAGGCAGAAAGAATAGAACACACCAAAACCAAGTTTTGGCTCAGTTTGCAAAAGCAAGTAATTTTTATGAGTATCTGATAGCAAAGTACCACCTGGAGAACAAAGGCACTGTTGTGAAAGTACTTATTATATGCACACTAAGAACTAGTGGTCCTTTTACACTCATCTCACACTACCCAGAAGAGTTAGTAGCTCGCCTTTCAAACACAAAAATAGGGCAACATTATAGACATCTACACATCTTTCAAATTAAGTCTACAAAGATCATCCACTAATAATCAGAGCTGCTATCAGCATGCACCTTGTTGAAGGCAATTACCTTGAGCTAAATCTCGACTCATTTGCATTCTCAATCGCCAGCACAGAAATTTAATCTGCCATTGGTCCACAAAAGCAACAAAAAGATTCAGCCAGCTGAAGTCTGAACCTTTTTATTCCTCAAGCTGTTCTCTGTCAGTGTGTGTTTGAGGTCTACCCAGTGTCCTGAAATCAATGCCCTACAGCCAAGGCAGGCAGAGTCCGGCGTGTACCCACTGCTGATTTACAGGCATCTCAAGGAACCAGGCTCTGATGTTTTATGGCCAACACAGCTAAGTGAGAAAACCATTCTGCTTGGTGTATAAACCCACAGCCAAATTCTGGCTTCAGTTAGAGGTGGACAGCTACAGCAATAACAAGCACCACTGAGTTCCACACTTGAACACCACAGCCAGGAGCTGACACCAACTTCAGCTAAATCTGGTGCAGCAAGGCATTGTGCAAAACTCATTTTAAACTTGTAAACTGAAGAAACTGAATGACATCTCAATATGCATACTGCAAACTTTGAGAGTTTTAGAACAATGCTGTATTAAAAACCACCTACTTAAAAAAAAAGCTGTTGTCTCCTAATAATGAGAGCTAAGTCAGCATACAGAAAACCACTTATAGAAGTTTTAACAGCTTAAGCTTTGGCTTACTAATTAAAAATTACAAATGACAAATTAAAAAGCCTTATAATTGCAACACAAACCCAAGGCTCTATTACGTAAAGTCCAACACAAAATATTGCATTAGCTTTTTAGTTTGTTATTTATTTCAGGGAAATGTTTCATCTTTAGATGTGGCAATGTTTTGCAAGAGAACATTGTGTATAGTTTCATGGACGTGGCCAGTTTGAATCATCATCTTGTTTAGGTCATCATAGCAACAGTTACACAGTTATTAATATTTGACTACACTTTTAAAAAATACAAATCAAAGTGCTATGTACTTACTGTGACAACCTTAACTTAACATCTGACACAGAGTACTGTCCCTGGAATGGGTGGCTGTAAGAGGAGGAAAAACATGAGAAAACATTAAATACTTACTTTTTTCACAAGGAATTTGTATTACAACGTTATCAGCTGTCCTCCTATCTATGCCTTACCAAAAAAAGGTTAAAAAATATTTTGCATATATACTACCCTATCACTTCACAGGAGGCTGAGTTCCAGTGACCATACAACCTATAAGGTGTCTTCTATTTACAGACCAGATATTAACAACCTTTTCACACTAAGTCAAAAGCAACTCCTTTCACCAACACAGAGCAAATAAAACATCCTTTAAGGAGATCAAAAGCACTTTGCAGGTCTAAAGAAAAATCTTTTTCAGACTACAGCAGCTGACAAAGTAACAGCAAACAAAACTCCTTGCAGTACAGTAATAACCTACACTAAACAAAACACACACAGCCCACAGTGCTCCCAGGCCTGGCATCGCCTAATCCTGCAGTGAAAATACACATAAACCAATCCTAAGTACAGAAGGGGCAACATGAAACAGCCAGCTGCCCTCCACACCCACCAGTGACAACCCTGGACACAGCTACTCCCTGTACACCTGGAAGCAGCTCATAACAAGCAGAACCATCTGAGGACAATTCCTAAGGAATGACAAACTTTCCATAGCTGGGGACAGCTGACAATCAACTTGAACAAGTTTCACTTGTCCTGACTCTGAATATACTTTTCTTTATAAAACTATTGCTTAGAAATAGAGTCAACGTTAAAAAGTTGCCTTACCTAGAGTTTACCTCTGCAAAAGCAGGATGTTTGTTACTGTTCCACACTCTGTAGTTGTGGGTGTTTTTCCAGGCTGCTACAAATGTTGTTCCGAAGTCTGACAAAGTCTTTTCATTGTCTGATAAATTAAAATAAAGATGAAAATTTGCAGAAATCATTAGAGATGCCACTACAAGACAAATTATTTTTTTCTTGCTAAGAAAAATTTCATTTTTCCAGGCTCTTATCAAGTCAAAGACAATTAAAACTCCAGTTGTAAGAACTGGGTTACCTAAAAAAATGTTTTATTTTTATACTGAAGTGTTCAAAATATACAATTCCAAGACAAGGAGGGGGGGAGGGGGGAAAGGAGAAGGGGAAGCTTAAAAATAGTTTTCTTATTTTTAATTACTTTATAAATCCTCATTAATGAGTTCAACTGGAAAAAAAAAATCATTCAAACATAAGTCTCCTGACTTACTCTCTGGGCAAAGACAGGAAAGGGAAGAGAATGGCCAAATAGTAACCAAGAACAAAAACATCATTTGCACTGATCTTGGTCAGATACACTGGGCCTTCCTGTACTAGGTTATTACTCATCCAAATTTAGTAACCCCCAAATCCACTCCAAAACTACAGCAGGAACGAAATCACTGTGGAATAAACTTATCATAACAACGGCCCTTTTAAAACACTGAAGACTATAGGAAATAATTTTAGAGCCAGCCAGTGAAATGTATGAGTCCCCAGAAAACCCTGACATTTCATATCAATCAGGTAATCACCTTAAATGATTAATGTTGTCAGACCAAGAACTTGGCATCTTCCAGACTTTAAAATCAAGTTCTCAATCCCCTGTTTTCTCACAAATACCACAAAACAAAATCTGAATTTGTTAATTGGAATGAAGAGAGAATAATTTGATGAGAATGAAGGTAGCAGGACAAGTGCTGGGCAAACTAAATATTTTCCACAAGTAGAACACCGATTCTTTTATTTATATCCGCACAAAAGGCTGGAATATTGAGAATTCCCTCTGAGCTAAAGCAAAAAATGTTGAGCTCCAGGAAACACAAGCTTATAAAGAGTGTAGATGACACTTTTCACTTATGTGAATCCCTACTAAGGGCCATGGCAAAGAAGGGAAAATTGCTGGAACTGTCTGGTAAAACTTCTGAAGACAGCCACATAACTTCATTTCTCCTTGAATCCAATTAGTTTCCCAAAATTAACTTCAGGCTGCAATACAGTCTGTAAGACATCCAAGTTTGTAACAATCGCATCATAAACGGGGTTTCAGGTACTTCTACTTATGAGGAAAACTTAATTAAATCAAGGAGAAGGAGACAGTCTAAGCAGAAAGTGTCTGTAAGGCTGTGTACTAAGTAATGAGCTTGTCAAGGAACAACAAGGATAGCCAAGGACAACTGGAAAAGCAGCCTAAAATGAAACTTCAGGCAGAGGAGATCCAATGATACACTTTCACAGCAACACAACAATTACATTCACCCTCATCTCCATCCCTAGACAAGGTATCTGCTCTACCTGGTTGCAGCACAGCAGCAAGCAGGGCATGAAGATAAGCGCTGAACTGAGCCCTGATCCACTCATCTCCTCCTTCCCAGCCGGTGCCATCCAAGAAAACATCATCCCTGTTCTCAGTTACGTGCTTGACCAAGTAATCTGAAAACCTCAGGTCAGCAGTTGTTGGGTTCAGGATCTTCCGGAGTTCCGGATCATGGATTTGTACTTGAGCATCTTCTATCTGTTTGAAATAATTCCAAGGGTAAACAGCTATCTAAGTAAAACTGCTTATACATACCTACATGACTACATATTGCTACCTAAATCTAAACCCTCACTCCCCCAAGACACCAAGAAGAAACAAACAGCCAAAGAAACAATGAACTGTTTTTCAGGAAGTCAGACACTGCTCTGATGAATCCAGAATCTGATCATTTCCCCGGAACTCAGTAAAAAGCTGCCTATTTGACAGGACTTGGCAGGGGGAATTTTGGTGCTCACAAGTATTTCCCTGGAGGCCCTTTGATTATCACCTCAATTTATTAAGTCGATTACCCTTATGGAGCTTCCTTAGGTTAGCAAATGCTGATTATATAGGTATGTCTGTTTGCTAGGATTGACACAGTGGGTTTTTAGGAACTATTTTTCTACCCTCTTGATTGAATCAGAAGGAAGGCAATATCAATATCTGCATCTGTTTCTGAACTGCCAGCACTTACTTTTGAAGACCTTACTACAAAACATGAAAAAACCCCCATGACATGAAAAATAAAACATCAAAATAAAATTTAACAAGTGCCGTGCAAATTAATATACATAAAAACATGTTCATTAGTTCTGCACAGCTTATCTAACCCTACCCTTCAATTCACAGAAATTTAATAAACTTCTGCATTTGAGAATTTATTCCATATGGAAGGAATTCAAAAATTTGGGCATGCAAGTGACACTTTAAAGCTGTGTTTGGGATGCAACCTCTGCCTCCCCCATCTCCCAGTTCCAGAAGCTCAGCTGCAAAGATCCATACTTCCACAATGGCATCACTCAGGTGTTTCTGCTGCCGGAACAGGATATTGGTTGCTCCTGCAACGAAGCCCCGGACTGTCACATCTGACAGGAGGTGATGCTGCTGCAGCGCCATGTACGGCAAACACAGGTACCCCTGGAGCAACAGAGAGGTTTACAGAATTAGCATTAAAAAAAGAATAGTCTAGGCCACCAGATACCACACAAATCAAATTTTTCAAGAGATCATGTTGCCTTTCAGACTCAGGACTGAAATTGAAATGTAATGCAAAGGACAGGAATTAAATGTGTTTATAAGGTGGCAGAATGAGCAGTATAAGAGTAATAATTAAGCAACAAGAGTAAGGTCTCAGGTCAGTTCAGAGACAAGAAGTCAATGGAGAAAAGGATTCATCTCTCCAGTTCTGGTGGTTGTGAGGAACATAATGCAGGAAAGCTACAGAAGGCTATGCATATTTTGCAGGTAGAGATTTCCAGACACCAGAGACAGTAATCAATTTCTGATAAGCACATGTATGCCTGCTTTAAGAAGGAGCAGGACAGAAAACAATACACTGTGCTTTTTAGTTACTTCATGGTTGCAAGTTAGTCTGGTATGCTACATGCCAATTCCAAAAACCCCACACACATTTTGAGAAAAGTCTTGACTTAGTAATTGAGGGATCACCAAGATGCAGATGTAGGTAATTTTCCTTTTAAATACAGATAGGATCAACATACCCCTGAAGCCTATTCCAGCTGTTCAAGTGCATAAAGCACAAAGCAATGTTTTCACTGGGGCTAATGGCACACTGGACAGAAACAAAGAGCACACAAACTTTATCACACAGTATGTGGCCATTGGAATCATATGGAAGAAAGTAGCAAAACTATTCCTTTTTGTTATATTAGACACAGGGTGGCCTTCCAAATGACAAGCACTTATCAGCTGAAAACAGTCTGTGTCAAAGGAACAAAAGTGCTTTGAGAGGAATCACCAACATAAAATGGAAAATTTTCAAAAAAATACAGCTTAAGAAGCTGGCAAAGAAAGGTTTAATTACTGTATAGTCAAGTAGCAAAGTCTGGGAAATCTTTTCCTGCTTAAAGTAGCAAATGTCAGTTGGTAAATGCAAATTTTTAAGTACAACTTTACTTCTGTGAACATGTTCCATTTTATTTTTAAAAAGTGCAAATGAAATTACTATTAGATCTTAAAGAACTGGTACTGAAGGATTAAGCATCACAACCTACTTTTCCTTATGCTCAGGTGTACTTGGATAATGTATTCTGCCACCTGGAAAGATCTCCTTCCATTCAAATTTGTCAAGCTTACTAGTCTTTCCATGGCATGGCATAAAACAACCCTGAGATGAGAGGTTTAAAAGAGATGCAAACTTTCCAGTAAGTGGTTAAAACTGCAATTTTGAATCCGATTTTTCTGCTAACTCAGACATGTAAAGCCTTTTTTGCTTTAATTACATTGGACGAACTGAAGTGAAAAATGCCTTTGTGAAACAAAAGGTAAACATGTAGACACTGTCAGCTTCCTTAAAATAGTTTTCTATTTTATGAACTTAGCAGCAAGAGAAGTATGCTCTTGTAGAGCCCCTTATCAGTTACTTTATTCTTGCTTTCCATCTAGTATTTTCAATAGAATGAGACTAAATATAATTTACAGGCTATTTTTCTCATTAGACAGGTCATTAGGGCAAACACCAGAGTGCAGATCTTTGTTGAAGCTGCATTTCTAATGGTGACATGAGGCAATACAGGGCCATGACACTTGAGCTGCTCAACTGGGCTCACACAATGCAGCACTTCCAAAGAAAGATACTCTAAGAAGCTCAAACACAACCATCAAATATAAAGGTCTGCAAGGAAATGCAAATTAACCCCTTAAGAGGAAGCAAAACCACTTTGAACCTCACCAGCTTGAGGAAATAAATCTGAATCTTCTACCTTCTACCAGAGGCAAATCTTCATCTAAAAGTTCATCTAAAAGTTTATTACATTAAAAACAATAAAAATGTCTTTTTTACTGACATAACTATCTTTAAAAGGGTTATTTTCCCTAGTTTTTATTGGAAACCAGCCCTTATAATCAGCAGTATTCGTTGCTATCTGACTATGCCCATCAGAGCCCTTAGAGAGACTGGAATACCTGGAGTTCACTTAGACATCAGTGCAAGCTTAAAATTCAGCAGCTCATCACCAAGCACAGAGAAAGAGACACAGACAAAAAGGAAAAATTATCACATACAGAAAGGTGACATTTTATCTTTTTGTTTGGAGGGGGTTGTATATGTACATGCATTTATATACACATTTTGTGCATTTATTGACACATTTTGTGCATTTATACACACACAGGCATTCAAAAATACATACGTAGAGGAAAACACAGGCTTGGGTGTCAGCAAGACAGAGTTTTCAGAGCCTTAGTTCAGATTAAGGTACGTGAATGCTTCTCAAGTACTCTAATCCTGCCCCATATAGGTTAGATCAACAATTCTCCAGAATGGAAGGGAAACAGTAGTTTCTGATACACACAGTTCAGTAACCACAGTGGGGTTGCAGCTTACCATTACATAGAATTGCAAATAGTATTTAAGTATATACATGAAAGAGAAGTGGAATGTACATGTGCACAACCCTCCCAGACATGCACTCACCTTTCCACCTGCCCAGGAACACAGCCACTTGCCAGACACTACTCACATGTTGGTGGCATCCTACTGTCCCTCTGGAGTTCAGCAACCAGAATCATTACCCACTTCTGAAACCCAGATGCCTTTGTGAATCACCAGGCACCATGAAGAACACGCTCACCTTTGTGAAAATAGCCAGTGGCATCCCATACTGGTCCTCTTCCAGCCCAGACACCAGTCCCTGGACAAGCACCGCGTGCCCCGTGTTTGCCTGAGGCTGCACAGTGATTGGGAGCCCTCCTGAGCTCATGCCTTTGCCCTGCAGATTTTCAGCCTGTTCAGACACTGGATTTGGACGTTCTCCTTCTTTCAAAGCAGACTCCTCCAAAATGCTGGGATCCAAGGTCTCCCAGTCACTTTCAGAGGACGCTGGAGAAGCGCGGGAAGGAAGTTTCAGGCGCTGCACAGAGTCATTGGAGGACTGAGCTCCATTGCAAGTCGTCTCTGACTGGGAGAAGGGCACATTTGCTTTTTCACCTTCCACTGAATTGTTTCCTGCCGTCTTCCTGCCTCCCTTTCCCACTCCCAGGTTTGTATTTGAAGTATCAGCAGCAGACACAGAAACATAGTTATCCAACTGTGGTGTATTTCCCTGCAGGCCAGAATCCTCTGATATGCTCTTTCTTGGTCTATAATGTGAGCAGTCACTTAAACCATGTTCAATCATACCTGGAAAGTGACAGCACACATGAATATCAGCATCTCAACAGATATTTAAGTGATTTTTGTGGAAAAAAATCCTAACAAAGTGCTCGTGTGTACATAGTGGAAATCATGTACTTTAAAACACTCCTTTGGTGAGGGTGTGTTAAAAAACCCAAACCCCAAACAAATTCGAACCCCACACTTTCTCTCCTAAAGCATTTGCCCCAACATTCTGCTTTGAGAAGACTGGTTAGAAGCTAAGAATTAGCAAAGTTAGGGGTTATGTTGTTTGTGTTTTTTTTAAGAGGGGATGTAGAAGGAAGAGAGAAGTTTGTATTTTGGGGTTTTAAGGAACTCAACAGGAATCTGTGACGTATTCAGGGTCCCTTCTTTGTCATCCACTGGCAATACAGAAAATCCATTGGCTTCAATTAAGCACAAAAAATAACCCATAAAGTGCAAGTAGTAAGTATCAGGTGTGTACACAGTACATGGGCATGATCATAAGTCACCCAATATTCAGGCAACATATCAACCTAACTCTATTATCACATAAGTTTATTTCCAGATGACACAGTACAGCCAGTCTCAGTTATCACCAGAAAGCACATAAAAAGAAGTTCAAGCTTCTTTTCTTACCAGGAAAGAGGGACAGGACAGTCATCAGAGCTCCCACCAACCTATTTACAGGGGAAATATAAAACAGCACCTGGTGGCAGAAGGGATGGGAATGGGAGGAAGAGAGAATGCAAGAGAGGAAAGGGGAATTAGGGAGGGGAGAAGGGGAAAAATAAAATTACTATGCATGACAAAGACAGAACACATGCAAACTATTCAAGGCACTGCTTTTTATGTTGTATTAGAAAGCCTGCTTACTAACAAAATCTCTTAAATAGTTCAAAGTGAATATTTAAATGTTCACAGTATCCTTGTATTTCATAATATTTGTAATATATGTCATACATATAGAGACACAAATACACATGTGTAACATATTTGACAGTGATGCAGATTTTTCTGTCAGTTTTTAAGATTTTTTTTTTCCAAATTGATCCAGTTACTGAATGAGTGACAGGAAAAATGTTGCTCCTGGCACGCCGCATAAATTCTTCCTCGTTTGTAGTACATTAAAATGTCTGTTGTAAATCAAAGAGGCCAAATAATCTCCATTCCAGAACTCTGACAAAACCCTATGCAAAAACATCTCTTCTAAGGAGTTATACTAAGGACATGTAGATAAATGAAAAGCAGGATAAATGCTGCATGCATTTAGTACAGCTATATTCCTATGTAACAAGATTTTTTTTGGAAACAGAAGACATGACTGATATTAACTTTGGTAAAGAACTTAAGGCATAACATGGGAAAACAGAATCTCCTTAATTAAATCAGAGAGACTGGGATTAGTAAATTAGTCAGGAATTCAAAAGGAGGTGTCAAAGACTAGCAACAAAAGAAGAAACAGAAGCCAGACTGAATATTACTACTGAAATTCCTCCAAAATAGGCCTTCAGGGGGAAAGAAAGGGGAAAAAGAAAACAGAACAAAAACACAAGCCCATAAAAACCCACAAACCAAACCAAACCCAAAAATTCCCCACAAAAGAAAACTTGTTTAACAATGCCAATTTTACATCCTTAATCAGCACAATACTAGTAAAAAAACCATACATGAGCATTACAAGGAATCAGGAATGCAAAGGAATACAGAATAATCTAACTTGATGACTTTGCAGTCCAGATTAACAGGTACATGATGAAATTAAAAGTGCAAATTTGTGGACTCAGACTTAGGAAGAGAATTCTGTAAACTAGGAAGACACTTTTTAGAAGAAACTGAATAATACTCTGGGGCACATGGTGTGACTCTTGGGGATGGTCCTGTGCAGGACCAGGAGCTGGACTCAAGTGATCCTTGTGGGTCCCTTCCAACTCAGCATATTCTGTGTTTCTGTGAATAGTAAGTCACATTCCACTGGTATTTGCCAGCCTATAAGCTACTGAATTGATGGAACCAAGAGAAAGACCTACACAGTTTTAACCCAGCCCAAATGATGTTTAATGGCATCTCAGATAGAGAGTGTTCATACATTATCTTAAACATATCAAAAAGAAAAATTGTACAAGATAGGTGAGTTCAAATTGCAACAACCCCAGAAAAAGTATGATGAGAAGAACAAGCAGCTCATCTGTGGAAAGTGTTTTGGCTGACTACAATGGGAATAAAAAGGTCTAACTTCTTTTAAGATGCTGCTTTATAAAGTATGTATGAAAAATGCATGATACAATAGCAATGAACAACAGAAACCCTGAGATACTGCCCCAGGTTGAGATTCTCAGACACCATGCATTCTGAGCCACACTTATTTTTAAGCCTACAGAAATAATTAAGCCTATAAAGAAGTCCCTTCTTTTCAAGAAGTTTATTTCAGTCTAGTTTTTTGTTTGAGCAGACCAATTACTTAAGGCAAATACTTTTCTATATTTATTCCATCAGGTCGCTCTGCCATCTTTCTGTCTGTAAGGGATCACACTTCCTCATCCCTCCCAACTCCACTATACAGCCCCACAGCATTTCCGTCAACAAACTGGGTGGTCCTGGCAGCAGAAAGGCAAATGATCACCATCTGGAAGTAGTCTTCCAGCCTAATAACAGCTGAGAGGTGAAAAAAAAAATCTTTTAGCCTGTGAAGAAATATCAACTAAATCGCTATGGATTAAAGGAAATTGGTCTGTGGCATTTTCATCTCAAGGAAAATTGGCATTACTAGTGGCTTCTTGCATATTACATTGAAGGTCTTTGAACATACAGATTCCCACAGTTATTCTGGAACCTTAACATCTGCCAGAAGACAGGCAGTGCCAGAGAACCAAAACTTTCCTTTGAAATTGCAAGCGGTGTCTTCCTGTTCAAGCTTAGGGAAAAACAGAAACAAAGCAACCTGCAGGTTTGTTCCACAGACATTCGGTTACTTCCAAACTATTTCATATGTTTGAGTAATATGAATATGCTTGGGAAACCCACCCCACTACTTTTCCTGTGCATTTGTGTCTTGTGCTTTGAGCAGTTTCAGAAAGAGCTGTAGCCCAGTGAAATGTGTGTCCAAATGCTGAACTGACCTGGTGAAATGTTAGCGTAAGATTTTAAACAGATCAGTAGGAATACTTTATAAAATACTAATTGAAAAATATTGCCTCCACTTACAGATTTTTAAAAAAATATATCACTGCAGACTTTCAGAGTGTATGAAGTTATTTTTGGGAAACAAGTTGTATACTGAGTCTTGATTACACACATTTCTACATGTGTACTCCTACTATGCCATAGTTATATTTTCTCAAGTATATCTTTTGCATAGCCTTTAACATAGTCATCCTCAGAATATGGCTCTTTGATGCAGAAACTGCATTTATTCTCACCAATAAATACCTAGAACTGGCAAAGTATACCTAACTTACAGAATTAATGACCAGCCCAAAAGCTTAGGAGAAGCTGCTACTTTTGTTTTAAAATACAATAGTGTATTTCCTGCCTCACAGAAGATACCCAGGCCTTGGACACAGACTTAAAAAGACCCCACAATTGTTTTGGTATCTTACAGATTAAATCCTACTGACTTTACAGCTAACAGGAAATTCTAACATTCCTTCTCAGCACTCTGAAGTAGTTGGGTCTTAACACAGCAGGTTCACTGAAGAAAAAGTAACATTTGGGAAACTGAAACAAAACTTTAAACAAAATTTTTAAACCAAACCAAACCAAAATCCCTCCACAGATGTGTGTCTGGCAGCTGATACATAGTCATTTCAGCCACAGTTCCTGTTCCAGGCCATTAACAGGAACACAGCAGAAACCAAACGTCTCTATTTCACATCTGCTTGCACATTTTGCATATTACACTTAAATTACTAAGACAGCATTGCTTCTGAGGCAGTAAACCAGCCCAAGGCAAACACTGGGCCTAGAATTCAGCAGTTTTTACCCATTTATAATCAGAGTTCAGCCTGACCTAACAGATATGGCTCTTTAGACTGTCTCCTGTGGTGTCCATGCAGTTCAGGTCTGAAGGACACTTTTAGCACTTGTTTCCTTTGGTATGTCCATTTAAATCCTGAACCAGAAGTTCTACTTACTTTGAATGCCTGTAAAGCTGTATGTGCCCTTTTACGTAGCCACATTTCCTGTCAGCTCCTTCATGCAGGTGCCTCTTTGCATGAATTGCATCCTTTCCTGTCTTTTACAGCACATTAACTCTCCCTGCTCACATTCCATCACATTTACTGAGTCTGGCTGGGACAGACAGAGGCAGAGCGTGGACAGAACAGACGAGGAGGGAAATTTATACATCCACACACAGCAGTTACTTTTGGCCTTATAACCCAGTTTATATATTGATGCAAAGTTGTTAATATTACTTCAGATACTTCTGCTTTATACACAAAAAAATTTGACAATTGCACTCTATTTCAATTACCTGCCTCACCTTATAAAACATTACCTTTTTCTCTAGAAGAATCAGTTTAAAAAGGATCAAAACCTGAAAAAAACACAAAAAGAAAAAAACAGCGAGTGAACCAGTGCCATTTATCAAAAATACTGTTCAAGCATAATCTCTTATTCAAGGTTTCATGTTAATCACTGCATGGCTGTTCAAATGATCAAATACATTTGACCAGTGAAAACAAGTGTTTCAATACCCTTTCTCCACCTGAGCACACATTTAAAAATAGCATGAGATGCACAAAAATAAAGCCCTCCACAAACAAGAACTGTGTAATTTGAATCACACACAGCTTATCAGAAAGAACATGTTGTGCAATTACAGAATTTTAAAAAGCAGCAAACTGCACAAACATAACAGAGTTTCTCCACAGAAACACTGAAAAGAATCCAGCAAGATACCAAGAACAGCATTCGCCTCACCTAATGTTAGGCATCTACAGATGAGACATCTAGACCAGAAGTGGCGCTCTACACTCAAGGGAAAACACAGACACTTCTGGGACATGACTGGCAGACAAGTTAAACAAGCATCAGTTCTACCTTAAAAATCTACTGAGCAGGGGCAAGAACACCATGAAATCCAGACTCTCAAATTTGTTTCTTTGATGCATCTCAGTTAATTAAAAGATTCTAAATGCTATTTGTACCTTAGCTATAGGACACAAAATCAATTTCAATAGTCAACAGGAAAAAGGAGAACTGCAATTCCCCTCAGGTTCTATAATGGCACAAGCTACAAAAATTACAAGATATGGGGAAAAATGCTCCAGGTTGTGTCTGCACAGACTTTAGCAATATTCTTCATCAGATGAGAAATAGAAGCACAAACCCAGAAATCTCCAGGAATCCCTCAGACTGACACAACTCCTCAGTCTGGAACTTGGTTTCACGGCAGTGATGCAAGTGGAAGAGGAAGGAAAATCAAGAGGCTGTAACCATAAGCACTTAGGAAACAGTTGCCTTATTTCTAGCTCAGGTATGTCCAGACATGTTTATTTTTCTGTTCCTCACAAAGAATTTTACTCCCTAAAATAAGTGTCCTCTATGTATCTAGCAGAGAATGCCTACCTTGTGTCTGAAGTGGAGAACAAGATCCCGAGGAGACAGACCTGAGACAGCAAAAAGAGAGCAATTATTACAGTTTAATAGCTAGTAGAGATACTAACTTACTTCTTGTCACCATTTTTCAGCAGGAAGGACATACCCATTACGGATTCTATGTGAATCTGGTTATTCCAGTAGCAGAACTCCTAAAAAATTCTTTCTTTTGAACAGGAGCAAGCGTTAGATCAACAATGGAGACAGTAATAATGTGAATAGCTGTGCTCTGAGTTAACTCCTGTTGGGTATCACACAGCAGTAGGGAAACACTGAAGTAAATACTACACTGTGCATTCAGAAAACACAGGGAAGAGACAGAATCAGGGAGCACATATCCCAACTAACAGGCAGATGAAAACTTGGGCACCCTACACCACCAAATAGTTCAATGTAAAAATTAAGAAGGTACTGTTTCCCAAAAGCAGACAAGCAGTTACTAGTCAGACTTTTGGGTCAAGAACTAACATGGCTTTCAACAGACAACTAACTGCTATTATGAAAGCAACACTACATTTACATTTATTTAAATCTATTAATAAAGAAATGCAGGCACACAGACCTCCAGTGCTTTATCTGTTAATGCACATAAACAAATTAGCTCAGGACAGACATGTGTTCTTTAGTGTAACATTATCTCTGCTGCTTGTACAAAACAAGTCACTTACCAAGATAAACTTGTGACCCTTCCAGCAAAGTACTGCCCAAGGAACTATTCATATGATCATAAAGTTCCTGTAAAAGTTTGAACAAAGGTACCAAACACTCAGAAGCTGTTATTAGCACATGGTCACGCAAAATCCAGAATAAATAAAATTCACTTATTCAAGGATTTCAATGGCTTATTCCAGAAAAAAAGTAAGATTTTACTAATGGAGTCGACAGAGATACAGGCTGACAATCACACTCTGGCATTTCATTACAAATCAGAAAGTTGACCCTCTGTCAGTACATTTAGTTCACATTAAGGTATTACAAAAACTGAATAACGTAAACAAAGGGAATATTCCAGTGCTCATTAAAAACACTGAGGTTTGTAGCCATGCACTGAGGACTTTGTTCCACGTGGTCATTACTGCAAAGTTACCTTTAGAATTGAAATTTGTGAGAAGTCTTTTTCTTCAAAATACGCGTGTGTAATGAGCTGCAGCTTCGCCTGAAGTAACCCATACAAAGGCTTGGAAGAAAAACAAGCATAAAAGCAAGTGAATAAAACTACCCAGTCATTCATTTTGAACTTTTATCTTCTCCCATGCTTATCTTGCAATACTGACACATTATTACAGAGTTCATGGATGAGCAGTCCTCAGTGGTTCTCAGCATTTTTATCCTGTGCTCATGTTAAATGATGATAATTCCATTTTATTTCCACTTGCATGTACTAAATCATCACTGAACATCTGCCTGGCAAAGTACTTTTCTGCTTTAACTGCTCAACTGCTCATACAGACCAGTAATAGTTCTTTTTTCAGCTTTAAGCACAAAAAGAATTTCTGTTCCCTGCCTGCTGATCAGCAGCTTTTGCTCAATAGGTAGAAATGTTTCCTCAAAACACGAGCATGCTCTATGTGTGACTATCCTGAAACCTCCTTCACAGTCACTCTCTCCAGTTACTATCCTAGATGATCTCTGAGGTTCCTTCCAACCCTATAATCATTCTATGATTTTACTGGCCAAACCCTCCAATCCCACCACATGAAATAGAGTTAGTGGCACTTAAGAAGACTCAAAAGTGCAAATAGATATGCTCATCCCTGATGACAGGCAGACACTCTTTCAATTACTCTCACAAGGAGATACAATCCAAGGCAGCTCACTCCAATGCCACAGCCTTTTGATTCAGTTTTAGTTTAGGATTTTGTTACCCTCCACAATGACCAGGAGATATTTGAAGCCCAGTGTTCCAAATAAGAACATGGAAGAACAATAATTGTTATTGTCACCTGCAAGTGCTTTGGGAGTTGAACAGACATTCTTACCAGCTGACTGAGAACGCAGACACTCTTCTGTACTGTCTCCCGGGTGATGTCTGCCTGCCGTACTTTTAGTGCCTAAGAAATAGAAGTATGACAGCATTTTTACACACACACATTTCCAAAAGAATTCTTTCACAAGTCTAGTTGTCACATACATGTTTAAACAAAATTCTAAAACTGGTTACCTTCAATGGCTGAATATATAAACCATGAATATAATCAAGGTATGAGTAACACTGTAACAGACTATATAAATGAGTCTTGACTCGAACCCACATGACACCCCACTGGCATTTCACTGGAAAAGGAAGTGATTTTTAAGGAAATTCACTATAACGTCTCAATTCTAAGTGCACAGATCATCCTACCATTACTACTTTTGAAAATATGGGCTGATTTTAGTAGCTCAAGGACAGAATTTTGTCACGGTGATCAGGTGCTCCCCTCTATTTTTCAGCTTTTCTGGTGTAAATTCAGTATCAGTAAAGCAGCTGCCATTAATGGGGAGAATCTGGTCTACTCTGCAAGAGTACTTTTGGCAAAGGATGTAGTTGAAGACAAACATCCCTACACTTGCATGGTCAGATCCCAGGAAATACTCAAATTCCTCATGGTCATACACTGGAGAAATTTCAGCTTTTTCCACCCAAGAGGCTCCTTCCTGGAAACAAGACTTGTCCACCTGACAGAGGGTCAGGTGCATTCTGCTCCTTGCTGCTGATGGCTGGATTAGCTCTCAAGAAACAAAATAAATTTTCCAATTGCCTTGAACATTTCAAAAGATCACAGTATGCCTGCTGATGTAAGGGAAAGAATAGTTCTCAAGTTCTGTAGCTACCTACTGTGCATATTTTTACAGACTTTTAGTGTAAGCCAGTCATGCAGTTTGACTGATAGTGTAATGCAAGCCACTGAATTTTAGGGTTGCTAATGCACCAAGCCTACTGTTTAATTACTATAATTAATTCACAGCTTGGAGAGTTACCTTTGCTTCAATCTGCCTGTAGCAAGAGACGCCATATACTGTGGTTCGGTCCCCACATCTTGGTGGCAAATGGAAAAACACAGTATCTGTGAAAAAAGAAAAGACCATAAATCACTAACAAGAATTCAGTATATTTATTTTCAGCATCACTTATTTATAAGAGGTTTACCACTGAAAATACTGATGCATGTATTTTCTGAGACTTAAAAAAGTCACCTCTAAAGCTATTCCTGGACCCAAATTAGTTCTTGCACTGCAAGGTGCTTTGTGGATGAATCTCCAGCTGTGCTAATACAGATATTCTGACAACAGCCTCATGTTTACCCAAACCAAGCTGCTATAAGCCAACTGATGGCTCCTCAGAAGCAGCTACTGGTAGCAGAGGAGCACCACTGAAACCTATAGACATGCTACTTTCCCAGTTCAGGGCAAAGGAGCAAAGGCAAGGCACTATGAGTCAAGGTGTACAACTGGAGTGTGATGCCATTAAGGAGGTAAATGCAATCAAGATAGGAAAAAAACACCCCAAACACTAAGGAGGACACACAGACTTGAAAGATCAGAGTAGTTGCTACCATTGCCAAAGGAGATATCCATGTACTACCAATACTCTAACAAAAATAATTTGGGAAACCTGGTTTTACAAATTACCTAAATCCAAAGTAAAACAGGACAGCTGTTTGCCTTTCAAAACATGAGTAAAATCTATTTTGAAACAAACTGTTAATTTTTTGTTTACTTCATAGTAACAAAATGAACAGCAGAGACAATCCCTTATGCATAATGTCCAAGAGAGAGAAGGACTGTTTATAACAAAATTTACTCCTTTGAACAGGTTTATATGATGGAGATCACCTAAGGTGTTAGACAGTCTCTAAGACTGTTTCCTGTACCCAGCCATTCTCTTTGCAAATATACAACTATCTGCCAGAATCAGTTTAAAACTCAAAAACCAGATGTCTAATAAAGCTATAGGAAATGTAACATAACTATTATCTGAAACTATTTGCCTATTTCAAGTTCATGTGTATTCTTGCCACAAAACAGGGGTATATAGATCAGTTTTGCTGCCAAATCCTTTTTTTCTTTTTCTTTACCAAAAAATACACATTGACAATCTCAGTGCAGCAACAAAAACGCTCAAAGTTGAACATTAACTGGGATGGTGCTGAGACAAAGAGCACAGGTAAATGCAGCTGCATATGCTCTTCCTAGCTTTGAATGTACCCTGCTTCTCATTATGTATTTAACAATGCAGAAATTCTACAAAAATTGTGACCCAGAGTGGAGTCAGAGAGACTCTTAATTGCTTCCAGGAAGGAGATTATTTTTCTACGGCTGTCTTCACGTCCAAACAGGGTCTTGGGAAGCTGGAGAATTAGGAAGATAAGTATATCAAGATAAAAAAAAATCTTATTCAAATCAGTGTTAAAGGGTTTCTGTGATTTTGCACTTTGAAGTGACTGCCTTGTTCACTGCTTTACAGAAAAAAAGATGAAACAACTCAACATGAATGTAAATGTCACAGTGATGAACAATTCTGCTGTCAAATAAACCAAGAAATAAATGCAATACTAAATAAAACATAAACTGCAGTGAGCTTGTTGGTAACTATATGACAAAGGGATATTTCTATCTTCATTCAGCTAACACATACACTAAAGCTTATGTCATTCTCCTGACATGAAATGACTTGCAAATCATTTCAAGAATCTTTAATAGAGTGGAGGCAAAAATCATAATTACTACATACATCACATAGCTGAATTTTACAATTTTATTTTTTCCTCAAAACTGGAGTAGCTTTTATTCAAAAGTTTATTCACCCTTTAAAGAACCTCTGAGAAAGGCAGCAGCCTTGCTTTGTGCTAGAACTATACACAATTGATATCCAACCCTTTAGTTTTTATTGACATCTGATTTATAGGAGGCACAGCTTTATGATCTATTTTTGCATTAAATTTTGAAGCAAGGCATTGTTGCCAATGTATTTTGCAACTCAAAAAGTGCAGGAAGTCTAATAGTAAAAACAATCATTGATCAGCTCTTCAGGGAACTGCATTTTTCTTTAGGTTGCAGTAGAAGTACATACATATAACTTTTCTCTCACATTTCTTACCTTCCTGATAGTTGTGAGCGCCATCTGGTAAGGCAAGGAATGGCAAGTACTTCCATTCCTCTGGCAAACTGTGGCTGTCATGTCCTTCTCCAGGCTTCAGGGGAGGATAGGAAAATTCAACCTAAACAAACAAACGAGAACAGGGGAGAGAAAAAGAGAGAATACATTATAGTTACCAAACATGCAAGCCTCTGTGATTCAGCCTAGCACCTTTCCTTTACCATTTGTATGAAACAAAGTTTTTCTTCCAGCTGGCATTCCTTGTCTCCTCCCTCAAAGCATCCACACATTGACTTATGTGGTCTGACAGGCCCTGGGCAGATTTGGCTTCTACACTGCTTCCATCCAGTCTAACTTCTTTTCCTCCAGAGAAATGAAAAAGACCTTGAAGCAGAAAACATCACCCAGGAGCTGCATCCCTTCCTCCTTCTCTGTGTGCACAGAGGCAGCAGCACATTCCACACCTGAAATGTCAACAGGGGTCACTGCTGGGGCACACACATCCTGAAATCAGAGTTGACTTCTCAGCCCCTCAAGTGCTCATGACTAGCAAATACTAGAACATGCAAACCTCCATGCTACCTTAGAGGCCATGGAATAATCTCAAAAACTATACTAACAACAAGATACTGTTTTTATGTATTTTTATGTCCCTGACTGACATTGGCCTGAAGTACCTTCTTTTCCCTTCCCCAAGAAATGCCATTTACCTCTTTTTCTTAGAAACAGGGACAACCTTTCCATTCCTTGCACTACACTACACATGTCTAGGATAGATCTCCACATTCAGCATCTTTACAGTATGTTTGTCTCTTCCTATGGAAACCCCTCTGGGTTTCCAGCCATGGCATTTCTTAAATTGCTGAATAAAATCTAAACACAAATTGATCAGTGAAAGAAATTGTTTATTGAAATTGTAGCTTCTCTTCCAGGACATTTAGTTATAAAATAGTGAGCTGTAAATGTACACATGGAAAACAAAAAAGCATGATGAAGCAAGAATACAGATAATCTTAACATTTGATATTAAAATAAAATAAAAACACCAAAACTGTAAAGGATGAGCATACCAAAAAAGAAATGGGAAATAAGAAAAGTGAAACTCTTCACTTTAACACAGGGTGTCGCTCTGTCTACAACCATTCCAACTCAAGAAAAAAGCATGAAGGACAAGAAAACATGACAAGAAATCAGTCTCGCTACTTGCTGTGTCAACTTTGTTTTCTTATTCCTCAATATGGTGGGTTGACTCTGCCTGGACATCAGGTTCCCATCAAAGCTGTTGTATTCCTCCCCTCCTCATTGGACAGGGGGGAGAAAATAGCAATGTAAGACTCATGGGTCTTGCATGAGGGCAGGGAGGGATCACTGGACAATTACCACCACAGGAAAAACAGATCTGACTTGGGGAAACTACTTTTTTATGAATCAAATCTGAGTAGGACAATAAGAAGTAAGTCCAAATCTTGAAAACTACTTCTCCTCACCCTGGGTTGGGTTAAGTCCCTCCTAGACAAAACTTTATTCCCAATTCCCCTCCTCCTCCCCCCACCAGTGCAGAGTGATTGAAAGGAGGTCTGTGCTCAGATGATCCATCACACATTTTCTCTGCTGCTGCTTCCTCCTCAGAGAGAGGACTCCTTCCCCTACTCCAGCATGGGGTCCCTCCCATGGCAGACTGTTCCTTGAACTTCTCCAACAGTCCTTCCTCCAGGCTGCAGTTCTCCTTCATGAACTGCTCCATCATAGGTCCCTTCCTCAGGGTGCAGCCCTTCAGGAGCAGACTCCAGCATGGGTGCCCCATGGTGTGACAAGTCCTGCCAGGAGCTTGCTCCAGCATGGGCTCGTCTCTCCATGGGTCCACAGGTCCTTCCAGACACTTGTTCCAGAACGGGCTCCCCACAGGGCCACAGTCTCCCTTGGGCTTCCACCTGCTCTGATATGTGGTTGTGTCCAGGCTGCAGGTGGATCTCTGTTCCCCCATGGACCTTCACAGAATGCAGATGATCTCTGCTCCCCCATGGATCTCCATGGAATGCAGATGATCTCTGCTTCCCCCCGGACCTCCACGGGCTGGAGGTGGATCTCTGCTCCCCTGTGAACCTCTATGAAATGCAGGTGGGTCTCTGCTCCCCTGTGAACCTCCACAGAGTACAGGTGGGTCTCTGCTCCCCCATGGACCTCCACGGGCTGCAGAGGCACAGCTGCCTCACCATGGTCTGCATCACACACTGCAGGGAATCCTCTACTCTGCACCTGGAGCACCTCCTCCCCCTCCTTCTCCACTGACCTTGGTGTAGGCAGGGTTGTTTCTCTCACATACTCTCAATTCTCTCTTCTCTGGCTGCAATTTGTTTCTGTGCAATAACTTTCTTTCCTTTTCAAATATCGTAATTAAATCCCAGAGGAGCTACCACCATCCATGATGGCCTGGGCCTTGGTTCTGGTTCTGCTGGACAAGGGGAAAGCTTTGGGCAGGCTCTCACAGAAGCCACTGCTGCAGCCCCCCTGCTACCAAAACCTGGCCGTGCCAGCCCAATTAACTTGTGTTATAAAACAGTTCTTGAAAATATACACAAAAAGATACAGGGTCTGGTGGAAGAACAAAACCCTGAGCTAAAGGTAAGTAACCCCCAAAGAACAATTACACAACGGAGTAGAAAAAAAAGACATGCAATAGAAAAAGGATTAATTTTGGTAAGGGAAGGAAGAAAGAATCCAGACCTGGAATTGTAAGTTAGCTATTAAGAATCCAGAGAATCTTTTAGAAAAACATGCCATTAATTAAAACAGAAGAGCATTTGCCTTCCAAATGAGAGAGAAACACGAGAAGTAGCATCCATACAAGAGGTAGTGAAAGTGTTTGCCATTTAGTACACATATACATCCCTGCTACCCTTTCCAAATCACAGATTACAAGAACAGATTATATATATTAAAATGTTAGAAGCTTCATGAAAATGTCTACAATATCATATCATTTGCTGCTGTTCAGATTCAAATGGGCTGGCTGAAAACACTGTTTACAGATTTATTACTGGACTCTTGCAGGAGGAGCAACTTCAGCAATAAATAACACACAGTTCCTAAGTTTTGAAACACAGTCATGTCCTCTATCCCTGCATGGCCAACAGAGAGGGATTCAGATTCATCCTCTGCAGGAGCTTCTTTCCATCAAATACTGAGGAAACCCTGAATGCCTCAGATTCCAGCAAATGCCTTCAAAGCATCACACCTGACAGGGAAATACTGCAGTTAAGGCTCTGACACATCGTTACTTCCAAGCGCTTACAGAACTATAATTGTATTTTGCATTCCCGACAAAATAATAAATCAGAAGACAAATTCAAAGGAAAGAAGAGTAGAACAAGTTAAGCTATATGAAAAACATGTATTCACTAAGGAACACTCCCTTCTAAAGTCCAAAATAAAGCAGAGAGATCTGGCTCCTGTGTTCTTTTGACAGCATGAAATTTGCTGAACTACTTTGTTCTAGCTCACAACATGCAATCACCACCTCAGCTGCTCTCAGACAATCCCAGCAGCAAGGATTTCTGCAGGCTCTGTCTGTTCCAAACTCAACAACCACAACAGGCACTCGTGACACTGATGATCATCTTGTTTTCAGTTAGTCTTCTTCTTTCAAACATGTGTTTTAACAACTTTCTGGTCACATGGGTGTGTATAAGGGAGAAGATCACAACACTCAGATAAAACAGAGCTAAGATTGCTTCAGTGGTCCTAAATAAAATACTTTACAGAAATACTTTATGATAGACCTGATTTACATCCTGACATACTATTCCTCCTTCCCACCAAGAGGATCCATAGAATCATAGAATGGATTGGGTTGGAAAAGACCTCAGAGATTATCAAGTCCAACCCTTGGTCCAACTCCAGTCCCTTTACCAGATCATGGCACTCAGTGCCATGGCCAATCTTACTTTAAAAACCTCCAGGGATGGGGAATCCACCCCCTTTCTGGGCAGCCCATTCCAATGCCTCATTACTCCCTCTGGAAAGAACTTTTTTCTGATCTCCAACTTAAATTTCCCCTGGCAGAGCTTGAGCCTGTGCCCCCTTGTCCTGTTGCTGAGTGCCTGGGATCCATGTATGAAGTACACTGGGTTCTAAGGAGGAATCACATTTGTGTAGTTTAACAGATTGCTGCTTGTAAAAGTACCACCAAAAGGATGGAAGTAACAAAGAAACAAGAAAAAGGACAAAACAAAAGCAAGGAGAGCATGCAATGCCCTGAAAGACTTTCTTCCATCCTTCCTCCAGCTTCAGAGTTCCCAGCAATGAGACAGTTTGACTTTTTCAAACTAAAGGAGAAGTCACTGCAGGTGGGATTCATGTCAGCTGACTGTATGGCAAAAAGCAGGATCTCCAAGGCAGTTTCCCTAAGGATTTTGCATAGTCAGGGAAAATGGACACCTACAGAGGATGATCCATCTGATATGTTTCTTTCCATCCTCTCTGAAGAGAGCTGGCTCAGATCTCGAGGTCTAACTTGCAGATGACTGAATTAATGCACATGAAACTCACCCTAACTGTTCCCCATCCTCTGGATGTTCTGCTTGATTTCTACAGCTCAGTTTGCAGACTTGCATCAATTGCATTTGGGAATCCTTTGCACAGAAAGAAACCATTACTTCTAAATGAATGTATTATAAGAACACTGAGCAGCCCTAAATAAATTTAAAAAAAAGCTGAAACCCCACAGTTCTTGAAAATCTTGGAACTGAGCAGTGCAAATCTGCAAAGTTGATAATAATGGAGGGATAGAGATTCTCTGTTCTATCACTTCTGAGATTTTGAACAGCTGGAGTCCAACTAAAAATCTTCTCTCAGCCTGTGTGTACAAACTGTGGAGTGTTCCTAGGGAAGGCAACTTAAAAATAAAAAGTTATTTTCTTCTCACCTTCTATTTTAAACCCAAGGCAAACCATGACAGGACAATGGGACTGCTGAAGAGACCTATCCCACACCTCTGTTCCTCCCTCTTCACAGAATGAAGAAAGAGGAGCTCAATTTTTAATAAAATATAATGGCTTTTAATGTAAAACCAAGCACATATGCATATGCTGCATAAATATGCACTTCAATTTCCCTGTTTGTCATTAATACATCCATATATATATGCATAAAAAAATGCCTGCAAATAAGAGAAACCTTTTAATAAAGCTCAGTAGTCAATAGGAACAGAGACATGCAAGTTCTCAGAGCTGACTGCCAGAGAAAATTTTACAGACTTTTGTCTCATCAATTGAATTAAACAAGACTCCTGAACAAAATGAAATCCAAATTCAAAGCTAAACTCCTTGGTGACTTCAAAATAAAGTACATAAAACATGAACTAGCATGGCCACACATTTCTTACTCTTCCAAGTGTCATGGATCTTCATTCCAGGGGGAAATATTGCTCACACCTGTCAAGGGGGCTTGATGGTAAAATGCTTTCTGCTTGTTCAGACTCTCATGTTCTGTGAGCACACAGCTCTTGATGGATTTCAGAGCTAAAATCAACACAGAATATTGTATTGGTATCTAGGGGAGAAATGATCTACACAAAGTACTTAAACTCTTGTGAATTACCAAGTTAAAATAATATATAATTTTTAAAAACTCCTTAAACTGAGCTACAACTGAATTTCTAAATCTGACATTTTTTATTTTTCTGCAATTCTTCTGCACTAACTAACCTTTTATATGCAGTTTGTATCTAATGTAGCAGTTTGGACATAAAGCACCTACAGATGCACAGTCCTGTCTTGTTTGTGGGGAAAAAAAATTCCAGGCAATCTGTTTTGGTTCCTTGTCTTTAAAGGCACTTCCTAGTCAGAATAAATTACTACACTTTCATTAACACACAGTAAGAAATGATGAGTGCAGGCAAGAACTTATATTTAATATATTTAGACTTAAATATTTATATTTAGACTTATATTTAATATATTTAGTGACTAACACAATAGCTTTTCTTTAAGAAAAATGCACTGATATTGTCTTGTACAAAACTACAAGTACACAATCACAAGAGAGGTTATAAAAGGACACTGATAAAAGAGACATTTCCAAAATACATGTGCATGTCCACCTAAACCATCACACTCAAACATTAGACAGGTAGTTGGCATTAATTTTTGGTGAACTTCTACTCAGGTAAGGTTGTTCTCCCCACCTGTGAAAGTGTTACAGTGTTAGCAATCACAGTAAGAGTATAATCCTCAGTGAGCTCTGAACAGTGATAATTTAAAATGTGCTGGCAAGTCAGTATAAACTCCCCATCCTCCCCACTTCATCTACTAGCACCTGCTGGAAATACTCCACTTACAAGTTAACCCCTCGTACTCAGCACAGTCACATTACAAGGTATTTTAGAAGATTTCCCCTCAGACTAGAAATGAAAAAACATCTGGACTCAACTAAGTTTTTCTCTTGGTACAATGGAGGGATGATTTAATAAAAAAAAATCTGAAATATTTATAATGACAGTGTTATTTTAAGGATGCTTTCAGTAAGTTGCAGGATCCAATTTATGGAGAGCAAACCCTTTCCATTCTCTGAACAATTGTTTTGATGTCATCTCCCATGGCTTGTACTCCACAAATAGGTAGGGTAATTGCTTCAAATGAAGAAAAGCAGACCAGCAAAACCCACTCACTGTATTCTTATTTAGAAAATCTTTTCCCTTTTTAAATCATTACAACATATTTATTTATGAGGACACCAACACTTCTGTATGGTGAGTATTGAGTTTAATGCTAAGCAGCAGTAACCAAAAAGCCCCAACAGATTAAAACTCCATCTTAAACTTGAGACCTGTTTTCAAACAAGTCACTATTTTTCAGTTGAAATAGGGATTTCTAAAACCACTTTTCTTGATTTATTAGTCCCAGCATAGCCAGACCCAGAGAAGACCAGCTCACTAATGATTTTATCTGAATCACCATAACAACTGCAGGACACAGCCAAGTGAAAATCTAAGAGCATTGTTTGTCTTTCAGCACTGAGAACAATTTATTATTTAAGTAACAATTTAATCAGATTTAAATGACAAATTTCTCCCACTGCTGTATGGCAGAACCAACAGATCAGGACCTACAAGAAGAAGAGGCCATTCACCAACAATGACACCCACAAGGACCTCAAACAGCAGATTTTTTTAATGTGTCATAGATTTATATAAATATGAATATTTGTAACAACTGTATAACACATGTGCATATTAATGTAAAATATATATCTGAAGAATAGATAGGATACAAATGTTTATAAATATATTTAAAAATCCACTACATACACACAGAGTAACAGTGAAAGAAATCCCTGTTTACAAAGAGGCAGAGCATGGTCTTTTCTGTCCTTTCAGTTCCTGAAACTGGAACTTCTTCACATTCCCATATTGCTAAAGCCACAGAGTGGCCACTTACACAAGTTCCAAGACACCATTACTATGGCTACAGATGCACACCACAACCATTCAAGTTTGCTTCATAAACTCTGACTAGGTTAGTAAAGTTCTGACTCCAATTACTTAGATTCTTAAGATAAAATAACCTAAAACACTGAAACCTTTATTTTCTAAGTCATGCTGGTGTGCATTCTAGACACTTTCCTAATATTTCGCACTTTACTTTCATAGTCATATAGTTCAAGTCCTACATAAATCCTGTGCTCTGGAACTTTGACTCATATGAGACTCCTCAAAGAAAGTACATAAAAAACAATCACCCCGCACTCCTTCCAGGAGAGGAACATAATTTATTGCAACCATTCCAGCCAAGACAGGACACCAAGACAGGACTTCACACTGGTACAGAAGGCAAGTTAGAATTCATTCAGGATGAACCTTTGAGAAGACACAAATTGCCAGAGAGAGCAGATTCCTTGATGAAACAAGACAGATGACTGCCCAGCACAGCAGTCAGGACAAACTGGGATCAGCAGCAGTCAATTTGTCACCCACGCAACCTGCTGCACCCCCCAGCTCTTAATGAACACACCAGCTGCAGGGACCGGTGGCACCTGCTATCCCCAGGGACAGCACCCAGACCTCATCACACACGAGACTCAGATCACAGAATCGATTGGGTTGGAAAAGTCCTCCAACCCTTGGTCCAACTCCAGTCCATTACCAGATCATGGCACTCAGTGCCACATCCAATCTCAGTTTAAAAAACTCCAGGGATGGTGAATCCACCCCCTTTGGCCATTCCAATGCCTCGTTACTCTCTCTGGAAAGAATTTTTTTCTGATATCCTTGTCCTATTGCTGACGGCCTGGGAGAAGAGACCAACCCCCACCTGGCTACAACTTCCCTTCAGGTAGTTCTAGACAGTGATGAGGTCACCTCTGAGCCTCCTCTTCTCCAGACTAAATACCCCCAGCTCCCTCAGCCTCTCACTATAGGACTTGTGCTCCAGTCCCCTCACCAGCCTTGTTTCTCTGGACCTGCTCCAGCCCTCAGTCTCTTTCCTGAACTGAGGGACCCAGAACTGAACACAACACTCAAGGTGTGGCCTCACCAACGCAGAGTACAGGGGAAGGGTCACTGCCCTGGTCCTGCTGGCCACGCTATTTTTGATCCAGGACAGGACCCCATTGGCCTTCTTGGCCAACTAGGCACACAGTTGGCTCGTGTTGAGCTTCCTATCAATCAGTCCCCCCAGGTCCCTTTTGCCTGGCTGCTCTCCAGCCACTCTGTGCCCAGCCTGGAGCGCTGCAGGGGGTTGTTGATGTGCATCCTTTCCCCAGCTCTGCTGCATGCCTGCATTATTCCCAGTAGGATGGAGCTGGTAACAAGCTGACAAATGGTACTGCAAAGCCAGCATTCCCTGGGAAAATGGATGACCAGGACAGCAGGCATGCTTTGAAGCACTTGCACTCATCAGGTTAGGAACAGCTACTGTGGGTAACTCATACAGCATCTACTGCTGAACTGGTGCAGTCCAAGTGAGCCATCCCCTTGTCTCAAGAACCAACAAGCATTCAGGCTCTTTACCATGGGATGCCTGATGGGCAGATGGCTCTTAGTGAATTTGCTCCTTTCTTACAAGTTTTAACATTAGATTTACCCCTGAGAGTGAGTCAATCTGGCTGACTACCAAATATGAGGCTGAGAAGCTACACAAACACAGTAACACAATGAAGTACAGAACATGCTCTGCCCTCAGTAACCCCAAGGAAGCAGTCCCACGTCCTGCCCCCCAGCATGTCAGAGCAGGCAAGAATCTTGCTTCCAAATCTTGTATCCACAGCTTTCTGAGAGAGCTTTTAGGACTAGCATTCTGCTCAGGGATATTAAATCAGGCACATATGGTCAAGTAAGGCAATATTAGGACAGGGAATACAAAACTGAGCTTTGCAAGCTCCAATATACTCCAGTTGGACTGACCTCTGTTTGGTGATTCTACAGCTTTGAACCTCCCTCTATTCTACATGAAGGTAAATTCTGTTGCTGCCTTCATACAAGTGCTGAGAGCCCAAGTTACTAATTGAAAACATTCTGAAACAGGCAGATGAAAGGTGCAGCAGAAGTACAGAAATACCTATTTTACCAATTCAACATTCATTCATTTACTAAGGAGAAAGGTCAAGATTGCTGGTGCAGAATGTTTAATCAACTACTCCGATGTTATGACACATACAAAGAACAGACAGACCATAAGACAACAGTTAACTATGATGACTATGGGAAGCATCACATAACTGCAAATGGGTATTTAGTAACCTTCTCTCAACTCACACACCAGGACAACTATGGAGAAAATATCCAGCATGGAATCCTTCAAAAAAATACTTTACTTCCTGGGCAGGGCTTCACAGAATCAGCTGCAAGATTATCAAAGCATGGGGCTCTTTAAAGCTTGAAAAACTAAACAAAGAAACAAACAAAAATCAACCATACCCGGGAGTACTTGAACAATGAACACTAAATACCAAGTAAGTGGATTACATAGACATGCAAATAGTGGAACTCATCATTAACTCTACACAAGAGATCAGAATCTGTGGCACTGTTGACAGTACACTGTACTCACCAATGCATTGTGTACTTAAAATGATCAGCATCTCATGCAATTTGAGTAGCGTGTCTAATAAAACCTACAAGCTTCTTTCAAAGTTACAACCTGTTGAACATAATCAAATCCATGTATTTTAGATTAAAGACTAATCTTTGTTTCTCGATGTATACTATGATTACTTTCATCGGGAGATTTCACGCTCATAACAGTCCTTTAAAGTGCTTTAATACTGTTACAAGAAGGGAACAAAACCAAAGGAATTGTGCTAATGTTTACAGGTTATCATCAACAAAAACAGGAACAAAGTATTTTAGCTTGATTCCAGCCTAGTTCCTTTTCAAGTTATTTTTGTTTCTGTTGTTCCTTTAAAAAGATTATGTTTAATCACAAGATTACCTACTGCACAATACCTGCCTACCGTGCTCCTCCAAAACCAAAACACAAGGACTTCAAAGACAAAAACCCATACACTTCACTTGAATGTTTAAGCACATGTAAGAGAAATACAACACTACTGGGGTGACAAATATCAAAAAGAGAAGAAAGTAATTCTCCACTAAATCAAAGTCTTAGAAGAGAGACAGCAAACAAAATGGGGACTGCGACAAGCTAGAAGTGTTCCCCTGAAAATTCCTGCCTGTGGAACCTACTGAAGAGAACAACTTCAGTACTTCCCTCTTGAAAAGAAGCGCTACAATCAAGGGCACAGGAGACCTGGAAATGTAGGCAGCTCTCCAAACTGTTGATAAAAAGTGCACATTGACCTTGCTCATTCCTTGGACATCTCCTAATTCTGTAAAGTCATGCCAAACTTGCCAGCATTTCTGCTTGAAGACACATGCTCCCTAGGCATAAGTAAAAAAGGTCATGTGCACAGACAGACATGTTCTGATTTCTGCAGATCATAACAAGCACTACCTTCCAGAGCCCAAGTACTGGAAGCTCTCAAAAGATGAGCACATACACAGCTCAGGAAGGGAAGAAGACTTTAAAGGGCATTCTTACCTCTCAAAGATCATATTCAGGCTCTCAAACCTGGGTATCAGCTGTGTGATTCCTAGTCTTAGATTTCCTTTGCATGCCAGAAAAAACCCTCTGGTGAGGCAAGATGGGGGGATTGATCTTCAGGCACAGTCCACACAAAAACAGTCCCACACAGACAAGCAACTCAGACACTGCTTTGGAGGAAGCAAACAGCACACTTAGAATAAAAATTATAAGTACCTTGAAGATCCTTAGGACAAACTTCAGGATTCCAGGGGAATTCCAGGGGAGTATGCCTTTCAGTATATACCATAGTACACTCCCACGCCTGTGGGAGTTTGAAATGCCACCCTCCACAGGGGTACAGAGAAGGGGGTCAGGAGACACTGCTGATATTTTACAGACCAAGGATCCCAAACAAACAAGTGACCAGCAGTGTGAGCAGTCCAGGGTGCATACAGCACTTCCACACTTTCCACAATTTCATTTTTTCCCACAATACATAAGACATGTGTATGTTAAAGAAAGTCAAGAGCAATGTGGAATAATTTCAAGGCCTTGAAAGGATACATGAGACAATGGTCACCCACTGCACGAGGCCAGCAGAGATGTGCCCAGCTGCTCAGGACAGGGTGCAGAAGAGCTGGGCCTTGCCCCACATGAGTGAGGTTGTGGGTGGCCTGACTGGTGGTGACACAGGGCCCAAGTTTACTCAGATGTAATTAGCCTTGAAGCCTCACAGCATCAGGAGAGGGTGGAGATTGTTGTGGCAGGTCAGGCAGTACAGTAGCAAAGGGACCATGTACATCTCAGCAACCAGCCAGGGGGATTACAGGGACTCGTGCCCAGATCTCTTACCTGCAATTTTTTCCAGCTATGCTGAAATTTTTTCCTCCTCTCCTTTACAAATACATCAGTTCTCTTTTTAACTTTGCCTTCAAAATGAATTATTTCTAGAGTACTTGAGATATTTTAAGCCTTCCTACACCCTCAGAGACTATCATCTCTCTGCCTCCCCATGTAAATAAAGCCTGGAGGCAGAGCTCAAATGAGGATCACAGCACACAAGATCACTGCTGGGAACTGCACGTCAGGACTTCCAGTCTTCTACCTTCACCATAAAACAAAGGTCTTTCCCTCAATTTTTCAGCACAACCTTCATCTGCTAGTCAAGCTCTGTTCAGGTTACATTTTTGCTAAAGAACTCTATTAACAGGTAGATAAGGACTTTCCACACAACTTGACTCTTTCAAAAATGAAAGTGTTGTAAGGCAGATTAGGTGCTTTATCGCTCACTTGTAATGAGAAAAAAGCATTTCATGATTTGGGGAAAAAACCAATCCTCTCCCTTTATTTGCGCTGAAATCACTACTACAGTTCCTCAGAACTACTGAGGAATTTGTTATCAGCCACTCCAGAAGAAAGGCACAAACAGCACTGAAAGCCAAGTCTTACCACCCTGTACTGAAGCAGGAGATCAAGAGAACATAACAAGAGTCAGGGAGCAGGACCAGTAACCAGCTCATAACTTACTGTATCAATAACCTGCTCATAACTTACTGGATCAGTAACCTGCCCATAACTTACTGGATCAGTAACCTGCTCATAACCTACTGTATCAGTAACCTGCTCATAACTTACTGGATCAGTAAGTAATGAGCTGAGCAGCTACAAACACTCAGAAAGACATAACAACATTTCTGTGGCAGGTTTCCCCTATTATCCCTTTATGTCCTGATGCTTTTGCATCTTGAGTCCTGTAGAGCCTCAGGAAAGTGCAGAAACTCCTAGCACACCACAACTGCATGATTTACATTAATGGACAAGAGTTTGAGCAACTACTTATAAAGCAGGAATGTGTTTGCTGTTCCTTTTTTCCTGAGGCCACTCCTCTAATCCATAGCAAAGAGGGATCGAAACTCCAACTTTTAATGTTTGTAATTTCATTTTAGATGAACGAAACCCACGATCAGATGAATAAGTACTGCGCATGAGCTCTGCCCACTGCAGGATATTTACTATTTAATGACTCACAGGGGAGGGTTCCCATAACAAGTCAGCTAGCATGTACAGAGGCAAGAAAGCAGCCAGAGTGCCTGCTTCCTGCCATTTGCCATTCCCTTAATGGAGCTGCTGAAAGCATGTCAAATACTAGGTGGACCTTGTAGTTTGCAGCCAAGTTTTCTCTCCCATTGTCTGAGCACTCTGCCATAACTCCCTCTAACCCTCGGCAAAGAGAGACAGGAACCAGCACTTTTATCTTGTTGAATTCATAGTCCAACTCAGTAACGAAGAGGGCCAGGGCAGGAAGATGGCAACCTGCACATATAAACAAACCAAAGCCTGCAGCCTCTACAAAAGCTCACTCCATGCTTGCTAGAGGAAACTCCTCCCAGTGTGCTCGGGAGTTTTATTGCTGCTTTCAGACAGCACAACGCCTTCACCACAGTCAGTGGCAGCGCCAAGTTTTTAATGATTTCCCATAAAACTGCATCCCCAGAATAAACAATACACACATGGTAAGATTTCACTGACTCTTATTTAGCAAAAAGATCTCCAGTTCAACAGCCAACCCTTGGAAGGAGCATGTGGAACAATCATGACACTGGTGTTCTCAATTCAAAGGCTCACAGAAACAGATTCCCTGACTCTCCTTCACTTTCAGAAGCAAATGCACATGGATTGTTTTTCAAGTCTGGAAGAAAAAAAAAACATTTCCAAACTGTACATCGAAGCCTTTGCTGTGTAGGTTCAATTCTTCTTATTCTCTAAGTCAATCAACAGGAAGAGCCGCATATTTCAGATAATGAAGCTTCAGAGGGAAGGTCAGCTAATGAAAGACTCAAGAACTCTGTCAAAAATCCTAACTCAACATGCATTTCCTAGTCAGACTACAGAGAAACGAGAAAGAAACACAGAAACCGAAAGGAGTCTCCTCAGGCAAACCAGACCAACTCCTGTTAGGGCAGGCAGGCTGGGTCTATGGTCTCTCTATCTTAAGCTCCCCAAACTCACTCTGAATGACCCCCATTTGAACATTGCTTTTGACCTTTGCTTTTCTGCACCTCGCAGTTTCACACAGACAATCTGCAGCACAACCACAAACGGTTCACACCCACTTGCTCCTGTGCCAACACTGTCATTTAGATTAAACTGCTATTTTTGCCTCCTCATTTTTCACTTTCCAACAGCCTCTTGGAATGCACTTGCATGTAACAGTGTTTCAATGAATACTTCAAAGGCCATTATCAATACTTCAAAAGACATTGAGAGCAGCTCTGTGGAGAAGGACTTGGGGGTGATGGGTGATGCAAACTTCAACATGAGCTGGCAGAGTGCACTCACAGCCCTGAAATCAACCAAATCCTGGGCTGCATCAAAAGCAGCACGGCCAGCAGGGCAAGGGAGGGGATTCTGCCTCCCTGCTCTGTTGTCTTGAGCCCCCAGCTGGAGTTTTGTGTACATTTCTGGTGTACCCAACACAAGCAGGACATGGAGCTGTTGGACCAAGTCCAGAGGAGGGCCATGAAGTTGGTAAGGGGACTAGAGCACCTCCCCTATGAAGACAGGCTGAGAAAGATGGGCTGTTCAGCCTGGAGAAAAACAGGTTGTATGAAGACCTCATAGCAACCTTCTGGTATCTGAAGGGAGGGGGCCGACCACAAGAGAGACTCTCCACCAGGAACTGTAGTGTTAGGACAAGGAGTAACGGGTTCAAACTAAAGAGGAGAATTTTACATTATATATACAGAAGAAATTCTTTCCTGTGAGGGTGGTGAGGCACTGAACAGGTTATCCAGAGCAGCTGTGGGTGCCCCATCCCTGGCAGTGTTCAAGGCCAGGCTGGGCGTGGCTCTGAACAACCTGGTCTAGTGAAAGGTGACCCTGCCCATAGCAGGGAAGTTGGAAGTAGATGATCTTTAAAGTCCCTTACAACCCCAACCATTCTGTGATTCTAAACATGATGATGATAAACAGGAGTCCCAGACTGCCACTTTCAAGAGACTCTTTGTAACCCCTTGCTGGTCTTTTCCTTGTGTCAGTGTACCTGTCTTCTACAGCTATCCACTTACAGAACCTGTAAACCAACCACTTCAAAAGCAACCCCCCAAAACAAGGCTTGCTTTTCGGTCACCTCACTTCCCCATTTCAGCTTACCACACAACTGCCTCTGCTTTCCAGTTGTGAAGTGGCAGGAGAGGAAAAGGGAAGAATGTTCCTGTATTCACAGAGGTGAGTACAGCCTCAAAATCCATTTTGTTAGCCTACCTAGTCAAGCTCTTCTATATTCTTCTCAAATACAGACTGTGCACGGACTATCTCATCCAGTGCTGGAAGTGACAGAGAGGATCCACATCCACTGTTCTGAAAGGTGGACCACAATTTGTTTGCATCAATAAACATATTCTTACATGATGGGATTATACTGTCACTCCTTCCTTCAAATCACACCACTTCTGTAACTTATCCTTGACCATACGTGGTCTCTTCTCCTCCAGAAGTTTTCTTGTGTCATTTCCCAAGCTTATACTGTTATTATTCATTCCAATTGCACAGCCTCATAATGCACCCTGTTTCTATCACTCTAGTATTCCTTATGGTCCAGCTCTTGCATGACATTCCAGTCTTCCTTTGTAACACTGATTCCTCAAGTTTGTTCATCAGACCTCAATTTTATCATGCAAACAGCACCACTTTCAGTCTTGAGAAACACCCCTTGCAAACACCTTTCAAACCAATAGTTCCTCTTCTGACTCAAATCCATTGCTGCTTCCTCTTTTTCACACTACACTTTACCGGGTACTTACATTAATTCTCCTGTACCTCCACCTTCAAAAAACGAGGTGACCATTATCAAGTTCCTGGCAGATCAGAGTTACTCTGTTTATTTCACAGATGGAAAGAATACAAAAGATGCAGGTCCGTCAGGCGTGATCCACCTTTAGGGAATGCACACAGGGCTCAGTTCCTTAGTTTCATGTTATTAATTAATCGTTTCCTTCAAAAATTCTCTAGAGTCTTGCATGCTACTGATGTCAAACTCAGTAGGCTACAGCTGCACAGCTCCCTGTCTCCAGCTCTTTCAGGAAACATTTTCCATAGTTCAGTAACAAATCTGCTAAGTCAGAGGTAGAATATATTTAGAATTAGATTTCTGGTTAGATCTCCCTTAGGAAGCCTGGCTGTCTGTGGCTCTACCAACTGCCACAGTTCTTCCTGTCACAGCTACCCTGTCCCCTGCACAAATTGCCATTGTCTCCAACATCTCCAGGTCGTTTCTTGAGATACTTAAAGACAGTTTCCATTCCAAGGTATTACAATCCAATTTCTGACAACATCCTAAAGTGTACTTATAAAACATTTTACTGGCAACAAAATAAAATTCGCTGCTCCTAATTTATACTTTGGGGTTTTGTTTCTTTTCTTTTAATTTCTTTTGGTTTTCCTTTTTTTTTGTTTTGTTTTTGCTTTGGATCATCACTGATTAATGTACAGGAAAAGAAATACAGGCCCCCAAAGAACATAAGCAACAAAAGCCACCTCTGCTTTTGCCTCCAGCCTAGGCCTTTCCAAGAGGTCAACTAAAAGCTGAGGGCAAAACCACGCTCTTCCTCCTACAATCACCCAACAAATGCTCACCTGCTAACAGTCTTTGACAAGAAAGTGCCTGAAAAATATCTCAAACCTTGCAACCTAGGTAATCTAATTACTTCACAGGAACTGATCCTGTGAACATCCATATCTGAACAGCCCGCAGACACCTTGAGGAGAAAGGATGCGTTACAACACCAAGCACATCGTTCAGACGTGAGACTGAAGAACACACACTCCGAGTCACTGCACTCCAAACTGTTGGTATGAGGAATTGTTACATGTTACCACGCTGTGCTTGTTTTGTTCACTGAGGCGTTACTTGCATTCTCAGCTACCTGGTGTGAAATGTGTTCGTGTCACATCAACTCTCCCATAACAATAAACATCACATTCAGTAGTGTTTTGGCAATTTTGGTAAAGACTAGGAATGCTCCACAGAAAGACTCACTGGAAATCCAACATTACATCCACTTGCTCCTGTCCCTCAGTTCAGGAAAGATATTGAGGGGCTGGAGCAGGTCCAGAGAAGAGCAACAAGGCTGATGAAGGAACTGGAGCACAAGTCCTGTGGGGAGAGGCTGAGGGAGCTGAGGGTGTTTAGCCTGGAGAAGAGGAGGCTCAGAGGTGACCTCAGCACTGTCTAGAACTACCTGAAGGGAAGTTGTAGCCAGGTGGGGGTTGGTCTCTTCTCCCAGGCACTCAGCAATAGGACAAGGGGGCACAGACTCAAGCTCTGCCAGGGGAAATTGAAGTTGGAGATCAGAAAAAAATTCTTTCCAGAGAGAGTAATCAGGCATTGGAATGGGCTGCCCAGAGAGGTGGTGGATTCCCCTTCCCTGGAGGTTTTTAAACTGAGATTGGACATGGCACTGAGTGCCATGATCTGGTAAAGGGACTGGAGTTGGACCAAGGGTTGGATTTGATGATCTCAGAGGTCTTTTCCAACCCAAACGATTCTATGATTCTGTCACAGCAAAGCACTTGCATGTGCAGCCCAGCTGGGCAACTGCACCGCTGCCTCAAGGGTTAAGAAAAAGAAACTAAGAGCATAAAATACCTGTGAAACACATAACATAAAATCCTTCTACCTTGCAGGCCCCACAAAGCAGTCAGGCATTTATTTGAAGAAGGACTAACAAATTATGGTTACTGCTGTAAATGACAGCTGGTGCTTCTTACACAAAGTATTACCCATGAGTAATAGAAGAACTGTGGGGCTGAGTTTCATTGCTATTTGTTACCTATGCACAAAGAATGAAAATTCCTTTAGGAAAATTCTGACTGAGACTTCTCCAAGAGCTTTCATAGCAACTCTTACTTTGCTTTCTTTCTCATAAATACAGTGTGAGCTGTGAAAACCACAGAGATGATGTCAACCAGTTAGTTTTCCTAGACAAGACTGATGTCAGTTCAACATTTTTATTCCTTTAGCAGGAAAGAGAATTTCAGGACAAAAAAATCCCCACCTAATAATCTACTCAGAGAAGCCATTATCCAGTAGTATCACTGAGATGCCTCTGTAATGCATAATCCATATCAGTAACAGTGATGCCAGACTGCATTTTCCTGAATGAGCTGAGAATGAACCATAAACACTCCCATGCATCTTTTGGGGGTTATCTCATTACTGCAGGAGATAATGGCCAATACTGCATATACTTTTGTTTTTTGAAATTATACTAAACAGTCAGTTACAGGCTAAAACTAGTAAGAAATCATTCACTTGCCAGAAGGATTGGATGTGACAGACAAAGATAACTTAAACCCGGGGCAGACTCGCCTCTGGGGCTGTTTGGTGGGAGATCACAGAATCACAGAATCGATTGTGTTGGAAAAGACCTCCAAGATCATCAAGTCCAACCCTTGGTCCAACTCCAGTCTCTTTAACAGATCATGGCACTCAGTGCCACGTCCAATCTCAGTTTAAAAACCTCCAGGGAAGGGGAATCCACCACCTCTCTGGGCAGGCCATTCCAATGCCTGGTTGCTCTCTCCGGAAAGAATTTTTTTCTGATATCCAACTTAAATCTCCCCTGGCAAAGCTTAAGCCCGTGGCCCCTTGTCCTATTGCTGAGTGCCTGGAAGATGCACCTGCGAGGGCTCAGCTGGAAGGCAGGACGGTAGATCCGAGCACCATTTGCTGATTTCTCTCCCAGCACCATTTGCCGGTTTCTCTCCCAGCACCGCCTGCCTGGAGTTCTGTCCGCGCTCCTGCGGCCCCGGCAGCCCCTCCCGGTGGGAGCGCCCGGACCGGGCGGGCACGGACGCAGCTCCACAGCCACGACCTGCCCGGGGCGGACCCGGCCCAGCCCATCGAACCCCCCGCCGGCTCCCACCTCTCCTGCACCAACCCCGAGCCCCGCGGACCCTCCGGCCCCACCACCGCGGCCCTCCCGCAGCACCTCTGGGAGGGTTCAGCGCAGGGCAGAGCGGCAGCCCTCCCGCTCACCTGGCAGCCCTTCTTGTGATGGAAACCCACCACCACGATGTGCAGCACCGGGCCGCGCTTCTCCATGGAGCAGCCCGGCGATGGCCGCGCCGGAGGGAGGAAGGGAGGGAAGGAGGGAGGGAGGGATGCCGCCCTGCCCGGCCCTCGCTCCGCCTCCCGCCCCGGCCGCCTGAACGGGGCGGGGAATGCCCAGCAAAGGCACCGCCCCGGAGCGGTCTCGTCACACAGCCCTGCCCCACCACCGCCCCGGAGCGGTCTCGTCACACAGCCCGGCCCCAGCACCGCCCCGGAGAGGTCCCGTCACACAGCCCGGCCCCAGCACCGCCCCGGAGAGGTCCCGTCACACAGCCCGGCCTCAGCACCGCCCCGGAGCGGCCCCGGCCCACAGCCCGGCCCCGGCACCGGGGCGCTGCCGGGGCCGGGCTGTGGGCCGGGCATTCACGTCCCCGGAGCGGCCCCGGCCTCCTGCGCATCCCACAGCCCATCCCACAGCCCGGCCCCGCAGGGTTGATCCATCGGTAAGCATCGGTTGGTGTTAGTGCAAGGCTCAAAGGGCGCTCTGCGGGTTGTTTCGGTGCTGCGCTTTAGTCAGTGATGCCGTGAGAGACATCAAAAGCAGGACTCCGAGTAAAAGTCGTTTAATATCAGGCCTAGTGCCTGCAGGAATACATGATGGCATGAACGTGCACCCTAAGTTCTAGTTTCTATGGCTTTTATAATATGATCACTCCAATCATTACTTTACACATCTCTCGGTCCAGCCTCGGTCCCGTCCCTGTTCCACCCCCAGGAACTGGGTCTGGGGTCAGTGAGACCCTCTGCCTTCATCAGCACTCCTTCAGCACACAAAGGGCTCTTGGAGGTTTTCCAGTGTTCTGATTTCTGGGTCACTCTGCCCTGTGTTTATGTTTCATTCTGCAGGCCTTTCTGATAGTCTTCAGCTCTTTACCTTGAAGAGTGTCTAAACAAGACTAAATAACTAAAGGAATTTGAGCTACTGATAAATGGCAGGGGTTAGGATGTATAAACAATTAACTTAGGCTGCTAGAAATATCAGTATACTACATTTGCTTTTTACTACAGTTACAAGTACTTTTAAAAGCTATAAAAAAGAAAAAAACCCTTCAATATCATGAGATTAGTTGCTGAAGGTTAAACACGAGGAAAGATGAAGGGTTGTGCCCTCAGCACTGTTCTGCCTCCCAGAGGAGGAGGCTCAGGGGCACCTCATGGCTCTCCACAACACCCCAAAGGAGGCTGGAATGTGGTGGGGCCTCTCTCCTCTGCTGTGCATGCAGGGACGGACCAGAGGACATACCTTGAACTGAGCACGGGGGGTGCAGGCTTGGCCCAGGTGGCCAAGAAGGCCAATGGGATCCTGTCCTGTATCAAAAATAGCTTGGCCAGCAGGCCCAGGGCAGTGATCCTTCCCCTGTACTCTGTGTTGGTGAGGCCACACCTTGAGTGTTGTGTTCAGTTCTGGGCCCCTCAGTTCAGGAAAGATATTGAGGGGCTGGAGCAGGTCCAGAGAAGAGCAACAAGGCTGATGAAGGGACTGGAGCACAAGTCCTGTGGGGAGAGGCTGAGGGAGCTGGGGGTGTTTAGCCTGGAGAAGAGGAGGCTCAGAGGTGACCTCATCACTGTCTAGAACTACCTGAAGGGAAGTTGTAGCCAGGTGGGCGGTGGTCTCTTCTCCCAGGCACTCAGCAATAGGACAAGGGGGCACGGGCTTAAGCTCTGCCAGGGGAAATTTAAGTTGAAGATCAGAAAAAATTCTTTCCAGAGAGAGTAATCAGGCATTGGAATGGCCTGCCCAGAGAGGGGGTGGATTCACCATCCCTGGAGATTTTTAAACGGAGATTGGATGTGGCACTGAGTGCCATGATCTGTTAAAGAGACTGGAGTTGGACCAAGGGTTGGACTTGATGATCTCGGAGGTCTTTTCCAACCCAATCAATTCTATGATTAGCAGAGTGTTTCTCACTGTTGGGGTGGTGAGGCACTGGGGTGGGTTGCCCAAGGAGGTGGTGGGGTCACCATCCCCAGAGGTGTCACAAGGTGGATCCAGTGCTGGGAATGCCGTTTCGTGGTGCAGGGGTTACAGTGGAACTGCTGGGGCCAGAGATGCTCTGGATGGTCTCAGAGGTCTCTTGCAACCTTGAGGATTCTGTGATTCTCTAAACATGTGTCAGGATGCCCTAGAAAGAATCACAGAATAGAATTGATTAAGTTGGAAAAGACCTTCGAGATCATCAAATCCAACTCTTGGTCCAACTCCAGTCCCTTTACCAGATCATGGCACTCAGTGCCATGGCCAATCTTAGTTTAAAAACCTCTATGGATGGTGAATCCACCACCTCTCTGGGCAGGCCATTCCAATGCCTGATTACTCTCTCTGGAAAGAATTTTTTTCTGGTCTCCAACTTAAATTTCCCTTGGCAGAGCTTGAGTCTGTGCCCCCTTGTCCTATTGCTGAGTGCCTGGGAGAAGAGACCAACCCCCACCTGGCCAGAACTTCCCTTTAAGTAAAGAAAGAATGCAGGTCAAAGACTTGTCCAAGAGTGCAGGCAAATTTAGCATGAGAGGAAAAAAATTAAAAAATCTGTATCTTCCTGCACTCAGGCCTTGCTGAGTGCACTTCTCTTTAACCTTTATTATGATTCACTTCTAACTGCTTGACTCAACAGCATTTGGTAGAGACTGTACTCTTAATAATTAAGATTCTCTGTGGAAATTGGAGGAAGATAATCTTTTTGAAAGAACTATAAAATAATATTGCTAAAGAAAATCTCATCACTAACACAGTAACCAGAGGCTTGAATTATAACAATAAAGCATGTAATTACATATTGTTTCTCAGCTCCAGCAGACGTGCTGTTATAGAGAAACTGCACTGCAGGGAACACAGGATAAGCTACCAGGAAAAGTCCTTCTGGCAAGGGAATACTTTCTTACTAGTTTTAGGCTGTAACTGACTGTTTAGTACAATTTCAAAAAACAAAAATATATGTAATATTGGCCATTATCTCCTGCAGTAATGAGATAACCCCCAGAAGATGCATGGGAGTGTTTATGGTTCATTCTCAGCTCATTCAGGAAAATGCAGTCTGGCATCACTGTTACTGATATGGATTATGCATTACAGAGGCATCTCAGTGATACTACTGGATAATGGCTTCTCTGAGTAGATTATTAGGTGGGGATTTTTTTGTCCTGAAATTCTCTTTCCTGCTAAAGGAATAAAAATGTTGAACTGACATCAGTCTTGTCTAGGAAAACTAACTGGTTGACATCATCTGTGTGGTTTTCACAGCTCATAGTGTGTGTATTTATGAGAAGAAAGCAAAGTGAGAGTTGCTATGAAAGCTGTTGGAAAAGTCTCAGCCAGAATTTTCCTAAAGGAATTTTCTTTCTAAGTGCATAGGTAACAAATAGCAATGAAAACTCAGCCCCACAGTTCTTCTATTACTCATGGGTAATACTTTGTGTAAGAAGCACCAGCTGTCATTACAGCAGTAATCATAGTTTGTTAGTCCTTTTTCAATGCATAACAGCAATGCAGAGTTCTCTGCTTGGCTTATGTGCAATGACAGTTCCAGAGATGGATAAGCTTTCCCTGGGCAGTATGAGGGTTTATGTCTGGAAGTACCACATGAATGTCATTTCCAGTTCTGAGGCCAGACCTGGATGCCCTTCCCTGAGGAGTCACCTGCACCAGGGCCTCCTGCAAACATGTTCTGAGTCTCCTGTGCTGAATGCAGGCTGCACCTGTGACTTATGCTGTTTACTGAGGACAGATTTGGACAAGTCAGGCCCTGTCTGTCTCGAGAGCTGATCCAGACTGCTCAATTTTGATGGAAGTTGTTTCAGTTTCTCCTGATTTTGTCTGAAGGAAATAGAAATTAGGTTAGATATGCCACTAATACAGCTGCCTACTCAAAATCTCCTGTTAGTTCTAAATCAGTCACTGCTGCTTTTAGGGCCATTAATGAAAATACACTGAAGGCTCTATCAGTAAGATCAATACAATGTTGAGTAGTGCCAATTGCCTTCTAATGCTGCGAAAAGGGATCCCATTTTAACTCTTAAATTGTCAGAGAAGGGCAGTTTTCCCTTGGGGCCACTCAGCTCTGGAAAGTGCCTGGATGGAAACAGCTGCCCAAGCACAATAGCCCTCCTGCCTGTGTTTGTTCCAAACTGCCTTTCCCAGCTTGCTGCTTCTCAGTCTGTTACTCATTTACCTGCAACTCATCTGTGAGGGAATGAGGGCTATTTTGTGGTAGCCCGTGTTGCTGAATGGAGTTTCCTGCTCTGTCCCTGAGTGCAATAAAGCAAGGCAAGTGCTAAAAAAGACAGAACTGTTAGAACATGAAAATACGTGAGTAAGCAATGGAATAGTTTGGATTTTTTTGCTCTAAGCAGGTGAGATATGAGGAAGCAGATAAACGAAAAGCCCACAAACAACCCCCTCTAAACCAAACCAAAAAGCCCTAATGTTTTCCCTTATGTACAGGGCAAACTTGATAGGAAGTCGTTGAGGTGTGCCAAGATTTTCAGTCCAGTGTATTCCCTGGTTTATGGCAAGCCCTGGGCTCCAGTAACCTGTGCTGGATACCTGCCAGTCCACTCCATGGCTCCATGTGGGAGCAAACCAAACAGTGCTGTTGATTAAAACCAAGGGGTAAAAAAGTAGTTGGCACTCTGGCCTGCTCCTGACTGGCTGTGGGGCTAAAGAACGTAAAACCAGAGGAGTCAGGAGTTTAGTGTTAGTGCTTTAATTTTTGTGGTATTTCGGTGACACCATCCCTGGAAGTGTTCAGTGCCAGGTTGGAAGGGGCTTTGAGTAATCTGGTCTAGTGAAAGGTGTCAGGGACGCTTTAGACTAGATGATCTTTAAGGTCCCTTAAACCCTAAAACTTCTATGTTGTCCTGCCGACTTCAGCGGGATTAATCCCTGGCTCATGCTTTGCAAAGAAGCCTTTGGAAAAAAAAATCTTCACTGGTGTAAATAAACCTGGACTGTTGCCCATGGCGACCTCCCTACCGCTTCAGCAGCTCATTAATGTACAGCTGAGCCTGAAAAACGGCCCCTGGGCACGCCCGAAATCCAAGCGCAGCTGGAAACAATCCTGCGCCTTTATTTCCCGGGAAGCGCCCGCGCGGCCTTCCCGCGCCGCGCGGATCACGTGGGCGCGCCGTCGCCAATGGGCGCGCGCCGGGGGCGCTCGCGAGGCTTCCTGTCTCCATGGCAACGGCCGGCCCGCAGCTGCCCGAGCGCCGCCATGGTGAGTAGGGGTCGGCCCGCGCCGCATTCCCTGCCCGGCATTCCCTGCCCGTCCCGGCGGGTCTGGGCGCCGCCCACCCCTCCCGGCCACCCGTGACACCCCTGCCGAGACTCCTGTGGCATGGGGTGTGTGCGGGATGCGGCGCCCCATTGGCTTTGCGTGTCGGCGTGGCTGACTTGGAGATCATGAGTGGCCTGTGCTTTTGTGTTTATTTACTAGTTTAATTTGTTTTCTGTCTATAATGGACAGAAGCTTTTCACCTAAAAATCCCCCAGCAACAGCAAAGAAAACGTTAATTTAGCTTTCCATATGATCCCTCAGGGGATTGCAGCCACTGTGAGAGGGTGGTTTTATTTACTGCCGGTTTTATTCATTGCTGTTGCTGCCTCCTCGGCCGCCTTTAATTCCCGGGCAGTGGAGCCCTGTGCCCGGATGATGGATTGTCCGTCCCGGTGTCCCAGCACTGCCCTGCCACTGGCGCTTACCTGCGCAGGTGCATTGCTGAGGGCGAGGTGATCAGTCCCTGCTCTGGGTGAGCTGCGGCATCGCTGCCCTTCCCTGGCACGGCCACCCTGACCAAGTACAGCGGAGTGAGTGAAACGGGCTCGCCTGTGGTGGCAGCAGCTCTCCAGGGAATGTGGGGATAAACTCCCATTCACGCCCTGCTGTTCTTCCTTGTGGCTTGTGCTACTTGCATTAGCAAAGGTTATTCTTATATAGCTGTCCATGCCAACAGTCCTTCCTTTGAAATAGAGGCATGCATCTAAAATTGATTACTTCTTAATTTGCCCCGGGAATATTTGTCTCTGGGCAATAGGTTGTTGAGAAACAAATTCAGATTGTCGCCTAAGATTAAGATCTCCTTCTGTATCAAAAGCAGCATGGCCAGCAGGTCGAGGGAAGTCATTTCCCTCCCTACTCTGTTGTTATAAGACCCAAGATGGAATACTGTGTACAGTTCCAGTGCTCCCAACATAAGCAGGGCATGGAACTGTTGGAGCAAGTTCAGAGGAGGGCCATGAAGTTGACAAGAAGACTGGAGCACCTTCCCTACGAAGAAAGGCTGAGAAAGTTGAGGCTGTTCAGCCTGGAGAAGAGACGGGTGTGTGGAAACCTCATAGCAACCTTCCAGTATCTGAAAGGGGCCTACAGGGAGCCTGGAGATGGACTCTTCATCAGGAAACATAGTGACAGGACAAGGGGGAATGCATTCAAACTGAAAGAGAGCAGGTTTAGATTAGATATATGGAAGAAATTCTTTGCTGTGAGTGTGGTGAGGCACTGGCACAGGTTGCCCAGAGAAGCTGTGGGTGCCCCATCCCTGGCAGTGTTCAAGGCCAGGTGGGATGGGGTTCTGAGCAACCCGGTCTAGTGGGAGGTGTCCCTGCCCACGGTGGGGAATTTGGAACTAGATGAGCTTTAAGGTCCCTTCCTAATGCAAGCCACTCTGTGATTGTATGAGAAGTCTCAAGGTTCTACAAATGAACTAACAAAGAGTAGCATACTTTCCTGTGATTTTGTTGTTATTCTTGTTGTTGTTAGTACATCTATGAAAGATATATCATTCAGTTACATTGCATGTATCAACATGTAATACAAAGACAGATTTATCCAAGAGGTTCCTCTGCAGTCCTTCTGGTTCTGACCCTCTGATTGCCTCTGATTTAGATTTTGTGGGACTTGTTTGAGGCTACTGCTCACTTGAGCTCTTACGCCTGAGTACTGGTGTTGTTAAAGGGAGATCACACATGTGAGGTATACAGGGAAACACATACGAAAGTGTGGTTGTTTTTCAACATGCTAGTTACCATGATAACCCTGTGAAAGCAGGCACAGAAACTAGTCAGAAGGCAAGTATTCTCAGTACTTATGCTCCATTTTGCTTAGTGTATGTTTGCCTTTGTGCTTGTACCCTCCCCTGCAGGCAGAGCTGGGCCTTAACGAGCACCACCAGAACGAAGTGATCAGCTACATGCGCTTCGCTCGCTTCAAGCGCGGGCTGTGTCTCAAAACAGTGGATTCCTGTTTTCAGGACCTTAAGGACAGCAGGTACTCCGTGGGGTGGTTCTGAGCAAGAAGAAAGCAAAATATGCTAGCAACAGAGTGGGCTTTCAATACTTCATGGCTTTTCTCCATTTACATTTAGATTGTATGTTCTTACTGGGAAAGAACCAATAATTTTCCAAAAGTTACAAGTCAAGTGTGTTTAAAACTAAGTTGTTCAAATTCGTAAGAATTAACAGATATTGAAAGCATGACTTTGCTCTATGTCTTGCTTCTGATACCTAAATTTGATAGAAGGCTGTAGTTGAATGAATGTTTGTGATTGTAATGATATAAAGAGAAAATTCAAGTATAATAACCAATTAATGGTGCTATGGTCATCTAAAAACTACTGACAGTGGATGTTTGTAGAAGGATCTTGCATTATGTGAATTGTATCTGTGTAGTGAGATCTCATAACTGTGGAAGATTATTACCTTTATCTTACATGACTCACCTGAACTGCTCTGTTTAGACTTGTTGAAGAGACCTTCACAACTGATGAGGTGACAGACATGCTGGATGGACTGCAGAGTGTCGTTCACAGCGAAGTGGAGTCAGAGCTCATAAATACAACTTACACCAACGTTTTACTTCTGCGGCAGCTCTTCTCACAGGCTGAGAAATGGTACCTTAAGTTGCAGACAGACATCTCTGACCTGGAGAATCGGTAACATCTGCTGGACTGGGCAGAGTCCCTTTCAATAATAAGAAAACTTCAAAAGTGTTGACTATTGGCATTCTTTTCCTAATCATTGAAACCTATTCTTATAATATTCTATCAGTGAGAGGTTGGTTTCAAGGCTTCAATCTGTAAAAGCAGCAAGATACAAAAATAATTTCAAACTTGTCAGCAAGATGTTTTTATTGGTAATATTCTTACTTGAATGAATCAGTTAAAGGCAAGTCATTGGATTTGAATGAAAAGCTTCTGTCTGGTTAGATTGTATTTTAATCAAGGATTCAAATCAAGAATCTTACACGCATATACCAAACCATTGCATCTGTTGGGTTCATGGTATTTGCATAGGACTTCATTCTGTATTTCTAACAACCATCTTACATGCAATAAGAAGCATAGCACCAGCCTGGTAAAAGGTGTTTCATAACATAGCTCTTAGTACATTAATGCCTCCATTTATTTTTCTTCAGTAAATAAATGCCACTTTATTTTTCTTTTCAAGAGAATTATTGGAACAGGTTGCTGAGTTTGAAAAGTCAGAATTTACATCTTCGAACAAAAAGGTAGAGTTTTATTTTAATCAAATAATAATCAAATGTTGTGTGGAGTTGTGACAGATGTTTAAAATGCTTAGTACTAACTCTTTGTGTATAAGAAAGAAAAACAAAAACACAACACCACCCTTGTTTCAAAATAGTCTTTGAAAATCTCCAGAAAGTCACATTTGCAGTTTGGAACGAAGGCTCACTCTGGTTTGCCTTGGCTGTTTCCAGAGTGCAGGTTCTGCACGTCCAGGACATGCCTTGTGTCCCTCATCCCAAGGTCAGGCAGGCCAGGGATGTGCTGCTCCTGTGTTCCATTCCCCTGGAAACTGGGGTCAGGTTGGGACATCTGCTTGTCCCAGCACGGAGTCAGAGCTGAACAGATTGCAGAGTGCAGATACCACTTTAGCTTTAATCTTGCAAGATCATGGTTGCAACTTTGTTTGTAGTGCCAAGGTGTGTGTAGTTAATATATATTGTTTTTTGATACTTAAAAGGAGAAAATTTGTAACTTCGTACTATTTTTTATTCTTATTGTCACTCAAATATTTTTTCTGTTTTCCTTATTGCTTTGTCTTTTGGTTGCTGCAGCATTGTTAGTCTTCTGTAAAATGAAGTTTGCAATCCTCCTCTGTCTCTGTGCAGTGTTTTTGTTTAACTTCAGCTCCAGGTGAAGTACACAACTTAGGAGCCAAGGAACCAGTAAAAACTGAACTTGAAATGAAAGATCATTCATTTGCTTTACAAAAGAAAGCTGATTTGACTGTCAATAATTATTTTACAGACTGCAGAAGTACCTGTCTTCCTCCCAGAAATCTGTGTAATTTAATTTTTCCACCTCTGTTATTTCTTTAGCCCACTGCAGATCCCGTCAAACCGAAACTGGCTCCATTAAATGAAGGTGGGTCAGAGCTGCTAAACAAGGTAAGAACTTCTGTGTTCATGCAGTTGTGGTCAGTGACCACTCTGTTTATGCAACTGAACTGAGTAGCTGTACAGTGATATTTGTATAGTGTGTCTGTCACGGTATAGGTGTTGTGGTAATATACTCCAGAATGTAAAAGGGAAAAGGGTGGCCCTGTGGTGTAAAGGAGAGCACTCCGGACTCTGAATCCCAAGGACCTGAGTTCGAGTCTCAGTGGGACTGTGTCCTGGCAGTTAAAGCCTCCCTGCCATCCCATCCCATCCTATCTCAGATGCTCAGCAGGGTCAGCCCTGGTCAGTACCGGGGGCTGTGACAGTCCCGAGGACTTCCCTGTCACTGTCCAAGCTCGCTCGGCCGTGGCAGATGGACCTCGGGACTGAAACGGTAGGGCCAGTTCTGTGCACGCTGTGCCTGACCTAAAACATCCACTGTGCAGGCTGGAAGGGCACGTGGGGAGAGCCCTACCCAAATCTTCACTCGCGAAGTCTGGCCATACATAAAGGGAAATGACAGTGAATTAATAAATATTTTAAAACATCTGATGTGTATTGTGTGGTTATGGTCTCTAACAAGTATTGCAGTATTGACCCTTCTTTTGCAAGGACGTTTTGGCCTTTGTAGTTGTTTATTTTTTCATTTAATGGAGTAAATTAATAAATTAGTTACATGCAGCTAGCTGGCTTTTTATCAAGGAAGTAAATTAAAGTATGTAGCTGGCTGAAATGATAAGGTTATTGAACAGTTTCTGTATCACTTGAAATCAACCTCATTGCATACTGTCTTTTTTTTTTGTAAGTTGGTTAAATTTTTCCTGAAGAAACAAGCACATAAAGAATTTGGAATTTACTGGGTTTGAGAATGTCTGATTTCTCACTTTCTAAATGTTTTCAGAATTAGGAAACACTTTCTAGTATTTAATGTTATCAGTAAGTTTTACGAGGTGTTGAACTCATTTGATTTAAACTTTTCTAAAATGCCACACTTCCTACATCACTTTTAAGTTATGGGCAGTCAAGATAATGAGCAAGGAGTTGTGTTTTCTGTCTTCTGGGCTGCATTGCCAAAATGTGTCAACTACAGAGTCTGCTCAAAGTGGTTTTAATCATTATGATAATTAAAGCATTCAAGTATTCAGGCCTCCATTTTGCTTATAGTTCAATGTAGTGCTTTTTTAATAACAGTTACAAAATATGTTTCATAACAGTTTTTGTTGACTATTTGCATCTGATGTGTCTCTCTTTTTTTTTTTTCCTCAAATAATTCAAAGTTCATATGGGAAATTGACTGATAAAACATGATTATTTCCTGGGACACAGGACATGATATGCAGTAACCTGGTATTTGTATCTTTGGAACAGGAACTATGAATTAATTCTTTATTGATTGAAAAATACAAATGATGAACACAATGAAATTTGCATCTTTGAACCTGCAACTTTTAATCAATAATCTTGATACCAAGAAGATGCTGAGCTCAATCATCTCAATTATTCAGTAAAGCACGTGCCAAATTTAAGTGAATGGTGCTGTATGCTACAGTAGAATTAGAGACTTGATTGCTGATTGAGGCAGAAAACACAATAAATAAATGAATTGCTGATTTCTTATGAAGGCCATTTTTATATGCATTTAGGATCTTGTTTGCTTTCCTATGAAGTGCATTTTCTGCCCTCAATTATTTGGAAAATTTAAAACTTTTCTTGTTCATTAACCCAAAGACAGTTGCTCGTCTCCAAGAGGAAAACGAAAAACTGAAGACCAGACTCAAGACCATAGAAACACAGGTACATTCCCTTCAAGCTTGGAGACTTAATGCTGTTTACATATTTAAAAATATCTAAATAAGAATCCCAAGGTTATTATCCTTATGTTTTCAATAAAACATGTTTATAAGGTTTTAAATTTTGAATGTGCTGCAGGCTACAGCTGCCCTTGATGAGAAGTCCAAGCTTGAGAAGTCACTGAGGGATTTACAAATGATCCAAGGAGATCAGAAGGTAAATACAGTGAAGATATGACCCCCTCTTTAACACAACTGTTGCCAATACATCCAAAATGTTGTTGTGTATGGTGTGTTTCTTGCCTGGCAAATGCAAAAGTTCAAGTTAGTGTTGTCTGTTCCTGTTGGTCCCTCGGTCACCAGGTAATCCATAACATTAGTTGATGTTGTGATGTGTATTTTGTGTCACAGAGACCATGATAAATTATTGTCAGAAAGTGTTATTCCAGGTACTGTCAGGAAGTAGTATCCCAGAATTCATATTCTCAGGGCTGATATTTGTATTAACAGACACAAATTCATGTCTGTTTGTTTCTTGATATTTGCTAATGAAAGAATTATGTCTAACCTGGTTTTACAGCAACAGTAAAACTAATTTTTTCAAGCATTTGTCACACGTGATGTTGACATGGACAAGCAAATTTGATGCTTATAGATTTTATGTGGTTCTGCCCATATCAGCATACTGTTAAAAAATAGTTCATTGTTTCTTTTTACTATGTGAGGTTCTTACTCATTTTATAAATAAGGATTCAAACATGGTGAGTTGCTGCTGAAGAAAAAAAGATTTAAGAGGCCTGAAGTCATGTTGACACAGATAAATCTGTTCAGATCACCTCAGTATTTTTTCAAGTTTGTCCTTTATTTTGTCAATAACTGGAATTTTCTAAAGTTTGTTCATGTGTGATTTTTTTCTTTAATTTAAAACATCTCTGTTAAGACTTTAAACAAAATTATTATACTTCAATCCCATTATATTGAGAAATTGACTTTAAAATTCCTGCAGTATTTATAGATTTGAAGTGAGGTTCAGTATCATAAAGCGTTTCTATTTTAAGTTTTATATTTTAATCCTGGTTTCTTTTTGTTTTGCTTTCTAACTGGTTTATGGTATGTACTTGGCTTTCTCAATATATTATAAGTTTACTTAGTAACTTTAAAAATCTATGTTCAATAATATTATTTAATAGGGAACTTGATTTATCAGTCATGGCAAATATTTGTTTGTTAAGTCTTTAATTATTAATGGTTTAAAACATTAAAGGGTTATATTAAATCCTGGTTAATACTGTTTGTAGTTTTAAGAGATTGGAACCAAATCTTATCCTGCTTTTCTGGTTAAACATGAATTGGCCTCAGTGTCAGGGCTCTGAGTATCTTCAGCTCTCATGTCCTAATTTGCTCCCTATAATCTGTCACTTTCTTCTCCAGCTCTTACATTCTCTATTTACAGGCATTGTGTGGTGTTGAAACCAGCTAGTGGATACAGTGCTGAAATGTACTACTTTATTTAATCAATTACACTATTAACAGTTATTAGTTTTTGGAGAAAATACTGCATTTTATGTGATTTCACTCCATATCTTTTAGGATGGTTGTCAGAAAATCATATAAACCCAGTTGCTTAGAGCAGTAATTTTTAAACACTTTTGGGCTGCCAAACCACAGTAGTTCTTAAGGACCAACTCAGCAGATTGGATTTTCTATTATTATTATTAATAGTTAATAGAGTCTGAGTCACAGTTTGGGAGTAACTGCTCCACTGGAACAGTTTAACTTGTGAATGTAGAATTTTTTCATAATTGACTGATGTCATGGGTTAGAAAAATGGTACTTGCCTTTTCTGATGTGAAACACAAAATGTGCTCTCAGCATTGCAGCCTGGGACTCTGGTCTAAACAGTCAAAATAAGCTTTTCTTCTTTACAGGGACTACTATCAAGTGTTTTCCTATTCTCAAATCTTACCTTCCACATAATAAAAGGAACAGAGTTTCCTTAGTTTTAGTTTATTGTTCTTTTCAAAGTGCTGTGATTCAGCCTTATCCTGAGTCCTTACACTTCTGAGTTTGAAATTGAGCTTTTAAACCTGAGAGGGTTTTGTATTTGTTTTTTAGTTTTTCTCTTTTTTTTAATGAAAATCCATAGAACAGTTACATGATTGTAACATTTTGTTGCCTGGAACTGAAGTCCAGAAGAGTTTGAGTTGTTGCTTCTCACAAGGAAACTGGAAAGTTGTTTCACAAGCAGCTGTGTAAGACCTTTAAGAACAGTGCAATGTTGGTACCCAGCTGAGAGTGTGAGCCTTAACACTTTCAGCCTTTCCTACCTGTACTACACTGACAGCTTCTGAAATCCTTCAAAAATACATTGTACCGTAGACATTCCGATCTTAAACGTTAATTTACTATTTCTGTATGGTCAGTAACTTCATCCTGTGGCTTCACCTAATTCCTGAAGGAGTGAAGTAAAAGAACTTGGCAAAAGACATCCCAGCTATCTTTAAAATGCATTTATTAACAATTTTTTAAAGTTATAAATCAGTCACTGCTTTAAAATTATTTTTAGTTAAAGCACTTCTAATTTAGGCTTTAAAAGAATAGTGTGAACATACTTATGAAAAATTAAGGTGTACTTTGTGTGGAATTTTGCACTTGAAATTTTAAATATTTCTTCTCTTGCATTTGACATATTTTCAATATTTCTTCTACTGAAGACTTATGCAAACCAGGATATCACTGAACTGGAGAATAAAGTGGCAGCTTTGAAATCCCAGTTTGAGAAGACTCTGAACGACACTGCTGCAAACCAAAAATTCTTGGAAGAGGACTTGATGACAACAAAGCATGACTTGCTTAAGGTTCAGGATCAGCTATCCACAGCTGAAAAGGTTAGCACTTCTTTGTAACACAGAAATTAGATCCTTACTCACATTTTAACTGGTTAGTAATTTAACAAGCACACACTGTATATAGGATGCAGAGTTTACCAGGCTACACTGTTGCCTGTGTATTTTTGTTATTTCAGTGGAAAAGCATGTTAAAAGTAAAATAGCAAAACCACAATTAACTGCATGATTATAACTAGATCAATACCTAAGTATTGCCCATTTATCTGCATAGAAATTTTTTTTGGTCTTCCTAATATGTAAATAATATGTTAGTGTTGTTCTTGTGTAGGAACTGGAGAAGAAGTTTCAGCAAACAGCTGCTTATCGCAACATGAAAGAGATTCTCACCAAGAAGAATGAGCAGATAAAGGATCTGCGCAGAAGGCTCTCCAAGTAAGGGATGCTCTCCTGTGTCCAAACAGATCCTTGCTCTGCATCCACGTTCTGCTCCCATTTTGTTGTCATAAATGTCAACCTGTCTAAAACAGTCTGTGAATTTTCCCTTAAAAGAATTTCTAGTAGTGCATTCCCTGATTTTTGACAAGCCAGTGCTTTTAGTGGATGTAAGGGGGGGTAGGACTGATGTGTGCAAGGGCAGCTACCATGTACAAGTCATGAGAGAATTCAGTGTGGAGAGGATACAGGATATTCATGGCTGTGGTAGGTGAGGCCGTGGGTGCTACACAGTTTGATACAGATGGGAGATGTCCCAGATTCTTTGACAACTGTTTGGATTTGTGGGTAGGTCATTCCTTTATTGTACTGTTTGTAAACTGGCCAGCTGTACAAGGAGAAAATAGTCTAAAAAGTACATACATTTCTGTGTCATACAGTGACTCTTGACAGCAATGTGTCACTATTAAGTGCTGTTTATTACTTGGGTTTAATTTTTCTTAAAGACAAAATGTCTCTGGGGATTGGCTACTCTGCTTTAATGATTCTTCTGTTTATTTTTTTTAATCCTTAGATATGAATCAGAGGACTAAAATACCACAAAACATCTGATCTATTGAAAGCTGCCGTGGAAAGAAAATGTAGACTGGTATTATATTTCAATAATTTTTGTTTCAAATGGTATATTTTTTGCTTCTAATGATTAAAATAACTATTAATATTAACAACACTCTGAAACTCCTACCTTGCTTCCTTGTAAAGCTACAATTTATAGGTGTTAGTTTCTGCAATCATGTTTTTAGTTGTTAGTCATCAGCATTCCTTGAGGAATAGCCAACAGGATCTTACTGAAGAATTGAGAACATTCCCTGCAAAGAAAGGAGTTTATTTTTGTTAAGAAAAGAAAAAAAAATTGAAAAAAATAAGGTGCTAGGGATTTTGATGTCTCTGTGCTGGAGACTCCAGTTGTTACTTTTGTGTAGTTATGAAGTAGCATTATACATAAAAATTGCATCAGTCAAAGTGAAAAATAGGAGGGAAAAAAGAAACACTGATTCTATTATGTTACTTCACACAGGACATGTCATACCCCAGCAAAATGTGGTGAGTAGCATTTTTCTAGAGGGTGTTCATGAGCTGGTGAGGCAAATATGGTTTATAGCTGAAGTGCTGGGCCTGTTCACATAAAGCCACCAAGTGAAGTTGTGGTTTTTCACTTGAATTGATCTGAAACAATTCTGAACATCAGAAGGCAGATTTCGACTTTGCCAGTGTTCTTAACATTGAGATTATAATCTGAAAATCCATAGGAAATTTAATGGAGAAGACTTTTTGGGAAATAAGTTATTTTAGGTATTTTCATCTGCTTTCTTATTGTAATCTCACCAAAAACCAGCTTGCTTCTCTCAGGTCTTCTGCCTGTAATTCTCTGCCTTGCATTGATTTGTCAGCCTCTTAATTGTGCATTCTACTTGTTCATCTGTCCCTGTTCACATGTATGTTATATTTTACTCCAAATAAAATTACTCTGTTTTCAAACATTTAGTCTTTCAGGAGCTGGGTTTTTTAATGGGAATGTGTTTTGTAGAGCTTTTTCTTTAATATCTGTGGTGGATCAGTAAAGAATCTTGCTATAAATAAGAACATGTAAATTACAGATTCATGCTCAAAGCCACACCACATCAAACAGCTATAAAACAGTGTACCAGTGCTGGGAAGTGGCTGGGGTGGTTGTGTTACAGAACTGGCATTTAACAGTGCTTCTCTCAGGAGCTGCTTGAACTGAAAATGGATCATTTTCCCTCATTCTTTCTCAAAAAAGCAAGGCTGTTCAAATTGTTCAAGCAATGATGCCCCAGTCAAATCTGCCATACACTTGCAGTCTAAGTTCTACTGTTTTCTGTTAGGTTAAGTATGAGTTCCCTTCTTTTCTATCAGTTTAAATTCTCATGTTTTCTATAAGTTCTTCTGTCCTTTTCCACCTACTGGTTAAACAAGATTGCTCTGGGATAAGGTCCTATGTCTGTAGCATGATACCATTGCTGTAGCACCATAGTAGGGTGTTATGGATGACATACTCCTCCTTCACTGACAGTTTAGTTAATGAAAGTTATTCTTTTGCCCCTTGTGCAGTCAATAAAAGGTTAAGTTCTTAATAAGATTGTATCAAAATGCTTTCTGGCCTGTGTTTGCTCAGAGCAATGGGAGTACTTGCACATCTGGGTGAATATTGTGGGGTTTTTCTTTGTAATGACACTCATTTTAGTGAGTTAATATTTCTAAAATACCAGGTAAAAGGTGAAGAAAGACTGAGGTTCTTCTGCTGGTTTTCTTTTCTGATAAGTCTTTGACCCATGATTTGGGTGGAGTACTGACTCAGTGATAGGCTTTCCTTACCTGCTTAGAAACATCTCAAAAAGAAAGTACACTGTCCCCTCCAGTGTATGGCCAGGTCTCAGTGAAATAAATTGCCTGTAGGCAAGCATTGCTACAGACCTTGTTATCTCCTCACAAAAGTAGGGTGAGTCCTGTAGAGAGCTGTGCAGTGTCAAATGAAACACTGACGTTGGTTTCCTGCCTTGCAGGTCGCCAGCTTAGCGAGTATGAGATGCAGTGCTCACCTTGATTTGTGTTGCAGAATGGCTAATTAACAGTCTTCTGGGGAGCTCTTGATGAAAAACACATCATCTTTTAAAGATGATGTTCCTGTCAAAGAAGGTTCTCTTTTTGTTGAGAGAAGTACAATATTTTGAAAATGAAAAGGACATCTGAATCTCTCCTGGCAGTGTCTGGTATTTCTACAACTTGACTTCCTTCCCTGAGGTGTAAATTCTAACACTGCTTTTATCAGTCTTTGTTCTTCATATTTCTCAAGTAGACATTATTCATTTCTTCCACTTCAGTTGTTAATTCCCTAGTTACCCCTGAAGGGAATGTTTACTAAGAAAATTTCTCTATAACTGGCTGGTCTGCAGGAATCAAATCTGTTTCAAGCTTGCAGACTGGAGAATACTTCTTATGGGAATGGGATGTAGGCAGCTCAGCTTTGCCAGTATTGACTCTGGCAGCCAACAGCTGACAGGGACTTCAGCTCAGCTGTTGGTCATTAATAAATGAGCCAGCATTGCTGCCTGCTACCATCTTCATGAGATTGTATATTATCTGATGATCTTTAACTGTTCATAAAGTATTCATCAATCTGTTGGGTTTTTGGGGCTTTTTTGTGGATAATGGCCATTTTTTAAAGTGAATACTAATATATATTGACACTTGGTTTGCAAGAGTACCTCTTTATTTGATAATGATAAGGACAGGTACTGTTTGGACATTTCCTGCATACCTTACCTTTAGGAAACTCAGTCATCTGCCAGGCATTTAGATTTCAATTCAGCCAAAATTTTTCTAAGATTCCTTAGTTTGTTTCTCCCTTTCTGGCAATATCAAGGACAGCTCTTGGCTTCTGTGTGATACCAAATGCTGTCAGACCAGAGTGACTTACTTCCTCAGGAGGCAACCTTGAATCATCTTGCAGTGTCAGGTGCCCGGATGGATCAAGCTTTAAAATCTGTTCTAGGAGGAGGCTGCCTTCTAAAACTAATTTAAAAAACAATGTAATTTGAGGGTAATTTTTTATGTGAGCAGGTAAAAATTGTTATAGAAATTATTATTGTAACTGACTTTGAGCAGAGAATGTGCCCAGGGAGTTACCCTATAACTGTTAATTTTGACAATGTCCCTGTGGAAGCACTGGCTCAGGATTCCTGCCCTGCTCTGGCTGCCTGCAGACTCTCTGAAGGCATTAGATGTGCTCTCCTCATCAGTCTCCTTTTGGACATATCCTGAAACTTTAGGGAGCCTCTCAACTCTTCTCCAAGTAAAGGTGGGTAGATACATATCATTCTGTTTCAGTAGTCTTAATATCTACAGACTTTTGTTCATTAATTCTTTTTTAATTATTGTTTTTAGGACTGGTAATGTCTCGGAGTGTCTGTGGTGAGCCCCAGTGATGCTGAGTACTTGGTGCAGGACTCTGGCAGGGCAGCTCATGCCTGACAGCTGCTGGTGGACAGGGGATCTGCCTGGAGACCTCTCCAGACTGCAGGCAGGCTTTGACAGAGAGAAAGCGTGAATGGCAGGAGGCAGAACAACTGACTGAATAGGCCAGCTGTCTTTTTTTGTTTTGGTGAGGTGCCAGTTTGTGACTCTTGTTTCACACAGGCCAGTTTTGAGCTCTGGGTGAATTAGGTGCAATTTTATGAATCAGAACTGCATTGAGTACCCTCAAAGATCTCATAGTCAGAAGATGGATAGAGCTGTGGAGCTGAACCAAAGCCAGGATAATAGAATGTCAGATGTGCTTTTCCAGGGAGGCTGATGTAATGTGGAACAGTTTTAAGGGTGAAGAGACTGGGTATCATCTACAGCTTGGAATTAAGCAAGAGAAGAGCAACAAGGCTGGTGAAGGGACTGGAGCACAAGTCCTATGGGGAGAGGCTGAGGGAGCTGGGGGTGTTTAGTCTGGAGAAGAGGAGGCTTAGAGGTGACCTCAGCACTGTCTACAACTACCTGAAGGGAAGTTGTAGCCAGGTGGGGGTTGGTCTCTTCTCCCAGGCACTCAGCAATAGGACAAGGGGGCACGGGCTCAATCTCTGCCAGGGGAAATTTTAGCTGGAGATCAGAAAGAAATTCTTTCCAGAGAGTAATCAGGCATTGGAATGGCCTGCTCAGAGAGGGGGTGGATTCACCATCCCTGGAGGTTTTTAAACTGAGACCGGACATGGCACTGAGTGCCATGATCTGGTAAAGGGAGTAGAGCTGGACCAGGGGTTGGACTTGATGATCTCGGAGGTCTTTTCCAACCCAATCGATTCTCAGATTATATGATTCTATGATTCTATAACAGGTACTAGTGATAAACTGTAAAGAATAATTGCAATCCTAATAACTGTTCAGAGGAGTAACTGTAATCTCCAATTACACATAAAGCAATTGCCCAACAGTTATCATGGCCTATGAGTTCTCAAAGATCTGGAAATCCAGATGGATTCTGTCTTTCTCCTAAATTAAGGAAGCATGAGGCTTAGAGTAGCAACTGTGAATCACAGCAGAAGAACCATATGTGGAAGCTGCTACTCACTTGATTGTGTATCTACTTCTGTTGACAGCATCAGTAAGCATTTGCAGAGGCTGTGGAGACTCTTCCATTGCTTCCCTTTGATAGTCATCTGATATGCTGGCAGACACCGTGTTTCCAGTTGGAGGTGAGTGCCTCCAGGAAAGGCAGATCGTGAACACCAGAGCTACTGGCACTTTTTCTCCCTTCCATATGTCTGGCTCAGCAAGTAAACCCCAGAGGGTTTATTTTTAAATCTAAGGAGTATAGTTCTACATGTTGGAGGTAGAAAATAAGGTCCAGGCCACCTGGTAGAGTTCCTTCCTCCCTTGTTTCCCTCTCTTTCGACAATAGAACTGTTAAGCTTCTTGTATCCTCAAATCAGTCTCCAACCTGTTGCTACAACCTCAGACTCCTCTTTTGTCTCATTTTAAGTAGGTGGGGAAGGCACTTGGCTTCTTACTACTGTACTGACATCAAGAGATACAAGCCCAGGATTTTTAGTCTGCACCTTCACCTAAGTACTTGCAGTTTTGCTTCAGTGAGAAATGGGGTTCTCAGCTTTGGTTATCATCTTCTGAGTAGGTTTACATAGGGCAGTTCCATGGGCAGTCCCATCAGTCCCTGGGCTGCTGTGGACATGAAGGACAGGCCCTTCTCAAGCACTCCCCTAAACCCCACATTTCAAATTTGTTAGGTACAGGGGGGGAAAAATGTTTCCAATCCTCCTTTAACATGAGAAGTGAAATGATCAAAAGTTCTTGCATATGTCTGTTAGAGGCTTGTCTTTGTCCCTGAAGATAAAGCCCAAGTCCTCCCCCAACACAAATGAAGGAAGTTCAAAGGAGAAAATCTTGGAACAGCATCAGAAATAGCATATTGATTATCTGAGGTGTTACAGAAAGTGCCACAGTAAGAATTCCCAAGTGTTGATTGTTTAAATACCTTTAAATGTATTTAAAGCCTGTCTTTGAAGGAGCCACTAGATGCCAGGCACTCTGCTGTGTGCCTGTGGGCATGACCACCTTTAAAAAAAACTCATAGTAGTTTGTGATCTGAGCTGCTGATGAGACTGACATTTGTGAAAGATTTGCCTCATTCCATCTGAACTTTCTGATCTGGCCTGACCCAAGATGAGGACACCACACCTCTCTGCCTGCACGATCTCCTCCAGTCCATTAGTAAACTAGTTTGAAATGTAATGGGAAGGAGGTACAGAGCCAAGGAAATCTTTAACTTGATGGTTCTCATCAGTAGGAGTAATCCATTCACACAGAAGCATCCCAAGTGCTAGTGATGTGCCATTTTTTAAGGCTGTCCTGTCAGCCAATTATTTAATGCTGTAGGCTATTTATAAACATAATTTATAATAAATCCCAGTGACAGTGACAAGCATTTAAGTTTTTAATACTTTGCAAAAGTTTTCATGATTTGGAAGAACTAACTTAATCTGTGGCTTCTCAGTGTGTGTCTTTCAGGTTTAATAGCTTATGGAGCTAAAATTGGTTTGGATTTTTTCTTCCAGCAGAATTCAGGGTTATACCCATGAGACATATTTCCAGGGCTAGCTGGCAAGTTGGAATTCTTCAGGCAGGACAAGAACTGCAAGGGTGTTGCAGAAATACCATGAGGTCCCTCAGAACGGTGCTATGGAAGGCTTTGGCAAACCCTGATGTTTTCCAGTGACAACCTTCATTCCTAGCACCACTAAAACACACCATGAAGAGTGAATTCACTTACAGGAGATGTGTCAACCTCTTGCAGTCACCTTTTCTTGCAGGCACAAAAGTGGTGTCCCTCTTTGTGACTTCACTATTGCAGGTGGCCGGTCAGCAAGTGCACCAGAGTGGTTCTGCTGAGCTCACAGCACTACACAACACGCTCTGTGCTTTGGGCTCGTGTCCAAAGGCCCCATGTGGGGGTTCTCACTGTACCCACAACTGGTGCCTTGGTTCAGCCAGAGCCTGATGGGATGCTGGAGCAGCACACACAGCCCTGGCAGGGAGCAAATTCCTGGCGCTGGAGGAATGAGGCTGACAGCACCTGAGTGAGTCTTTCTTGGAAAATGGTTCTGAAAGGTGCCCTGGAAAAAACACATTTAAGCAGAGGAAAGAAACTAAGTCCCTGGAGTTGTTCAGCCCCTTATCATTGCTACAGATGCTGCTGGCAGCCTCCTTCACTGAGAGACCTGTCTGAATTGGATGAGCTCAATGAGGACCTTAGCAAGGGCCCCAAACACACAGGGTTCGTGTTCAGACCTGACACCTCAGTGTACCTTCAGACAACCCAAAGGCCTCCTAGATCCTTCTGCCTCTGTCATGGGCCACAGACACCTTTTTCCAATGGCCTTTGTACATATTTAGTCCCTGCTGCTTGAAAGTATTTTAAAACAGCAACTCCTGATAAAAGTTAATCTGTGGCAGTGGGATTTGAGCATGGAGGTGAGTGAAAAGAGACTAGGCTATTTCGTGCTGTCACACACATGCAGAGTATGTAAAGGGTATACCTTGGAGGGTCAAACTGGAGTGTTGTGCTCAAGTGTGCAGTGGGATGGGGACCTGTGCTGCTGATGGGGAGGTTTTGGAGCTGGGTAGTGTGCTGGGATGACTGGGGAGAGCACCTGGTCATAAGTGATGGGATGACTAAGTATCTGTTTATTCCTGGCATTTCCTGGTACCCCTTGCCCTAAAAGTCAGCTCTTACAGGCATTAAGGTCAGTCCTAATGGTGTGAGAATCCCTTCTTTGTGCTATCAAATTCAAGCTGGTGCCTCATGCACGGGAATGCCGGTCATAGGGAAGGGAGCCCTGTGAGGAAGGAATGTCCCAGTTCCAAAAGCAATCTGCAGCCCCAGTGTTATTTCCTCACGGTGTCAACTCAGCATGTGAGTCCATAAAAATCCCCCAGCTCACATCCTTCCCAGAAATGCCAGTCAAAACCCAAGCAGCTGTTTGCCCAAAGTACCAATTTTATAGTTCTGTGTGTGTCTATAATCTATTTACCAGCATTCCTACTTCAGTATGTGCCTGTTAATAAGATTAGTAATTAAAAAGCTTGATAGGAATTGGCAAGCATAGCTCCTCCGCCTTTCCCTCCCCTCCAAGCCGGACTGGCGTGGAGTGAGGCAGGGTTGGCAGAGTCCCTGAGGGAGTGAGGGCAGGAAGGCTCTACTGAAACCTCTGCCTGCAAGCAGGCAATGGAGAAATCCCGACCGCTGTGGGACAATCCCCTGCAGTTCATTTTCGCCTGCATTTCCTATGCCGTGGGGCTGGGAAATGTGTGGAGGTTTCCCTACTTATGTCAGATGTACGGAGGAGGTAAGTGTGGTTTATGTTTCTTGCTTCCCTCGAGGAGGAGTATGGCAAATTTTAAGTCCAAAAGTATGTTCTCTGTGCTGGTGCCCTGTCCACCCAGCAGGGTCCAAGCCAGAGTAGGAGGTCTGGCTTTCTGTAGGTGTGCAGCCTGTCTCATTGTGGCTTTATTGGATGTATTCTTTAGCATCTGGCTTTTACCTGACAGCTGCCCCAATACTGTGGCACTTGATTCCTAGAAGTGCAGTCAAGCAGTGGAAAGGCCCATGTTTTCTAAAAGGGTATAGTGAGAGATACAGGCTCACATGGTATTAATCTATTACTTTTTTGCCCCAAAGGATTACTCTGAAGTCATCAGAAACTAGTTCAGTTCCTTGTATGTTCACATATGTGGATGTGGAATATATTGAGAAGGGGAGATGCTTATGCTGATTTAAGGATCAGCTGTATCATATCAAGTTTCTGTTATTAGTGTTATGTATTTTATACAAAGCCTAACTTAAGAAGATGATAACTTGGCTGGAAATCTGCCTTGAAGTTGGCTGAAACGCCATAATCAACAGGAGTTCCACAGCTAGAGCCTTCCAGGAACCTTTGAAAATAAGGAATGCATTGATTTGGGCTCAAAAAAAGAATTTCTTTGAAAGTTTATCCTTCTCCTGGGTCCGAACAAGATGATATCTGCATCATATACCAGCCACAGATGTTCTTCCTTAGAAATCAAAAGTCAGTTAATTAGATAAATTGAAGACCAACACCAGTAATCTCCTTTAATATACAGCTACCACTGTTTTGAAGAATCCTTAGAAAGAGCCTATCTTTATAAGATATCCAAGTTTTATTTTGCTTCTCACTGCATTTGTTATCATTGTGTTGGACCCTTCTCAGCATTGCAGTAAAGGGACATGATGAGCATCTGCCTCATCTATTTCTGGTCCGATTCTGTCTTTGCTTCCTTTCAGGTGGAAACATACTGAGATGTTTGTTCTTATGCTTGTTATGTTGGCTTGTAGATTACTTCTGAATGCATGTGTGGCAGTAGGGGTTGGTTCATGCTGGTTTTGGAGAAGCCAGTTCAGTGCTGAGACTGCGTCAGAGCCGTCCTGAGGGATCAGGTCAGAAAAATGCAGATAATACAGTGGGTGAAGTTACAGCAGAAGACAGATGGTGCAGTGGCTGAAGCTTCTTTAGATGATTCAGATATCAGGAGTGATAGATGTGCTGTAATTCTGCATGGATTCTTCTACACATGCTTTAAGGGTAAAGGCTTCACATCTGACACTGAACTCTAGCACAGAGCTTAAAATGCGAGTGTTTCTGTACGCAGTTAAACTGCACGTGATCAGCTCTCTAGCAGCCTATCTTGGCAGACATCCTGAAGGACAGCTAAACTCGGACATTCTGAGGGCTCTGTGTGGTTCTTTTGACCAGCCACCTGTGTTGCAGGAGATGGTGAAAATTCTCTGAAATGTCACCCAAACTGGAACTTTTGATTAACTTGAAATAAGATTAAATAAACTTCCCTGCTTGTTGCAGTGGAGTTGCACTACATGACCTCTAAAAGGTCCCTTCCAACTCAAACTATTGTATCATTTTATGATCAACCCAAGTATTTTCTGAAAATCATGCTTTTATAAAACTATTTTCCCATTATTTTCCATTATATTCTCTGCTATGTTTCTCTTCCACAGTTAAATTTACATAAGGAAAGGCATCTCTTTTAACTGTGAAATTAAAACTCCTGACAGGAGGTTTTGCTTTTCTTAATTCTTTTTTTCACTGCCCTCTTAAAGAGGATTCTGTGACTTTCTGGGGGTCCACAAAACCCATGCAGACAGAACATCATTTCAGGGACTTAAAAGCTGGATGTGTCAGGCACTGAGATAAGGGTGGATGTCACCTTATTTGGCATCATCCTTGTAGAAAAGCACGGAGCCAGTTCCTGTCCTGCCCAGCAGAGCAATAGGGCCCTTATCACGGATGATGCTGATAAAGAGACTATTTGCAGACTTTATAACTTGCTTTTCTGTTCATCAGCAGATTGCCTCCTTCTCCTTGCTCTCCTCCAGAGAGCTTGACCTGAGCAGATCAGGGAGGGTTCAAACCTCATAGATGCAGTTGTTCTGTCCCTGAACAGGCTGGGCCAGGCTGAAACGAGACTGGGGTGGGCCAGCAGCAGGGCTGGTGCTCAGCAGCGCTCAGTCCTGAGCAAAGCAGCCCTTGAGCACCAGACAAGACGCTGAGCAGAGGTGAAGGTGCTGCTGGACAAGCCCAGCACTTTGAGCAGGCCCAGGGCACAATCCATGTCTTGCCAACTGCAGGGAACTGGCCTGGGGGCTGGTTTTGCTGTGCTGAGTCACAGGAACTGTGTCACTTGTATGAGCCATTTTGGTTCTACCCTTTAGGAAAAGTAGTGCTGGGAACAAGATCTGCATGCAAATAGGGTGCAGGGCGAAGGGCAGGGGCTTAGCCCTGGCACCCCCAGTATCAGGGGGACACTGGGGTGAAGGACAAACCTGAAGGCATTCCTACTTTTTGCAGGGTGGCGAAGTCAACACCAAGCATGTGGCAGCACTGCTGAGAGTGCAGAAAAGCCTTTGCAAAGTGCCTGGTGCTGATTCCCCTGTGGTACATGGCAGAACTCCTCGGTGGCTGCTGGGGCACTTGCGCCCCGCTGGCACAGAGCGCCTGCAGGAGCTCTGAAACCTCCGGCAGCTCCCGTGTGGCATAGGAAGTTACCTAACAGACTAACAAAGGGGTTGTTAATAACAAGAGAGCTGGGAGGTGGGAAATTAATTCCCAGAATAAACCGGATTATTGCTCTGTGTTTATTTCCAGTTTTCTGCAGTTGCTGCCTGGAGTTCATTCCTCCACAGCGCTGCACAGAGCCCATTGCAAGGAATGTTAATGCCACAGATTAAATCCTGAATAAGAGATATTTACGTAAATATTTTGGCTTGCTGTAAAAAGGGAAGCAGGGAAGCCTTCGCAAAAATCCAGCTTTTGACTCAGTCAGCAGCTCTTTCTGAAGTGAACCCCAAGTTTGAGTACAAGGGTTTTATTTTTTTTTCAGCAGAAATTCAAGCCAAAGCACATCCTGGTTGCCAGATGGAAAGGTCCTTTCCTCTCCCTTACTGTCAACCTTCCCATTCCTGCTGATCCTCTTTCACAGGAGCATCTCTGTGGCTCTCCATGTGGGGGAGAAGCAGGGATGAGGAGCCCCATGCAGAAGGAAACTATGTGCCTCCCATCCCAGAGTCTGCTCCTGCAGGTGAAACCCAGGGAGAAAAGCCTTCATCCCTTTGCTGGTGCTTGTAGGCTCAGCATGGGGCTTGGGAAGCTTTTTGTTTTGTTTTTTTTTTGGTTGTTTTTTTTTCTTTTAAGCCAGGCCAGACTTCAATATGCAACTCAAAACTCTATTCAAAAAGGACGTTGCTGTTACTTTTTCTTTGAGCACTTTGTGCCACAGAACACCCCACATGAAGTAAATCTTTTCCTCCTCTTTCTCTCATTATCGTTTACAAGGTTGGGCTGGTGTTTGGTTACCCTTTAACAGCCCCAGCCCCCAACTTCGCTCAAACTGCCACGATGCATCAGGCAGCCCTGACACACCGGAGTGGTGACCCAACACAGTTTAACAGCACAAAGCCCAGCTCTGCCAAGTTCCTGCGGAAAATTCCCTGTGCCCAGGCAGTCAGTGCCCACCAGCCTCTGGGACACGGCCTGAAACCCTCTGGGATGTCCTTCAGAGTTGGGCCATGCCTTCAATACACACGGTGCCCCGACAGGACCCAGACTCAGCCAGTCAGTGAGGCACTGACAGCATTGTGACTTGACAGTTGTGATTTGGACACAAACAGGGCAACGTGTTGTTTATCCTGCTGCTGATCTGCTGAAAGCTGACTGTTGGGTTTTTTCTTGCAGGTGGCTTTTTGATCCCATACCTGATCATGCTGATTGCTGAGGGGATGCCACTGCTCTACTTGGAGCTGGCTGTGGGGCAGCGAATGCGTCAGGGCAGCATCGGCGCCTGGAAGATAATAAGCCCCTACCTCTGTGGTGTTGGTATGTTCTCAGTTTACATCTTTTTTTTCCAGCACAGAGAGAACATGAGTGATTTGTGAATGGAGAGCTTTGTCTTCCAGAGAAACCAGGAGTGAGCTAGGGTTCTACTGGGCTTCACCAAGCTGAGCAGAGCAACATTTATCCCATCTCTTGTGGGGCCACTGAGACCAGACCACAACTTGCAGTGCTGGGTCCCTGCAATCAGGGGTGTGAGTCCCCCTGCCCTCAGGCACACTGCCAAAATCACGGTGTGAAGGCCAGTGCTAAACCCAGCCCCTGGGGCTGCCTGCACTGGGCTTTGACCCCAAGAGCACCTTTCAGTGAGCTCAACGTGAGTGATAAAATGGTGCCCTAATTCCCTACCACTGCTGTTGCTGTCTGCCATTTACCAGTGTCCACTCTTAGCTACAGTTTTGTGTTATTAAATTACCCTGATAACTCAAACTATTGTTAATTTGCATACAGGCATTTTATTTTTAATGATACTTTGCTATTAACTGCACAGGACCTAAACTCCAGTGCAGGATAGTCCAGGCAGGAGAAGCAGGAGGTGGCTGCAGTGGCAGAGACATATCCTATGCACATAGCTGTGCAACGGCAAAGCCCCTCCTGCTGCCCCCACACCCCCTGGGTGTTATGGGACCCTGGGCATTTTGGAGGTTCTGCTGCTGATCAAGTGTCTCCCTCCATACCTGCAGGTGTTGCCAGTGTTGTCGTCTCCTTCTTCCTCTCCATGTACTACAATGTGATAAATGCCTGGGCCTTCTGGTACCTCTTCCACTCCTTCCAGGTGTGTGGCACCCAAAAGCAGTTTGGCCCCACCGCGGCTGTGGAGGGTCATGGGGGCTCTACATTGGTGCTGGATGTTGCATGGCACCATCACCAGCTGGGGAGGGGAGGTGGAGGGGTGGAAAAAGCTTCAGAAACCCACCCAGGGCTTTGCTGAAGGGAAAAGTAAGACAGTGGTGTCTCCCTCCATGGGCTCCCCCATTGTCTTCTCACCATGAAACATGGGTCAAGGCCAGCCCTGTGACGCATTGGTGGCCAGGGTGTCCTGCATCCTGGGATGGGTCTGTCTGATGGAATGGGGAGGATTGGCCCAAGGGGAGAGAATTTGAGAATGTCAACCCCAGGGAAGAGGGTTAATTAGGCTCAGTTCTCAGGGAGAAAATCAGTCTGGTCATCCCCAGCTATGAAAGACAGAGCAGATCTGTCCTTGAGGGTCATTCCCAGGGGAAAGTGTCAGAAGAGGTCATCCCCAGGGGAGAGGGTCCTCCCCAGGCACCACCATGCAGAGACAAGCAAGCACCAGGAAGAAACCTGCCCTTGCCATCATCCTCGCCATCCCCTGCTGGCACCTGGGCTCTCCCTGCCCTGCTGACAGCTGGCACTCACTCCATGCCCCTCCCTCCCAGGACCCCCTGCCATGGGCCACCTGCCCCCTCAACAGCAACCGCACCGGCTATGAGGAGGAGTGTGAGAGGACGTCGTCCACACAGTACTTCTGGTACCGGGAGACTCTGAACATCTCTCCATCACTGGAGGCCAGTGGGAATGTGCAGTGGGAGCAGGCGCTCTGCCTCACGCTGGCCTGGCTCGTGGTCTACCTCTGCATCCTGCGCGGCACCGCGTCCACCGGCAAGGTGAGAGCTGGGCACAGCCCTGTGAGCCAGGGCACGGCGTGGGGAGGGCAAAGCAGTGCCCAAAGCAGTGGCCATGGCTGCTGTTTCCTGGGGTCACAGTACCTCCCCCAGACCACCGAGCCCTGTCAAGTTGCAACTGAAGAAGCATCAACCCAAACACTGAGTGATACTAAAGAAATAATCCAGAAAGTCCTTTCAATGCAGCCACCTTTGCTGCAGAACCAGTCTCCAGGCTGCTGGCCATGAGGAAAGCAGTCTGCCACAGCAGAGCCATGTCAGGAGTTGTCTGTTCCTTGGTCTTTGCAAGAAAAAAAAGACACCTATCAGGCATGTTTTGCTCGCTTTTTATTCCCAGCAGAAGTTATGAGGAAGTGGGGAGAAAAACCCCAATGTCCCGGCTGAGCCTGCACTAAGCAGCAAGCTTGAGGGCTGTAATCCCCAAATCGTCTTAGCTGAACACAGAAAGCCAAGAGACTATAAACTAAGAATAACCTCTTAAACTTGTTGCAACAAATTCAATTCGGTTTTGATTCAGTTTGATTCAACTGAAGTTTGATTTCGACCTTTTATGAGATCTGCTTGCCTTCCTTCCAGAGCAAATGATGAATGACCTTTGCCTAATGAGTATGCCTTGATAGATAGTCGCACACTGGTGTTACTCCACTAAATGATGCAGAACCGAGTTGGTGAATACTGCAAGTATTTTAGATTTTTGTTTCAGTTCCAGTCAAAGAGAAGACCCTGGGAACAGTAGCACAGATCTTCATTATTATTGAAAACTTACTTCCCTAAAATGTAAATCTAAAGTTAGATTTGTCTGAAAATATTTCTTTAAAGGTTAATACATGAGAACAAACACAATAATGGAAATTATTTATGTAAAGAAAATTACTATAGTGGATTAGCTTTGTCTTATGTATTTCCCCTTCTTCCCCAGGTCGTCTATCTGACAGCCTCTTTGCCATACTGTGTTCTCATCATATACCTCATCAGAGGATTAACACTTCATGGAGCTGTGAACGGGCTTGTCTACATGTTCACGCCAAAGGTACAGAAAAACTGTATTGAATTTCTCATGAAATGTTATAAGTTACTGAATGTGGACATTTTTAAAAGGTGGTGGTGGTGCTCCTTTTCCTTACATTGAATTTCTGCAGCAGTAACATAGATTGGAAACCTCAGCTGGGAGTGGCTGCAGCCTGTTCTGCCATGGAGCCCATAAGCTGCTTGCTTTCTCCTGCAGAAAAAGACCTGCCATTAGCATAACCTATAGCATATTTACTTTCAGTAGTAGCAGTAACCCTGCCCCAAACCAACCCTGAACTAAAATGGGTGCACAAAGGGCAGGCTGGGAATCCATGTGTAGCTTCATGCTGTCGGTGTGGCTTTGCAGCTGGAGCAGCTGTCGAACCCCAAGGCGTGGATCAGCGCTGCCACACAGATCTTCTTCTCCCTGGGCCTTGGCTTCGGCAGCCTCATCGCCTTTGCCAGCTACAACGAGCCCAGCAACAACTGCGAGCGGCACGCCATCATCGTCTCGCTCATCAACAGCACCACCTCCGTATTTGCCAGCATCGTCACTTTCTCCATCTACGGCTTCAAGGCCACGTTTAACTACGAGAGCTGCATAAACAAGTAAGAGCCCAGTGTTTCATTCGTTTCCCACCGCATGCTGCTCTGGGGCAGGTGAGAGGGGAGGTAAATCAGTAACAGCACACAGTGCTGCCAGTGCTGCCCCAAGCCCAGACCTGATACTGCTCTAATAAAGCTAATGGAGCTATTTAAAGCGATGAAGCCTGAGATGAAAGGTCAGAGCCGCTTGCCTTTTGACACCTGGGTGCTGCTTCCAGGCACGGGCCTGGTTGAGAGGATGAGTTTGCCTGGACAAGTCACAGAGACACTGTCCCCTGTGTTCTGGTCTGTCACATGTCTCAGGGGGTAGGGGAGGCTGTTTTATAAAATGCAGCAATGCCCAGACCCCCCACCTTTAAAGATAAGCCCTGTTCTAGGAGCTCAGCCTCCAATGCTCCGATGCTCTGGAGGTGCCTAAGAGCCTGCAGGATTGTGTCCTGAGGCAGCAAGCTTGCGTGAAGTCCCTGGCACAGGGCCTGCAACAGTTACACTTTTACTCATATTTTTAGAGCTTTCAATCTAGCTGCTGATCAGAGAGGAAACCAAGCTGCTAGTCCCTGCTGGTTGCCAAAAGGCTCGTTAAGTTGATGGGGTGTGGACGTGAGACTGGAGGGCAAAGGGGAAGAGACAGCAGCCAGCACTGGCTGGCACCCAAAATCCCTGCTGGGAGCAGCAGTGTGGGCACAGGAGCTGCTCCCTACAAAGCACAGATAAGCGCAAGGTCACCTGTGTCCCATTCGGAAAGTGCCATGACTCTCATCCCTGGGGCCAGCAGGATATCTGCATGTGGTGGAGAAGGGGATGAAGTGTCCGGGGCCTGAAAGCCATTAAATTCCTGCCATCCTTCCCAGGGTGATCCTGCTGCTGATGAATGCTTTCGACCTGGAGGAAGGCTCTTTGACTGCAGACAACCTCAGTGAGATGAAAGACTACCTCATGTCCACCTACCCACAGGAATACGCCCAATTAGTGCCTCAGATTAAAAACTGCAGCTTGGAAGCTGAGCTGGACACGGTGAGTTGCTGCTTCGGGCTGTCTCCTCTCCTCCCTGAGCCCAGGCAGCCCCATGCAAGCACATCTGCAGAGGCAGCAACTGCCTGACCAGGGGCTGGGGGTCATTCCTACACCTCAGGATGGGGCAGGGGCTCACCTGAGTCATGAGCAGCTGAACCAGGTAGCAGTGCAGCCAGCCTGCTGGTTCTGGCTGTTGAACAGGGCAGGTCACAAATGTTTGGGGCAAATGTGCTTTTGCTATGAGTGGCACTCTGCCAGTGTCCACGCAGTTTGGATAAACTGGCCAGAATCTCATCTGCTTTAGCTGTGCAAAACCACCACTGCAGGTATACCTTGTCATGACAGAATCACTCTCTTATGTCCTTCTTATGTCCTTTACTGAGCTGAGGAGCTGCTTGTAACTCATTTTCCCCCTTTTTCTCTGACAGGCTGTCCAGGGGACAGGACTGGCATTTATAGTGTATTCTGAAGCAATCAAAAACATGGAGGTGCCCCAGCTGTACTCCGTGCTGTACTTCTTCATGCTGCTGATGCTGGGCATTGGCAGCATGCTGGGCAACACGGCCGCCATCCTCACACCGCTGACCGACAGCAGGGTCATCGCCACCCGCTTCCCCAAGGAGGTGATCTCAGGTGAGCACCCACCTTCCCACAGTGCAGGCCACAGTGCGAAAGCTTTGGTGTCCCACTGCCATTGAGGGTCCCTCTCTGATGTCAGGTGGAGCAGGGAGTAGTAACTATGCTGCTGGAAAGGTTTGCCTGCCTTTGTGAAATCCTGCCTGGCACTTCCCCTCCGGAGCTCCCAAAGCAATAGGGCAATTGTGAATGTGTATTTACAGGCTTCCCAACAAACCCCAGCTCCTTCAGACTGGTGTCTGCTGACTGGTGAAACTCAGAGAGACAGAAATACCAAGATAGTTGCAGTGAGTAGCTCTTCAGTCACATCACCTGTGTCCCAACTGCAAAACACCTCAGTCTTTGGCCAAAAGCAGTATGTGCTGCTGTTCAGGCATGGAAATCAGTTGTCCCACCTTAAAACCTGTTTTGGCAGGATGCCCAGTGGCAACACCAGATACTGAATGTGACAAGGCTATAGCCAAGACTTGGTTGTCTTGACCATTTCTGGGTAATGTCCTGTGACTGTGCAGGTCTGAGGAGCAGTTTAAGGACACACCAGCACAGTGACATGTGCAGAGACCGGTCTTTTCCAGAGGGTAAAAAACAGTATTCTTCTCTTCGGAGAAAGCTGCTCAGCAGAAATCCTACCAGTTTTTTAGTCACAAGGAGTATGACATTTCCAAAACACAATTAGAGTTCCAGGTGTAACAGATGTTCCTGTTTTATCCATGCAGGCATTGTGTGTTTCCTTAACTGTGTGATTGGCCTAATCTTCACCGTGGAGGCTGGAAATTACTGGTTTGACATATTCAATGACTATGCAGCCACCCTCTCCCTGCTGCTCATTGTGCTGGTAGAAACCATCGCTGTGTGTTACATCTACGGGATAAGAAGGTAAAGCTTGAACACTCCTTTCTTCATGGTGGGATAGCAGGGGCAGTGGCCACAGGCCAAGACATGCAGGGCCAAGAATAAAAATACTGCCCTGTGCTGCATGTTTCTCCTATGCTGTAGTATCAGCAAGGTGAGGGGGGTCTCCCCTGCCCTGCACACCCCTGTCAGGGCCTTGGTTTGGGGCTGCTTGGGGGCCAGGCTGGGCTGACACCACCTCTGCTGGCAGGGGAGTGCTAATGAGCTGTGCACACCCACTCGCTGCCCTTGCCTTTGGCCTCAAGAGCACCTTCTGCCAAACCTCTGCTCCTCTGATGACAGTAGTTCAGCAGCAGCACACAGTGCCACTCAGTCTGGTTTCAAAGGAGGTCACCCCACCCATCGCTGGTGTCCCAAGTCATCCCTTGTGGGTAAAAGGATTTTTTGGCATCAGGAAAGGTTTTGAACAGCAGAGGTGTTTGTTGCTCATGGTGTCTAAAGGAAGAGGCTTCAGCACAGTACATGCACAGGCACCTGCATGGGTATCATGTCATTGATGAGTTCAAAGCCTTCGAGCCAGATCCAGGTCTCCTCTGAGGCTTTAGGTACAATCCCCAGTGTTAATACTTCCTCAAAGACAGTCAGATAATAGCAGTGAGAACAACTCAACTACACAAAAACCAGCAGAGTTTTCTCCACAGTGCTTGAGCATCATTGCTTTTCTCTGTCAGCTGAAACCAGTAACGGTCTGAACCTGCGTTCCAGCCAGAACTTTTGTTGCTGTACCTATTTCTTACCACTCTCTGCAGTTTGGGGTTCTCTTGGAAGTCTTTCTGTCTGTTTTGATTTCACCCTCACCATGATTCTGGTGAGCCAGTACTTCAGACAATCCTCTGCTCATGTGTTGTTAACTGTACTCCCCCTTCTCATCTGACATTGAATTCTGCAGGTGGTTTTGAAGTGACTCAGAACAAGGTATTGATTGAACATACGCAGATATTCTCAAAAGTGTTTTGTTTTTTTAAACACAGATTTGAAAAAGATCTTTACACCATGATTGGACGCAAGCCAAACTTGTATTGGAAAATTATGTGGGCTTTTGTTAGTCCTCTGCTAATTATAAGCCTATTTATATTTTACCTCACTGACTACATCCTCACAGGAACCTTGCAATACCAAGCATGGGATGCCACACAGGTAAAATAGTTTGGGGCTTGGGGTTTTTTCAGTTTGTTTTTTTAAACTTTGCTTTGTTCCTTCCTTCCTAACTAAACTGTTCCACACAACTGCCTTCTGAAAGCTTGCAGCTGCAGTGAGGGCCAACCCCTGATTCTGTGGAAAGGAAAAATAGGGAAAACTTGACCCAGTGATGATGCAGTGATTCTGTAAAATCAACTATTTTCCCTCTGATTCTTAATTGACCTCTTTATGCACTGAAACTTTATTAATGTTGAAGACCCAAATAGCTTTTAAAAAGCACTTTAAAAAAAAAGCTATTTTTAAAGTATATTATTTTGAACAAAATTTGTGGTATTTTAACAGAACTGAACTGCTGCTGGAATAGTTATCATAATTTCCATATATACTTTTCTTTGTGGCCAGAACACTTATGTACAGTGAACTGTGTATTTACCACAGAGCAATTACTATTGGATAAGTAACCACTGGTTTCATAACCTTCTGTGGAAATGCTCCCTTGATGCAGAAACAAAGTACATAATTGGCCCTGACACCAGAACGATTTGGAACCTGTGGTGGGCCTGGCCTGTTGACTGGCTGTCACAGGAGAGCAACACCGAGGCCTGACAGAGGTCAGGGCCCAACCACCTCATTAAGGAACACAAACAAGCCAAAATCCGCTCTTTACCAAAGCTTGCAGACGTTCCCCCCAGTCCTGTTGTCAGCAATGTTCTTGTTGCCAGTTTTCAGTGTGCCTGGCTGGGCAGAGCCCAGCATCGAGGGCAGTCATGGGCTGCCACAGCCAGGAGAGCTCCTCCCATGTCCCATTTAGATCCATGCACAGCTTTGCTCTGACCCGACTGTGGGACACACAAACCACAGATCCAACGCTGCTTCTCTCCCTTGCAGGGGCAGCTGGTGACAAAGGATTACCCCGGCTATGCCCTGGCGGTGATCGGGCTGCTGGTGGCGGCGTCCACCATGTGCATCCCCCTGGGGGCACTAGTGACTTTTATAAGGAAGAGACTGAAGAGGGAAAGAGTTTCGACCGTTGCATGAGTGCTGACAGCTGGATTTGGGAAGACCTTACCCCGTCATCAGTGACAGGGCACTTCTGGAAGACAGCAGCAACCATTATTTGTAGCAGCTATTTATAGAGTTGAGGATGGTGGGTGCTATATTGACCAAAAAGTGCTCTTGGGAGGTTCCACGATGGTTTGGGGAACAAAAAAGCTCTTCTGTAAGAAGATGAAGCTTTAAAATGGCCTCTGGAAGAGAGGGGGAAACCAGAAGAGCAGCTCACAAGATGCTAGCTAGCACACATTGCCTATCACATCAGCCCATTACCCACTGTTAGGTGATTCTTGTCCACTCTGTTGTAGCAGTGCCTGTGTGGAAACATGAACAACCAACTGAGCATGTTCCTGCACCAAAGTACCACCAAATACCCTTAACCATTCATGACAGCCATACTAAAGTGTGCACCTTATTTGAAATGAGTCTGTGTTTCATCAGCAGAGGAAACTGTAGAAGTCTGGCAATGAGAATGCAATAATCCCTTTCCTACGTAGGAGAAATCAGTGGGATGGTAGTGGGAGATCAATGTGGTTTTTTATACTGGTGTCCAGCGAAGCAACAGATGTATGAGTTGCACAAGTTCTCTCACCCCCAGAAGGAGTAAGCTTCCACTTCCAGTATCCAACTGTGCACTGTGCTGTACTTTGTATTTCCGAGGGATGCACTTTAAGTACACTAGAAGATATTTGTGATAAAGCTGCTTTACAAGCCCCACCCAAACAAAAGTATGCCATATAATTAGCTTTGACAAAGTTCATATCCAAGTATTCTTTAATCATCAGATGTGACAATCCAGCAGTTCCATGGACCCAGTTAACTTCCCTATGTAAATGTTTTATAAAGAAAGCAACATGTTTAAATTGTAAGCTTCATGTATTAGAAAACATTAAAATTATATCTATGAACTTTAAAAAGGTTGCTCTGAAGAACATTAGAGACACACTCATGGGATGGGGGTTAACTACGTAACCATTAGAAGATGGCAAGTGCCTTACAAAAGAGGGATTAATTTCAAATACAAAGCACAACAAACCAAGTCTTTCGTTCTGGGGCAAAACACAAGAGGCAATTGTACAGCCTTCAGGTGTGGGAAAAATCGTGACAGTGACAACCAACACCAACAAGACCTGCTTAGTCTGCAGCAGCCCCTGGAAACAGGACACACCTCCCTCCCCAGGCTCTGCTGACAAAGGAAAGACAACCTTTTCACATTTCAGTTTATTAAAAATGGATACCATAAACAAGACCTGTACAAAAAACAAACCTAGAATTGCCCAGAATTTGGTAACAGTTGCATGATGAGAAGTTATCGTCTTGGGCCGCCTCTTCCTCTTCCACGACCTCGGCCTCTGCCACGGCCTCTGCCACGGCCTCTTCCAGCAACTGAGTGGGTGAAAGGACAAAGCAAGTGAGACGCAAGAGCACTTGCATTTTGATTAAAACATCTTGTATTTAGCATAAATACTGCTGCTTCCCTGCAATGAGACTTTAAGTCAGATATTAAGTCTGTTAAAGCTCAGTAAGTTTCAGGAAATATTTTCATCTTTAGTATCAGGTTTTTCAGTACACAATTCCCGCAGGCTGTGTCTGTCTGTCTGTCCTTGGCTTCACTGCTATTTAATGGTAAAGGCAAGACAAGCACAGGGTAATGCAGGCACCAACTGCCAAACGATCCATACACTGATAACGTGCCATTGCACCCCTTTCTCCTAAAGAAATGTGACTCCACCTACCTGGTTGCAAGGCCACCCTGCCAACTTTAGAAATTACTGGTTCATTTCAAACATGTTTGTGAGTGCAGGGCTCAGAGATACTAAACCCTCTGTGGAAGAGAGTGCTCTGCAAGAGACACACACCAACATCCCCTTCAAGAAGCAGGCTGTGGATTACTCTGGTATGGAGGTATGGAGGTTGGAAATGCAGCAAAGACAGGAAGAGCAGAGGCACAGGGAAAACCTGACAGGAGGAGCAAGGTGTCATTTTTTTGCTGGCAGTACTGCCTCTAAAATCCATGGAATCATCCCCACCTGACTGAACAATGGCAGCAGCTCCGTGTGTTAGTGGAGAGCTGATGCACACCTGGGCCCAAGGCACAGTGCCACGCACAGCACAGCACAGGGAACATTCTGCCTTCCCCTGACAGTCCCACTTGCCAGGGACAGACCATGGGTGTCACACCTGTGGAGCTGCAGGGCAGTTACGGATTAAGGCAAAGCACAGCACGACACAGGTGCGGGCTGAGAGTGTTCCCACATTCTGAGGATGCAGGAGCTCCATACGGAGGTAACGGGGACTGTCACAGCTGCTTCCTCATCTTGTTCACACTGTGAGGTTTGGGAAAAAAATCAAACCACACTCATTTCTCCATGTGGTCAGATTGTTTCTAATGGATGTGACAGGAGCAAAACCCCTTTGGGAACTTTATCCTTATAAAGCAGCCACAGCACTTGCACCTGGTGATGCACCCGAGGGTTCCTCACCCCATGTCAGGAACGTGAACACACTAATTACAAAACACACTGCAGACCCAAATACCTGCACACTAATTACAGGAGAAAGGGTACATTATTTTAGAGCACAATTAACTTCCACTTCCAGCTTACTATTTTAAAAGCACAGATTAACTGCTGGGCAAAAGATACACTGCTATAGATTTTCTGGGGGTTACTGGATATTAATCTTTGATAGTGTGAATTAAAACTGAATTACTCCCTATACTGGGAGGTTTCTAAGGAAAATGTTTTTGTTCAACAGTTTTTTGAGAAAAAAGTTCCAGGAAGAGCAGAGTGGAACATTACTGGGAGCCAAAGCCAGAGATCTGCTCATTGGAATACAGCCTAGACTCCCTCAGGTTTTCAAGTCCCTCAAATTCAGTTCTCAGAAATAGTTTTTATCCACCACCAAATGTCAGTGCATTATTCAGCACTGCCTGAGATACTGTCCTGTACTTTCTTACTAGTCTATGTGAAGCTCCCCATACAAACTGGGGAAACAACAGACACTGAGAGAAGAGGAAGGGTAAATCTCTGGTGCCAACTGTGAGACTGAGATGGGTTAAGATTTACTCAAGCTGAGAAACATTTACATTTTTAAAAATAAGATGCATGAAAAGTCATACACGTAAGTCGCTGTGAATGAACACTCTGCAGATGCCAAGGAGGTGGGAAAGGCAGCTAAGCCAGTGCAGTATCAAACCCTCAAGGATGAAGGACTTAGATGCCAAATGCAGACATTAAGACTCAAATCAGATGTCTCCAAATTCAGAGGACTAAAACACAGAAAAAGGCAGAACAAACACAGACTAAGAAAGCACAAACTAACCTGCTTCTCTCTTCTTGGATTTGACTTTTGGCTCAACATCCACTAGCAAAGTATCCAGAGGCAAACTGTCCGGCAGGATGAAGTAGCGGATGTTATTCCCTCGGATACTCAGCGTCTCCAGCTGCACAGGCTCTCTGTTCTTCAGCGTCATTTTCACTGCTTTGAGATGTGTATTCATGCTGACATCCACTCCTGAAACAACACAAGCCTGATCTCAGGGGGGAGGTCTCTTGTTGCCTATTTTCCAGTATTCACATGCTTGTAGATTTATCCTCATCATTCATACCTGCTTCTGCCACTCATTAATTAATTCAACCTCCAACTGAATGAAACTACCCGTCTTTTTCCTTCTTAAATTATGTCTGCCAAGTTATTAATTGCTGCCTTTAACACCTTATCACTAGAGAGCTTTTCCAGGTTGCTGGCAGCAGCCAGGTGGCCAATGGTAAAACACTCAGTAGCCAATGGTTAAATCAGTTCCACTGAACAATAATTGCTGCCTATTACAGAAGTCTAACACTGTCCTTGCTCCCTTAAAAAGAAGTAAAACCTCCTCTCTAGGCCTTAGGAAAATTCAACCACAGAAGCAGCATTTATTTTCTGATAAAATACATCCAGTACCAGAGGGGGATCTACTATAAGAGTAGATAAAATACCCTCCCTATAAGGAACTACCCTTGTGGTTGCACACTGAGAACAGCCAGCATGGAATAATGGTAAGGAATCAGCACTGTGCCCACCATGCTGTGCTGTGCATAGTCCCAAACTGGAACACTCTCACTTGGATGCATGTTATTAAGCAACAGCCATGAAAAGCAATTAAAAGAAGTTTTTATTTTGCACATCACGAGCTTTCTGTGGGATTTGATCTCCAGCTATGAAGATCAAAACAAAAGTAGCTTTTCCAAATCAAAAGTGAGGCAAAGACTGACACTGCTGTTTACAAGCACCTGCTAATTCAGTGGCAGGGCACCCACAGGAGCAATTAACGTGTTCAAACTTCAGAACAAACAACCCTTTGAGGTAAAAATAAACTGTAAGATGTGTTACCAGGGTAAGAAACACAAGTGAACTTCAGGCCAGAACCAGAAGAACCACTGTGCTGTGCCTGCCCACGTATCTCCTCTGTCCTCTCCCCCTCCCTCTGGATTTTACACAGCTCTGGCATCTGCACTCCACCCAACCCACCCCTTGGTTCCCGCAGGATGCAGGACATGAAACCCGCCCCTCAGCAGCCAAGAACAGGAGATTGCACAGCCCAAGGGCACAGCAACTGAACACACTTCACCAACCACTGTAAAGGGAAGAGTGCAGTCTGAGAAACATGGACTGCATTCCAAGTTTCTGCAGGTTCCAAACAGAAAACGAGAGCAGCTTTGCTCAACAATTAAGCCTGAAAGAGCAGCGAGGTCGGGAGACCTGCGGAGTGTTTGCTGCCCACCTGGCCGGGTTCAGTGGAGCGTCCTGCGATCGGGGACCGGGGGGTGCCCTCAGCTCTGATCAGAGCTGATGGATCTGGCTGCAAAATAACGCCAGTTCTGAACCCTGCCAAACCTCCAGAGATTGCCACTGGCTGAAAAGGCACTTAAGCAATCCTCTGCAATAACATTCAAACTTCACAGAGCTGTATATTTTTAAAGAGTGTCTGGGCAGACGAGCTTGTAAAAGCTGTCTGGGTGAGAGCAGGAAAGAGATGAAGCCCCTTCCTCAGCTCAGCTGTGAGGGTTTGCCTTGTTCAACACAACGTGCCTCTCCTACAGACCTGATGTTTCTGAAGTAACAAGCTCACAGGAACACCCACAGAACTGTCACACTGAGATTATTAAAGCAAACAAAATAGTTCACCCATTTTTTGATACGTGAGAACCAGACACTAAACCATAAAGACTTTCCCTACAACTTTCAGTTCAGTAGTACAAAGAAGCACCTGCTGAACAGCAACACCCACAGAGGGACCTGACAGACCTCTGGCAACAGTGGGGCCATATTCCCATCACCAGGACTCCTTTCTGCCCTGCATCCCACATCTGGCTCTGCATTTTCAAACCCATCTCATGAAATCAATGCAAATATACACAAACATGCATTGGCATCCAAGTTCCCCTCAGAGCAAAAACGTGCTCAACAGAAATAATTATTTTTTTATTAGAACTGCCTGCATGCAAAATGTAACCACTCTGAGACACATCAGCACTTAACATTTGGCATTTATCTCTGCTACCACTGAAGAAATAAGTCGCTTTTCAGCTGGTTCAGCTGCAACGTTTTTGTTGCTCGTTGCAGTTTCACAAGTGAAATCTGGACACACTGAAACACCTCACAGACATTTCGCTGCCTAACCCTTACCAGTGCACAGCACTAAAACCACCTCATCAGCGTTCCCACAGGAAAACAGGTCGCCCGGAGAAGCTGTGGATATTCCATCCCTGGCTCTTTCCCCACGGAAAGCTGGTCAGGTCACAGCTCCTCACTGCTCGCAGCAGCTTCCGACAATACCCAGGCACAAACACCAAGGCACATAAACACGTGAATTCAAAAGCGCGTCCCCCCGCAAGAGGGAGCACAGGACAAAAAAAGCTCATTCCAGTCGCGGCTGCCGCCAACTGTTTGCCGAAAGGCGACCGGGAACACTTCGCTCCAGCGTCGCATCCTGCCCTACCTGTGATCGTTCCGTGCACCTGCGTCCCGTTCTTCAGCTCGATGGTCACAGTCTCGTGGCTCAGCTTCATCAGAAACCTGCGAATGGAAAACGCATTTAAAATAAGGCCAAACCCTTTCATTCCCGCATAAAGCCGTTCGTGTCTAACAGCCCGCACAACGAGCTCCCGCTTATCCCCAGCTTTCCAATGGGGCGCTCATGGACTCTGCCGGGAATGTTTCGGTGTCAAACCCCAAGTCCTGCCCAGTCCCGGGGCGCTGGGACACCCGAGCGACTGCCGGACCCAGCGCCTTTCCCGGCGGAAGGGCCATTACTGCACAAAGAAGGAACCATTTTATAACCTGCACCGTCCCGGGGAGGCAACGCCATTCCCATCGCGGGGGTGCGTTTCCCCAAAAACTGGGAGCTTTGCTGAGCCACCCGCGCAGGGCCCGGCGCGGCAACGCGGTCTGGAGGAGAAGCGGGCCCGGCAAAGAGGGGCCCGGCAAAGAAGGGCCTGGCAAAGAGGGGCTGGAGGAGCGGGGTCTGACAAAGAGGGGCCTGGCGGAGCAGAGCCGGGCAAAGAGGGACTGGAGGGGCACGGTCTGGCAAGGAGAGGCCTGGCAGAGCCGCGCCTGGCGGAGCGGGGCCTGTTCCGCCGGGCCCATCCCGGGGCCGCTCTCCCCGCCGCGGGCGCGGTCAATCCGCCTCCATCCGCCCCCATCCGCGCCCCCCGCGCACCTGACGAGCTTCATGGCGCTGTGCGGGCGGCCCCGGCAGGGCTCGGCGCGGCCGCGGCGGCGAAGGCGCCTCTCGCTCGCTCGCTCGGGCGGGTCGGGCCGCGCCGCGCCAGGAAGGGCCGCGCTCCCCAGCGGCCCGGAGGACCCGCGGCGGCAGCGCCCCCCCAGCGGCCCGGAGGACCCGCGGCGGCAGCGCCCCCCCAGCGGCCCGGAGGACCCGCGGCGGCAGCGCCCCCCCAGCGGCCCGGAGGACCCGCGGCGGCAGCGCCCCCCCAGCGGCCCGGAGGACCCGCGGCGGCAGCGCCCCCCCAGCGGCCCGGAGGACCCGCGGCGGCAGCGCCCCCCACCGGCCCGGAGGACCCGCGGCGGCAGCGCCCCCCACCGGCCCGGAGGACCCGCGGCGGCAGCGCCCCCCACCGGCCCGGAGGACCCGCGGCGGCAGCGCCCCCCACCGGCCCGGAGGACCCGCGGCGGCAGCGCCCCCCACCGGCCCGGAGGACCCGCGGCGGCAGCGCCCCCCACCGGCCCGGAGGACCCGCGGCGGCAGCGCCCCCCACCGGCCCGGAGGACCCGCGGCGGCCCCGCCCCGCACACAGGGTCGCTGATCCAGCGGGAATCATCAGGGAGAGAGAAGCACAGACTGGGGCAGGGGGAAAGGGCAGCACTGTGGCGTTTGGTCTGACTTCCCTGCTGCAGCACAGGATTGTCTCCAGGGAGACTCCACACCCCCTCTGGGCAATCTGCTCCATGTGCGATCGCTCCCATGGAATTCAGGTGGAACCTGCTGTGCATCAGTCACTGCCTGTTGACTCTTGCCCTGTTGCTCAGCAGCACCTGGAAGAGCCTGGTCCATCCTCTGGCACCTTCCTTAGTGAACGTTCCTGCGATCTCCTCTCAGCCGTCTCCTCTGAGGCTGCACAGCCCCAGCTCCCACAGCCTGTCCTAGGAGAGATGCTCCAGCCCCCGAATCATCCTTGCACCTGCTCCAGGAGCTCCACGTCTCTGCTGTGCTGAGGATCCCAGAACTGGACACGGCACTGTCCTGGCCCCACCAGGACTGAGCAGAGGGGCAGGAGCAGCTCCCTGGACCTGCTGGCAGTGGGAGATGGACAAAGAAGGCTGTGAAAATGGAGCTTTTCAAGGTTTCACAATTACAGTGCCTTAATTAAAGTATGTTACAGAAAAACAAAGTACTTAATTTTAAATCTTTGAGCTTTGGAAAAAAAATAAAACAATCCAAGTACCCACACCTAGTACCCATAAGGAATTAGTTTAAAAAAAACCCCATGGCTTCAGGATCCAAAAATCAAATAGCAATAAAAGAGTGTGAGTGAGTGTGACTGTGTATCTCAGCCACCCGGTGAAGGTGAGAGTAAAAGAAGACAGCTTGAATTTTCACCCCAAGCACCTACTGCTGTGGTCAGAAAACTGTCTGAATGCCCTTGTGAGGAAAGAGGCAGAGTCCTCAGCCCTGAGCAGGTGATGCCTGGGATGCAGCACTGGAGAACTCCAGCCACAGGAGGCCTCAGACTGAGATGCAGCCCTGGCAGTGAAGGCTGGAACGTGACACTTGTGCAAACTGACACTGAGCACGGTGTGAGACCATCAGTAGGGAACCACAGCAGAGCGACATCCCCAGGGGTGAGGAGCAGACACAAAACTGAAGCACCCTCTAGGGGAGAAACAATTCCTAAGGAGCACTTTAGGAACAGTCTAATCCAATGCACAAAATGCACCACGGACAGCACATCTAGAAAAGCTGAACATTTTATTGTCATTTAGGAGTACACCATTTGTGATCTTAGAAATACAGACTCTTTGCAAAGCACCGAAATACAGGTACCTTCCAGCTCCTAAAACCTGCCTTATTCTGTCTTACAAACCTTTTATATCAGCAATTCAAGTTTGGTCTTTGCTGCAACAAGTTCTTCACCAAAGATGCAAGGTGTTTCAAACTCCATCTGCCAGCGAGCCATCAGAACCACTACCTTCAAATGCTGAGTCTGTGGTGTTCTTGTACTTCGTGCCCATGAGAGAGTTCACCTTTGAAAATCTTAAGTTAGAGGATTTTCCAGTTAACCACCAACTGGTATTTCCATTACAGCATCTAGAAGCAAACAGATACTTTGCAAGTACTAGTGCTCATGAACAGGTCTGTTTACACAAAACCCAGAGAGGCCTCCAGAGACATTCAAGGTTAAATGAACAGTTGCAAAAAAAAAAAAAAAATCTCTGTACATATTTTCAGTCATAACACAAGGGAACACTGGAGTGTCAGTGTTCTGTGTTCTAGCTCCAATAGTGACAACTGTGCTAGTCCTAGTAGTATTCTACATGTTTCTCCCTTCCCCCCATTTAAATTTTACACTCGCACTCTGAATATACAGCTGTACTTACAGGAAATATTAAACAATGCACAGCGCCTTAAGCAAGTTCCATGTCTGGTTTTGAACAAACCATACAAAATAAGTGACAAAATAGTTTAAAATTGGTCCTTATTTTTATATAGCTTGGAAGCACTAAATTTAAAGACACACATTAACCAGCACGCATCAGTTGGTAGCTCTTTTTTTTTTTCCTCCTTTTTTTTTTTAAGAGTGTTACAGTATCATGCATGAAAAGCAAGCTGCTGCTCCCAAGTGCAAACATGGGGTTAGACTTAACACTTTCTCCTCAGGCTGTTATTCCTTCCTTGACAAATTATTTCAACAGAACCAAGGACAGAGGCAACTGACTAGCAAAACAACATAAAGTTCACACCTTTTATGTTGTGACCCATTCTTAAAAGTAATGGAATACTTTGGAACTTTAGCATAAGGAAGGTTTAATAAACACTGCAAAGGACTTTTACATTCTTTGATTTTGTTTACATCTTTAGAAAGAAAGTTCTATACTTTAACTGGCTAACTACTGAATGTTTATATGGAGACCGTAGTATTGAAACAGTGCAAGACATTTGCAACTTCAGGAACATCCGATGACACTGCCCTTTCACCCGAACAATGATTAGCAGAATATTGCATCAGTTCTAGATAAACAAGACAGGACAAAAACCTCATTTTAGAACAGCATTAGAATTCCAAAAATCTTCTGTATTTAGTGAAAAGAATCCACACACAAATATGCACGAAGGACTCCTTAACGTGGACTATCACAACAAATGTAATCCAGCTGTAAGTCTGGACCTAGACTTTTTGTTGGTATGAAGCCATATTTGCTCAGAGACCACTATCAGTTGCTCCAGTATTAATGCTTCACCTTCTGGGTACCCTGACACATGAACAGCATCAGAGCTCTCTTCTGTCAAGACCAAAGAACCAGCTGAAACAGCCCCCCTGGACCACGAGCGTAAGCAGAGCTCTCCAGACACCAAAAAGCTGGCTCTTGTCTTTGCATTACCCAGTAAGGGCTGAGCCCTGTTCACTAATGCAATATTCCAAGGACCATTGCAATCAAGACTGTCCAGTCAGGTCTCAGTTGAAAGCTCCCACCACCACAGGACATGGTTTCCTGACCCCCCCACTGCCAAGGAAGAATGTCCAAGAGAGCATTGCTTGGTGTGGAAAGCAGGTCAGTAGAGACTCCAAGTGTGGCCTGAGGAATCCTCAGTACCAAGCCGCTTTCCACACACACAAATTCAGTCCATCTTCTCTTTCTGGACCAGCTTGGGTGCATCTACAAAATCCTTGCCATTGTAAAGGATGATAGCAAAAGTTCCAAAGCTTGCACTTCCCCAGAAAAGCACATAGGCCAGTGTCTCAGTCCAAGTATCACCTGTGAAGAAGAGTCAGATAAACATTTTAGTTCACCATCCATAATTACCAGTTTTACTTTAGTCCAAAAGCAAAATATTTCAAGCCCTCCCTCAGAGATCTGCTCTCAAATGAAGTCAGAAGTTTTTCACAGGTCTTTCTATTTCCTTACCTAAGAAAACTGTGTTTGCCACACAGCTCTTGGAACACATCTACGAAAGTCAGTCAAGAACTCTACTGGCACTAAATGTTAGAAAATTGAAGAAAAAAGCAGAAGGCAAAAACCTTCACCACTCCCCCACAGATTTAGATTAAGGGACACCCATACAGGCTTATGCCTTTATCTGCCTGCTCTGAACTGCCCTTCTGCCCAAGATTACACAGCTGTTCCTCTGGGGATTCATCCAGCCTACAGTAAACCCAGATGTCTACTCAGGTGCAACTAAATCAGGGAACAATTAACTGACCCTTAAGTGACTTCTATATGAGTTCTAACATTTTCTACAGCACCTCATTTTCTTTCCTACATTACTGATTTAGTGCTAATCCCCAAACAGCTTTTAGAACGACTGAGAAGCAGGTTCACAGGAACTTCTGAGCTGGAAGGGACACACAAGGATCATTGAGTCCAACCCTTAAGTGAGTGGCCTGTACAGGGATCAAACCCACAACCTTGGTGTTACCTTACTAGGACCATGCACTGAACAACTGAGCCAACCTCAGGGTCAGCAGTTTTATACTGAACAGTTACTGGTAACCATTTACACAAAGTTCACACAGAAACAAGCCAGTTTTAGGGAATTAAACTCAATGGTGACTTACCAGCCATTAGCAAACAAATAATGCACATGGAGAAAGCAACCACCATAATAATAGGCAACTGAGGAAAGAGAAAAAGAATAATCATTTGATATAGTAGCACATTATTCCTTACTTTCCTTTAGGATGGGTTGTACTGCAAAGCTATTTACTTGCTTTGCAAGAAGTCCCTTTAATTATCAATTCACCCACTGTCAGGTACAAATAAAAGTTGGGATAGCTCCAAAATTTGGAAGTGTGTATTCAGTAACTACATTAAGAATTAAGACAGAACTTCAGTGCATTAGAAGAAAGATGAAGGTTTGTGTTTTGCTTAAAAAAATACACCAGCTACTCGTGAAACCCATTATGTCCCCAAATCCCACTTCACAGAACAGAAAGGTGAGGGTGAAGAAAAAGGATTTTTTTGTGTTACTGTCTACACTTCTGCATGAAGTGTGAGGAAAGATCTTCACAAAATTCTTCTGCAGAAGGAAACAGCCACTGATGGTGACCAGTAGAATGTCCCTCTCTGCACTCGGTGAAGACTTTAAAAAAAACAAGCAGCAGCTTTTCCAATACCTCAGGGACACTCGATTTTCTGTCAAGGGAACAGTCTGGGTTTAATCCTAACCAGGCATCACAGAAACATTACTAAATTATAGGGATGTTTTATGACTAAATAGACAAGTCCTACTTAGTCATGTGGAACAAGTGACTACATGGTTGTGTGTGTTTCTCCAGTCTCAAACAGTCTCCATACTCACAGCCAAGAACTTCCAATCTTTCTTGACATGCAGAGGACTAGCAGGTTCTACTTCATCCACTGAGTAATTTCCCAGAAAAAGATCAATCGCATCCTGGAAGAGAAAGGGAGGGCAAGAGTTCACATGCACTACAATGTTTTTCAGATACACTTCCCCACAGTTAAAAGCTTAACTTACTTGTCTAAATCCATCAGAAAAATTGTTTTTGTAGTAACGTATTAATGAGTTCCAGCCATCCATTATTAAGCCCCACTGAGTTCTCTTCCCAGTTCTGCAAATAGAAGTTGTGAAAAATATTTAAAACAGATTTATAAAGTCAGGAAGGTAATTTGAGATGTACAGTTTGTCATTATCCAAATGTGTGCCAGGTTAAATGAACACCTGCATGGAAATACGTTTATCTAGTGCTGCCTCTGCATTATTACCACACGTGCTTGTAACAAAGTTTGAAACCAAAATGACACTTGTCTCCATCACACAATAAAATGTGCCTCTCACAGCACACTTTGTTGGTTTCATTTTCACATAGCCTCTTCTCCTTTCATAAAAACACAGTGAATAATGGTGTTCTGCAGATTTTAGTCTGACATTTTACCAACTGAACCATTGCAAAACTCATTTATGGCCAAAGCCCCAGATTAATAACTTCCTCAGATATAAAGACTTGAAGACAATCCCAAACATGCCCAAAAGGCCAGGAAGCCTCTACAAGAAAGGCTGACTTACCTTGTGTAATCAGTCTTTAAGGCACCAGTTCCAGCATATTGTTTGGCACAAGCATTAGCATTATCAGCCCATGCTGTGAATAGAAGACATTGAGAAATATTGAGGAAGTTGTCCCCTGTTTGGAGAAAAGTCATTGTTTGACCTCTATGAACAGCCTACCATTTTTGTAGATTTTCTCAAAGTCTGCTTGCTCCTCAATCCTCTGTCCAACATGCAGAACACCCAGCCTCTGAAACAAAAGCATGTTGAGGCTCACTAGCAGTTTGCTAGAAAATTAGGTTTTGTTTTCAGAAAAAGCTGTATTTGTTAAACTAGAGTGGAGTCAATGCATTTCAAGTAAGCAGTACAGTAACTCCAGCATGCAAGCTCCTGCTGTAGTGCCAAAATTACACCTCTGTTCCAAATGGAAAGCCACTCTCCCCTTGCAGCTTATGAAACAAGACTGAAGTGTTTACCTGAAGCTGGGCCTGCAGAGATCGGCGTGCCAGCAAGCTCTGGATCACGTTAGTGCGATCCAGGCAGTCCATGCAGTTACTGCGGAATATTCCTTCCTGCTGAGTCACAATTTTGCCATCTGAATCCACTAGGAAATAACTAACACACAGAGTACAGGTCAGTATTTAGAGGTAACAGGCCATATAAACCACAAGATTCCAGCAGTAAATATCCTAACAGCCAAACTTAAGCATGTCATCAACTGTTCTTAGCTGTGTCTTTGAACTTTGATGCCTCCCGGAATTCTTCCCCTCCCGTGCTGAAAAATGACATGAATAGAGAACATTTAGGAATCTCAGGGCAGTATCCACTCTTACCACTGAGAAAGCCAAGCAGCAAATACTGGTTTATACCACTGGAAAGAGCAACTTCTTTTGCAAAAATCAGTGACTTACATTTTACTTTTTTCCCAGTTATTTTAGTGTCCCAGCTGCACAGAGATCATCATTACCAGGGTGTAACAGCATAAGTAAGCAAGTCTGAATACACCTGGCCATGAGGTTCAGTCCAGTCACCACTGCATAAAGACTCGTGTAAGCTGCCAGGCACTTCTTCCAGAAAGGTATTTGGATTTTTTAAGGCCACTACTGTCACATACTATTTTCTCCATTATGAGAACACCTGGGGGAACTGGATGTTCCCTCTTGCAACTGCAGATGCTTATTGTTACCTCTGCCTTTTTAATCCACTAAACCAGGTGTTTCCAGCAGTTGATAACAACCAGCTCATTTTAAATATGGAATTGCATCCAAGTATTCCAATACTGAGCTGGTAGAACAAATATGCCCATCTAGTTATCAGCTGGATGTGTGAATGGGACAGAAGTACAGTAGTTCTGCCACAGCAGGAAACTTCCACTTGTCTACAGACTTAGAGAGTGTATTCTACAGATTAAGGGACTCTAACATGTAATTATGAACTCTGAACATGGACTAGCATGTGATCCACTGTTACTGTAGGACATTTTAAGGTTATCAAGCCTAGAGGCATGCAGTCAACAATCAAGAGACTTAGAAGCACATGGATTCACTTTGATCAGCCTTGAGTTGTCTTTTAAGAGCCATTTTCATCATTCTTGAAGGACTAATGCTGTTAAACTGTGATTTACATTGTTGTATGATTAAAGCAGACAGTAATACCTGTGAAATTTTTCTTTTCCTCTTTCTCGCATTAAGCTTTGCCTCAAACTGGTATCAGAATAATAATAAATTATCTTATTAACCAGAAGTGTCTACTCAAGTCCTGCATCTCCTGTTGTTGCTCAAAAAGTTTTAAAAGCACCTCTCCAAACTTAGCTCTCTTTTCTGACAGATCATTCACAACTGGATTTAACCTGCAGAAAACAGTTTCTTACCTCCCCTGGGACTGCAGAACTATTTTCTAAGATCAGAACTCAAACTTTTCTGTCCCCTGTAAGCAATAGTCACCCCAGACAGAATAAAAAGGCAGCCTAATCTTGAAGAAGAGTCTTCAGTTTTGTATCTTGTTTTAGAGATGCATGACCTTTTCTTTTATCTATTTTTCTTCACTTCAGGGAAACCTGGTTATTTTCTAAGCCTGCAGTGGCAGGTGACAGTAAACAAGTTACAGGATTCTGTATTAATTCTATGAATAAAGGATTCTTACTGTGTAGGAAAAACCTACAATCTTATTTCTCTTTATTTTAAGCGCTCAAAGCCAATTTATCCTTCAGGTCTTCATGTGTCTTTAAGGCTTTTTTTTTGTGGTGGGCAGAGAGTATCCACTATCATCTAATTAACTCATACTAGTCCCATAGCTTTTATTTAAAGCAAGAGATTTCATTAACAAAACTCCTATTCTAGTCCACACCTCACCTTATTTTATTTTGTTAGGACAGACTATTCCACTGCCAGGTTTGAAATGTTTTAGCTGATCTGCTTTGTGCTTTAGGCTCAAGACTTCAGGATCAGGAAGGCAGCAATCAATCAAGAAAGCAGAACAAAGTGAAGGACTTTCCTTGCAATCTACATGTAGCAAAGACCAAGAAGTGTTTAAAAACAACACACTCGTGGGACTGAAGATTTAAATTGATTTGGACATTTTGTGTACTTTGTATGACTCAAGAAATGATAATTTGTTTCCCTGAGGGTTACTTATGTTAGCAAGGGCTGACAGTCAGTGCCAGTGCAAGGTTTGGTGCCACAGCAATGTGTGTCAGAGGAAACACTTTCAGAGGTGCCCCTGGAAGGAGCACTAAGTGACACTGTGTGGCAGAACAGTTTGCTGTCAACAACACACAGAATTACTCTTGGATTAAAAAAAAATCACTTAAGCAGAATTTTTAAACGGCTTCAGTGTGCAACTTTGTCTAATCTTTTACCCAGCCTTACACAGGCAGCTCAGGGTTGCCACACTTCTCAAACCACTTCACTGAGGCATAACAAGGGCTCTACAACTTACCCCCCACAGGGCCTCTGACCCTGCACATGCTACCAAGCAGGAGAGCAGATCTGAGAACACTAATCACACAAATGCATCTTCATGGAAGATCACAGGTCTGTCTCACTGTGCCCTAGTGCAAGACTGTAGAAACCAAGAGGAAGTGAAAGAGCTGCAGAGCCTTACCTAAATTCATCTTGCTGTTCTGCTAGTTGATCCATCAAAATTTGAAGTCGATCCCACCTCATCCGACTGCACTCCTTATGGAAGTCAAACGCTACATATCTGTTCAGAGAGAGAAGCCTCTTTGCAGATTACATATGTACTGCAGTAAAGGTTTCAGAAAACTCTACAGCAAAAGGTAGTGACAGAGGATTTGCAAAACTTTAGAGACTGCAAATGTACAGATTCTGTCAGTGCTTTGCAATCTTGCTGAAGCTGCACCCTCAGAGTGCACGGTGTCATCACCTGCAATTTACAATTCTTTACAAAATGCAGCTGAGTCTGGGGAAGCACATGTTCAGTTCCAAGTTACTCATTCTATGCTCTGGCTGCTGGTTTTCCTCCAGAAACTACAGAAGGGATATGAATCTTATTTCATCTCATTCCTTTTTCTCCCACCAGGATTCTCTTACCCTCCTCTCTTCCAAGGAGGAACTGCATTGGAACTTTAGTTCACTTTGAACTAGACACAGAGGTTGAAAGCAACATTCTTTCCTGGCATAATTCCCTTGAGAGTTCCCTTGATGGCTCTCTAGAAACCTGAGACAGGTTCTGTTTCAACAGCTAACCTATCTCTGTTGTAAGAAAATTAAACAGCTACTGACTTGGAACAAGATTTTAACAGCCAATTCCTTTTGGCAAGAAGTGCTCTAAATGAGCAATGCCTGATTAAACATTTGGATGTGTATGTTTGCTGTAACCTACAGGGCATTACATTCCTCCCCTCAAGCATTTATAATCCAAAAGGTGTTTTTTGACAAGATTCCAGGACTATTTGCATGAAGAAAGATGGTATATACACACAAACAAGTAGCTGAAGACAAGTTAGTTTGGAAGGTAAACACCATCCAAACCAATTAACAAGTACAGCAGATTTTAAAAGCAATAATAAAATGGGGCTGGCAAACACTGCTTTGGAACATACACACACCACCAGCAAACACACCCTGACATAATTTTACATCTTTGTTTCCACCAGATGACTTTATAGCACAGATGCACAAAATTCCACAAGGTCTGTACAGCTCAAGTCTCAACACCAGCTTAGCTGTGAAAGCCAGCAAAGAGTTGCTTTAGAAATGGTCTCTCTCAATAAAAATAAAGGGGCATATCCACAAACCAACAGCACACACAAACACACCCCTGAGGGTAGTAAAAGCAGCACAGAGAAGTGAAACAAGATCTATAACTATCCTGGAGAAAGCAGGAGTAGGAAATCATACAAGCAGAAAGAAGCTTGGAAAAAATCCAAAGCATTCCAGGCTTTAGAAGGGACTCTTGAATATAATCTGCAATCCCATAGTTAACACTGGACGGAAGTGAATCCATACTAAAATAGGATGCCTTTGCTTACAGGTGGGATTTTGCCCTTTGACATACATGAGTGATGATAACATGGTACAGTAATTTCAGTAATAAGGTAGAGGCAAGTGTCAGTGGGAGCTGGATGCCAGCCCTCCCTCCAGAAGTCAATGAAAGCAAGCACAGACAAGTTGTAAAATTGTGTACTGCACTCAACATTCCCACAGAGAGATGGAACTTCTTATGATTAAAGCATTCTGCACTCTCTTGGCCCACTGTTACACTGAGCTCCAGACATTTAAATTACATGTTTCCCTTACTGTTCCCTCCTTTATCTCAATCCTGTTCTGTTCAAACTCAGCACTCACTCCTGCAGTAAGTTGCAATGTAACCAAGCCCTTTTCCCAGGGGCTAGTTCTAGAGGGCATGATTTTCTTTTCCCTAAAATGCAAATGATCTCCACAGCTCTCATCACATACTATGACTACAATACCAGCATTACCATTGCCTCTGAATTTGCTCCTTTATTCTGCCTGTCTCCCCCCTTTGTCCTGTATTCTCCTACAAGCTCTAATCTGCTGAGAAGATGAACTCTGAGGTAGGGCATGGGCCATTTGCAAGTTAATTTACAAAAATAAGAATGCAAACGAATCAGAGGGTTGGTGAAGGCCCCCAAGAGCTGAGGGATTCGGAGGCAATGCCTCCCTTGTAACACAGAGTGTATCCCCTCATGCCACACGTACCTGACCATCCCATTTGCCATGCTGTTCACCATCTTCGCAAACGTTTGCTCGAGAGGCTTCTCCGAACCTTTTTGGTTAACCTGGGAAAAGGGGGAAAAGGAGACAGGATTACCCAAAGCCTGCTTGAAAGAACAGCAGCTTTTTCAGGGAGAAAAAGTGAGAGCATACCAAGTTGACAATCATTTGCTTTCCATAGCTAATTATTTGTGAGTCAAAATGTCTTTGGAAGCCATCCATCTGGAAGAGAAAGAAAACGTGTTGACAGATCTGTGCGTTACACAAAATCTCCATAATCATCTTTTGGATGATTCTTAAAACTAAGAAAGTGTTTGATGTTTTCTATTGTGCCAATGCATTTCTACTTTCATCCTCCCAGTCCATTCAGCTCTCCTTATTAAACATGCTACAGATAAGGAGTTTTGTGCTGCTACCAGAACTGCTGATCCAAAGAGAAACTGCCCCCACTGATGTCTGGACTTTTTCAGCCTTTGAATTACAAGGAGCACAAGGCTTCTTGCCACTCCTTTTAAAAATAAAGCTCAACCCAGTATGGCTGGTTTTATTCTTCTGATTACATTTGCCACCCTATCACATGAACATGAGCCCGGAAATGTAATAAAACCCCCAGGACACAACAAACACTCACATACATGATTTACTGACTTGCTGATCTGTGGCTTTGGTTTATACTTGAGGTTTGGTCTTTGAGACCAGAAAAAGGGAATTGATCCACGGGTCTGCAAAAGAATGGAAGTGCTTTTAAACAACAGAACTTACAAACTCAACATTTAAAATAAAGTAGGCTGGTTTATTTTGTTAAACTGAGTCTGTTTGCTTAGTTTTGTTTGCATACCTTATATACAATATATGTTTAAAGATAGACAGGGCCATCTATCTGTGTATCTTAAGCCAGTGAGCTGCTCCTTGCAGTGACTTTACCTGAACAAATGAAGCCTTGCTCCCCTTGTAATGCACAATTTGCTCTGTTTCAACAAAGTTAGCAGCGTGCCCTTCTGAATCAATACCTGTGCAGGAGAAAGACCTTGTTAACAGGCTCAGGCTGCCTGTAGAGCAGTGACAACACAGAAGCAAAAGGCTTCCTTTCCCTTCCCTTTAAGTCCTCACAGCAAGCACAGAGCTGCTTGTCTATGTTAAATTAAGCACACCCTTGGTAAATGTTTAACATGGACTGCACCAAATTTAACTTCAAGAACAGTTTTGCTTAACACACTTTCTAGCATTAGAAATTGTCATTTAATATAAAATGAAATACCAGTGCTCTGACAGTGAAATATTCACAGTTCAATAGCAATGGTACTGCAAAAACTGACTCCTTCAAAGGCCTGTATTTTGGGACTAAGAACAGAAAAAGCAATTTAAATCCACTTCTTTCTTAACTTTTTAACTTGATGCAATTAGGGGACACCACTCAGGGCTTCCCTGCCAGCACCAGTGATGCTCTTAGTTGGACTTACTGCTAGGCCAAAAAGGCTACTACACATTTGCATTTAACTCAAATAAAAACAGTCATGTGTTAAAAATCACTACAAAACTTTTGCAGTTATCTTCAGGAGGAATAAATAAAAGTGAATTCTAATAAATACCAGAACATGCTTCATTTCCTAATACACGTTCCTAAATGTCCATTGGATGAAGGACCTCGAGACAAACTAAGCACTTTTTTTGTGCAAGTCATGATACAGCAATTACTCTTAAAGGTAAGTCACAGATGGAATTCATACTATTTTTGAAATAAATCAATTTTCTGTTTTACCTCTTACATAGTAGCGTACCCCAGCTCTGAAACAGCTTCTTCTGGAAACAAGCAGCCAGTCAAAACACTTGCCATTAATACAACAAGAGTGCATAGTGATAACTGATGAGTAACACTAAGGAAAAACTCAACATTTCACTGGATATTTTTATACACCAAGAGGTAAGACACATCAAGGAGTGACTACATTCAAAGAGATTTGCAAACACTTCTCACATCAACAACATTAAACTTGAGAGACAGTAGCATTATTAGGATCATTATTCCCATAAAAAATGACACCTTACAGTGATGTCACCTGATGCACAAACATTAAAACTACTGTAATTTTGAGAAAAATTGATTCTAAAGAAGATGAATCTGAGTCATGAAAAATTCCTCCAAGTAGATTCACCAGCTTTCATCCTGTGCCCCTAAAAACAGAAACCTACCACTTTAAAGCAAGAAAAAGATCAAAATGGTCAATTTTTTTTATTTGTATACTGCAGTCTTCTACTCTTTGAGGAAGCTGGATACTTTGTCTCAAGGTTGGTAAACAAGGTATATTTCCCTTTTTAAAAACAGCATATTTTACAGTGAAATTTAGATTCTACATTTATGATTCAACTGGGACACAGGGCAGCTGTGTCACACATCAGCTAAGCTGTGTTAAAGAGCACACTGACTGCATAATGGAACATCCTGATTTATGTTTGTATTTATGACAATACTGTTTGTAAAGAACTCAAAAGATACAATACAAGTCAGACCCATCCAAAATGCTCTCATAATTAATAAATTAAGGTTGAAAAATGCCTGTTCCTCTACTTTCCTGGAAAATGACTGCCAAGTCCTACACCCTTTAATTTGACATTTGTGCAGCCATCAGTTTTCTGTAAGAAAGGTCACCTCTAACCTCAGCTGCCTGGCAGTCATCACCCTAATTTTCTGTCTACAGTCTCTGTCCTCATTTAAATGACAATTTACTACTGGCAACTTCCACAAAAAAAAAAAAGACATGATTGATTATTCTTTAGAAGGGCTTTTTTTTTTTTTGAGCAGTAAGGGAAATATTAAACATAGTTTTTAGCAGTTTTAGGTGATCGAAGTCTCAACTACTCAAGTCTGTTAATTTCTCATCATTGAAATACTAGAAACCCAGTCCACACGGTTGAATGAAATATATTTAGATTTATATAGGGAGGAAAAAAAAAAAGGCTTTGATTTTACTGAAATGATTGCTAGTGGCAGTGTGGCAGTTCTGCCTAGGGCTCTTCCCAGCAGTTTTATCACTAGAAATCCAGGTTCTTCAAATTCCTGGGCTCTCTAAGGTGCTTGGCTAGATTAGAGTTACAGCAAAATATACATTACTTAGGCTAATTATTTATACAGTGGAAAGCAGGACAGAGGAAGGTGTTAATTGCAGTCTGCCAGTTGCTAATTGCAATTCTCCCAGGAGCAGCAGAATAAGTACTGGGCTGTTTTGACAGTTCCCTTTTGCTCTCTTTCCTTGCCTCTCTGCCTACTCCCACATCTTCCTCCATTAAATGAAGTCACAGGAAAGGAGGACTGGAGATCTGCCAGCTGCTGACAGTCCTACCTGATCTCCTGATTCCATTGGGAAGCCATCCCTGCACACATCTGAGGGGCCTTTACAACGGAGCAGAACGTGGTACGAGGTGCTCTGGCCAGTCTTGACAGTCCTGTCCATGCTGCCAGTCCAGGAGCAACCACCTGGGCCTTACTGTTGATCTCTCACTGCCTTCAGAAAGCACTTGGCTTCCTTGCAGTTTACTTACTTAAAAACAAACTCCTGAGTGCTTTGCTGAAAAGGCTGTTACCCAAAGCGTTGGTGCAGGAAGAGAGCTGCCTGGGAGAAACATTCCAGAAGCCTTCAGCAGAACTTCCTACCCTGTTCATCAACAGGAACATCCATAATCACTCGTTCAAGTCAAAATGTTCTCCCTTATTTTACACCCAAAGTAAAGGCATCCCTATAGCAAGATAAAACAGTACTAAGGCTGACGTAAGAGCATCTGCCACATTAATCTCAACCTCCAATCCCACTGAAAGACAGTTATGCAAACCATGCCTGTAAAATCAAATACATTAAGCCTCCAAAGCAGAATATTCAAGGGAGTTCACATGTGAGTGGGCTATCAAACAATATGTAATGCCCATAACATGAACAAACTAACAATTCTGACATCATGCTCTATGTTAGCAATACAGCAACCTCACCAGTTTTGCCACTGCACTGCCCATATTCAGCACTGAATTTTACAACACAAAAGGATACATCCATGCATCACTGGTGTAGCAAACCTATGGATCTGAAACACACAAATAACATATATTTAAAATATTAAACACTAGCAGCCAAAAATGGTGAGTGACTATACTTTGCCTAGGAATTTTGTGACAATTTTATATACTTTATATGCTCTATTTTTTGTTTAGGGTGCAGCAATTCTGAGAGCAAAAAAGGGTCAAGGAAAACAGCAACATATGTAATCCTTATTAGCAGGAGAGAAAGAGTGAAAGTCTAATCCTAATTAAGCAGCCTGGACAAAAAGCAAGCTGCTTTGTCCTCCTATACATAGCATTTACTCTCCTACAAACATGCCAGGTATAAGCACTACATGCCAAAAATCTTCTGACATGGTATGTGCTTTGTCTCCACAGTAGGATGTATGCAGGGATAGCAGCTACCAACACAGGATTTCAGCAAGATGTATTTTTATGTGATTAATACTCAGAATGTTTGTTCCAGGGTTTTTCTCATCCTGCCGTTCCTGAATAACTTGGTCTTCCAAGAAAACTAAAGTTTTGCAGCACTAAAGTCAGAAATCCCACATCATTACTGTTCCTGCAGCAAGTCACTTGCAGTCAGTGTTAGGCCACGCTTGCCTACACATGAGTTCTCTCCCCTCTCAGCTTCTGTGCTCTGCCTCCTACATCTGTTTGCACTAACCAGCCACACTTGGCTTTCCCTGCTGTTCCCACCACAGCTGCTCTCTCATTTCCCAAGCTTTGTTTGCATAGCACTATCCAAACCTTACACCCAGCCATGTGCCTCCGAAATACACACAACAGCCCTTCACTAATCCGTATCTTCACATTCCAGAGGCACTGCACACTCCAGCCTTTTGGAACAGTGCTGTCTGACGTACCAGCACAGCTCCACAGGTTGGTGACACAGGAATAGAAGCAGAGCGTCACTCCTGCCGGTAAATGTGAGCACTGATGAGGAGAGGAGGCTGCTGTGGTGCAGACAGCTCAGGAAATTCAGCACCTCTGATGTCCCCAGTAGGAAGGAGCTTACTCTGATCATGAGGGTGCTACAGCTCACATCAAATACTCACTTGTATTTGCTGGACTTAAGTGAACTCAGAGGTTACACTGTGATAGTCTGTATTTGAAATAATCTGTACGAATCTAAACTGTCAGCCTTACTCTTAATTACCAGCTTTATGACCTATTCACTGGGCAAATGGAATTTTGACTGTGCTCATGGAGAAAGACGTGACACAGTCTTAGAAAACAAGTGAGGAGCCAAACCTTGCCTATACCCAAAGATAACCAAGTAGCTAGAATTCAAAATGCTTGAGAAGCACATGCTATGCAGTGTAACTTCCCCCTGGGTTTATATGAGCAGGTATCCTCACAGCACAGTCTCTTCAAAGACAGACACTTCCAAAAGTCAGCTTTCTAGAAGTACTACTGAGGACATGGACATAAAGTTGGAAGTTTGAAAGCAGAAGACTCACTGTGCTAAACTAGGAGATGAATAGCCACGTTATACTAGACTCTGGCTGTCTGAAAGAGACAGAATTACAAAAAACTGTTGCATACTTGTAGCAAAAGTGTATTTGTTCTCTATTAATCTAATCATTACAAACTGTTTACCTCTGGTTGAGCAGTAAATTCTCTAAGAAGGTGTCCATTCCATACAAACCGTGGATCTGCCTGCAGCAAGAAAAAAGCCAACATGCTTTTAGAGACTGTCAGTTCTGTTTAACTCAACATAAAGGTGGTGTCACAACATCCATGCATCACACATGCTTGGGTGAACAGACACAAATGGAGGTGAAATTCTGCTCTTTCATCAATACCCTTCATATTCTCAACTAGAAATCTGAATAATAGTTAACAGAACAACAGTTCTCTCCAATCTTTTAGGGTCTTGCCTGACACTTCAGGCACACTAAACCACTACCAGCTGAGCTGCAGTTTTTGGATGAACATTCCAGTCTTTGCCCTAAGTAGAGAGGACTTGAAATTACCCAAAATTTTAAGAGCAGCAGCAAGGTAAAAACACTTAAAATGGGTGGAAGGTAAAAACACAAGTAGTCCTGTACGCAATAATTAACAATTTTGTGAACTAAAATTTATACAATACTTGCCATTTAAAAGACAAAAGTAGTTGTATCCCACTGGATAAATGACCCTCTTCAACTTCATGTATTTCCTACTCCTAATTCACCTAAGAACTAACTTAAGTATGTTGCAGAACACGTTCTAGAAAGCTACCAGACCAGTCACAACAGTAGCACTTGCTGCAGAACACAGTGCAGGCTCTGGAGATGTGGCACCAATCTCAGCCTTAAGATGAGGCAGGCAGACAATACACTACTGAGGGTGAGGAGAGCTCAGAGCTGCAACAGTCCTTTATCTAACGGAAAACAACAAACACAGCTATCTGCAGAGACTGTTCAAATCCTACTTTCAGTGTCTTGAACTAGTGAAAGAACACAATTCAGTCCTTTGGTGCCCCCATACTGGAGTTGTTTCCTTCTACCAGTACTGTTGGAAAAGCAACAAACGCACAGATATCAAACAAAAACACCCACACACCAAACACAGGCCAGGCCTCCTTGCAGAGATGAACTGGAGATGTCCAGAATTGCCACTACCCTTTTGATAAGCCTTTATACTGCAGCCATGGGACTGTGAAATTACATTGAAGTAATTTTAACCATCTAATTATGAATTTACTTGAAACTGATGCCTTTTTACTGTACTTGTCTTTCAAACAACCTTCTGAAGTGCTACAATTTTAAGGCAACCCATCCTTTCATGTCAGCAACTGTTCTCCCTGCCAAGAGCACCACCAGAGCAGCACTTGATGATGCAAAATAATCCTCAAATATAAACACTTTTTCCAATATTAAAAAAACCCAAACAAATCAATATAAAAGTATACTGCTTCCCCACCTTAGATTGTTACTGAAACTAAGAGACAACAACAGCCAGTGACTCCACTGCCACCTCTTAGGCAAACAAAAAGTGCTGCTGACTTCCATGCCCAGGCAGTTTAGATCTTGTTTGCATTGTAGCAGAATAATTTACCAGACTAAGGATTCTGCAACTCCGGAAACACAAGAGAATTTCAAGCCAAAACTGCATCTGGCTGTTATCTTTAAGACAAAAGTAGCGTATTAAATTCAGGCTTCAAACATAAGGAATTGGAATACTTTAGACAGAATACAACATTCCAAGACCTACAGCCATAAACCCCACAGTTCTATTCCATGTTATCCTGGCAAAGAATATGAAGACAAGTACCATTTATTCCACTTTGGATTCCTTCCTCCAATTCCAGGTCAAAGGAATTACTTGCTTTATCTCAGTTTTTCTGCTTAATTCCTTCTTATTGCAATTAAAAGTGTTCAGTATGAAAATCAGAGGCAGGCTTTCCTTTATTTTGAATTTTTAAGATCCATTTAAAGCAGACTTCTAACTGCCTGATCTGGAAGCACGACATCACATTGGAACAGATTCTAGGATGTCATGCTGCTCACAAGCTCCAAGACTTAAGGAAGGGCGGACCAGCATCCTCAGCCACAACCCCCAACAGTTTGGATAAAACACAGACATCACTTAAACCCCATCTGCACAAAGTAAATGCAAGCCATGCAAAGCTGACTGACAATTTCCAAGACACAGCCACCAAGCAAAACAAAATCCTTACCCTCTCCAGGAGGCTCATTTCCTGGAACTCTGGGCTCGTGTTGGCCAATCGCTGCAGAGTGTGTGTCAGGTCATAGGTTGTTGAGAAGTAAAACCCATCCACGCTCAAGACATGGTTAAGCATTGATAAAAACACTTTATTGTCCTGCAACTGTTGAGAAGACAAAAACAGGATAGAAGAGTGCTCTCATATCACCATCAAAACAGTTTATTCTTATAAGCTGCCACTACTTTTTGAAGTGCTGAGATGCATTTTGCCAGTGCTGTAGCAACACATGACATCATCCAGAGATCACCACAAAAGAAGGAAACCATGAGATTGCAGTTCTGATACCAGTTCACTGATAACTTGCAGCTGGCAAACTGCAACCAAATTCTGCAAGAACGGTGGAGAGCAGAGAACAGTAATCCTGTGAGGCAAACAGCTACTGAGATTCAAGGAATATTAACAACCTCCAAGCAAAAAGGAAGCCATTAGTTTCCCTCAAAACCATTCAGTTAAAAAAAAGAGAAGATGGCAATGCAAAAGCAAGGTTATAACTCACTGTCAAGACTATCCCAATAACTAACCTGTGTTCTGGTTCAAGTTCTGACTAACCTCCTTTCCTAAGAGAGCAACAGATTCTTTTTCAGCTCCACTGATCAGACACTGTTACCTGCTATTTACCAACCCACTGCACATCAATTCCTCCCTGCTGAGCAATTATGTAAGTGAACAATTCCACTAACTAAGCAAGACAGATGACAGCAATGCAGCTTATGGCAGGGGCTATCAGAATAGTAAAGCTGCAAGAAAGACTTAACAGAAGCTTAAGAAGGGTGCACCATCTTAAAAGGACAAAAAATGCACATCCATGAACTGTGGGTGATATTCTGAGCTGCACAATGTGAGTTTATCATCTTGAATGCCTGAACTTTACATATATCTACACACAAATCCTACACCATTCTAGCAGCCTGAACAAATCAGAAAAAGGTACATAGTTCAAAGAGTTTCTTAAAAAAACATCCATAGCTTCAAAAATTAGGTCCCGTGGTAGTTGACATCAATGCAGGAAGACATTCCTCCACACTCCCCCAATCAATACACCTACCTGAATATCAGTTAAGTGCAGCATGGTCTTTTTGTAGGACAGGATGTCAAAGTCTGTTGCTTTCCAGATTGCATGACTGAAAATCTCCCCTACTTTTTTCCTTTTTGTTATTACAATAAGATACGTGCCTGTAAATTAGAAAGAACAGTTTTTTAAAAATTTAACAGATGCACATATTAAGAAAAGCAGTCTGTAAGCACACCAGAAAACTGAAATCAACAGGAAGGAACGAGGCTTCCTCTAGTTAGACCTAGGACTTCATGTTCTTAACAGTAAGGGGCTGGAGCAGAAGAAAAACCCACTTGCTAAGCTGCCCACTCCCCTGTGCTCACAAAGCTACTTGTTAAGTTTAAGGAATGTTTTAAAAAAATGTACAAGATAAAAAAAAAGTGTCACCTGCTCTTACTGCTGATCAGAGACAGCCTCAAAGTCTTCAGGCAAGAGGCCAATGCTCTTAAACATGGTTTGGAAAGCACAGAGCAAGCCCAAAATACATGAAAGGAAGGATGCTCCAAAAGCCAGAAAGACTATTTAACTTATCCTGAAAAAATATTCATCCTAGCAGGTTCAACGGGGACCAAAGAGAATTGGGTTCCTTTTAATAATTTAAGAGAGGAAGTTTGTTACTTACACAGCCAGGAAAATAACAAAGCAAAACAACTCCATATTCATGGAATGTTCACTCCAAGCAATTAACTTACACTTCTTGGTTAACACAACACTGCCTTATTTCTAAGCCTATCTTATTTCAGTGTCATCTTGTTTTTGAAGAAAAAAGTTACTCTTAATACTGTAAAAGGCAAAGAATATTCATATTTGCTAAAGATACTGCATTGCTAGATAAGGGGCCAGTTTTACAGTAAACAGCAATGAACTGTCTAATAGTCCTTAACTAAACATTTATTTTAACTGATAGCATTTTTAGCTTGACAGTATGTAATAACATAGTGCAAAGCTCTAGAGGGTAGAATGAAAAAGAGTTGCATATCCTATATTTTATTTAATAATCAGTCAGATGAATAGAAGTCATTACCAATCCTGTACATGGTGAAAGCTCCCCTGTGGGGCAGTTCAGTTTTAAAACAGTCAGGGCTCGTTAAGTGCCCAAGACACAGGCATCCATTACACTGCTCTGCCCTTGCAAGATCCACAGTTCTTTAGAATATGGGCATACAAAGTTCAGTAGTTTTAAGATCCTGTCAGAAGTCACTGCATTCAACATAATGATACTTGACCTCAGTTGAGAATATTGCAGTATCTTCAATGCTTTCTACTTAGGGAGATTTTATTACACCATTTTTCAGGCAACTTCAGCCTCAACTCTAATAAAATCTATACAAAGGATTGTGTGAGTAGCAATGCTCACTTTCCTTAAATCTTACACGCTATGCATCAAGTTTATTTACAGCAGTGACTGTTGAGATCTGAGCACCACTGAGAAAAACTGCACAGCTTATTCTTACCTTTATCCTACATCTCCCTAGAGTTGCTCTGACCCTTTTTTTTCCATGTTGAATTTTATGTGTATTTGTAGGGCAGATGGAACACAAGCAGTGCTTGAACAGTTGTACCTACTCGTCTATCACCCTGTCACTCTCAGCTACTTGTGTACCGAGATTATCGACTGAAAGCCAAACTTCACAACTTGACTGTTGCAGCAAATCCTGCAGCTAAGATTAAAACAGTTATGTGAAGAGTAAGTAGATGAGGTTCTCTGCACTCATTTGAACTGCATTCCCTGAAGTCAAACAACCATCACTTAACCCTGTCATTAGAGCACCTACTACTTTACGAGGTACATGAGCATAACTTGATAACCTGTATTTGGGTACCTCCATCCTCCAGCAGCCCCGAGGAAAGCCTGTTATACTGATGGAAGTGCAGTCTCAGGTACTTGCAAACACTATTTCTGCCTTTAAAAACTTCCTAAGCAATGTATTTTGTTTAAGTACTTTTAAAGGGCACAGTTCTGTTCTCCTTACCTGCCACCAACCGGATTGTCCCCAAAATACCAAATATAGGTCTTGTAACAGCTGAAGGGGGAACATCTTTCTTAACTGAAAAGCAGAAGAAAACAACATCAGAATTTCAGACTGCTCCTTCATGACTGTATTATAAAACTGTAAAAACCCCAAAGCTCCTCGATCAAAGCAAGTACTGCTAGTCTGAAGTATAAGAAGCAAAACCTGACAGGGGGTTAGGGAAGAAGGTGGAAGCATTCCAATCCAATTTCTGATGTTTAATCAAACTAGTCAATCAACTGAATAAATTCAAGCTCATTCACATGACAATACAGCAAGCAGGCTCCTCAATACTGTGCTGCCCTGCCAGCTTCCAGAAGCTTTATTTTGAAACCATCCAGGGATCCATGACAAATCAAGCATAAGTGCTTGTGCCTCCCAGTTCTGAGCACTCCTTCTGAGCCTCTGACCATTTCTGCTCCAGGAGACTTAGTTGACCTATCAACTTAGTTGGTCTATCTCTGCTAAACAATCAGCAACAGCACAGATGTCAAGAGACACAACGTTCCATGCAACATAAAAACAGAGCCAAAAGGTATCCAAATATCAGTTAGAAGTCTTAGCATGTTTAACTTTCATATATCTGCTTTTCACAGAATCATAGTATTGATTGGGTTGGAAAAGACCTCTGAGATCATCAAGTCCAACCCTTGGTCCAACTCCAGTCCCTTTACCAGATCATGGCACTCAGTGCCACGGCCAAGCTCACTTTAAAAATCTCCAGGGATGGGGAATCCACCCCCTCTCTGGGCAGTCCATTCCAAAGCCTGATTACTCTCTCTGGAAAGATTTTTTTTCTGATCTCCAGCTTCAATTTCCCCTGGCAGAGCTTGAGCCCGTGCCCCCTTGTCCTGTTGCTGAGTGCCTGTTTTCTAAAACAACAGAAAAGATGTTAGAGAAGTTTTAAGAAAACCCCAAAATACCCACACCAGAGTGAGGCATTTTCCCAGAAAATGGAGAAAGACAACACTTGAATCTTCTTGCTTTAAACATGTCACAGGTTCATCTGATAAAAAAACAGTAATGAGAGAGATGTAGACCAACAAAAGTCTTGGGATAGTGATCCTGACAGTTTGGAAGGGATAACTTTGAAGGAGAAGTTGAAATATTCCACTGCAACACCAAAAGTATCAGTGGGATGGACACACTGCTCTTAGATGAAGAGCACAAGAAGCCTGATAATACTGAAGGCACCACTGGGACAACTGGAAAAATTGCAGAAGCCCAGTGTTCAACACTTCCCCTGTTTGATCCTGAACTTGTAGCAGCAATCCCAACTCCCCTGGGTGAGTCAGTGTCCTCAGCTGTGATGGGCAGTCCTACCAAAGAACAGGCGAGCACTGTCACCCTGGTTACCCACAGCGAAAAGGCATTTCAAACAAAGCTCTTTGCAGCACAGAATGCAAAACACTATTTTAACACAGTAACTAAAACCAATCCTGTCAGTATTACCCCAGTAAGGTTCTGAAGGTCATGGAGTGCCAAGACCAAAACCAGAAGAACATAGTGAGAAATACTGGTGAGCAGAATACCTGTAAGAGTGACCTCTGTGGAGACTCTGTCAATAGCAAGCACATCATCTGCTCCATCATCACAGGCTTCCACATAGAACTTCTCTGGTGTGATGTGTCTGTAAGAGAATGGAGAGGAAAAAGGAATTAGTTTAGTAAAACCTACTTTGGGCTGTTTATTCTTCACCACCTGAAGCCAGAGCAATCAATTTTACACCTTATTTCAGGTGCAAAATAAAATTCTCACTGAATGACCTCCCAACAGCCACTGATATTTACAGTGCCAAAAAAAAAAAGCCAGTTCAGCTAATTGGTTATTGCAAAATTCATGGCTTGTTTAATAATCTTAATTCTTCTTTATTACCAGAAGGTATGAAAGTGAGTCCCCAGTAATTCCTGTAGGCTTGAAGTATGTCTGATAAGCCAAAACCAAAACCCAAAACTTAAAAAAGTTTTTAAACCAAAGACTTCTTAATGTGTCAGAAACCAAAGTATCACATCCCTAATGCAAGTGTAGTAAACATGAAAATAATGCCTGAAGTGATAAACACACCTGTTTGACATTACTATTGTAAGAATCCACTGGAAACAACACAGAAAAATGGAAAAGTTGAAGTGGCACACTAATAAATTGAAGCAGGTGTCTCCTACTACCATTTCCCAGATTTGTTAGCCAGGCACAGGTGACACACATGGTGTAACATGTACCCTCCCCACCAGACAAATCACACACTGACATCCTGTCCAGGCTTCATTCCCATCTTTCTCTTCCTTCCCCAGGCAAATCCAGCACAAAACCCAAATGCAGTAAAACATTAGCCATAAAATTAAACAGTTTTCAGAAGTGCTCCTTAAAAATACATCTGTTGAGATATTTGCATGAAGCCAGACATGTTACACCGTGCACTGACAGGAGAGGTTTGCAGAAATGGCTTGTAGCTCTACACAGGAAATGCTCAGCAAATGAACAAAATACCCAAACCATTCCTGAACTAGTGCTCTTGACTTTTGTAGTGATTTTTTCTTAGTTTAAGGTTCAACAAGATCAGTGATCAGTTTTAAAATTCCTGCTCTGGTAACAGGAAAGATATTTTTAGGCTCCTTCTCCCTGAATAGATTTTATACTTCTTCACATCTTGTAGTTCTTTTTAATCCTTCAGAAAGCTGAATTACAATCCTAATTTAGATCAGGAGAGTCTGTATTGGATTTTCATGTCCAGGTTTTGGTCTGCAGGGGTGGGCTCTGTGAGAAGTTGCCAACAGAGCCCATCCCAGCTCCGGGACAGATCTGCCTGGAAAATGTCCAGCCCACCCCTGGAGGCCCCACCAGAGCAGCGGGATGTGCCCAAAGGAGGCTGTGGAAGTGCACACTGGAGTGGGCTCCTGGCAGGACTCGTGATCCTGTAGGGGACCCATGCTGAAACAGCCTGTTCCTGAAGGACTGCACGCCATGTAAGTGACCCATGCTGGGGCAGTTCATGCACAACTGCAGCCTGTGGGAAGGACTCACTGGAGCCCTTTGTGGAGACCTGTCACCCATGGGAGGGACCACGTGCTGGAGCAGGGGAGGGACTTCTCCTCCTGAGGAGGAGCAGCTGCAGAAATACTGTGATGAACTGACCACAAACCCCATTCCCTGACCCTGCTGGCAAAGGAGGCAGAGAAAACCAGGAGTGAAGTTGAGTCGGGGAAGAAGGAAAAGGGTGTTTTTAAGATTTGGCTTTATTTCTCATTATCTTACCCTGATTTGATTGGCAATAAATTAATCTAATTTCCCCACGCTGAGTCTGTTTTGCACATGATGGTAATTGCTGAGTGATCTCTCCTGGTCCTTATTTTGACCCAGAAGTCTTTCCTTGACTTCTGTCTTCCCAATCCAGGTGAGGATGGGGAGTGATAGAGCTGTTTCAGTGTCAACCCACCACAGGGGCTTTGAAGAGGGGTCTTCTAGACCTTTTATCATATCCAACACCCCTTTTTCCACTCACTTAAAGCAGGGTCAGCTTCAAAGTTAAACCTTATTTCTTATTTGACTCTCCCCAAGGATGATGATTCCACCACTTCTCTGAGCAGTCTGAGGAAAGCCAGAGGACCCCAAATGCTTATCTGAACTTAAAAACTCCCATCAAACAACATAACTATTAATTGCTTTACAGTTGGTTGTGTTAACTGCTCATCAGATCATTTAACTTCTTTACAGGAAAAGAAGTTCATGGGACCTAAAATGGGAAACCCATCAAGAGTAAATCAGCCCTCTTAAATCTTTCATGTACCCATATTAAAGGCACACCTTAAATGCTTTATCTTTGAAACTAAAAACATCAGAGTAAGAAATCCAAACGTGCAGTTCATTGAATGCTGAAGCCTTAAAACACCTACTTTGCTTTCACTGCTCCTGTTTTTGATGAAGTCCAACACGTGCACCCCTGGCTCTTCAAGGGAGCTGATTTTATGGTAAAAAGGGAACAAACTTACACAGACAGAGCAGGGGCAACATAAGCTTAGAGATACCTACAAACCCTGAATTGCTGAAGAGTTTAAAAAGAAAACAGGATAGACTATTTAAGGTGCAGTCAGAAATCTATTGCTGGGTGGCAGGAGACAGCTTTTCCACAAGAGAAGCTGCAGCTACTTGGCAGCTTCCACTGGTTTAGTTGAACACTTGGCTTTTTCTGGGAGTTTTTCTAGCTAAAATACCACAAAAATCAGGGAAGAGACACTGCAATGTTTAATAATGGACCTGTTATGCCTTGAAGCAAAATAAGTTGAAAAAACTATTTTAGTATCAGGTTGTGAACAGTGTCCAAAGAAAGTAGTGAGAACAACAGTTTCAGGTTTTGAATAGCCTGTATAAAGAATGAAATAGAGCCAAGACATTTACACTGACTATGCAGAGTACAATGAGCTCAGTACATCCATGCTCAGTATTTTTAAGAGCTGCTCTGCACACTACAAAGCACAGCATGGCCATGACACCACTGTAGTCTCAGCACAGATTCACACCTGTGTTAGTTAAAGGCTGTTTTCAACCAACGGAGGAGCAGCTCACAAGTGTTGAGTATCTGTCACATAAACAAACGTTTTCTCTACCACATTCCAGAATAGCAATTTCTTCCTGAAGAACAAGAAGTCTTTTACCCCCATCATCCACAAATTGAAAAGAAAAATGAGAGAATCAAGGCTGCCAGTGCAAATGGTGCCTGGTCTCTCAATACGTGTCCTATGCCTTGTTTTGCTAGACCAGCCTCCAGCATTTCTCTCTCAAATCCCAGACCACGGGATCTCCTGCCACTGCCCCGTTAACAATCCTTATCACCTTTATCTTCTCTTACACAATGCCTGTAGTTTAAGTAAAGCCGGAAACTTGTGTTTCATGTACCAAATTGTCCTTCCCAAGGTCCTCTTCAAGATCAGATTTGTTGACAGAAGAGTCACGGAGAATGAAAGACGAGTCAATTCTGTTTTCAGCTCAGTGGACCCAAAGGGCTCCAACAGCTGCAGCACCCTGGAACAGAACTGTGGCTGACTGTTCTGGAGCCCTGGGTGATTCTGTTTTGGATGTCTTGGATGCAGCTGGGAAAGGGGCGAAATCAGGGGCAAGGGGAAATCAAGTTGCCAGTTTACAAAGTTGACAGAACTTGAACAAATACTTTTCTCTTGGGGTCACTTTAAAAGCTGCCTTAAATACAACTGCACAACACAAACTGAAATGCCAAATGCCCTCCAAAATGTTAAAAATCCTTGCTTCAGAAGAAGTGGGAGAATCAGTGATCTTCAAAGTTTTCAGCATAAAGATGACTCACTCAGTCCTTGCTTCATTTGTGTAAGAAGTTCCAAGTTTCCTAAAATAAATACACTCAAGAAAGAGGCCAAGACTCGAAGAGGATTCTGCCCAAATGCTGATTTACAACCTTACTAATTACCAGAGCTGGGCGAGCAGTCTCATTCTTTGCCTACATGACCTTTCCTGTGGTAAAATTGCTCCAGTCCAGCTGACTGCCTCTCACTGCTCTTTCACAAAGGAAGCTGATGAACATCATATGCAAGGATAGGTCTGTCCACAAACACTCCTCACAGCCAAGTCTGAATGTCCACGACAAGCTCAGACAGCACACAGACTAATTTTATGTATCTGAGGGGGAGATATTAAATGCTGAAGAAAGGATCACTCACAATGACTAGGAATCTGCAGACAGATTCATTCCATTCTTCTAACGAAATAAGGAATGGATCAAAATCCAAGTGCTAATATTGTATAAGAAATAAGGAAAACTGCGTTTTATAGAAGCCCATAGTGCCAGCAGTTACTTTTAGAACTGGTTTTCACACACCAGGCCACCTTCTGCTTTTGTGTAACCTTCCTATTTGATACTGGAGCTTGTCTTCTCCTTGGCTACGTTGTCACTGATGTCTGGAATCATACGAAACATCAAGAACTCCTATCAGCACTATCTTGCTCCCTGTAAAGGTTAACAACATGTAAAATCTTCAAAAAATGTTAGCTGCTTTATTTCCTTCTCTTTTAAAATAAAGGAAAACTGATCACTGTTATAATGAACTATTTCTCAGTGTTGCTAAAGAACAAAGGGAAGGATAAATGCAAATATTGTACATTGATAGTACAACCCATGATACCCAAGAATAGAAGAGGTATTGAAGAAGTGCAACCACATTTTGATAGTCTTCTCCAACTCAAACTGTACAGATTGCTGCCAAGAGACAAAGCAACTCACTCAGTAGGTTTCATTCCCACAATTCAGAGTTGAGGGGAAAAAGTACTGACTCCCAACACAAGAGAAACATAAAAGAGAACAAGAAAAAAAAAAGAACCACCACTGCTTGCTTACACCACATGAAAAGTCAGACTCATTTACATTTAGGTGAGATAATATTTTTTGCTTGTTTATTTGCTGTGAAGTTTCATTAGTTACACTGTAAAGCAGCATTGTATACCATGAACATGACACACAGCAGCATCTCACATTTTAATGAGGCTGATCTTACGGATAGGAATGTTCCTGTGTCCAGACACAGCGTGAGAGAGGACCCATCATGCTCTAATGGCCACTAAAGATAGTGCTTCTCCACTCAATATCACTTAAGCCTTCCAGGTCTCAACAGCCAGACCCTTCAGCCATTGATTATTTCACCATAAATACTTAACAATGCTCTAATGCAGGAGACGTTGATGTCAGCCCCTAAATACTGTCATAGAGCCAGGCAAAGCACACCCTGCACTGTGCAGGGATGGCTCTGGCATCCTGAGCACAGCAAACTGGTCTGCAGTGGGACTCAGGAAAGGTGGTGGGTTATGCAGAGACTTCCAGCTGTATGTTAAGTAACAGTGCTAAGATGCTGGTGGTTCCAGCACTCCAGAGATTCCAGATTTTCTAGGTGAGCAGGTGTGCTAATTATACGTCTCCCATAAATACTACTCTCCTCAAGCAGAAACAGCTCAAAGAACTGGAACATCTCCCACAGAGCAGGGAGAAGAAACACAGGATTTAGAAAACACTGGTGGAAACACTATTAAAAAAACACCTGTATTAAAGACATAGCTACATAATATCTATTTCCAGTGAAGTTCCACTGAAAATAAAAATATTTACTGCTTAAGTTGAATTCCTGCTCAATCACCATCCCTGAGCTTCACCCTGACAGCCTTAGATTGAGCAGAATCATAGAATGTATTGGGTTGGAAAAGACCTCTGAGATCATCAAGTCCAACCCTTGGTCCAACTCCAGTCCCTTTACCAGATCATAGCACTCAGTGCCACGGCCAATCTCACCTTAAAAACCTCCAGGGATGGTGAATCCACCCCCTCTCTGGGCAGGCCATTCCAATGCCTGATTACTCTCTCTGGAAAGAATTTTTTTCTGATCTCCAACTTCAATTTCCCCTGGCAGAGCTTGAGCCCGTGCCCCCTTGTCCTATTGCTGAGTGCCTGGGAGAAGAGACCAACCCCCACCTGGGCAGAACTTCCCTTCAGGGAGTTACAGAGCAACAAAAGGGATGTGCAGCTGCTCTTTACAGAACTATTATCCAAGCTCTGAAAACTCAGTTTAGAAAACAAGCAAAAAAAAAAAAAAAAGCCAAAGACAAGGTGCACTTTAAGACCTCTGCTCAAACAGACAAGCAGAAGGTGCTGTGTTCAAGTCCAGCAGCTGCTGAGGATTGCCAAGGACCTTCACAAAGTGTGTAAGGCAGCACAGCTGTGGGCAGGAGGGTTCAATTGGAAACACAGACAGTGCCAGGACCCACGAGATACTAAGAAGGCCAGCAGGAAGAGAAGTCTTCATCCAAGCACAAAGCAAACAAAATTTAAAAAAAATAGTCTTTTTAACTGAGCCAAAACAACAGCCAGGATTTTCTCTATGGTGCCAACAGCTTTAAGAATCAGTTTTTCTGTATTAACTGGACTGGCAGCTGCACTCCCATCCATCAGTAGTGGATGCAGAAGCTGCAATAGCTGCTTGAACTTATTCCCGAGGCCACAACAGGAAGTCAGGTAACTGTAGCACACCAGACAATTATGGAGAGTAGTTTTCACGTTCACAGTTTTCCCCAGTAACTGTTGGTGTAACCTAATTAATTCCAACAGCAACACAGATCTGAGGCATCAGCACTTTCAGTGGTATCACCTGAACTTGACTGAGGACACGGGTCAAAGCACAAAGGGCTTGAACCACGACTTTTGATAACATGGAAACACAAGAGCTTTGTGTTCAGAGCCAGAACCTACAGCTGGATGTACATGACGGGAGCCTGCAGAGTACCACAGTCAGTGAAGACCCAGAGAGGGCCACCAGACTACCCAGAAGAGGAACAGTTGCAGAATCTGATATTTCACAGTTAGAATGAGTAGTCAGTTAAAAAAACTAAACCTAACACTGCTACCATTAAATCCCAAACAGAAGTCTAGCCCAGATTACTCAGAAGGGCATTCTCCTTTGACCTTATCAAACTGGTAAGTTTGACTGATCACCCAAGTCACAGCCTTGTATCTCCAAATGCTTGGTAGAAACTCTGCAGCCATTACCACAACTTGGTGTAATACAAATGAAGAAAAAAAAAAGTCAGCTCATTCCTCAGAACACAAAACAATTCTGCTTCTGAAAAAAACTCACGTTAAACTACATTTGAGACAACCTTCTAAAAACTTCTAGAAAGATCAAAGCTTACGTTTAGCTATGATTAAACTTGGAATGAGAGAACTCTTTACTACCCTGCATCTAGAAATTGCTTTGACTTGAAAAATTCTCAGTAATAACTTGGTACTACAAGCCACACAACTGCTACTCACACCACTCACCTCTTCTCCTCTGCAGGCAAAAAGATCACAAGATCAGCTTAAAGAAAGACAAATACTGTTTAGGTCACAAGACAAAAAAAAAAGCTTTTTGCCAAATAAACAAGTCTTTCAGCCAGCACTGATGGTCTGACTCTCCAGCATTACTCAGTTATCTCCAAGTACCCTCACACAACTCCCTTAACAAAATGAGCAGCCCAGTGACTTTCAGACACTAACAGCATTATGACAAACTGTTTATACAGACCTCGAAAAGACCTAAGCATGTTTGCTCTGAATCCAAAAGATGACTGTCAAATGAAATTTAACAGAGCATAAAACACAGTTAAATCAGGCTTAAAAATCACTGTCAGATAACACTGCCTGAAAATGGCATCTGTAACTCAGTTACGGGGTTTCAAGTTACTATTTAGAGGTCAAAAACCTGGGAACGCCTTGAGGACACAGAAAGACACCTCACTTTTAGTTTCAGACAGTCATGAAGAGTCTCACGCTCAGAGTAATTTCCTCGGGAATTTGAACTGGCCCATGTGAGGGTTTATAATGGAGACGCCTCTTGCAGTGTTAACTTTGTACTGCTTTAGGTTACGCAACTTCTGCTCCTAAAGGCAGCAAACAAATACCTGGCACACACACGTTCAAAGGGTTACATCCTCCTCTGAGAAAATACTTGTTTAAAAAAAAATTACACCGGGTGGTGATGAGAATTTATTTGGAAAAGTCGCAGCAGACACTGGCACGGGAGAGTCCTGAAAATTCAGTCGTCACAGGTCAGACTCATTAACTGGCACCAAAACCAGAAAAAAAAAAGAAAAAAAAAAGAAAAATAAGCAACTGTGCCGAGAGAGCAACGGACAATTACGCTCAGGGAACTCTCTGCTGTGCTGGCGAGCAGCGCCGCACACACAGCCCCGCACAGCGCCCGAGCCCTGCGGGGATGCGGATCCCGGGATCGCCGGGGCCGGACGGGACCCCTGGAGAGCAGCCGGTCCAGTCCCTGCCGGGCAGGGTCTCTGGGCGCGGGGAGCTCGGGAATGGACCCGGGTGGGCTGGGGATGTCCCGCAGGGACAGACTCCCCGAGCAAGAGGCAGCCCGGGCTGCCCACGGCGGGGGAGCCGCAGGCTCTGCCCCTGCACAGGCGGGAGGGCAGCGACACGGACACGGACAGACACACGGACACGGACGGGCCCGCCCGCAGCGCTGCGGGACGGGGGAGCGGCCCCGTGGCCAGAGCCCTCCCGCCCGGCCCTCCCCTCCTCGGGCCGAGCCCTTCGCGGTCAGCCGGGGCCGAGGGAGCCCATCCGGGCCAGGAGGGCAGCGGGAAGGGCTGCGGACACCAAGGGACGGGCGACCGCACTGCCCTTCCCTTGCCTTGCCCTCCCTCCCGCCCGGCAGGTGCCAGCGCCGCGTCCCCCCCGGGTCACTCACAGCTTCAGGCTGGCATAGGCCGCCGCCGCCGTGGTTCCTGCCGCTGCCGCCGTCGCCATCCGTGCGCTGGGGCTGTCCCGGCCGCGCCGGCCCCGCTCGGCTCCAGCCCCTGCCCCGCTCCGGCCGCGCCTCGCGCCCCGCCCGAGTGACGCGCTCGCGGCTATCGCGACGGGGCCCCGCTCGGGACAAAGCTCCGCGGGGCCGCCTATGCGGGGCCGGGGCGGGGCCGGGCGCGCGCGGGCGCCCCCCATTGGCCGAACGGGGCGTGGACTCCACTGAAGGGCGTGGAGACAGCAACAACTCCCGAGCAGGGCCAGTGGCGCAATGGATAACGCGTCTGACTACGGATCAGAAGATTCTAGGTTCGACTCCTGGCTGGCTCGGCCGCTCACTTTTTTTTTCCTTTGCCATGAATTTTAGTTAACCTTCTGTCAGGTTTGTTTAACCTTGCCTGCAGCCACTGCAGCTCCTGCACAGACCTAACGCGGGAACCCCCATACCCGCAGCGTGGGTGATGCTCCAGCAGTTCCTGCCCTTGGCAGCTCCCCCAGCACGGCCACCACCTTCGGACAGCTGTTGTCCACCTGGGCACCCTGCCTGGGTGGAGGTGACCAGCACAGCTCATGCAGGTTTGGCACAGAGCAAGCCTGCACCACCTCCTGGCCGATTTCCCACGGGATCCAGTCCTGTGGGTATCGTACCCCGGCTTTGGGCAGCTTCTTGCTTTGAGGAGGGGAACCCCAAACTGTAATTAGTTATTCCTACTTATTTGCTTCTTATCAGCTGACAGCTCCATGCTGCTGTGGTGCTGCTTGTCCAGCAATGTCCAGGAACATCCACCCTCCGGGTGCAGATAGTAGTGCAGGTACCATGTGGCCACCTGCCTGCCAGAGCCAAGGGAATGCTATCCAAAACGCTGCAGAAAAAGTCATCCCCACCCACACTGCAAAGGAGACCCCCATGCTGGGACCACAGTCTGCTCCCACATGCAGCACATCCCTCCCCAACTCCTCAGGCTGGGACTGGGGTGTCCCCAGATGGATGCCAGAGCAGGATGGTCTCCAATGAGGCTGCAGCAAATACCAGCTGCCTGCAAAGGACTGGAAATCCCCAGGAAACTCTACTCAGGAGGTTTCCCCCACCGGTCACTACCGCAGCCACTGATGTGGGGGGACAGGAAGAAGGCAGAGGTTGGGAAACTGTAATTTCACAGTGTAACTCTCTCCCTGTGGACTCTTGGTGATGACAATCATCATAATTTTAGGAAAGACTTGACTCTGAGTGTTGCTTAGGATACTTAGTCTTTAATCACTGAAATCACAACAGGCCAGTGGCTTTGTTCTGCTACCGGTCTTCATCTTTATAAATACTTAACAGCACAGAAGAAAAGAGGGCTGTGTTCACAGGTGGCTAAGGTTAGTTACACCAGCACAAATCCTAAAATACTCTCTTCTGGAGTTGAGCTCTGAAGGAAACATAAAATAGTTAGTACCGTTCAGTATCGTTAGCAGGCTCTGGACATGCTTTCCCAACACAGAAAGCCACAGCCCGAGTATGTGTGCCTGCAGCCCAGCCTGGCCGTGCACTGCAGACCTGCTGCGTGGGGCGAGGGGTGGTGCCAGCAGGGCTGGGAATGCAGCCCACTCATCCCTCTGCCAGGGCCTTCACAGGGCTCTATGCCACGTGTTTCCATGTGGCCACAGTTTCTTGCCATCCCTCATCTTGTCTTTAGTGGGCTATGAATGCATATTGCCACGTGAGCTTCTGGCTGCCCTGGAAGAAAGTGGGTAAGGAGTTTTGTTGCTCAGGAAAGCTTTGCTTCTCCATAGGAAGAGGGCAGGTGAGCAGCTCCAGGCTTTGTCTGGGCTCATGGCAGGCAGATGTCTGCCCAGTCAGCTCCCGTCAGTACACCCAGTGCCACTGCAGCCAGAGAGCAGTGGGACACAGACACGGAAAAGGAAAACGAAGGCATGAATGCTGCACGATGAGAGATGCAAAGCCTTTCCCAGCTTTTCCCAGTGATGCAGGCACTCAGAGGATGGGGGAAGAGGAACGTGTATCTGGCCATAGCCCTTCCCTGCCCGCAGGTACTGACTTCAGAGATGCTTCCCCAGTGGTGAAGCCTGGGCCAACTTGTCCTTACATTCATGCACAGAGATTTGCTTAAAATGCACCTACAGGCACTTGGCATGGGCACAGAGGTGTGAGAGGCAGGTGTCTCACAGCAGCACATGCCACACATACACACACCACACACACCACCCCAAAAGTAAGTATATAGCAAGCAGTCAAGGCTGATAAGGGACTCTTTTAACTCAGCAGCCAAAAATAATCCTTTCTTTTGAATGGCCAACCAGAGTCATACCAGCTCTTGGAAGCCCTTTCAAGGCTGCCACAGCACACCTGATGTTGATGAAACGCCACCATTTCCAGACTAAGCAGCTATTCACTTTGTAGTCAAAAGATCTACAAAAAATCATTTAAAGTCCAAAAGCCTGGGAAAACATTTTTAACACCCCTCCAAATGAAACTCAGAAACTGAAGGGCCACAGATCCCTTCATACGCTCCTCACCAAGGCGTTTGTAACTGCTGTTTCCCTGTGTTTTAACATCAGGACAGTTTCCTAAATCGCTTTGATTTTACAGGTGTTTCTTACACTTTACATTACACAAAAATGTCTGCTGCTTCTATAGCTGGGGCTTTCCTCCACCTCTTATGCAAAAATCCCTATTTAAATGAGTTTCTGTATTCTAAGCAATAGAAATTTAACAGCATGATCTGAATGGAAAAATCTCTTAAGCTCTGGTTCCTGAAAGCAGCCTTCAGGGAATTCACTTGAATAACTATTTGCATGAGAGTTACTCATTATCAGCACAATGAGACTTCCAAAGGTCCCTTACTCTAAAACCAGTCAGAAGAACTGGCTGGGGGAGGAATCAAGATTCATTTTCATAGCACATTCCAGCATCTTAATAAATTAAAGGCAACGAGGTTCATGTGAACAGCAAAACCCAACACGTATCAGCCAGGGGACAGGCAGCTTTAACAAGTACTCTGAGATTCTTCGGCAGAGGATGCAAAGCCTCACACCTCCAGCTCGTTTTTCGCTTTGGGGGAGCTGCCTGAAGGCAGGCAGTGAGGGCTTGCAGCTCCACCGATGGCTGGCAGAGGGTCAGCAGGAGAAGTCTCCCCTGTGCAGGATGCCCCTGCCTCTCCCTGTGCCAGACTCACTGTCAGGCAGCTGCAGAGCCAGGGACAAGCTGAGGAAACCCAGCAGGGACTCAGACACCAACAGCATGGGAGAAGTAACACTGAATTCCCAAAGACAGATGCAGTGCAAGTCAGCATGCATAGGGGTGCAGGGCAATGCAGTAGATGCTTTAGCTTCAAAACAACAAGACTCCTTTTTCAATAGCTTCATGTTGTCGTTTCTAGCTATTTGTAAATACAGGAGAGTGTTGGCACTTAATAATTTATAGGGAACTCAAAACCAAAGTAGGGCAGCCTTCATTTCCCCAGTGCTGAGGGATAAGGGATGGCTGACAGGGTAAGACCATGTGCGGGAGCAGAGGCCAAACTTCCTGGTGATGCAGAGGGCTCCTGCAAGACACCTCTCCACAAACTGGCTGCTCAAGGCTTTCCACAAAGGAAAAGTGTCCTTCTCACAGTCCCCTTCTTTTTTCTGATTATTTGAGGTTGTGGGAAGGCTGCAAAGGTGAAACAGAAGTTTAAAGTGCAGCTTAAAAAGAAAATATCAGTCCCACTAGTGTTTTCAGATCCTTACAAAATGAAGGCCAAAAAATGTGCATGAGGGCTTGCTCTAAAAAAATCAAGAATTATCAAAAGCATGAGCCACACAGGAGCTGGTCTCTCAGAGGCACCAACAGATGACCAGTGCTGGTGTTTCCAGGTCACTTCCAAAGGCCACTTTGATATCTCGTTGCTTTTACTGCCAAAAGAAGCTCAGGTAGGGGAGCCATCTGCCCAGGACTATCTGAATTATTTACTAGGGATGTGAACTGGTGGTATTTTTCACCTCAGTCCCTTCAGACAGTCCTATGATCACAGTCACACCTTGAACACTGCCCTTCCTGCTCTGGCCTAACTGTGTTGCAGGGCACATGCTGATGCCATCCATGCACCCAGGTGAGAGCACAACAGGATCTGCTCTGGCTGCTTTGTTGCCCCCAGTTCATACTCCCTGGATACAGCACCGATCACATTTCATGTCAGCTGACCAACATTTGGAGGCTAAATTTAAGGCTCTAGGGGGCTCACATATTTGGGGCAGTTTTACCTCCTCAAAAATCACAGGCAAAACTCTTGGAAGACGTATTTTCACAGTAGGAAAGTCCCCTCCCTTGAGCTTTCAGTCACTTGCTGAGGGGCTGCATATCTGGCTGGTTTCCAGCACAGGACCAACCTCCAGGAGCTGCTATTCCCATCCTGAAGAGCATCACAACAGGCAGAGAAGGTCACAGCTGAATGGGGCAGAAGGCCGGCTGGTCCATTAGCTCCATGAAACTCCATGCCAAACCCACCAATCTGCCAAGGCTGGTGCAGTTTCGGATGGTCACATTTCAGCCATGGCATGCTGGTTTGTTAGCACGGGCAGACACAGGCAGCTTGCTGCTGCCTGGTACCTGTGCTGCTCCAGATGATGCCCAAGGCAGTCTTGATTACATCAAATGAAGTTCAAGCTACATTCATGCTGCTGGAAAAGAGGTTTGGTTGAACTGTAGTAGCACTTTCTGTGAGTCCCAATGCCACTGCTCAGCTAATTTATTGTAGTTTCCTCAGCAAAAAGATCTTCAAGAATGTCATCCCAATCCTGTGTCAGTCAGAACTAAGTTTACATCTTTAGCAAAGATACATGAGGATTTATGTAGTTTTCCACACAAAATGTGGGAAAGAGTAGCTAAGATCCCTAACTGCATCCAAGGCTACAAATTAAGAGTTTTTCCTTAAACAAAAACTTTGTACCTGTACATGAGGGGCTGCACAGCTTTGGTAGGTACAGAACATGCACTGCAGGCACACCCATCATCCATGTAACACATACTGGGGAAGCAGATTTCTTTGAATATAAAGCAGAGGGGGGGGGTCAAAAGAGAAATGATTTGTCTTTCTGCTTTCCCAGCAGAATAGAAAGCAAGGACCATACTCTCTAACCCCTTGCTCAGATAAGCCGTTCTTATTCATGGGAGCAAATCTGTTTATATCAGCATACTCATCTGAGTTCAGGTTGTGAAGCTGGGCTCTAAATCCCTGTGTAACAAAGCTGTCATAACAATCTCGAGTTTGCTCCCTGAGCTCTAAATAAGCACCATTATGAAATGGCTTTGTGCTGGGTAAACACCATGGAAATGAATGGCCAGGCTGAGGGCTGAGCTGTGGGGACAAACTGGAAAACTCAGGCAAGTGTTTATGCACAGGGAGCTTTTTTCCAAAGTGAGCTCTGCAAGCAAGAATGAGGATGGATTTCCCCTGTGTCCACTCTTTCAGCATCCCGACCTTTCCTTTCCAAATATGAGCCACTATCCACACTCTGACACGGCAGACTGGCCCCTGTGTGTCGTGCTGGCACACAAACCTGGGCCCCAAGTCATTGCAGTAGCTTAGCCTAGCTTGTTCCAGTTTTCTCTTCTGTGTGAAATGGGATGTTGGCCTCCAGTTGCCAGACAGCATTCCTGGTTTGTGCTCAGAAAGTTTGTGCTTTTACAGCCAGACTTCATACTGGAGTTCAGGAAATTAACTGAGAGGTCTGAGCATGCCATTTTGCACTGACCCTTTTGTTTTCTTTTCCTAAAGAATTAATAAAAAGAGAATGTCTAAAAACTGGTACTAATAGGTTGATGTCCTTCAGGGAACCTGATGAAATGTGCTTGTCAAGAAACAGGAAAAGTGCTTGTCAGGAACCTGATGGGATGTCCCCAGCAGGCAGGCAGACAAGCCAGCCTCTGGCTTTTTAGTTGTGCATGACATAATTTGAGTTCATAGGCACGACAGCAAATTGTGCTTTCACTGAAGAATCTTCCAAAATGAGCCAAGAGGGATCTCCAGGCAGCAGAAAAAGGCACATAAAAGTAAACCAATGAGTTTAGATAAGATGTCACATTCTTGGTCAAATAGACATGGTTTCATACAGCTGGAATCCACAAGCACACAAACTCTGGGAATCCAGCAAAAATCTCTCCTATCGTTTTACAGGAACGTTGCTGACTGGCGAAAAACATGCACAAGAAATCAGCTGAGGGTGGGGAGAGGGAGATCGTGTAACAATTGTGTAACAACACATCTTCTGTCCTGGCCTTCCCATGTCAGTCACCCTGGCTAGTAGTGGTGCTGGTAGGCAGCTGCTGGGGTTGTGCCATTCTCTATGTGTTTCAGATGACAGGAGTGACAAAGCAAATGTTCATCTAGAGGGTAGCAGCGATGCCCGTCTTCGTCGTTCAGTTCCATCCCACAGTCCTGCAGAGAGAGGACAAGCAAATTATCAGAGTCTGTGTTCATCTTCCACTGTTAGCTGGGGTCTGGCAACCAGGAAGGTGACTTTGTGACAAGGACAAAAGTCACCCAATCAACAGCTCCTTCCTAATAAGCCCAGCACATGCCATGAGAAGGAGACCGTCTGACACAGGCATTTTGACAGGCAGCATTGTACAAATTTCCTCACACAGTTTTATTGCACAGGCTTTATCTTGTGGCAAGGTGCAACCCTAGGTGTTTTAAATGTCTCATTTCTCCTTACACTGTCAGGTAGGACTCCCCTCTTCACATGACAGTTGTACTGATGTGAAACCAGCCTGTGGAGTCAGGGCCTCTTTTCACTTCACTATGAGCACAGAGAGAGATGACAACTTCTTTTAATTCACAGCGCGGAAGTGTGAAGGCTTTCTGGGAAGCCCTGCACAGAGGCCAAATGCTGTTTAAAACCTGGCATGTCCTGGAATTTGTTTTTGTGCAGCCATATCCTTTCTCCCATCCCAATGACACATTCATTTCCCATGAGAGTGAAGGTAACTTATACTCCACAGGATCAGTCATCACCTTAGCATTTTTGAGCAATCTGACTTGGAAATCAGATACACTAATGTGATCCAGAGCTCAAGGCTTCTGATAGGCAGCAATAAACCTAACTAAGTCACCATGCTTCCTTCATTAACAAATAAACTGCCCAGTTTAAAAAGCAATAATTAACTCTCTGCCCATAACTTTATGGATAGCAAATGAAATTGCCCTTAAATTGAAAACTTTTCAGCCACTGATGGAAAGACACACAATGCAAGGTTTGAATTGCTCTTCTACCGCCACTGGAAGGCAGGAGAATTATTTCCATCTTAAAAATATTATTAGTTATCACCGTTAAGTGCCCACGGCCTAAGAAAGCTGCTGACCTACCTCGCAGTGATAGCATTCCACATGGTAATCCTTGTCCATGGACACAACCCGAATGGTCTCATCAGACCCCTGCAAGCATTTGAGCAAAGCAGACATTACAAGGGATTACAGCAGGATCAGACACATGCACTCTGTAGATTGCTTCCTGCAACAAAGTGAATGTTGAGGAAATGCATTTGGGCAGCTGCTTGGAGACTGCAGATAAATCCTGCCACTTGCAGTTATTTTTATAGTGAGGCTTCAGAACCAACTGACTGGGGATAAACTCCAAAATGTAACAACAGAAAAGTAACATTCTCTCTGTTTAACAGTAACATCTACCTCAAATCATGCATTAATGATTTGGTAATTTCAATAGATCACATTTCTCAGCATTTGAAATTAGTTTTGCCCAAGATTCATCTCCTCCGAGTCTTAAAGAGAGTTAGTCCCAGAGAGGTCACACAGAGGTCATTCATGAGTGCCACCAGCATTTACTGACACAAAGGAAAATTATCCTGAATATATAACTAGCAGCAGAATAATCCTGCAGGAGATGAAAAAAGCAGCCTGGCCCAAGAAGAATAAGCTTCACTACTGAGCAGAAGTGTCACATCTCAAGAAGAGTGTGAGCTTAGGTCAAAAGGTTGCACTCCAGAGGGAGTGACCATCTCTGCCCATTCACAAACATGTTTGTCTTGACACAGGTCAAGTGTGAAAGAGAGCAAGACCTGAGACATGACACTCCTTCCCCAAGGGCATTTGGAATAAAAGGCTCTCACCTCGGAGGGCAGAATGGGAAGTCCACACGCTGCACACTTTGGAGCTAGAACTCTGCAAGAGCAATAAGAAATTGAAGGCAAGTTATAGATCAACACAAAAAGAGAGGCCTGTATGTTTTCGATGGCAAGATGAAAAGCTGGAGCTGTAAATAACTTATCCACAGGAAAGCTTTGCATCCTGAAATCACAAATTCACTTTGGGATGGATTTTAAGTAATGCTTGGCACATGTTGCTCAATCAGGCTAAAAGAGACCTTATATTTTACACTTTAGTGCCTGAAGAAATATAAAATCCCCTGTAAAATTCTTGGCTGCAACTGGGAGATTTGGAAAAGAGAATGAGGAGAAACTGAGCAGGATCAACCCCAGAAAAACACAACAAAAGAAGTGACAACCTCGGGGAAGGAAACCTCAGAGAACATACTGTGTGACTGTACAGTTTCTTAAGGCCTTGTAACACAGTAATAAATTAAATTAAATTGCAAGGAAATATGCATCATTTCAGAACAACAATGGCACACAGAGGCACTAAACTTGGCAACAAGATTATAACAACTCTAATCTTGGCACAACATAGAAGAGTTTCAAGGGCTGTCTGAGCGACATTTAATACTCTCCCTGCTCAGAAAACAGAGCAAGGAGCAAAGCAAGCCAGAAGGAGACTCAGAATGTATGCAGCTTTAATATCATAACTACCAGCTAAGAGCAGAGCCATTTTATTTTACTGTCTAAATAACAAGTGATTTTTAAAGTGGATTTATCAGTTGTTTAATTTAGTTTTGCTTTGCTTTGCAGGTTCACCGGTGATTCTTTAAATGTCAAACTCAGTCCCTGAGCTACTCGGAAAGCAACTCACATTGATTTCCACAGGCATTCACAGGCTTACTTTAAAGTGGACTCATTTTGTACATCACTGAACACTTCATGAGCACTATTTCTCACTCTCTCTGCTTTCCAGAAGGGGCAACTGAAGCTCAGGGGTTATGTGACTTCCTCAGAGTTACACAGGAGTCAATGGCAGGACAAGAAGAGAGATGGGGAATTTTTAGGGTCTAGCCCCATCCTCAAACTTCTAGCTTTTAACCCTGTCCCTATTTTACTAATCTGCACTTCCTAACTAGCTGAAAAGCTAACTTAGAGGCTTGTTAATTGGAACACCTCTGCTGTTCATTTCATCCTTACTTGTGGTAATCTCTGACACAGTAGATTTTGTTTTCAGAGTCTACAGTGAATGGCACACCATCCAGACACTCGTTGCAGACCACGCATCGGAAGCAGCCTGGATGGTATGATTTCCCCAGAGCCTGCAGGATCTGCAACAAACCAAGAGAGAGCAAAAATGCACTTGAACAGCCAATAAAGGTGAAAATAATACACACACAGCTTTACACCAGACAATACTGCATATTCATCAGCAGGGCTGTATCTTTTTTCCCCCACTCTTCTGAAAAATCAGTTAACAAGGATGGAAAGGGCAGCTGGAATCAATATATAGCACCTGGTTCCAGAGAAATGAATTACTAGCATGGATAAGAAAACAATTTAGAGGGTCAGTCAAGTTGTTTAGCATGACAAAGGATAGAAGTGACAGAAGTTAAAGGAAAAAAAATAATTTCTGAAGACAACAAGTAGAGAATACTTAGCAGGATCACAAGGCGAGATTTACCAGCTTGACAAAGGAAACACAGCTTCATATTCTACATGAGAGGCTGAAACAAATATTATGGCTAGGTTTTCATAATTCCTTAGAACTTGGTACTCACTAGCCTGGCTTTCTAATTATCACAGACTATGGAAACTGTGTTGAACTCAACAGCTGCAGTTCACCCTTGGGAGTAGCAATTACTACCTGGAATACCATGGTCCATCAGCAGAGGGATTAGATTTCTGAGTATAAAATACTTTTTCCAGTTTTAATGCTTTCCAGTGTAAGCAGGCAAAAAAGATAATTAATGATACACATTACAAAATCCTGGGAGGCATGCTGTGAAACAGAAATTCCTAATTTCTTTTCCTCAGCTGCAGTCTTACACCACCAGACACACCAGTATCCCTCTGAACAACCTCTAACTAATGCTAAATGCTAAAGGCCAGCTGACCCCTATTGGGGGATGTCGGGGGTCACCCTTTATTGGGGTTGCCCTTATCCTGAGTAAGGGGTCAGAAGAGCTCAGGCACAGCAGGCATTAGAAGACTTGAGCAGAAGGCTTACAAGAGTTCATTCAAGACAGTTTCACAGACAGCTCATAGATCATAGTAGTAGTAACAGTAGAAGAGGTTCTATTCTCAGTGACATCCACAGTTTTTATATCCTCTCACATCCAACATGTCATGACATTATTGGCTAGCCCATTCACCTCACATTCACAGAAGCATCTCATTGGCTACAAGACACCACACACACCACAGGTAGCTCTCTTCTCTTTAAGGGAGAACTCTAAACTGCTTTCCTTAAGGGATGCACTCACTGTCACCCCTACAGACCCCCTGAGCTCTTACCCACTCCATGATCATCTTGAAGGGATGGTACCTGCCTAATCCTGCTACAGCAGGATGTCCACACATCTATGAAAGAGTTTGCAGATCTTGGGCAGATCTGGACTGAGGTCTGGATCACATACTCTGAGCCAAACCTGTTCCTCCGAGTATGAGCACCCACAAAAATGACAAGGAAGTGGCTTCATCCCAAAGGCACATGGGAAAGACAGGCTGAAGGAGCTGCACTGATGCCTCACAGCCAGGGAGCACTGCAGAGCCATGGCACTGCTGAGCAGGAAGTATCAACAGGATTTCAAATACACTGTCCAGGGAAGCCTGAAAGGCGATGAAAGAGCTCGAGGCTCTGCTTTTCAACACACACTGAAAACAGGCGGAGCAAAGTCTCTGCACCACACACAGCAGGGTGCCAACTTCACTTCCTTGAAAAAATCAACAAAAGGCTGAGTGGATTTTCTTTCTGCTACCAATCTCACACTAGGCAGACCACCAGCTGATAGCAGACAGTCCTGGATATTAATATATTTTGCTTTTGATGCGTTCTTCTAAAAAGCTGTGGGAGCTTTTTTCTCCTAAAGTAATTATCACTTACCATGTCCATTATCAAATGACCACAAATGAAACACCTGTCAGCTGACTGCTGGAAACCAGAATACTGAAAGGACAAAAAAGAATTTGCTTAAAAATCACAAGGCCAGTCAAGCATAAACAACAGTGTATTGTGGGGTGTTATTTGCATATTTGTTATTGGTGCTTTTCTGGGCTCCTTATACAAGCTAAACTTTCCATTGCCTTTTTGCATTATGTGAAGGTGTGGATGGGTCCTCAAAGGATATTCTATAAAAACACCAGACTGCCCATGTTTAGGAGGAGTATGAATTCCTGTTACTTCCAAGTCTGAAATTGAAGTTTATTAAGTTTAAAAGTAAATATCATAAATTTACAAATAAGACATTACATGTTTGTTTCACCACGTGAATCTACAAGCCAGGCACTTACTTATGTTTATCCCATATTCATATCACAGTATCTGCATATATAGACTTGGAAAGCCAAAGTATTCCTTTGATTACACTGTTACAGTGCTGTTGAAGCTTCTCTGAGGGTAGAGGCATTGTCCCAGCTCGCTGTTGGGACAACAATCAAGTTTGGCCCAGAGCAACTTTTTTGCTGCTGTTGCTGAGATCTATCAGCAAGGAACTGTCTGTCATGCCCATGACATGCACCTCAGGCACATCACCTGTCTAAATAGTTGAAGTGCAAACTTGAAAAATGAAATATTTCAGATGCATTTAATCAATCTTTTCATTTTCAGCTTGTGTAGAATATACTGACAAGAGAAAAGGTTAACGGATCTGTCTCTGACAGAACTCACTAGACTTCACCCATAAGTAAGCAAATGTGACTTTTTCAAGTCTCAGTGAATGCTTAATCTATCAGGACTCAGGGTATACAGCTTTTTATCTCCACCAGCCGAGGACAGGACTGTGGGTCTGCTTCATGATCATTTGCATCACACAAAATCCATTGAGGGCAGCAGAAGGATATCCATTAATTTGCCCAAGCAAACCCAGTCCAATAGAAAGGGAAATTCACTCATTCATTCTTCCGTAGCCATTTATCTCACTCCTGCGTCCTCAGTATAGCCACAGGGATGTGCTTTGAAGGAGCCATCACAACAGACTGTGGCTTCAACCAGGGGCTCTGCATCACAAAACCACGGCCTCTCACTTGGCTACTTCCAGCACCACATGGGGGCAGCCACCATGGCTGGCGCTGGCTCTGGGTAAGTGTTGGAGCAGAAGTGCCAGGCAGGTGCTGGACTAGAACTGTGTGAGACACTGCCAAAGCTGACAGGCAGAAGGACTGAGTGTCTGCTGGGGACACTGAGATGTGTCATTACAACTGGGTACTTACCAGGAAATCTTCTTCACAGAACACCTTGCCATTGACAAAATAAAAGGCTTTTCCTCTCAGCTTTCGACCTAAGGGAAAAAAAACACAGAGATAAAAGAAAGGTCAGCAAAGAGCAGGGAGAAAATGTGAGCAAAACCTGGCTGCTGAGAAGCAAACAACAACAAAGACATCCAAGAGCAGACACCATACAGCTGGAGAAGACCACCCAATCCCAGCAAGGGTCTTCCCAGACTCCAGCCCCATCTCCTCTTCCACTGGCAGTCACTGATGAATGCTAGTTGGTTGATCCAGACAACAGTCCCACCCCTGGGTAGGAGGTGGTGGCTTTGCAAGCCTGGACCACCTCCTGGCAGACTGCCACAAGAATGAAACTGGGAAGAGTGAGTGCAGATACTCTGACTCACGCTGGAGAACACCCCAAGAGATGAGCAAGGAGAAGAGAAGAAAGGGATTGCAAAGAGTGACCCATACTTGACTTAATTCCTCAAAATGCCACAACCTTGTTGTTTCACTATGAGGTGCCTTCAACCAGCAGCTGCCAGACAAGGCCCTGCACTACCTGACCACCCACTCTGTCCCCAGTAGAGTGCAACACCAGAGCATTCAACAGGCTTCTCTGCTCCCTACCAGCACATTCATTTCTACAGCTGCCAACAGACACTTTTGAAACCATTAAAAAAACAATTTCTTTTTTTAAAATCAGAATGTCGTAACAGAGACAAGATGACAAAGTTTTTCCAAGAAAGGACTCTACATATGGAGAAGATTTGTATTTACTGCAGCTTTTGTGTTTACGCCTCACATTCACCGTCTGTTTTCAGTTCCATGTAACTATGGCAATGTCTGCTCATGCTACTACAGCTTTTAAACACCCTGCCTTACTCCAAGAGGAAAGGGCTAGGTTTTGTTTACTTATAAAAAGCTGCTCCTACCTCTTTGAAGCCCAGTTTCCCTACTCAGCTCCAGGATTGAACTGCAGCCTAGCACTGGAACAGTTCTGCCCTGCAGAGCCACAATGTGTGCCTGGAGACAGTGCCCAGGGCAGGGGCAGCAGCAGTGCCTGGGCACAGCCAGAGCAGGACCTGCTGCAGGCTGCTTTTGGACACCTATCAGGCACTGTTGGAAGGAAATTGGATCTGAAACTCTGTGGACCAGAAGCCTCCTGCTTGATATGCTGCACATGGCCAGTATCAATAAAAAAGTGATCACTGGCTGCTGGATGTATAAATGTGGACAACACATGGGACTGGCCTGGAGGTCACATCTCTGTGCTTTATGGCGTGCACCTACCCCAGCCTGCAGAGAGAACCATGCTGGCTGCAAAGCGCTGAGAAAAGCAGGAAGCCAAGTAAAACCACTTCAATAAACTACAATCTTTACGGTCTCCTGCATACGCCAGAGGGCACTCTCAGGCTGGGAAACAACTTCAGAGATGCTCCTGAAGCTCTAACGTTTCGCCAGTGCCCTTTCACCAGCAGCCCTTAGTGCCCTGCCCAGGTTTCAGCCAGCAAGGCAGGTGGAGGACAGACAGAGTGTTGCTCGAGGAACAGCCCCCTGTTTGCATGTGCAGGAGCTCTGTGGTTAAACCACAGGCACTGCTCAGAGCCGTGTGTACTGGGCAGTGCAGCAGCCAAAAGCACTCGGCCCCAACAAACTCACTGTTGCCCATTCTCTTCCAATCACTGCTGAGGACAACCACATAACCTGGAGGTCAGAGATGAGCAAGGGCACCGGCCCATCCTTGCACCAATGTGAACATTGGATAGTACATGGAAGAAAACCCAACAAACTTGAAAGAATCCCACTCGCATTTTTCTTACCCAGAGTTGTGGATGCCAAAACAGGAGCCAGTGCCCAAAATAGAACATGTCTAATCTTGGATGTGTTATCATTGTGGTTCATAACCCAGGGTGTGTATTTGTACAACTCCTCCCATGTGCCTGTCTGCCCACAGGTAAGCCTGGCATGCTCTCTGGCAGCTGCAAAGCCCCAGTTTCTGAGGAGGGAAGGGAGAGGCAAGGGGATACCTGAGATTTGCAGCACCCTTGTCAAGACAGTCCTAAACAAGTTAACAACAAGCCTGATGCAGCAAGAAGTACTCCTGAAAAACTCTCATTGTTTTAAATACAGCATTGGGATTTGGCACTCCTGAAAATGCAAAAAATGGAAAAAAATATTCACCTTTGATTTTAAATTACGCTGTAGTGCAGGTTCCAGCTTAGTGCAATGAGAGGTGCCCAAGTGACTCTTCACCTGCATGCAATGCCTCTCCTTAAAGACAAGCTGACAGTGGTGAGGAAAAACATAACACATGGGGCCATGGAAGGAGGAGACGCTTCGTTGGAAGAAGGCCCTGGCTGGTGCATGAGCAGCAGCCATTCCAGCAGAAGGGATGAGGTTTGGATCTCTGCCACAACATCATTCTTCCACTGTGACACAAAAAGCATTTACCAGCCATTCTGCACCCAGTGTATTTTTAACCCTGTGACATTAGCAGGTTAAGATTGATGGCAACAGACCTGCAGAGTAGGTGCCACAGCCAGCGTGCTGTGTCTGGGCTCCTGCTGCAAGCTCATTCAGCAGAGGAATAAACCTCTTCACAAAGGATTTATAAGTTGGCTGTTGGCATTATGTGAGTCTGTGCAGAAGAGCTGCTGACACCAAGAGCATTTTGAGGGAGGGCAGGGATGATTTTTTTTAAGGAAGAGGTGGGCATTTTAACTATTTTTAGCTCCTGTCCATGACTCTCTTTAAGCCCCTGGCAGAAATGTAAAAGGAATTTGCAAAAACCACAAGTGATCAAGTGCTCCTGCAACCGCTGTGGGAGTAGTGCACGCAAAAGGAGCTGATGTTTTCCTCTGCTCCTCTCAGCCACTCCCTGCCCACTCTGAGAAGGACTTCTCCCAGTGTCTCTCTGAGGTGAGGAAGCACCTTCTCATCATACAATCACGAAACCAAGATGCAGGAAAAGCTCACTTCCCCAGGCTGTGCTGAGGATTGTCTTGGGGGAGATGTGAAATGCACAGTCTGGCTGGGCCACACCAGGAAAAGAAACAGCTCTGAGGCTGTCCTACAGCACAGAGCAGGGTGGCAGTGGCTTCTGTCCCTGTGATGAGCTTTCTGTACCTTAAACTAAACATGTCCATCTCAAAAGCAATACTTCTGACAGTGCCTGCAGAGGCTGGCACAGGTTTCACTTGAGCATAGAGATGCTGTTGTATTTTCACCAAAAAGAATGATTCAGAACTTAAATGGCATATGAGGAATCACATATTGATCACTGCCTATTCATTCATCATGAAGACTACAGAAAGGATATCTTGTGATAAACCCAGGAACATTAATGTGTGGCTTGCTGCTTTCAGGATCAATTGCTCTACTACATGTCTTAAACTGCTAGCTCCTGACTGTATTTCACTTTCACTTCACCCTGAGTTTAGCTAATCTCGCATCTGAAAATACTGACAATTAAAATTCTTTGGCATTTCAACATTACTGTCTTCACTTGTTGTTACAAGATATCTTGTTCGTCTCTCTAGCAGGGAGTTTGAGCCCTGAGTGTTTATGTACTGCTCATCCCTAACACGGCTATCTAATTTGTTTAGCTGTGGGACCCTCAGGATGACCTCGAGGACATTTCAGCACCAATTTCAAAATATTTCAAGGTTAGTCACGAGTGTCTTTGTGCTAAAATAAACACACTTTGCTCAGCAGCCGATAATAGGCATTCCATCAGGCAGCACTTCCAGGATGCTGGTGCTTTTGTCCACCGTTTTCATAAATGTTTCTCTCTTTTTCAAGTTCATACAGAGAGAGGTTTACCAGGGACCTGCAATAGCCCAAGGAGAATCCTGGAAGTTGCATCATTTGCTTGCTGGGGAGTTGGACTCAACTTGCTCTTCTGAAGCTGTTTTTCTATTATTTATTATAAGACAATGTGGTCACAAACTCAGGTTCAGACCAGAGATAGCTCTCAGTGCTTACAATGGGACAGGGCCACATCCAGACCCCAGGGCTCTATGGGGATGCCAGACCAGAGCTCTGCATTGCTGGGGAGACAATGTGAGGACCTCACTTGTCCCTTACCTAAGCACTGTGGAACTCCATGTGGTATCTGCACAGCAGATAGGCAGGAATAACTGCTGACTGGCAGCTGCTCCTTGGTCTCTTCCACGCTAACAGTCCTGGGCCTCTGTCATTACAAAAATCAGTCCTTTTTAGAGTACCACAGAAATTTAAGATAAATTTGGACATGTGATTACTGACTGAAAGAAGCTTCTCCTCAGTCCTGGGTAGCTCTGGCTCAAGTTGCAATCCTCCCCCCAGTTTTCATTCTTCCCATGTAAATCTGTGAGGACATCTGGATTGAAGAAGCTGCTCCAGTCCATGCACATTCTGTAAACAATAAAATGGGTGCAGGCAGAGCCAGAAACCTTGTCTCCTCCCTACAATTCAGAGGTCCCTACTGCCCACAGTACCTGAGACCCACCAGTCCTTGGCCAGCACAAGTGTTTTTGGAGCCCTCTGTGTGCACTTTGCTGACAGGCAGGATGGTGCCACCATGCATGGCAGACCAGGTCATAAAATCATAGAATCGATTGGGTTGGAAAAGACCTCCGAGATCATCAAGTCCAACCCCTGGTCCAACTCCAGTCCCTTTACCAGATTATGGCACCCAGTGCCACGTCCAATCTCAGTTTAAAAACCTCCAGGGATGGTGAATCCACCCCCTCTCTGGGCAGCACATTCCAATGCCTAATTACTCTTTCTGGAAAGAATTTTTTTCTAATATCCAACTTATTCCCCTGGCAGAGCTTGAGCCTGTGGCCCTTTGTTCTATTGCTGACATGTACCAGAGAGCTCTATCTAATTTCTGCCATCTGTCCCATTTCTGTTGGCCACCATTAACGCTGGATGCAGCACTGAGGCTGACACAAGAATGTCAGTATTTCCAATCTGCTCTTGAACTTGGCACTATTTGGCTTGCACAAAAGCATCACTTAAATGCCTGCACATCCTCCAGATCAGGTAAACTAAGACTGTGATCAATCAGCAAACAACCCAGGACAGACATAGTCTTGGTGAAAACATGGGCAGGAGGACAGGATATCTCCCAGAAGAAACTGTGCTAGGACACTGTGGCTCCATTACCATGTAAGCTGTTCAGTCTGTCTCTCAGCTACACGAGCTGTATGGTAAGATGGCAAAAGATACCCTCTGTGCTCTCACCACACATTTGAGGCAGTGGGAAAAAACCCCACACCCAACCAAAAACCAAAACTGAGAAAATTATCTGATGCCTGAAAGCCAAAACCAAGCTCTGGCACATGTAAGAAAGGTCAGCTCTGCCAACAGCAATGCAATCAAAGGTGAGCAGAAAAGGATCCCCAGAGGGAAACATTACAAAACCACAGCACACCACATAATCGAGCAACACCTCTCCTTGGCTGATGGCAAAGCGTTGCAAGAAGATATCCAGGAGCCCTCCTTTTTAGAGAAAACCCCTAGAAATGTAAAAATTCAGAGGTAAGATACAGTCACCCCGGGACAAAGCAGTGCTATAATCCAGGGAGTCCCTGACAAGTAAATGGTTTTCAGCCCAGTGCTCAGAGACTCTGTATCACAGCGGGGACAGCTGATCCCTTCCCCAAAATGCATCAAAACTAAGTGGTCATCAGAGCTGGCCTCTCACCTGTCACCCAGAGGCTGCCATCGACATGGACAGAGCCTCAGCAAGGGAGGAAGGAGGACAAGGCAGTCTCTGTGACCTTAGTGAATGTAACTGTGCATCAAAACTACATAAGAGAGCACTTTTAAATTTCTCCAGGTATGGGGGGGCCTCAGTGCTTACTGAGACACTACTCAGAAAATGACTCACAGGTAACATTAAAACATTGTAAGAAACCCCCTAAAATCTTTACAGCACAATTAATCCTATGCCAGTTCTTAACAGAAAACAGCTCTTTGAAGATGACATTATAAAATAAAAGGACAAGACTCAAAATTTATTCCATTGAAGATTTCAACCTTTTTTCTCATATTGTCCTAATGATTTCAGACTTTTAGCCAGCACTAAAACACATGCCATTGACTGAAATCACTAATATTTTGATAAATTCCTGACTGCATCCCCTTGTGTGAGCTGAACACTTGCACCTTTCCATTAAGGCTGTCTACTGAGGACACCTGAATTATGCCAAAACCCCTTCAGCTCAGACCCCAAATCACTACAGCCCTGAAATCTGGCCAGGAGAGGAACAAGTACTGTCACTGCACTATAAAACCTGCCATGCTTTTCTCATCTACAACAAGTACTTCCTGTGAACAACAGGATTTTTCACCAGCGAGTGGAGAGATTGAAGACAAAAAGCCAGCAAGAGCATAGCAGTGATTTACACTGGAGCAGAAACATGCACAGATGAATTCCCTGACTCCCAAACTGTAAGTCCAGGCACATCTGAATCTTTTCTGACAGTTCTCCTGTTAAAAAAAAAAACCACATTGTTTACTATGAGGACTCTGGCCCGGTGATTTTATTGAAGGGAGGCTGAGGATGGATTACTGGCAACACTTTGCACTCTCCACTTTGAAGATTTGCACATTTCTCAAGCATGTCAATTGGTGTAGTGGGTTTATATCCAATTATAGGCAGAAAATTCTGCCTCCACTAAAGAGAAGGCAGTTTCTGCATCTGAAGATAAACATCCACATACATGTGTCATGGGGAAATTCTCTTGGCAAGGCTGGCTATCCTGCTGCCTGGGATTAAGTCACACGTGCAGAAAAAGGTGACTTTCTACTTCTAGAGTTACTTAGCAGTGCTAATAAAAACCAGGGCTTTTTTGTTCCAGGAGTTACATACCAATATAGGACCTGCTTATTTAAAATAATTAGCCCAAAGACACCAAGGGCTGCATTGCTCTCAGTAGCCACGCTTTATAATTACTGCAGCATGACTAATTAGCCAAGCAGAGGACTATGCTTGCAGATAATACTGCTGCAATAGCTTAGCTACCTAGTTTAGTAAGTGGCCCTTGACACTCGTAAACACAACTATGTAGTGAAATACTAAATAAGAAATACATATAATCAGAGGGTGGCAAGAGGCAGGCATTTCAAATTCTGTCACTGGAACAGCAGCCTGTTACCGCTACACAGACATCAACATCAATCTGAGCTTGCAAAAGATAAAAAAAAAACAAAAGAAAAAGCAAATAATGCAGTGATATTGGCATGTCAAAGGTCGAATTCTGTAATCTGGCAAATGAACAACGTTTCCAACTCTTTGCAGTAAGGGGCCAAAATCTGGTCCTCACTTTGGCCCTTGTGTTGTAGCTCAACATCAAACCTTCCTTCTTCCAACCGACTTGCAATCGTTTTTTTTTTCTGATTTCCTTCCTCACCTTCTGATTTCCTTCACAACCATCTCTGACACTTCCCTTGCACTTTTTTAGCTTTCAGATTTCCTCTGAGGACCAAGTGGCTCAAGTACAAGTTTCTTATGCTCTAAATTACACTGTCAGGAGAGCTAAAAAGGTCTGTTTTCCAGACAGCCTGTGGCAGTCAGGGATCAGCCTGGTTGAAACCCAGAGAAAACAGTAAAACACTCCAGCAGATCAGTGATACTGTCTAATTAAATGGAGATAATTTATAAGATGTCCTTACTACCTTGATAGTAAATATCAACATCTGGAAACACTTGTACCTTTTGTGTTCTGAAGAGCTATAAAGTAGTGGTTTAACTTAAATGGTTAACATGTCAAAAACCATTTGACAAGTTAGCTGAAAAAAAGCCCCAAAACCCAAGACTGAAACAGACACTCTGCAGGAAATAGCTCTACACGTTTTGAGGCTTTTTTTTTAACCTACTTTTGTGGCCCTCCTGTAAAGCAAATACCATTTATTACTAATGCTACAGAAAAAGCCTGTTTTTTTTCTCTCCCTCTCTGCAAAAGGCTGCCTTGTTTGTGCCTCTGCCCTGTAACAAACAAGAAGATAAATGAGACATTTATGCCAAACTAATAATTCTAAATCAGTTATTTTGACCTCTGAGCCAAATCTTCTGGATTACATGCTGTTGGCTCAGATAAAACTTTACATTTTTTTCCTGCCAACTGAACCCTGTAACGTGTGCACAGCTCTGTTCAACAAAGTGCTCTATCATTAATCTCTGAACATGTGTGTATTGGGAGGCACAGGGTGCAGGAAATTTGGCACTATGAGGTATCACCCCCTCACAACCCCTTGCTTCTTAGACCCTCTTGATTTTCTCTGTTAGGGAAACCAATACACATTTGGACACAAATCCAACTACGAGCAAAATTAGAAATGCTTGCTAAAATGAAAACAGCAGGACAGTGGTTATAAATATCTGGAGGACAATATGCTTTACCTTAATAGGTAATTTTGTATATTTTATTTATTGGAGTAGAGGATAGTCCATGTTCCACTGCAGCAGAAATTTTAGGATTGAAATCATGAGCAACCTTGACTTCTCCAAGTCAAGTTTGTACTGGATGGTGTCCAAGATGAACTCCACTTGACCTAAAAAGCACTACTTACTTTTCAGCTAGAAACCAGTTTCCTCTAGACAGGCAACACCGTCCAAACAAGTACTAATTTTTCTGGCAGATAAAATGGTCTCACTGCATTTACTGCAGTGACACAGATGACAAGCAAACCTGCAGAGGGGCATGAGTCCTCTCTGGGTGAACAACAGGGCTGTGTGCCCTTTTTGCCCGTAGCTGCTGGTGGTTTGTGGGACTGGCAAATGACTTCAGTCTGCGCAAGGGGGGGACTCCCCTGGGGTACATTTCCTCCCTGAGCGCAGGGCAGGACGGCCTGTACCACCCCAGGCATCCTGAGTCAAGCAGCCACAGTGCAGAGAGCCTTGATGAATCAGAGCACCAGCCCAGCACAAGCCAAGGCAGCAAAGTGACTGTGCATGAAGGCCGTGGGGAGCACAAGGGCAGCACAGGAAACCATCCCCTGCTCTGCTGGGTTTCTTGCAAGCCTTGCTGCCCATAGAGGAGTGTGCACATGGGGAAAACACCACTAATGGGGGGGCTTCCCTCTGGCAACACTCTTCTTGGAGTGCTGGGAATCCCACCCCACCACACACCCTCCCCTCCATCCATCCATGCCATCCTGCTGGCTGCTGCTGCCTCCAGTTTCCATCTTAGTGTGGCCACTGCCACAATGAGAAGGGCTTGAGTTTTCATGACTGACTACTCTCCTGCACATAACAAGCTGAATTGGGCTCTCACACTCACATGACTTGCATTCCCCTTTTTTATTTTGTATTGGAATACAGTATTTTCTACTCAGAGAAATAATACTATTGCTCCAGTTCCCCCTTTCTCCTCCTGTCCCTCCCTCCCCCGTTTTCCTAGCTTTATTTTTTAATTTTATGTTCCATTTGAATCCCTTTACCCCCACACATCTACTCAGCACATTTCTCAGTTGCACCCTGGGAAAGAGGGAAAATGGGTTTCACTTTGCTCACCTTAGCTTCATTCCACCTTTCTAAGACTCACCTGACATCCACACCTTTTCATCTTGCACTGGAAACCTTTGGAAAGGGTTGACTTTCAGAATAAGCAGCAAAGAGTTGTTCTTTCAAACCTCACCAACCCACCTCATTAGAAATGGGATTAAGCTAATTTTTAACCAAACACAGACAAACATACACAGAAGTAACCATGGATACCTCTGCAACCACAAGTACCTTTCTAACACTGGTCTCCAAATAAAGATTGTAAAATTCATTCCAAAAGGAGGATTGAAAGTGTTTCTTTCTAAAGCACCAGTTGCACAGTAGTAATTTTAGAAATTTAAGACAGCTCGAACCTGCTGCTGGATTATTTTTAACAGGAGCTTTGGGTGCAAGGGCAGTTCAGAGGCGTCCCAGCCATAGAGAGCAAAAGGTTCCTGAAGTAAAGCCCAAACTGCAACCAGGAATCCTCTCCATGGGAGAAGATTTATTAATGAATTTTGAATTAATTTATAAAAGAGGGCAGAGGAGTCAGCTGCTGACTTCTGAGCCTTTAGGAAAGTGCCACTACCTGCAAAGACCACTTTTTCTTTTCAGTTTTCCCATTTTTGGTTGGATGATGGCGAAGTGCTGTACTCCACACATAGGTGAGGCAGGGCAGCTGCTGCCAGACAGCTGGGAAATGAGCACAGTTCAGGGTTCAGCTATTATTAAAAAGCATACACATCTTTCTATATTTATTCCCACTTTACAGTTCCAAATAAAACACATGCAGTCCTGATGAGTTTACAACTCTAAATACAACTCAGGAGAAAAACCCTAAGCCTCATCTGGGAAAACCAAACTCATATATACAAAAGCAGCAGCAGATTATTTTGTTTTATGCCACCACATATACAACTACATTTCTAAAAATATGCCACTAGCACTGGAGTTAAACATAATAAAGTAGAAAAAACACTGTCTTACAAACACAGCCACGATTTAATATCAAGTGGCCTGTTCCTCACCCCAGCTCCAGTACAGACTGCAGAAAAGCCACTCAGGAGGATGCTGTGTGCTCCAGCACCCTTCAGGTGTGGGTCTGACAAGTGGCAGGGAGCTCAGCAGGGCCAGCTGAACTTTTCACTCTCTTTCTTGGGTAGGTTTCACATGGCTCATGTTCACTGCTCCCAGCCTGATACCTCTGCACGATATCCAGTTCCACCAGCCCTCCCTGGGGTTCTCAGACTGAAAGGCCAGAATGGCTGTAAAGTCTGACAAGACAAAAACCCTCTACGTGTTAGCTAAGGCATACTCAATGTCACTTTGAAAAATCACTCATGTAAATAAAAAAACCCCATGGCTATAACTGAAAGGCAGGGGAATGAAAACAACCAGGAAGAAGCCTGGCACAATCCAAAACACCTTGCAACAACCCATCCAAAACCAAAGAGCAACCACCACCACCAAAACATACAGCTGTGGCACACTCCAGCTCGCAGATAATTCAATAACCACTTTCTTTTTTTCGGCCCCTTTACACCAGAAGAATGTTAAGCCCAAAGAATTAGCTCCAGGGCCTGGCAGCAGTGGCAGACCAGGGAGAGAGTACTCACTGCAGGCTCCGCAGGTGAAGCAGCTGTCATGGTAGAGGTTCCCCATGGCCTGGCAAGCCTGGTTTGCTCCATACACACCCTTGGTGCACTTCACACAGGTGCCTGGAAGAGAGAGAGGGAGACAGAGGTCAGAAGTGGGACCCCAGGGGGTGTTTGAGTCACTGGTTGAGTGACAACACATGCAGCTTATCATGGAGGCTTGACAGCTTAGGACCATTGAAGCCACAAGATGTGGGTGACATGAGTGTCACCTGTGCTGAGAGACACAGTTAACAGTGGTCAGTACGGTCATCAAACCTCCATGGTGAAAGACCCTTGCAAAAAAATAAACTGCACAGGAACAGCCCTGTGGCTACAGAAACATCTCCTTCCTTCTCCCATCCTTCCTCACAATGTTTATATACACCTAAACCTGCTTAAGGACCCTCACAAAAGCCTGGGTATTAGTAAGTGGTGCTCAGAGCTGTTCACAGACCAGTAGTTCTGTGACATTGTATAAGATAAGCTGCTTGTTTGCAACTGCTGTGAGGAAAACACACTTCTGCACTTAGCTCCTTTAAATTACCAATTTGAGCCCCTGGTCATGTCTGCTGAAGGCCCTAAGGATTTCCCACAGAAACAGAGCTGGACTACATGACACCTACCTCTCTTCCCTCTGCCAGTCACACAGGGGCATCTACAGACCACCTGCCTGCTGACGTTCCTCTTGCCTCTTGCAGGACAAGACAAGAAAACAGACAGTTTTAAGGAGAGAGTACCTGCTGGTGGCAGCAGGGCTGACTCTCAGGTGGCCCATGGGGGGAAGGAGAGCCAAGGAAAGCACACACAGACAACTTCTGGCTATACACTGTCCTAAGTGCAAAATCAAGTTGTTCCTCACACCACACTTTCCTACCTCCACCATTACCAGCTCTGGAGCTCCAAAGGAGGGAGAAGAAAACTGCACTCAGCTGTTCATCTCAGTCTCTTGCCAGCACAGGCAAGTACATGTCCACTAGCACCCACCCTGGTGTGGGGCTCCAACCAGACATCTGAGCTGGGCAGAGAAGAATTCCCGAGTGAGGATTTCCACCTCTGGGACACTCCAGGCCTGCCTGGAGATGCTGGGAATAGCAGCAATGGGGCAGACGTGCAGTGGTGGGGAGGGACTGTCATAAAGGTTCTTGTGTGTTCACCCTAGGACCTCTCAAATCTCACCACATTTCCATGCAAAACTATTCTGATAACAGAGTAAGAAGTGACAACTGAGTTTCATGCCCTCTGTGCTAGAAGGATCTGCTCCCTCCACCTTGCAGGGAGAAATGCAGCAAGGCCACCCCAAACCACTACTAGAGTCTGGGGAGAGAAAGTCCTTTCCCAAGGCAAATGACACATCAAGCCAGTTTATTTGCTTCAGGCATTACCCTGTGGTTGCGACAGATCATTTTAAAGCAGCATCACCCTTTAACTACCTCTAAATTAGAAACTCTAATTCGTGTTTAAGCAAATAAACACAGATCTACCCAAAAGGGGCAGTGTGAAGGAAAAACAGATGATGTGTTTCTGTCTCTGGTCCATGACAACTCTGATGTGACTTCACCTCAATGTCTCTCCTTCCACCACTGCTCAGTCTCATTCACTGACTCTTAAATCCCTGGGGCAAGGGACTATCAGTCACATCTTGCTCCTACTGGCCCAAGAGGACAGACAACACCATCTTGCTGGAGATCCCTAGTCATGCTGTGGTTAACAAAACTTGGCTTCTTTTGGGGCACCACAAGCTTGGGAGTAATTGGAAAGGTCTGGAGAAAGTTAGGAAGAAACCCAACATGCTTACGACAGTGCTGAAAAGTAACTCCCAACTCTGGCAGCACCACGCTGGCGCTCCCAGGGTGGGTAACAATTTTTTCCTGCAGCTGATGACTACAGCCATCAGTTTTCACACTCCAGGGATAAAAACACTCCAGAGTCCTTTGCAGCAGCATACACATAGCTGCTGAAAAGCAGACACTTGATTTTCCTGGATTTTCCCAGAGCAGACCTGGCTCTCTGTGCTGCAGCTGCCTGTCTGCATTCAACCAGCACGCTGAAAGCCATCCCAGTGCTGTGCCAAGCCCCACTGCACTCAGAGTCCAAACTGACACAAACCTGGACAGAAGGCTGCAGAGAATAATTAGTTACTTTGTTTTGTCCAAATCCAGCCCGAACTGAAATGCTAGCTTGGCTGTGGGCTCAACCCAGCACACAGATTGGCACCAAGTGAGCAAAGCTTGCTAGTTCTTTTCGAACCAAGAAGGTTTACCTCATTTATTGAAAGAAACATTTTAAGAAAGCAAAAGATAAATCCTGCAGGCATTAAAAAAAAGATTTAAAAAAAAGAAGTCAAGGCAAAGATAAGAAAATTCGCTCTCCAAAGGGATGTGCTCCCCCAGGAATGCACACGTTCAGCAGCAGCCTGAGTTTTTGTGCAATGATCTGACACAAGAGCTAATGACTCAAAATTCCCTCTTGACTACAGCAACGCTGAGCAGAAAGTTGAGAGCAGAAAACCTGCCAATTTTCCACGACACCCACCAAGCTTTCCACAGAGCCAATGTATTTATTGCACTGTAAGTGCTGCATTTTCCCCTTCTCCGTGCCAATGAGTGGTGGCTCCAGAAAAACTCACCAGTGTGCTCCGATTTCCTGCTATCCACAAAGCACCCAGGTGACACTGACTGTAGATGAGCAGCACGAAGAAGCAGGAGGCAGAAGGCACAGCAGCTGAGTGCAGGCACAGTGCCCAGCAAAGATGCTGGCAGGCATAAACCATTATGAAATTATGCTAATGCAAACCCCATGGAGGGCAGAAATTGCCTCTGCTGTCTCCTGCCCATCCCATTAGGCTTCAGAGCACAGGCACTGCCCCTGTGGGCTCCCCAGTGGGACAGATGACAGTCCAGACAGATCCTGTGAAAGCTGCTCAGGCTCCTGCATCCGTATCCAAACTTTCCTCCACCTCCCAAACCCAGACCAACCCCACCTTCCCCCCTCCCTTCCAGTACATGCTCCATTTCATCCCCTGATTACCTCTTTTACCCACTTCTTTAAATATTTAGGCCCCTAAAACATGGAAAATAAAGTCAAAGAATGAAAGGGCCTTTAAAATACATGGGCAGTGTTGTCTGTAAAAACTATAATGTGATAAATTACCCAACCACGAAGTTACCAGCCATACTATAAATATTCATACATGTCCTGTGCCAACTGAAAAATGGCATTATGGCACATCTGTATCTACTTTATATTTTTGCATGTACCTGCTAAACCTTATTAGAAAGCCTATTAAATCTCAGTAGCAAGTGGAATTGCTCTATAAATCTTTGCTTTTTTCAGATCAATATTACGAAGTATTTAAAGCAACATACTCGAGCCTTCATCTCTGAATCTCAGCACACCTGACCCAAAAGGGGGAAAAAATGGTGATTTTTAGAGATTTTTCATTTCCTTTTGCCTTTTTTTTTTTTTCCATTCACTCCTGCTGTCACAATGATCCCGGTTTTTTGGCTTAGGCTATGCAAGGAAACAGCAATACCTGTTGCTGACGGCAGGCAGTCGCTGAGCTCGGCAACACGTGTGCAAAGCCAGGCTGCTGGAAAGCGGCGCTCCAGGGGCCACCTCCAACCCCAGCCCACTGCAGAACAGGCTCTGTGCCCTCCTCCACGCCAGCTCCAACAGCTATTTCCCGAAACAGTGCTGAGTGTGCTTTCTGCTGGCCAGGGCGTAGTGTTAAAATGTCAGCAGCATCAGTCCAGCCCCACATGCCGCTGACACTAGTCAGCAATTCCGGGTAATTTTCTTGGCATGGAGCAGCTTATAGCAAAAAATTCTGTCCTCAGCTCGAAGCAGAGGGATCTGGAGTAGCCACAGCTCAGCAAGATGCCCGATTCCTGCGCTGGGTAACTTTGCCACAAAAAGTTTATGCAAGCATCATAACAAGAGTTTATGCAAGCATCAATTCAAGTATATATTCCCTCAAAATGACAGGTTTTAACTTTAGGCAACGTTATTAAGAAGAAATGAAAGGTTTCTCTTTTACCCCCCGGATGACAAACCCAGAGCACCACACATGCACAGCACCAGTAATTCACGCTCGAGGGCACAGGCAGAACGGTAGCCAGATTTGGAAAGGGAAAGGGCTGGAAATTGCTGATTTCGGTTCAATTTCTGCCGGCAGGGCAGCCGGGCCCCGCACAACAAAGGCATCTCTGTTCCCTTTTGCATCAGGCGGCAAAGAACCGCCCGCGCTGCGGCGGAGTGTCTGAACAAAGGGACCTTTGGGGCAGAGCTGGGACCGCAAACATGCCCTGCGAGCCCCTTCCCGGCACTTGCCACACTCCATCTCAGCACTGCAAACCAGCAGGGCTGTCACCAGGAGCAGCCTCAGCTCACATGACCAAACAAGTTTGATGCAGAGCTCAGGGGTGTCAGAACCGAAAGCAAACCCGGGGCTCAGTCTGAAATGTCAGTCCCACCCTCAAGGTACAAGAAGTGCATTTTCATTTACCACCAGACTCAAAGCCGCTGGAGACATTTCCTCCAAGTGTTGCTGTTTCACACACACCAGAAGGAGCTCAGTTACTGCATCCCACCTGCTAAAAATTCAGCATAAGCCATGAGGAAGAGCAGCATTTTCTGGGGCTGTTTGGTATGATCTATTTCCACAAGCCAGACAGCACTGATCCACAAACCAAGAGCACAACTGTGAGTTTTTCCAGCAGCACCTCCTTCTCAGCAACACCCAGTAGAGCCAAGCTTTCCTCCACGTGCTCCTGGTTGGGCTTACTAAGATTGCTGCTTAATTTTGAAGGGCCAAATGCAATGGAGTGCTGCTTCAGTGCTGGGATTTCCTTGCCATGCCAGTTTGGTCCCAGATAAGAGGAATGCAGTGGTAGGATGACTGTGGGTGTGGGTTTACACATGTGGCTAATCCAGAAACAGCACTTGCAAGAGTTAAGTCTGTCCTACCCCTTGCATATACTCCATGCAAACTTCATTTCCATGATCAGATTGACTCTTCTCCATCAGATAGAACTGCTTTTTGCCCTCTCCTTACAGGAGGCTGGATTTATGCTGAAGAACTCCTAGATGTATTTAAAGAACTCCCCAGAGACTTTGCACATAAATACCTCTGGTATTATCATTCCCAACTGTCCACACATGCACAGCTAATCCAGAAGTAGACCCTGATGCCTCTTGGCAGAAGTTGTACCTTTACAAAGGTTCTCCCTGTTAGAATGTTGCTCTGACACTCTGACAGGGAGGACTCTGTGAAGATACAGTTTCTGAATTTCCAACCCACCTATTTACCCCAGGAGAACCAAACCCTTCACTTGCACACACGTTTCAAAGACTGTCTGCTGACAAAAACCTTCACCCTGTCATACATAATGTGATGCTCCTGCTTTTTATTTCAGAATTTCTCCAGAACCTACACTCACCTCCCTGTGGCTCACCATAACAAAGTCCTTTCTGCATCACAGTCTGAATCACACACATTTCATGCCATGCTATGCTGTCACACTTGCTGGAGAGGTAATTTCAAGATCTGGAGGTGAGGCCCAGGTGAGATGGAGTGCGTGGAAAACCCAGTAGTTTGGTTCTGTTCACTAATGGTTGACTGGGTTGTCATTCAGTGGTAGCAAAGATGTACAGATACTCTGCCCAAAGAACCACAGAGCTGGTAAATGCAATTTTTCTGTACCTTTTTTCATGCCATGTTCTTGACCTCTGACCTTGCTGCAGACCTTTGTGAACACACTGCCAATGAATGACAAAAATGCCATCAAACTCACGTCAGTGACATTTTAAGTACCTTACAGTGACGTCAGAGATTATGATAACTCGGGTGCCACATGAATGAGGCTCCTTATTTCTTCCAGTTCCCACTTCCACAGAATCCTAGATGAAAGACTGGTTGCTCCTCTGCCTCAACTCCCTTCTTTTTCTTCCATTTTGCACATTTTTCCTTAGCTTGCAAACCCAGCTGAGCTCCCAAGAGGAAGGGAGGAGAAGCACATACTGCTGTAATCTTGAAGAACTGTACTCCAGGCTGATACTTATTTGCTTAGTTCCTTGCAGTGAGATAAGCTCTACAATCTGCACACACCCACTGGTCCAAGTGCCATGATCCTTCCAGCCTTCCTTGTTCCACCAGGACCTGTCTCACCCTGCCCCTCCACTCCTCTCTGCTGCAGGCAGGCATCTCCTTCCAGCTTGGTTCTCTCCCAGGAGCAGGTACTGAAGGATGCCTCTGCTCATTCCCAGTGGAAACAACACCGTTATCATCACCCATCACATATAAAACAAACTCAGAAGAACTTTCATTTTTACCAGAAATACTCCCCGTGCCAGCCCTGAAGTGACCCTCATTGCTGCCGAGGTGTCCTGGGGCAGCACCACCAGCACAGTTTCGAACAGTTTGTGGGTGTGAACAGTCCTAGAGCCAACTAAACTGTGGTTTCACAGCAGTGAATCACCAACTTCACCGTGCACAACACCCTGAGAGAGCACTGCTGGCCTTTGAGCTGCTCACACCCATTCAAAGGTGCTGGGGTTCCAGGTCTCCACAGGGTTCAGTGATTCAGCTACTGCTCTGCTTCTTGCAAGGGGAAAAAAAACCCTGCACACTTTGCTATGAGATCTTACGCCTGACTGCTGCGAAACATTCCAGTTTTTCACTGCAAAACAAGATGCCCAGTGCCCTCCTAAGATACCCACAGCTTATCAGTTCTGCTGTAAATAACAAGGAAGCCAGAATTCAACACCTAACAGATATTTATAACAAGAAAAGTACTCATAAAACTGGTTTTAAAAAAAGCTCTTGGTGAGGGTGCAGATAATCCCCATCAGGTGGAGATTTCCAACTAGTTACATGAAATAAGCACCGGTGAAAATGTGATGCAACAAGTTACAGCTCTAAAAGCATCCATCTGTGCCTGCAGACTGAGGAACTGCATGGTACTACAGGCTGTACCAAAACAAACAGTCAAATCTCCCTGCAGATCCCAGCACATCTCAGCCAGATCTCTCCTCTACCAAGTCACTTCCAGGCAGATGGTTGATTAGGTTGTGCACCTGTCTGGCTGTCACCTGAAAACTCATCCAGCACTAGTCCTTGGGACGGTGACTCTGCCTAACTAAACATCTGGGTGGTGCTAGTGGAGGTGTTGCAACTCCACCATTCGCTCCTATTTAATTAATCATCTGTTTTGCCAAAGGAAGATGAAGGCTGGTTCTCCCAAAATAACACCACAGAAAATCAGTGGGATTCAGGCACCCAAATCCTGTATGTTCCCTGAAAACAGTATACCAAAAACATGAATGAATTCTAAGCTGGCTTTCCACAACACCTTCCAGGGGCACAGGGCCCCTTCCCTGCACGGGAACCAGCCTCTCCAGGGAGCAATTTCAGTTTTTCCCTCCCAGAGCTTCAGACGTGGATGATACCTGAGACTCCCTATGTCCTTCTTGACAGCCCACATAAATCAAGTCAGCACTTCAAAAGCCCTCTTGGAGAACCTAAATTCCTCTGGAGACACGTGCAGCTCACATATAGGGCAGTATGAAAAAAAAAGGAAAAAAAGGAGAGAATTCTTCGCTTTGTTTGCTTCTTTCACTTATTGCACATACTCAGCAGACAAAAGCATTTTGCACAGCAAGCTGGTGATGACAGACTACCAGGCTGCTACTCCTCAGCAGAGCATCCTACCTGTATTATGCCTAGGCCCTAAGTTATCCTTTCCTAGGCTTTCATTTACAAACACGCATTTTCACATAGTGACGGAAAGAGCAGCTCCTTCACTGCGATCAGAATTAATTGTTCATTATAAATATCTGGTCCTGACTGAGACAGACTGAAGGATTGTATGTTAATAGGACAGGCAGACCCATCTTCAAAAAAATCCTCTTGTTACAAAAGCAGCACACAAAAGTAGAACTGAAAACATTTCTGATAAAATACTTCAGTTATTTGCACTTCAGTCCTTGTTTCATTTCCTGGCTCCAATGTACTGCAAAGCTGCTGCAACAGACTTCCCTTCACTGGGGGAAAAGTCTGCAACAAAACAAAATATTGATACTTTTTATCACTATTGCATAAAAGTGTTTATTTTCCATCCTAAAGTTTGGTAGCTTGAGGGTAAGGCATACATAGCAAAAATAGATTCAGAAGACTAGCTGGGCCCCTTATTCCTAACAAAGAAAGTAAGGTAACTGCAAAAAAGGAAAATAAAAGTGAGAAAGAGTGGGAGGAGGAGGCCCAAGGTTAAAATACCTTGGTACTTGCCCCTTCCTGTTCCTTGGTACTCCACAGGGCAGATGTGCTGAGCCTTCCCTCACAGAGCTACGGCTCCACAAAACTTTACTTCTTCCTCTGCTATGACTGCATCGTTTCTTTTTTTCCTCTTCCTTTCCTCCTTCCCAGATTTCTCAGACACTACCTCCTGGTGCAAAACCTCCCTCCAGCAGGAGGTCAAAATACCTCACTGGGGATCAGGCAGCCTCCACCTCTCCACCCTCCCTGGAGCTCCCTGGTAATGGTAACTCAGCTGCCCAACCAGCCAGACTCTACCTGCTTCCAGAACTACCCCTGTTTCACTACAAATTTCCCACAGGACAAAAGTCTCCTCCTGCTTCTAACCCTTATTTTGTGACAGAAATGTAAAAATAACCTAACCACCAACTGGGTTTCTCTGCTTCCTCACCCCATGCACAGTTTGGATGAGGTACAATCCAGCCCACTTACCTGCACCATGAGAAGACACACACAACACGCTCTGTTGGAGACCCCTGACACCTCTCCAGTGGAGCTCAATGCCATCTCCAGAAAAACATTCCCATTTTTGAGCACCACTTCCCATGAGACTGCTGTCCCAACCCCATCTGCAGAGCTTTGTCACAGCACTCAGCCCCACGCCCAGACAAGGCTCCTTCAGCCCATTCAAAGCGCGCGCTGCCTGTGTGGGATGGAAAGTGCCAAAACATGTTCCCAGGCCCAAACACTGAGGGCAGCAACTCCACACATCACTTTGCTGTGACAGGATAACACTGTGCTTGCTCTGCCACAGGGCTGAATCCAGGCTCAGATATTAGGACAAACAACCCCAGCACAGCCCCCTGTGGCAAGTACCCCTGCCTGATGCCAAGACACACATTTTGTTACACAATCTGCAGCTACATCCCCAAAGCTTGGTGTGAAGCCAATGTGTGGCTCAGACCACTGCTGAGCCACCCACCCACCCACCCCATCGGGCACGACCCTGTGGAACAGCACCTGTGCAGCCTGAGATGCAAACCTTTCCTCAGCATCAGGCTGGAGAGCTTCATCTGTGACTGCAGGTTTAGAATCTTCAGGAAAATCCATGCACTAGACCTGATCCTGCTGTTTGTGAAGCTAACTGCGGAGTTTTCAGCCTTCCCAGCAACTCTGGGTTTCCCTCTCCCAAAAGCTGAACTGTTCTATCTGCTGTTAAGTTGTAAAGTAGCACAGCAAGGAAAGGAAATGTTGAATTTGTACCTGACTTTCTGCCATCCTGGGGCAGAAAATCAGTTTAATCCAGCAGGACATTTAATATTCTCATTGGGAGATCCTTGCATGTTAGCAGTCCTTTTTCACTGCCAAGTGCCAGCAATAACCTCTGGTGGTGGTCTGGATTCCTCACAGACCCGAGATTTAGGGAAGAATGTGCCTACCCTCTATTTTTATGCAATCTTTAGGATGCACCAGTCCTTCCACTGCTGATGGCAACGAGCACGTGGAGGTCAGGGGAAATCCTGGCAACTTTGGGAAACCACCACCCTTCCCATTCCAAAGCAACTCCTCTTGAACAGGTCCTGCAAGCACACTAAGCTGTGGTCACCTCAGTGAGGGGGTGCGTGTCACGAAGCTTCCCCCGGGCTCTGTGCCCTTCACCATGGCTGCAGCAAACGCAGACACAACTCCTCACAACTCCTCTGCTGTCTTCCCGCAAACACGTGGTCGGGCCACATCCTTTTAAGACACAGAGAACTAGGAGTACTGTCAAGAAAAGTTAAGTGCCTCCCTGCTGGCAATGAAGGGCACTTCCAAACATGCTGCTGCAGCTTCTTTTCAGCACTGTCCTTCCCCAAAGATACTAAACTACCTTTGCTTTAAAATTAAAGAGGTAGGATTCGAGAAAAAGGTGCTGTAGGAGGAAGAGCTTTCAGTTCCTGTGATAAATAAGAGCTAAATAACAACTCCCATCCCTCCTGGCAAGAGAAAGAGATCAGCCAAGCAGAGCTACAGGCAAATGCTATCCTGCAGGTCCAAACCCTGCAGTGACACTTCGCAATGAGCCCTCTGGGCAGACTGCCTCCTTACCAAAGTAATCAGCCTTTGGCCGAGCATCCATCTCCTGCTCCAGGCGCTGGGTCAGTGCCTCCAGCTTCAGCTCGGCCGCCGATGGTCCCTGCTCTGGCTGCGGAAGGAGGGTCTGGCAGGGCAGCTTCACCTTTGCTGTGCTGGAGCCATCCAGGTGCGCCGAGTCCGCCCGTGTCCCGCTCACGCCGTCCGGGAAGGGCGGCTGCGGAGCGCTGGGAGTGCCCATCCCTCGCGGGGCCAGGCGTGAGGAGCCCGGCTCTGGGTTCGGGCCGCCGCTGGGCCGGTGGCTTTGGCCATGGGCCACCAAGTGGCCCCCGGTGCTGGGGTAGGCAGCGGCATGCTGGCAGTCCAGGCTGGTGGCGGCGGGCGCGGGGCTGGGCGGGCAGGGCTGCGAGACGCCCTGGTACCAGAGCTGCCTGCCGTCCGTCCCGGCCCGGGGGCCGCCGGGCTGCCCCGAGGGGGTGGAGAAGGACGAGGACCGCTGCTGGGGGCCGGCCTGCTCCAGCCCTGCCGAGGGTGCCGGGGGGACCCGGGCGTTCGAGAAGGAGGCGGATCTGTGCCCGGCCGGCCCCGGGTCTCGGCCCCCGGCCCCGCTGCCCGGCCCGCCGGGGCTGCCGGCCCGCAGCTCCCCGCGCCCCGCGCCCCCCAACCCGGCCACCCTATCGGGCTCCGCTTCCCAGCCCCGGCGCACGGCCTGGCTGCCCGCGGGCTCGGCCCGTGTCCCGCTGTCCCCGGGGCCCCGGTCCGCTCCGTCGCAGGGCCTGGCCCGGGGCCCCTCGGCGGCGGGGGGCGGCCTGGCCCCCCGCGGCACCGGCGGGCTGGGCCGGGGGCCGTGCAGGCCGGCAGCCCCTCCGTTCATCGCGGCCAGCATCATCTCCTCCTGCAGCTGCTGCTGCTGCTGCTGCTGGAGATGGATCTTGGCCATCTTGGTGGCGAAGACCCGCCGGGTCTCCTCGAACTCGGGGTTGTTGCCGGCAGCTTTGTCCACCCGAAAGAGACCGTCCTTGGAGGCCTCGTACATGTTGAGGTCCTCGATGAACTTGCTGGCTTCCAGACCCAGGTCGTCGTACTTATCCATGATGCCCGGCTCGGCGGGACGAGCGCTTCTTCCTCCTGCTGCTCCTGCTCTTTCCCGGGCAGTGCCGGCGGATCCCGCTCGCTCCCGCCGCGCCCGTCCCGGGGGCGTGGCCGGGGGCGTGACCAGGAGTCGGGAGCGCGCACGGCCACGCCCCCCTTCTCCGCGCGCGCTCGCGGCCGCTCCGCCGTGCCCGCGCGGGAGAGTGAGCCGATGACGTCACGTGCGGCTCCAAAGACGTCACGCGGTGTCCCATCCCGCTTGGGATGGGGGCTTGGAAAGCTTTGCAGGGGGTGGTTTAGGTGGCCCAGGTGACCTCGTCTCCGCCCTGGATAATACTCCTTTGCTTACTCGGCGGGACTGGCTGTGCCAGCCCAGACACCCTCCCAAAGAACCCGTGTGAAAGAAAACCCCAGCCCCCTACCCCCGTGAAAAACTGTGAGGAAATATCTCCGTAACTGTTGGAGCAATCAGTCTGTAGAGTAGGAAACTGTATGAATTTTCTTAATACAGATGCAAGTTCCATGCTGGATCGTCATGCCTAAGGGAACATTCTTGCAGGACCCTGGATCATTGCAAGGAGGATGGCCCCTGTCCTCAAAAATAAATGATATCCTGGATACCCAAGATAACATTGGCATCCCAATCCTGCCAACACCTTTGGGAACCCCCACCCCATTATCCAGCATCACCCACATGCAACTGCAGCAAGATCAACTCCAGGGATATTCAGATCAGGAAACAAGCAGATGGATCATGATGTTCATAAAATTAGAGTGGCTTTGTTATACAGTGGCATATGTCACTTAGGGATGGGTCAAATAATTTTGTTCCCAACTGTTTAAAAGTATAGGAACAGTGTGTAAACCGCATTCAGAGCGTCCCAGTGTGATCAGGCCCATCAGGCACGTGATTACAGATTCTGCACTTGGCATCCCAGTCTCCCTCCTCTGTCACCATGGGCCTGTTGCAAAATTTCTGTGGCAAAACACAGCTGGAGGAGCCCAGAGGTCGGGGGGGCTCCAACAGGAACTGCTGGGCTCGGGAAGAGGGGGGTTTGTGGTACCTGCAAGCAAATCAACTGGTGCAGTTGATCCTGCGGGCCCAGGCACGAGTCCTGCATTCCCAGAACTTGTTATTGTAATTCTGCCCCAGGCTCCACGAGGTAGGGCCAAATGTTAAGGAATGTGGAAATTCACTGCCTTTAATAATCATGAATTGGGCTGTGACCAAAACATGTCAGAAATAAAAAATCCCCTCCCCTCTTTACCATTTCCCTTACAAAAGCACTCCTGAGCAACTGAGGCCAAATGTAAAATATCCTGACTCTTCCAGTGAGTTTGTCTTCTTTCAAAGCAATCTCTGCACTGGTTTGGTGCCTCCCAAGAGGACCAAGAGGCTGGAGGCTTGTCCATGCAGCAGTAGCCTTAGGCTGGAGTTTGAGCTGCTATTCTGATAAACTTTGGACTCACAAAAGTTAGCTCAGCCACAGCACAGGGTTAGTCAGGGAAGTTTATGGTTTCTCAGGAAGACAGGATGGGAATCCTAGCACAGGGCAGAGCACAGCAGTGGAGCTCCCCCAGCCCCCAGGACCTGGAGAAGGGGGACTCCACAACATGCTAACACTAACCACAGCCTGCCACTTTTTTAAGGGATTGACGGTGTTGGAACTTTTCACAATATCAGGAAAACATCCCAACTATCGAGAAATCCCATGACCAAATTTTTGCAAGCCTTCCTCTGCTCCGGGGGTGAGGGAAGGAGAGGTGTCACAGCTCCCTCTGGGTGGTCCCCTCAAGCCCTGTTTGCCTTTGGGAGAAGCTGAGTGCCTGGGGCTAAACCTTGCTTTGCACAAGTCCCAGCAGTTCAGGAGGGTTCAGCCTCCACCTGGACGTCTGTGGTGCAAAGCACAGCAAGACCCTGGCTGTGGCAGGGCACTTTTGGCTGGAGTGGAAAGGGTTTGCCTCCCATTTTTGTGGCTGGGAGAGGCCATGGTGGGCTCCAGCAGCTGTTTCATGCAGCCACATGTAGGCTCAGGCCACCAGTTACCAAGAGTGAGAGTGACTACCTCTTTTGTGGGACTTGACCAAAACCACTCAGTTCAAGGATAAGCTCAGCTGAGGCAGTGAAAGCCAAAACAGTTTCAATGTCTAAAGAGCATCCTCAGAAAGGTCTGGTTCCAGTCTGGTTTTGCAACATCCTGGGCTGACAAGGAGAGCCACAAAAAAGTGCTGAGGCGTGGGATGCCACCTCCTCATCGCTGGCTTCAGGCTGCTTTTGGAGACCAGCTTAGCTGAGATGCTCAGTTTTCAGTATGACTGAGTTAATTTAAAATGGGGAGTGTTCAAATCTAAAACGATAAGCTACAAAGTTGGTACTGAACCATGGACTGCTTGAGTCCATATTTGTATGGAGCATGACAGAAAGGAAACAGAGCAACAGACAGGTAAGGCTGGGAGCCCCACCACTACTTTACTCACTGGAGGAGTCTGCAATCTTAGTGGACAAAGAGCAATTGAAAAGGAAATTATATGTCATTTCTGCACCTTCTTGCATCCTTCTTACCAAAGGATGTCAAGTTAACCAAGGGGAAGCACGCTCCTCTCCAGCATGTCAGACAGACAGACCTGTGTCTGTTGGAGTATTTTTCTTCAAACACACTAAGATGGGGCTCTTCATCCTTCTGGGAAACAAATCCTTTGGTGGAACAGGAGTGTTTGGGAGTAGACATCTCTATTTTGAGCTTTCAACAAACAAACCAAGGAAGAATCTGTAACTTCCCCCAGATTATGGTGGTTTTTTTCTGACTTTTTTATGGGTTGTGCATACATTTTCTGTCACTACTTTTTATCTAACATCTCTAAGTCCTTTTACAGTCCGTCCTGCAGGAGCTCACTATCCTGGGCGGGAAGGAGTGGGGGGAAGGAGTCTTCTTGCCAAACAACCGCTCTGGATGTTGCTGACCTTCACTAGCTATGCAAAGTACATTTCCTTCCTATGCCAGAGGATCAAATCAGCTGTCTGCAGAACAATGCCTGTGCGGACGACGTGGAAAAGGCTGTTGAAGCCCTTCACACAGGGAGCAGTCGCGCTGGGCTTGGCCTCCTTCCAGGCTCTGCATGCATGAGCAGGCACTTTGATGGCGAGCGCCTTGGAAGGGGGACCCGAGCCAAGCAATTCAAAGGCATTTTGGTGTTGAATTCGCAACGCTTTCAGTGCACGTTAGGCAGCAAAATACCTTTGAAGTTTTATGCTTGGATTTATTCTTTCTGTGAGATTTGGGCTGGAGCTATTCCCAAGTGAGCAGATGATTAACTTGAACTTTCTGCTAGACTGGAGATGTAATACTACACTGACTTGCAGACCCTTCTGCTGTGATTAGATATGGTCCACATTTTTATAGTTCCTGTGACTTTTACAGTCCATGCCTATTAAGAAATGAAGGAGTCCATGATTGCTGTTGTAGCACAGGACCAAAATCTACATGACAATGTGAATTAACTTATTATAAATGCTATCCCTTGAATAAAAAAACCAAAACAACACTGCTCATTTAATCTGTTTTTGTTCCTGTGGTCATGGCTTACACACTGCATTTAGTCATGCAAAATAATGCTAACAACTTGTAACTCAGGCCCACTCAACGTGGCAATCGCAGCTGCCCGTGGGGTGGAGGGGGGCAGCAATTTGGGGAGAAGCAGTCCCGAGTGGTGTTCCCAGATTTAGGCCCTACCTCAGTGGGAGTACTGGGCACATCAGCACAGCCTTGTGCTGGGGTGGTACAGCCCTCTGGGGCTGGCAGGCTGGGGCAAAGCACTGCCTGTCCGGGTAAACAGGGAGGTCACAAATGAGAGCAGGGAGGGGATCATCTGCCTTTATTTCTTGCTGCCATATTGGGCTCTGAACTCACATTGCAGAGATGGAGAAAATGTGGAGAAATCCCCACCCCTGATCATTTTTCTGTCTGTGACAAAACGCCCCCTGATTTTAAAGCATGACAACAGCCTGGGGCTGTATAGTTTATAGAAAAACATGATTAGGAGGTGTCTGGGTGCCAACTTGTAACTAGATCTCTTTTATTTGCAACTAAACCAGTGCAAGGAACCAGTGGCTGGTGGACACCAGTTTCTTTGTGGACATTTCTAGATCAGATCCCAGGTACCTGTGCCTCCCCAGGCAGGTCTTTTCCCATAGGAGTCTGGAATACACACGTCACTCCGCAGCACCTGCAATACGTGCTCTGGTGTGTTTTAGCAGGAAAGTAGTGAGGGCTTCAGTGCTAGAGTGTAAACAGAGAGAGCAATTTATAAGGCAGAAGTATTTCCAGGATGGAGCCTGGCTTGGTTCTTGCAGGAGCAAAGGCATTTCTCAGCTTTTTGCAAGGCAGTGCCACAGCATCTCTGAACTCTCCTCAGAATCACAGGCGGAAATGATGAATGCTCCTTCCAGCTTTCTAAGAGAGGTTTTCAATAAATGTGCCATTTACCTGTACCAGCCAAGTGCTTTATACCAGGAGGATGATGCATGCACAGGGCTGTAGGGCAAAAAAAAGGGTGGAGGAGGAGGGAGGGATGGAGCAAGGCTGCTGTAGAGGTGAGCCTGGGGGCTGCTGTGGGTGGGAAAGCGGGGCTCAAGCCAGAGACCAGGCTGTTGGATGGGACGCTGTGGAGGCAGAGAGGCCAAACCTCAGCCTCTGCCTTCCTAAAGGTTTTCAGAAAAACAGCAGGGCAGTGTTGGGAGATGTTGTTCCTCCCCATGACTGCCCCAGGGGCCCCTGCATTCCTCCAGGAGGCCTGCCCTGCCTGCTGCCTGCTCTGCCAGCCCTGCCTGCAGCCTGCCTTGCCTGCTGCCTACACATTTAACCCCCAAGCTGCAGGGGCAGCCTGGGGGCAGCCCAGGTGCCCACCATGCAGCCTGGGTTGGTGCATATCCTGCCCCTGGGGTGAGGGCAGAAATGGGTCTGTCCAGACTTGGATGTTTTGCTCCTGCTGTGGTACCAGTGCCATGATCTCTGCGGGGAATTATGCTAAGAGTATTAATTAACACTAATTTAATTAACACTATGGACACAGAAGGGCCAGGGCAGTACAGGACAGCTTTTCATACTGCCTTTCAGGAGAGGTATGGATGCTTCACAGAAAGCTGTCAGGGTTATGTCCCTTAAATATCTGCACCTGCAAGCACCACTGGGGTTGCTGTGGGCCCTGCTCACAAGTGGGTAAAGGGAAGGCAGGGAAGGGTTACATCTTGAGAAGGTTAGAGGAACCATGGAGAATCACTGAGACCCCAGACAGGAGTCCAAGAAGCAGCAGAGAGCAGAGGCTGCAGATCCCCAACCTGAAGCACTTCAGTTTCCCTCAGGAAGGCCACAGCAGTGTGTCCAGAGCTTGGCTGCTGATCCTGGCCAGAGAACAACCTTCACCTTCCTTTCTTCAGTTTCTGCAGGTGCCATCAGCAGTGGTGGAGACACTGCTCTCCCTTTGCCGTCACTCCATGGGGCCCAACACTTGCTTTCAGTGGCTGCAGAGTTGCACCAAAATAATGCAGATAGCTCTGCTGGTTCTCCTACCCCTGCTCAAAAGAATATGGAATGGTTTGTTTTCTCCATTTTCTACTGAAAAGCCTTTTAACAAGAACAAGAATTTGCCTGGAGAATATTCCATCTCCGTTTCCCTGCCTCTTTATCAGTGCATTAACACAAACAGCACCGTGACCTTTTTAACCAACGTATGTGGCCTTCAGTGATGCTGGGCTGGAAGCAACTCTGCAGGTCAGACGACATCCTGCCATCAGTCATCAGCCTCACGTGGCTTGGTGGACTTCAAGTGGATCTGCCAGATGCAGTCAGGGCATCCACCCCATTCTGTGCATGTTCTAGGAGAAGCTCTCTGACTAACAGATGTTTTTAGATGCTCTTTCACATGGGAAAATTGGGAAGTATATGCTTTTATTGCACCCTTGCTATTTAATCCAGCCACGTGGATCTCCAGGGACAGAGACGTACTTAAGAAAAATATTCACATTTAAAAGCTTCTACAAATCTTTTTTTCACAATACTTTCTTGGCTTAGCCAGCCCGACAACGCAGGCCTGTGTTTCTGTTTTGTGGCAATTAGTAAGATTTGCTAATTACACTGCTATGTATTTAAAGACAATTGATTCCCCTTCGTAGCAGAAAACAATTTCCTGTTATGCCAATTCTCCAAATCTTCATCAGAAAAAAACCCCAGGCTGCTGTTGCCAGTAATGTATCATGTTCCTTTATTAAATCAGTCTCTTTTCTGCCCTGGTTGTGTGTCCTGTGTTTATTATTCCTGATCAGTGCATCAGATCACCTACAGCTGTTATGACTGTGTGTATTTTGCTCCACATATTGTTGGCACCAAGCACAATTATTGAAAAGCAACTCCCCTTGCTTGGCAGCTTGTGCATCCCTTCTGGCAGCGGGACGTGGGTGTGCTGGGAGAACCCTGGACCTTTTAAGCTTGGTTTTGGCACGTGTGAAAAACTACTGGCAGATAAGGAAGTTCAGAGCCTTAGATGGGAGTGTGGGCTGTCCCCTTGCAGCCAGCCCAGAGAGCGTGCCTGTATCTAAGACAGCAAGCACAAAGGCACACAATTCCGCTCACATAAATATATAGGTCCTGTTTAGATTTATAGTGAAGAAGACCAGGCTCCTCAAATAGAATAATTTCTTATGCCCAGGCTGAGCGCCACAAGCACAAGCAGAACGTGAATATTCAACTCATTATACTTAAGCCTGTTCCATTTACACATTCCTTTGCTAAGTGAGCAACTCAGCAGACCAAAAGGGAGAGTAAATTGGTGTGGCTCAGGCAGATAAGCATGCAAGGAAATGGTTTTGGTTTTCAATATTCGAGGTGTTTTTTGAGATCAAAACCTCTCACAGGTTTGGGCCATGTTCATTGACAACAAATTCAAATATCCATTTGACTTTGACTTGGAGTTTGCAGTGTCTCGTGGCCAACATCACGGCTGGCAGAACAATAGCCATGAGGACCCCTTTCTGCAACATCGCTACATCCAAGCAAAATAGTCCCATTCAGAGGCACTAGCAACTTACAAAGCCAGGAAAACCTGTTTAAACTGACTACACAGAAAACACTAGAGCTAACTTTGTATGGGAGATGACGCTGGTTTACAATTCTCCAAGGCAAACTTATCCAACCTACGGCTGACTTGAGTGAGAGAAGTGCCACGAGACACAAAGGCTGTGTGTGAGTCGGGGCCTCCTGGGACAGATGGAGTTAGTGCATTGCAGACTGCTTTGTTGTACTGGAAAGTCACATTATTCAGGAAAGGGGAAAAAAACCAACCCACCTTTCTTCCACATGTCAGGCAAGATCTCTTTTATCATCTGGGCTGCAGATGAGAGCTCTGATCCCGTTCCCTCCTGCACAGAGATAATACTCCAGTTCAGTTCTCCTCCAGCTATGGCTGGGACTTGCTAAAAACTCCCTCTGATCTACTGTGATCAGCTTCATCCCTCCTCTGTGAGACATAAACCCTGTTTGCATTAAAAAAATCCCAAACCCAGTGTAGTTCTCACAACATTTTTTAAAGTCAAAGCAGACCTTACCTGGCCTGGCAGAAGTCAGTGGGCTAGTGAATATATTCATCGCTTGGGTTCTGTGGTGAAAGACCTGGGTGCACATTGAACACTTGTCTCACAAGTCCTTTGATATAAAACCAGCTCAGGTCATAATAGGAAAAGACTGAAGAAACACAGAAGTAGAAAAAGTATCCAGCAAAACCAATGTATGTACTCTTCTGACTCAGTAAATACACATAAAGCAAGTCAGTTCAGTCTCTGTAAACTGCAGTAAGTATTGCAAAATTACAAAAAAATAAACAACAACAAAACCAAAACCAACCCAAAAACCCCAAACAAAGAAAAACCCCAAGCCTGTACTCATTCAAAGCCAAGCTTTCAGAAAAATCTCATGTCCTGCAAACCTTCCTAGGAAGAAAGGACCAGCAAAGCACTAGTTAACATTCTTTCTAGTTCATGTTGATTGTAAAAGGTTTAGAGAACAGGAATAGCTTTCTGTGAGGCTTTACAGTGAAGGAGAGACTGTCCGACCTGCATTATTTGTGGAAATTCTCTCTCCAGAAGAAACAAGCAGGTTTTTCAAAGTCATATCAGAAATAGCCATCATTGCCCAGATGTCAGCTTTGAGACATTACTTTAATCTGGTAAGAGAGGCAGCAGATCTTATTTTGCACCAAATCTCTGTGTTTTGGGCTCTGGTGAAGGACAAGGAAAAATACATGCCTGCAGAGCAATGCCCCTGTAGAGGTTTTTATTCAAAGCATAGGTGGGACAACCTGGCTACAGGACTGTCTTAACTGGTGACCTAAGCTGTAACAGTGTCCCTGAATGTGATGTGAAAAGCCCTACTGCCTTGTTGCAAAGCAGCACTGGTATGCCCATGTCACCTCAGTCACTGGAGGTGAATGAAGCACCCAGGACAAATAACACATTTTTCTACACAGTGGTGTCTTCCAGCACATTTCAGTCCCCCATCACCCCAGCATCTGAGATCATTTCTCATTAAATCAATGGCATTGGAAAAGTACCTTTCAGGATTTGGCCAATTTCTGTTTTTCCAGAATTAATATTTGAAGGCTGCGCTTGATTGAAATTTAGTTGCACAAACTATTTTGGGTAGAAAGTGTGCAAAAATTATTTTTAAAATTTGAAATTACTTAAAATAGAAATTCAATACAGATTGGATCAGTGCAATGACCAATCTTCTATCACCTTCAGTGACAGGACTCCAAAAACGCTCCGTGTTATGGATCCGTTTCTCAGAGTAGTTTGTCCCGGGTCTATCCCACTGGGTTTAGCAAACCTCCCACATCATCTTTGGTTCATCATTTCATGGAATAAGGACAGTGGCACCAAGTCCTTTTTAATGTGTGTGATGAAAACAGTGCAATTCGACTGATCACCCACCAGCACCTTCCTTATCACTTCTCAAGTATTCCCCTCCCAGATTTAGAATTCCCACACTATTTACCCACTGAACTCTTAAAGGGGGCACAATTTGTGGTAATGCCATATACCACCTTCAGGATAAAGATGCCTCTGTACTGGGACACTGTCAAATAAACTGTGGTAAGTTATTCTACAAAGGCTTAGCAACAGGGTACAGCCTGTATACCATTACCAGGCCCATCTGGGCACAGACCAAACCTGTGAGTCACAATTATCGTAAGACAGATGGCAGTTGTGCTTCAGAGCAGGTCAACCTTGTAAGAAATGTCAGCAGCTGCCAGGACAACTGCACAGCTCCGCAGCTGGCACCTCTGCCATCCTTCAAACATACACTTACCAGGGAATTAGGCTCTGTCACTCTGTCTGCATCATCTCCCTCACTCACTTTTTCATCACTTTTTTTGTATCCTCTAGACCACACTGAATTACAACTTGCTGTAAACACACTGGCGTGCCTTCTGACCATACACTTCTTGTGCCATTGCAGTTCCCTACCTTTTCTTTTTTAGCCTGACAAAAATCCATTCCTTATTTTGATTTTTGCCTGAATCACCAAATGACATCTACAATTCACTTCCTTGGGCAAGAGCAAATACCCGTAAGTGCTAACAGCAATAAACACTGTGGGCTGCTGCTCAGCCCTGCAGTGACTGCAGCTTTTGTTTAAAGGCACCACAGGGCTGCTGGGCTTACAACATCTTTCTTCATCCTTGTAAATTTTAAAAGTTTTTATTTGCACCAAACATGTCACCTTTCCCCCAAAGACAAACTCTGTTCAAATGGTTCCACAGGGTGCGTTAAACTTTTATACAGAAAAGAAGAAAAAAAAAGCAGGACTGTGCTGTGCCACAGATTTTACTTTAAAGGATCTCTTTCATAGTCCTTTCAGGGGCTGCTGTACAGGAGTTTTATGAATTTATAACAACATATATGTCAGGCAGACACTGGAATTCAAGTTATTTTAACTCCAACTAAGGGCCTGTGTTTGAACGTCTGAATGCATTCCTTTGTGGCTCAGATTTCTGGAGTCTGAAAACTGCAAAGACCATATCTTCATTATAAATATTCCATTTCTTAGTCATTCTTGTGTCAAAGGACTGCTGGAGAGAAAATCTGCACAAGTGTGGTCCAGGAGGAAGCAGAAATCAGAAGAGTTTTGTTGCAGAAGTAGGGATGCCAAATGTGCTTGCTGAGCCTGGCATCTCTGTAGCTGCATCTTTGGGAAAAAAATACAGAAAACCAAAATGAATATTGGCATTGCTCAGCTGATACCTATCTGGCAATGTGATCTGTTTCGATCCTAGATGCTTAGTCTGTTGGAATTATTTACTGTTACGTGGGAGATTTTTGTTGGTTTCCTTTTAATCTAATACAGAGTCTGGATGCCCTCTGGGCTGGAGGGTCACTGCAGACCTCTGTATTTGCCTGGCTGGTTGCTACTGCTGACTTCTTCACTGTCAGGATGGCTCATAAATGGCTGAGCCTTTATTGGACTAGTGGACTTATTGGAGTAGTGAGTTTAATGACTGTTAAAGAAAAGCCATTCTTTCACAATGAACCCTGTAATTGCTTCTCTGCAAACTCTTTTTCAAGCATTTGCTAAATACAATAAACATTTCCATGTGGATATAGCAGCAGTGTAGAGTACAAATAACATGGTTAGAGTGAGGCATGAGGATGAATTTGTGTTTTATGAAAGTCTTGGTTGATTTTTAGAAACATCATGGCTATTTTCACTTAATGAACCACTCAGAAAGAAAAAAAGGAATTTCAATTCAAGTTTTATGATCCAGGCACTACAAGAACTCGTAGAGTCAAAAAGCACACTGTCTGCCTTCCCTGCCGCTGCATTTCTAGCAGCCAACTCAGCCCTTTCTTGAATCCCCCGAAAATCTCTGAGATGGCTCATGCGTAGGAAGTAACTTTCATTCTGTTCCAGGCAGAAACAACCATCAGCACTTTGCTGAAGCTGAACCTCTCATGTATATGCCAACACAAATATGCCAGCTAGGAAGGAGAATCCTGGCAAAGACAGGGCTTGGCTAAATAATCTCACCTTTCCCTTGGCTTGGTTCTGAAATTTGTGTAAAATGTATCAAACCACCCCATTCTGGATACCTGCTGTGCTCAAGGCTATTCGTCAGTGCAAAGAAATTATTTTGTAAATTAACACTCTGTAGAAACATCTTCTTAAAACTTAAAATGTTAGTGAAAGGTAGGATACCCAAACATGAGATACAGGGAGGAAAGCACACCTAACATTTGGGATAGCACAGACTCAGGGCAGTTGTTTAGTCCTGGAATCATATTTATGCCTCTGCCTTTAGCCAAGCCAGCTTTCCAACAGGATATATTCCTGAGGCTGACACTATCCCCTATATGCTTTATATAATTTACATTCTGTTAACAGTTGTTTAGCTCTTCTGCACTTTCTTCACATTCTCCCAGAGAACATCGACAAGGAGCATCTTACTATGATTCAGTAAGAAACTTTATTTCTGCACATTTCTCCGCAGTGAAATGAAGATTTAGCAGCGACCTGATTTTACTACGATTTCTTCCCCACCTTTATATGAGATTGAAATAACAACTGGCATTTTTGAATTGGTTTCACCTCCAAAGGTTCCAGCTCCCTTTTACAGCTCAGCAGAACTTTTGCTATTCTTGCACTAAGAAGTTGATAAGGGCAGTTCTGGGAGACAGAAAGGCCTTTTTAATGGTTCGTCCCTGGAGGTGCTTGACTCCAAGTTCGCTCTGCAGAACCAGCTCGTGGACCTCTTCAAAACTGCAGGCTGCTTGCTGAGGCACAGACACTGTGCCACAAGCCTTGTTATTGATCTGAAAAACAGACGTAAAAACAAGAAAAACAAGTTACCAGGCTGATGTCCACAATTTCATTTCCTGGATCCAATCTCCTGTTACACAGGGGGGAAAGTGGAATAAACTCTCACTCCTCCAACACCACACTTTCTAAGCAGAGGATAAAATTCTTCCGGTCTTCTGTCCACCTATCATAAAATAAGAAAATGAAGCTCTGACTCATAGATTCAAAAAAAATTGAAGAAGTGGCCACGGGAAGTCCTAGTTCTGAAGACAGCCAGCAGCACGTGACTGTGACAGTTATATAAGCTGGATAAAATGGTTTGTCCAGTGGGAATCCTGCTTTGTACTTCTGGGCAGCAATGTGGATTCTTTACAGCCAAGAGATGCCTTTCAGAGATTCAAATGCAAGATTGATTATTTTTAGAAAAATAGGATTTAACTAGTTATGTGTTGCACGTGTACTAAACATGTGACTCATTAATCCAACACTGACCACAAAGACATCACCCACTCGTAAGATGCTTTCCTGTGTGGGGCTGGTTTCCAGAGCAGCTTCTGTGCTGCTTTTGCATCAGCAGGGCAGGACCATGTAAGTAAAAACGAGTCAGGCCTTCGGTGGGAGTCACTTTAATTTATAAAATGGTTTTATAAATCCTTTCTGTAATCCAGTAAGAGTAGATAATGGACAGAGACTACAGAACCTGACAGAGTATCTTTCTGGGACTGGTGTAAAATTAATTATTAAAAAAATCAGATCTATATGGACTATTTTCAGTGCATTAATGAGAAGAATATCAACCCACATTTTAGAAAATGAAATAATTTTAATCAAGTTAATCACATTACTTGTATAAAAATCTGCTGCAGATACTGCAGATTTCTGACCTTTAGGCATCATTGTAAGGAATTTTCAATCATCTAAAAGACACATGTGTTGATTCATGAAGCTTGGACATAAAAAAGTACACGACTTGGTCGTCACCTGGATTTTACCCAGGATACCTGTATGCAACATATGACAAGTGAAACACCTAGTTCACTTACCCAGTTTGTATTTTACTGAAAATAAAATTAACTGTGCAATTCTCTGAGAAAGGAAGTTGGGACAGACTTTTAAGGAACAAGATGAAGTCTCAAATGCAGCAGGGATGAGTTACTTCTGGTTTTTGACTAGACTTGACATTAATTTGCAGTGAAAATGTAGGTAGACTTTTAACTATTCCTATGTGCATTCATAGCGTGACATCATAAAAGGCTGGCTGTGTTCAACTTTGCCTTTAGCATCTTGTGCAAAGTAAATCCCTTGAAAAACACATAGGAGTTCATGTTTAAAGCTTTTGTGAAAAATAAATAGAAGTACTTCTTTTTGACAGGACATTTCAAAGAAGAAATGCATTCCACAGGAAAAATAAAACAGTAAAATCCAAACAGATACAGTTTTGGTGGGAATATAAAGCCAGCTTCTCAGCTTGCTGCTAGGACACACAGCCTGCAGTTCCAAACTATGCCTGCTTAGTTAACACGTTGTCCAGTGTCCTCCATCATGCAAATTAATATGTCTCAGTGGATGGATGTTGGTGGGGGGAAATTTTCCACACCTAGCCTATTTGGTGCTGTTCTCAACAGAAAAGCCAAGTGGTCTAAATCAACTCGGTAAATAAATGACTGCTAGTGGTTGTGTTTTCCTAGAAAGGTCGAGAAGCCTGGGCGACCTGGCACTGTGTACCTTCCCACAGCATGTCTCCACCTTCCCACAGCCTGTCTCCCCATCTTCCCACACTACACTGAGCTGAGGCCAAAACTCGTATCAAACAGCACATTGGTTATGGTTTCACCACATGTTTGCAGCATGGCTTTCACTGCACTGTAGATATTACAAAGCATTTTAACACTATTCTTAAAATAAGCACCTGGAGATTGAACTGCACGCTGTGTGTAACAAGCGTCCTATTCACATACCCTTTTAGTCGAGGGCTTAGATTCTCAGCAGGATAAAGATAAATACCTTCTGCTATACCCATCTCTCTCTCTCTCTCACTAGATCACCATAACCCTCAGCATTTCCAGGTAAAAGTGGCAGCACAAGAAACCTTGATGCTGGCAGTTGTGCTTGAAAAGACATGGCAAACTCCAAAAGGAGAAATACATGAGTCTTCAGTCCTTTCTTCTCCTCAGGAAAGAAGCTGTTCCCCTTTTGCTCTTTGCTTCTTTTCTTTAACCTCACCTTTTTTGTTTTTTTTCTTAAATATTTGACATTCTAGACTATTCTGGATTTACAGGGAGCTAGTGGGAACTAGAGGGGTTATAAAAGATGAAAAGAAATCGCAAAAGACTGAAAAATAAGCACCTGGAGGCTGCAGAGAGGAATTTTTAATTCAGTGCAAATATTTTTTTACCATTGATGCATAATCCTTCTGAGAAGTAAAAAAGAAAATAAATATCTGTGCACTGTTAGGCCTCCCTCATAGGTTAAAGCAAGGAAAATTACACTAACAACTTCTATTTTATTCATAAAAACATCAGTTTAAGACCACATCTGCTAATAGTTCTGCACTACCTAGAAAATGTGAGGAATGCTGGTCAGAAGTGTGCTTACAGGATGAAATGCACACTTCATTCAGGTCAAATTTTTCACAGCATTTATAATATACAGCATGATTAAAAATACTAGACTTTGCAATAATATTTGGAGTAACAGATACTGTACATATCCAGTGAATTTAAATGTCTTTCTTGCAGGCAATCTGTATTGTATCAGCCAAGAATACAATGAGTTGGTTGCTTTGGCTGCTTTAGGTTAAATATGGAAAGAAATAACTCCAGCACAGACAGGAAATAATGAAGTATTTTCTGTGAAGAGAAATAAAACCAAAATGTCTCAGCAGGCAAATCCCTGGCAGCCTGAGGCAGTTTGATGTCTTGAGAAGAAAAGGGCTGTGGCCCAGAGACCCAGTTTGACTGTACAGCCTTGTGAAGAGACACTGCCCCTTTGCAACTAACCAATACCTCCACATGTCCAAGTGTCTTGGTTTAATGAGGGCAATTTAGTTTTGCAGCCATACAAAAACCTACAGTGTCCACAAGACTTTATAATATGCACATTCCCTTCTCCCCCATACTTCCTTTTGCCTTGCTCTCACAGTAGTAAGCCAGGCATACTCTGTAGGCACTATTGTTAAGAATTACTCCCAGTTCAAAAAAGCAACTTGTCTCTCTGGTCTTCTACTTCCTTGCTTTCTCAGAACTAAGGAAGGTGTTTACATACATCATATTTTTCTATGAATATATGACTCAGAACACAGGGGTTGCTTCTTTTCTTATTACAGGATTGTAACTAAAGGCTACCAGGAAAAGAAACAAAAATCATTTTCATAATGGCTGTTTAAAGCAAAATTCATTTTTTTCTGGTTTCCATTTTTGAAAAGGAAAAAATATCAGTGAAATGTTCAGGCATTTTCGTGGTTGGTTGTGTAGTCTTAAAAACAGTTCAGAGTTTTCCCTGTATTGCTGCAGTTGTTGCTTCAAAGATATATTTAATAACATGTTTGCTTTAACCACAACTGCAAAGACGTTTCTATAATTACACAATTTCTCATTCATGACTTCCTTATAAACTTAACACTGGAATTCAAGATGTTTGCTAGCTCTGTCTGGATGTGAAGGTTTATTTTAAGCTTAAGCAAAGTGATTATACCTTAGTGAAGATTTTTACTGGTATAAGGAAATGCTTATCACTTAAATAAAGAAAGAGAGGGCAAGGAAGAGGAAAAAACCAATTCATCCACAGTGACTATTAGGCTAAATCTGCTATTAAACCCAGCTGGCAATGGAGTCCTTCTCCTTGGCTTGGGAAAAGACACCAATTGAAAATTTCCTTAAAAAATACATACTCCGTGGCCTCTGTCAATGTAGGAAAAATTAGTGTTTTAGCAGCAATTCTCACTCTTGTTCAAATAGACTGAGAGATCTGGCAAGGTATGGAATTATTTGCAAAGACACTTTGATTAAGGAAATCTACAGAAACATGACTTACCCTAAACTCAACCAGTCTCTTCCCTCTTCATAAAAACTCAGTTCAACAAAAATAAACTGCCTTTCTCCATCTCTCAAAGGAGAGAAAAGAATAAAACATAACTACAATGCATTGCTTCTCTCTTACACACACAGAACATGGAATTTTAGAGGACCAAATGCCATTTCTTATAGAGCCTCTATTTCATTCAATGTCCAGGAACACAAAAAGTGTTCAAGTTGAATCATTTAATTTAAAACATTTAAGTTTAGAATGTCTGCATGGTATATGAAAGGTTATTCCTTGGTGAACAGTGGAAAAGGCAGGAGTCCTGCAGCTGTAGTAGTTATGCAACTGTGTTAATTACAGACTATCATAATGCCTGAACACAAAGCACTTGAAGGCAAGTGGGCTGACGAAGAGCTGTTCATGGATTCCATGCACTTGGCTCCAGGCACTCCCTCCATGGCCTGCAGGGGCACTGGTTGCTACTGTGCACTATCAAATGATAAAGCTTTACAGTGCCTGGGAACATGCTGAACACAGGACAGTTAACCAGAGACACAGGAAAAAAGACAGTAAACTACACTGTGCATGTGCACATACACATGTGGGAAAACCACAGGTTAACTAAACGCAGTTGTAAGTCCGTTCTAATGAACTGCCAGCTCTTTTTCTAGACCACAAAGGTGTTACAGCTCTAGGAGAAATTGGAATGAAGTTGTAACATTACTAAAGATACCTGGTTTTCCTCAGCCTCGTTCCAGCAAATACACTGTCCTGAAATGTGCCAGAGATTCAGCCTAAGGCAAATGGGAAACATGGTTTGGCAAAAATCACAGCACCTTAACCCAGGTTATGAGAGGTTCTATTAGGCAACCATAGCACTACAGGTACCACAAGAAATGTCACCTAATTATAAATATTTGTACAGGGCTGAATGCATTGTCAGCCAAAATATCTGGGGAGGGACCTGTATTTTGATCACAGTTTTGTCTGTATCGTCCTTGCCCATGGCTGTTCATTGGTCAAATCTCTACAGGTACTAATATGCTGTCACTCTGAAAGGTTTGTATTTAGGTCATCTCCCTTCCAGACTTGCTACATTTTTTCATTTAGGAAACCATTTTAATTACTCAGCAGAACCATAATTGCAGTTTCTAGTCTGAACTTTCACTGAGCCATCTAATAAGAGAACTGACTTGCATAACAGCAGAAATTCCACCGTCCTCTGAGCTCGTAACACATTAGTTGGCCACTACTGAAAATAAATCAAAATTCTCTTACCAGTACAGACATTTCCACAACATCTGGTGGCTGAAGGTAGTCTGGGTCTACTTTGGGCCAGGATTGATGCAGTACATCAACATCCCAGTGATGATGAGTACAAAGTTTATTCTGCATATGTGCCAAACCTGGAAAGTGAAAACAGTCAAACATTCAGAGGTACTCACTCTAAGCAGAATATTCGGTCTTTGGAGTTGCTGCACAAAGAAGATTAGGATAAAGCTGACTTTAAAAGCAAGTGCCACAGGAGGAAACAACATTGTTTAGATTAGCATACAACACATTATAAACAGAAAGACATACATCTTTGAAGTGTTTGTTTTATACCATGCGTAAGGACATTAATATGAACAATGTGGGCATGTTGTAGATTTGAGTTAATGCTCCATAATCTTGCCATAAGCACAGAAGAACACTGTTTATTATTTTAAATTGTAATACTGCAACACAAGCTGACCTCTACTTCTAGAAGTCAATCATGGTACTGCAGTTATTATCAGTAACACCACCAGTTTGATTAAAATTTTACTAACAACTCAGAATGATAAACAAATATGACTTATTATTTTACCACTTGTAATGCTGGGTAGTTTCTAAATTTACAAGTCAAGCTATTTGCAAGACTTGCTAGATTTTGTGAACTATATTTTCTCATAAATTAAAGCTGCTGCAGAGGAATCCCTTGTACAGCTTGGTCTCCTTCTTACGATTTTTTTACATTCTGAAACACTTTATCCTTCAATTTTATTTTTTAAAACTCTTAAAATGGGTATAAGTGATCTCCTTTTATTGAACAGGGTATGCTCTTCCCAAGATAATTCATTCCTGATTTGTTTAAGAAATAGGAGACTCGGATGCAAGTAATTCTGAAACTGCATTTTTTAACTGAATAAAAGCTCCCGAGTAGGGTTCATGTTGCTGTTTACTCCAGCTGTACAACAAAATAAAAAATTTCACTTAGCAAGAGGCTGTCAAATATGTTCAATATTGATGATGATTGCTCGTGGTTCTCACAAAGCCAGAGGATTTTTAAATTAAAAACATTCCCTATGTATGAATAGGAACACAAACTAGTATTTTTATAAGCACATGCTTTGTTCAGAACTGCAAAATGTATGTGAGATCTCATCTGGTTCAGACAAACTCCAGCTACAGCATGAAGAAACCCCATCAACACAAGATTCACTGTTGATGGGTACCTGAAGCTGTTCAAAACAGCACAAGGGCAGACAGGAGCAAACCCAACCCACGCACAGTGCATACATGAATTCACTTGGATGGATTGTTTAGACTGACACAGTGAATAACAGCAAACAGAGACATAAAGAGAATGCAACTTCCTCCAGAAAAATCCACCACGTTTCTGTCAGCGCTTTTTTAGACAAAGCACTTTGGTAAAGTGACACAGCCATGCTATTTGCTGAATGACTCAGAAAGGGGCAGTGGGGCAGCCCCACGGGAGCTACTTCAAATGGCAAGAATGTGCACATTTCCTACTGACAACAACTATTTATTAGGCAAATCGTTGATTAAAACACTTTAGTGGATCTGGGTTTGTGTATTTTTTTGTCTTGCAGCAGTGGCTCAGAAACTGAGAGAGTAAAAGATAGGAACTCAAGCAGAAAAAAATATCTTCACATTGATGATTCATTATCACATTGACTTTAAAGACAACAGCTGTTAGATTCTTTCCTTTTTGGCTTTTGAACATCCAGATGAGCTCATTTCTTTCCAACTGATCACATGCCTTGTGGCAGAAGCATGCACACTGGCCACTCCTTATTTTCCTGTTGAAGAGAATTCTTCAAATTATTTAAAACCCACTTTCTAACATAAGAGCTTCTATCTACAAAGCAAAACCTGGGTCACTTTTATTTCCTGTGGAGGCTGTCAGTCCTAATAAAAAAGTAATTAAAATGTATTCTGAAGCAAAGTGTCTCTAAGCACAATGCCAATCTTTTGGTTCACTTTCTTGCTACAAAATGAGCTATGAGCTCATCCATAGGAAAAAAAGAGAAGTACAAAAGTCAACAGAACAAGTTTCAGAAAACAGTTTGCCAGGAAACCAAAATGAAGGTTTTAGCTATGTTGCATGTTTGGCTTCCTGCCTTAATGCATATTTTGTGAGCTGTAAAACACAGAAAACACAATGATTTGGTTTGTATCTTCAAAATTCAACACACTAGACGAGAAACTTCCTCACAATGAGCCAGAATGGGGCTAATTTACAGTGTATAAAACATTAAAAACTAACCATTTCCCAGATTTTTACTGTGAAAACATGAAAAACACATTTTATTGTCTTACTGTACTGGAAAGTATCTAGTGAAATGCATTTTATGAAGTGAAGTGAATTTTGCTTCATTTTTGGATGTATTTTGCTTTTATGACTACTTATTCTCTTGCAGATGTAGGACAGAAATCCAGAGCCAACTGAGTACATTTTAACTTACTGTAAGCTGCTTACTTATATGCACCCATCTGTACAGGACAGATCAAAGACAATACCTGTGCTCAGTCTGAAGCCCTGATCCTGCTACTGGATCTGCTTCAATGGACTTGTCATGAGCAGCAGGCTAATGCCAGAACAAGGTTTCCCTAACCAGTAACTGACAGCACTGGGAAGCAATTTAAACGCTGTACTGTATTACTATAAATGAGTGAGTCCAGGGGAGGGGACAGGACCAGTCTAACAACTTTTCAGCTCAGGGCAATGTTTTACAAGCATTACATGAGTATTTCATAAGCATAATACTTCCCCTAAGGTGCTACTTGGCAGGGAAGAGCAGATTCTCTTTTTAAAACGATTTAAGAAGGAAGGCATGGAAGCAATTGTGTGTCACCAAGGTATTAGGACAGCAAGGTAACTCTAGACTTAGGGAAAAAAAGTACTGGAAAAAATTATCCATGAAATTCTGGCAATTGTGCAGCTACTTGGACAGAAAATTATGTAGGCCAGAGGAAAAGGTGTGATTATAAAGTAAATTGAGAAAGACCTGGCATGGGACACGCACAGGCAAAGAGAGGTTAAAGCAGAAAAGGGAAGGAGGGTGGAAGCCTTAATGGGTGATAAAAGGAAGTTAATGAAAGCATCTGAAACAATGACAGTATCAGAGTTGAGGGCTAAGGATGTTTATAACAGAAAATATAAGGACAGAGGGGAAAGTATAAGGTGACTCTGAGGGTGCATTATCCAAATGCTGCTAATTTTTGAATTTAGCTACATCAAAACAATAGAAATCTGTGTTAAGTAAAATCCACTAACTGACAGGCAGAAAAGGTTTTTAAAAAGCTCACATCAGGAATGTCTAAGGGCAAATGGTGATGCATTTTGGGTCAGTATCTTACTGGTCTCTGTAGCCTCTTTACCATGTTACTTTGTTCTTGCTATGCTTTTTACTATTTAATGAATCTCCCCATTAGACAGATTCAGACAAGTTGCATATCTGAAATATTCTTCCTGAGTTGCAGACAGGTATGTCTGTCAGTCATATATGAAAGAGTCTGCAATCTCAAAGAAACGAAAACAGCTGTTTCCAGACAGTTCTGAGAAAAACTGTATTATACTACTGGTATAGTAGTACAGAATTAGGTTGTGAAAAGCTTGGATTACAGTAAGGTAACTCTAGAATGTGCTTCCAACTCAGCAAACTCCACAATAAGCCTTTTAACCTGAAAATGATCTGTCTTCTCCACTTGGTGAACTTCCTATGCTTCCCTTTGGGTTACTAGTCTTGAAGGAAAAAAAAATTAAATTCCACATCATGTTTCTTCTGGGATTCGTAAAGGGGGATTTCTACATTCAGATTTCCAACTATAATTTGCAACGTCAATTAGCTTCCATTCAGTTCTATTCTTTACAGAAGCCTTTTTGAGCAAGGACTGAAATCAAAGACATTCTTGCAGAAGAGCTATCATAGTGGCAGTTAAAATATTGCTCGGACAATTATACTATTACAAATTCCAAGAATTATCTTTCATTTCAATATATCTTAAGATGTGTTTATCACCAGTGTATATATCTTTCATGTCCCATCTCTAATAAAAATTTAACAATTCACAATAAGCGGTTTCATATCCTTGTCTGAACAGCAAAATACTGTACTACTACAAACAAACTAAAAGAAAAACTCTCAAATGGTGTCTGTATATTCCTTAGACACAAGGTTTCAGGAAGGAAACTGATTTCCTCATCCTGTTAGTATTCATAAACTGCCAAGATATCAGCCGGATGAACTCTTCCCACTCTGAGGGGCTACAGTTGCCTTTTCTGTTACTAAGCCACAAACCAGTGTGTTCCCTGCACAATTAAGACCATTAACTTGGCACACCAAAATGCCAAAAACTGTTTCTCCTCTAAGCAGGAGAAAGAACTCCTTCACACACAAAATATCAAAGTCCTGAGTTGCTGCTGTTCAGCTGCTGAAGGGTGAGGCACTTACACAGCTGCATTCAAGCAGCTTTCCCTTCATTCAAGCTGGAAATATCTCCTGCCAATACTGAAGTGTGCTCTTCAACCTGCTCACAGAGACACCAGACTCTTTGTTTCTGCCCAATGCATTAAAACAAGATGGTCACATATAAACTAAACTCCACGAGAGGATAATTCTTCAGCTGTAGAAGAACAAAAATTGCTGCATATGGAATCTAATTTTACTTTAATTACACTTACAAATTGTACATTATGCCAGAAGCACCCTTGGGATATCAAACTGCAGTTCTAAGTTTGAAGTTTATCAACAAGCTAACCAAGAACACATAGTGGACTGAAAAGCTAAAATTTCAAATGAACTCTGATGCAACTTTTGAAAACCAGGATGGCACTGCAATCAATTTCACTTTTATCCCTGATGCTACTCATTACTTCAAATGTCAAGCAAAGCATCTTTAATGAACACCCTAAAATAACCTTTGCAATTTTCACAGTGTTTTCATTAGTTGGTAATCATCAAGATTGACTGATTTGCAGTTAAATCTGTCTGTAAAGAATGTTTTTGCTAACCAAGATGATACCTACACACTTACTTACAGGCTGTTGGAATAGAAAACACTGATTTACTTTTTTAACATTTTGCTGTGATATGTCTCAAATAGCTTTTAAATTGAAACGATAGCAAATTAAAATTAAAAAGCATTTTTTGCTATTTAAATATAAATGCATTCAGAATGCAAATATTTAAGAAAACATGTTTGATATTTAAAATTTATCAAATCACAATTTGTAGTTAGATGTTTTTTGAGCAAAAGGGAAATATCTTATGTAATTATTGAATAAAACTAGAAGTATCAGATATTTTTGACATCAGACCCTTCACAATTTTAGTATTTACATATGATAGCCTCTTTTGCCTAGCATTATATTCCAAAACTAGAAAAGCAAAAAGCATTGCTTAATTTTTTCCAACTTCCAGGATACCTGTCATTTAAACTGAAATATTACTATTTGCATCTGCAGAAAAGATTTCAGTTGTCAAAAGTAATTTTATTACCTCCACGCAGTCTCATTCCAGGTGCTTAGCCAGAAAGTTCTATAGTTCTGTGGGTTTATTGTCTTCAAATCTTTGGCAGGGTTAACTTAATATAATCAAATACATTAAGTCAGGGGCTTTTATTGTAGGTTGTCATTACTTCACATTTAGTTTTAAATTCTACTGTATTTTCTTCTTAAATACTTCTTGTCTGTAATCAGTGACCAGAAAAGCATAAAAGGTTACAATGCAACTGCAGAAATATTATTCATTTTGTGAAGTACAATGGAAACAGTAAAAATTATCGAGAATGCTCTTTTCTTCTCTCTTTTAAGACTGTAGTAACCGAGGATTAAGCTTATCTCACTATCTACTCAACACTTTCTAATGAGAAACACTAATAAGATAGGAAAATCCTTTTTGGTCAAAAAACAAGCTTGAACACACAAGGAAGCATAATGTGGTTCAGAGTTAAGACAAGTCAATGTTCCTACCAGCATTCCTACTCAGCAGCAAAATTACCTGGTTGATATTAACTAAAGGGCTTCCAAATTCCCCAGTTTCATTTTCCCCTGTAAAAAGAAAAATGGTCCTTGTTTCAATCACTAAAATGTAAAGGCTGTGCACAAGTTATTTTAGAATGAAATACCAATTTTTAGTTATAAATGTTTTGCTTGCGTATTGTTTATTATTGGCATTGCAATCTTCCATCAAAGAGCGGGGGTCCACTGCTATGGGTGCTATTTATAGAGCTAACAATATACAAGCTCCTCTTCCTGACTAATTTACGAGACAGGAAGCAGCATTTTCCCTTCATGTAGATGCAAAGCCAAGATACAAAAGGAGAGAATTACTCTGAGTGTGTGTGTAGAACTAAACCACAATAACTCCTACACTTCTATAGGAACTTCTATATTTAGAAAGCTTAATTTTCATATTGAAATTATTTAAAATAAGGAAGCACCATTACCTATACATAAAGAAATTGGTTACATGAGAAGAACAACAGGACTTGGTGGAACCAGAGTGCAATTCAAAGCATGAACTTGGGGAATCTTTAAAACTACAGCTGGGCATTTTCCAGCAGAAATCCCAATCCCAGGACAGAATGGCTACATGTTGGCTATTTCAAAATAATATAGTCTTCTTACCACAATGCAGCAGTTAAGTGTGTATGTTCTCCTAAAAAATGCTTTAGTAACTTCGATATAATGTCACGATCAACATGACAAAAGAGATTGTGATTTTCAAGTTCAGTAACAAAATTCTTCATGTAATAATCAGTACATAGTATTTTTTTATGATGGCTGCACTGAATTACAATGCTTAGCCTTTGGACAAGTAAAACTTTATCTTTAAATGCAGACAGAAGCTGAGGAGAATATAATTCCAGACTTTTTTAGGCTTCCTTTTCATTCTGACATCAGAGGGAGATCCAGAAAAGGTTTATCATTCTCATTCTCCAGTGACCTGAGTAGCACAAAAAGACTTCCTTATCTAACATTCAAAATGTTACAGGATTAAGCTTTATATTTGACAAATTGTTAATTAAGACATCCTAGTATTGTCATTTTATCAACCATATTTGATAATTCTGTGTTCCCTAACATGTATTAGAATTCCAAATTCAGAAGGCACTGTATGTATAAGTAATTACCCTGGATCTCTTCTTCCTCCATCTCAACAAATGTGGAAAACAGTGTCATGCTAATTACTTTCATTTAGTATTATTTTAATTAGACGGTATTTCATAGTGTAAGCGAATATTGACCAGAAGTAGCTTTCTCCAGATGGATCATGTCTGATGCCACTCTTACTTCTAAACATTTAAGCCTCTGTTAAGACATTTTAAAGCCGCTGGAACTGAAAACACACACACAAAACTCCCCAACCCACTCTCCCTAGTACATCTTGTTATTTCCATAGTCTCTGCCCCTGTGTTACTGCTTTGAGCACAAGCAGTTTTTCTTTGGCAATTAACACTATTACAGGGCCATGCCCAACACTGAAATACAATCAGTTTAGTAGCACTGCTTTGTAAAGACTTAAATGCACAATGCTGTTGGATGACTGCTGAAAATAAATCCATTAAAAACGTCCAAAGCTAACATTAGAACCAAAACCACACAGCAATTTGTGGCCAGCCATAAGGCAGAAAATAGTCCTATCTTCCCACATACATCTTGGGACTTTTCCCAACAAATCTTAAAAGCAACTGCTGAACTCTGGCATGCACGTCCCTTATTTCACAGGCTGTAACTGCGGCAGCACCACACGACTTAGCCCACTTGGTATTCAGACCTGTACAACCGTGACAGATGTTAAAAAAGATGTCCTGTCTACCATTCCCATTCTTCACGAGAGGTTAATTTGCAGCATAACGTCCCTCAGTCTCTGGAGCATTCTACAAGAGAGCGTTTGTATTGAACACTCCTTTAGTCTTTTAGTATACAGCCCTCTGACATGGTTCTCTTTGCCTGAATTCCTGAAAGAAAATATTTGTAGTCTAAGGATTCTGAAACAGTTATTTCAAAAAGGGCAGTTTCTGTCCTGGTGTTCAGCCCTCAATAACGCCATCCATATTCAGGAGCAGCTAGCAGTTGACATATGAATTCCTCATGCAAGTCCTGTCTTGAATTTTTCTTCCTTCTCCCTTTCTCTGCCTAGCTTCAAGAAATCCACTTTTGTATGCAAGGACAAAGAAACTGAAGGCAGAGAGATCTGGGAATGCCTTAAGTTCCAAGTCTGTTTAGGAATTATGACAGAAGGTGACAAGATAAATGAAGAATTCAGGGATAAGAGACTTGTGTATTAACTTAAAGACATTTTGCAAACTTTCTGTCTCTCTTCCTGGAACATCAGTATAAAGTTTATTTCTACAAATACCTTTCCACATCTCTGATGCAATGTGTGGAGCCATAGGTGCAACCATAATGCAGAGAGAAGCCAAGGCATCTTCAAATTCTGGGCTATGAAGAATAAGAGGCCGAGAAGCTTGCTAAGTGAAAAGACAAGGGAAAGAAAACAAATTGTTAACATTCTGAGGGAGCAGGGGAGGAAAGTAGTTTAATTAAGAAGAAAATACAATAATAGAACCTAAAATCAATGCCTTGATGAGGACAGTGTCATTTCACAATAAATTGGAAACTCATGAAAAGTTCTGTAGAATTAAAATCACAACTCTTGGTCAGAGTGCTCTCTAACATTTAGAAGCTCATCCTGAAGTGGTTGATGAAGACCCTTGGGGATCTGCTCTAGCACAGGAGTCTGACCACAGACTCACGTGGACAAGAGTGGTCCTGAAAATCATTTTGAGTTCTTCCATTTCTAAAAGTGCAATCATAGATAAAACCAGAGCTATCTGAGAAGAGGTGAAGTACTTGTATAGGACAGTAAACAGTGCTGAATGCAACATGGGTTTTGTTGGGATAAGGTTCAGTTGTACAGGATCATTGAGTGGCTTAAGTAAAGATGAATTTAGTGACAAAGTGAGGTTTTACAACTGAAGAAAGCTTTGGGAATGAAAAGCACAACTCATTCTTCTACTGTTTGATGTTCTGATTGGTTTAGCAAAGAGTTCTTCTTCTCCAGTACAGAAAATGTTCAATTTCTTGCAAAATCTTCATTCCTCTATTGTAACTTAAAAAGAAAAGATACAGCACTAAAAGCAGTTGGATGAACATTTTATTTCTTTGTATGACAGATTACATCCCATGGTAAATTCAGCTGCTGCATGTATTTTATAACCCACCCCTCTAATAAAATGGCACAGAAAGACGTCAGTGTATGTCAGCTTATGAGAATGGGTGTGATGAACAGCCACCCCTGTCTACTAGAAAATTGTCCAAAACCAGTGATTTGCTTGACAAGATGTTGTCAGATGACATCTTCTTATCACTGATACCAACAAGGTCAGTGCAAATTATATTTGAGTAAGTTTGAGTGGTTACTACCTGCTTTCTGTGTTTAATCCTTGACCACCTCGCCACTTCCTCCTTTCAACTGGGAGCAAAAGAAGAAGTGCTAGCACGCTATACAGAAACTTGTTCTTCAAAGATACTGCACTGGCCAAGAAATATGTCAGTGTTCAAACATCTGGCTGTCTGTAGGACACTGATTTTTGTTTATGATTTTTTTTAAAGCATTCACTCCACTATCTACCAGCCCTAAATGCCTATGAATCATGGAGTTGGAGACAAAGAACCATGTGTTACCTTCCCAACACCACACTATCCCAGGCATAGATTATCTCAGTGCAGCACTGGTACACAAGCTGCTTAACTTTTTGTTAAGTTCCTTGATTTTGCCAATAATCTCTTTGGAAACCGAAAGGTATAAAATGCTATTTCAATAAAGAAGTTGAAACTTTCAAAATTATATTTAATTTCTAGTCTAGGTCAGGTTACCATTATATGCCTGAAGAATTGCTCAACTAGATCTAAGAGTAGTAACAAAAGTAATGATAATTGTTTATTATAGTTCATATATCACCACTGGCTGACAAACAACAATCTAAATAAAAAATGCTGAATACTTCATTTACTTTTACATTTGTTTTAAAAAGAGGAACTTACAAACTCTATTACCCCCCAACAGTTCAGTGGTGTAAGCTGTCTTTGAGGAATACAAAATTATGTGATTTTCCTTGCAAAGAATAACCCTCTTTAAATCAGGATGTTTGGTGATTCTGTAAGGTACTACTATTCCTAACTACCTATGCAACTTGGCTAAAACCAAAAGAAAACCAAGAACAGAATTAAACAAAACGCACCCTTTTGAAATTACAGGATGCAGATGTAAACACCAGAATCTAGTGGCTCTAATACCATCAAGCTCCTCCTGCAAAATGCTGTGTATTTCAGGACTAGAATGATACTACAACTTGCTGATTTTGAACTGAATGATCCAACAACCCTCCAGACTTAGGAACACTGTTTGTGACAGTAAATGATTTACAGCAACTGGACCTGCAGTTTAGGTAGCTTCTGCTTTGTATAAATACAGGCAAAAAGAGGGTCGGAGAGAAAAGTACCTTCATTAATACACATACTTACATGGAGTGTTTTAGTCAGGCTCATCAGTCGTGAAATAGCTGCATTGAACAGATGGTCCTTCGTGAAGTAATCGGTTACCTTGTGTTAGAAGAAAAGGTCTGTCACTACTTAAAATTCTAAACCATGGAATATTGGCTTTTTAAATGAAAAAGAGTGATTGATAACCAATTTCAATTTGTGAAATACGTGCATATGACCTCTTACATGAAAATCACTTTGATAAGCAAACATGTCATACGTGCAATCACATGTGGGAAAATAACAATCATAAAAATTCAACTGATCGCTTCCCCTCCATTTCAGGATTTTAAAAGCCAATGTCATGAGAACTGTGCATTAGCAATCACCCTTTATTCCCTTTAATAACATTTATTCTCTATGCCCCTACGAGAGGCCTTCATTCTTTTAAGTACATTTATGCTGGTGAAGGTTTGTTCATAGATTGCAAGATTGTAATTCTGAAGTCTGTTAAAAGATCTGGAAGGTCCCTCACAACAGGGTTTAAATTGGCAAAAGATTTTATCTATAGAAAAATATTTTAAGATAATTTTGCAGGTATTTATGTCTCCTTCTGAGTCTTGGATAATTGAATTGACACTAAACAGCAGGAGAAAACAGATATGAAGAGATGAACAATCATTTCAGAACAATCATTTTAGGATACCCTAATATATAATTCTACATGAAACAGCAGGAATAATAATGAGGTATGAAGCAAACAGATCAAACTCTTTTGTTAGGGATAGCCTGCAGCACTCACCTACAGTTTTACGACTGGAAATGGAGTTACTTGAATCCCAGATTGATAACATCTGTTACAGATAGCTGTAACATTTCATCCCTTAAATGAGACACACATCCTTTAAATAAGTTTTGTCCCATAGAATTTGAGGGTAAATAAATTTATACAGAGAATAATTCACTTAAAAATAACAAGCTACTGATCTGGGCAAAAAGCTTTTGAGTCTGTAAATCAAATATATGGTTTTAGCATGAGCAGCAACTTAATCAGTCATTTACAAACTATATAAGTGTTTCTATGAACCTCAGAAATCACCAGATTCTTCTGCTCCCAGATCTTTCTTGCTTCAGCCTTCTCTTTCTTACTCAGAAGTTCAGGATTGGGCACAGTTCCTGAAGACCTTGCTTCAATAAGTTTGGTTACAAGGGCCCAGAGGTGCATCTGCCACCTCTGAACACCTGGCATAGCATCAGCTGAGATTAATGAGAGATTTCAGAAACAAATGTCAGTGACAGTTAACAAATCCAAAACTTAAAAGAAAAGCAGAAAGGACAAAGAACACTAGAGTAAAACTTTTTTTTTTTAAAAAACACCTTGTATTTTACATGAAAGATGTCAATGCAATTAAAAATGCCTTTACAAGTAATTCTGGGTTGCTTCAATGGACAAAAACCAGTAAGATAGAACAAAAGTATTTTTCTGGAACGACTTTAAAACACAGAATATAGCATATATAGCAAGAGTATTTGCTACAATCTGTAAAACAGGCCAGTGTTATGCTGGTGTTAGAATGCTAATCTTGTGTTTTAATGACTCAACAGATGAGTTGTATGTGCTCTCATTTTTCAAATTCATGGAAGAATACATAAATATATATACACACTCACATGTATGCGTACACATAATTTTCAAACTGAGAAGTTTCTTTTGGAATGTGATTTTAGAATTACATCTCTGTTGCTACAGAGATGCTACTCTGCCAGTGACTATAGGCTCTGATCCTTGATACCATCTTTGGACACAGCTTAGTTTGGGATGTGGAGATTATGAAGCTGTTCCCCATGACCCTGAAGCCATCAGTCCTGCTCCATGGTTGCTCTAAGAATGTGCTTCTCTGACCTCAGGATCACACTACAGAGAAGCCCCAAGCTCCTGCTGCACACAGCCAGGTCCTCCCTGTGGTGTGGTGCAGGGACACTAGTGAAGGTATGCCTGGGGTGTGGCACTGACACGGTTTTAGAGCTCTCTTAGAGATATTCTGTGTTTCTATGGACTGGGCAGCATTACATCACACAGCAAGCAGAGTATCAATGTATCCCGAGATGTCCCAGCTGGCAAGAGACTCCAATTCTGCTCTGGGAACTGCACTTGAAAAGTGCCCGGGCTATGACTGAACTGGGAGAAGTAAAAGACACGGAAGTGACTGTAATAAGTGTCAATTATTTGTCTGATGGCACTAGATGAAAGACTTACTGCACCTCTGGGAACAGTAAAATACAAGCTGATTGACTATGTCTGCATGATCTTCATGAGTTCTCACAGGTGAGATGGGGATTATGATGTCCTCCCCAAACTTCCCACCTCCCATTCGTATCAGAAGACTGTAGATCATATACACATGATAGGCTTGGAATTACCCAGACTGTAACAATGGTGTAAGTAATAGTACAATGGGTCTGGACTTGCAAAGTCTGGGAGACTTCTTGCCTGCACCACGGGAGAGAATGAAATGAGACCCTGCCTTTATGTTCCCCACTGAAAGAACAAGGAATCTAGTCTGAAGGGCAAGCATCAAAAGACTATCAAAACACATCCAGTGAAGGGAAGGTTCATAACAACTGAGAACCAGTGTTTAGTATTCTCTGAACGAGACAATTTTCTGTGTTGGGTTTGCATGGCAAGGCTTTGGTAGCGAATGGGTACAGGAGTGGTTTTTCTGATAAGCTGCTAGAAGCTTCCCCCATGTCCAACAGATCAAATGAAGTTGAGCCCAGGAAGAAGGGAGGGGGTGGCAGAAGGGTGTTGTAAATTTGGGTTTATTTCTCATTAGTCTACTCTAATTTTAATCAGCAATAAATTAAACTAATTTTTCAACTGAGTCTTTTTTGCCCATGATGGCAACTGCTGAGTGATCTCCTTGTCTTTGTTTAAACTCATGAGCCTTTTGTTGTACTTTTTGCCCCCCTGTCCACTTGAAAAGTGCAGAGTGATAGAGCAGCTTCGCGGGCACTTGACATCCAGCCCACGGTCAAACCCAACCCAACTTCCTTGATTTCTTCAATTTAAACATTCACAATTTTGTTATTAAGAAATTCAGACCACAGCTTAAAGATTTAAGAGATGCTTTTAACCTACTTTCTATTTTCTTCTCCCCTCAAAATATCTTGATGCTGCTAAAATCTCCTTTTGCTCACATTTTCCACTACAGTTAACATGACATGACTCTGAAATCTATCTTTGTATTTCTCCAGTGGTTTGATTAACTAAATGAATTATTGCTAGTATTATACTTGCATGTGCTTAGCTTTCTTAAAAAATGGTTCACCACCAACCTCTAGTATACTTTGCAACTAAGATTTTCTACACACCATTCTCACAGTAATTTAATTTTTCCATTTTCAAGATGGAAGAATTCAGCATAAGACTGTGCATCACTGAGTTAGCTGCTTCAGCTGTGTACTGTTAGGGATGCAGCTGTTAAAGCTTGATTCCGGGTGGTTTCCAGGAGACCTTTCCATATGCCTAGCTCTCTACTGTTGTGATTAGATGGTGACAGAAAGCCAGCTGAGAAGTCAAAGCCCACTCTGCCAGTACGTACAATAGTGCAATAATATATAAATGAACACAGATGATGGTAAAGTGTGACAGACACCAGCTGAAACAATGCTGAGTGCAGGCTGAACTAAGTAGCAAGAAGTTAACACATGAAAGAATGTGGAACTACACCTTTTTAAACCAGGTGTTAAATGATGAGTGTTTTATTAAAGCCTTATGCAACAAGAGAAGTAGATTTAAATGAATGCATAAGACTACATTAAAATGTATGAACCACAGTAGATAAAAGAATTTAAGACCTGTCAGAATGATGAATTGCATGACAGCGGTAAATAAGAACATAGGAGGGCAATTCTTAACTTATTCAAGAAATAATCCCATAAAAATGCCATGTCTACAAACATTAGTTACTAGGAACTCTGATTATCTTTTAATGAGATTCTTCTGAGATGTATTTCATAGTCCAGCTTACAAAAGCCATTGTGCACGTGTGTAAATAAACAGAAATAACAAAATATTGTAAAGCTTTATCTGCAATCTGGTATGATTAGAAAAAGCACCTTATAATGAAGAAAATAAAACAATAATTTTCAGTAAATCTATCATCACTAATTAAAAAAAAAAGAGAATGGGGTGCAAGTTTGCACAAGAAAACACCACTTACGTACTCTTCACATAATGCTTATAGCTTTTAAGAGGTAAGTGGCTTGCAATGAACTTGCAAGACTGCCCCTCAGTGACAGCTTTGTGATCCCATCTCTTTGAAAAGAAACAAGCAATAAAACCTGTTCATTACACGTTTTTGATTCATTTGTTCCAACACTTGGGCATCAAGGAGTGTATCAATTTTGTCTTTAAAATATAACACACTAGAAAAAACGACCCATAACAGAACAAACAAAAAGCATCTGACTCACTCTTAGCATCCCACAAAATATCTTGTTCTGGAGGAGCAGCAAACAGAATGTAAAGACGTAGGGTGTCAATGCCATAGTCTTTCACTACTTCTTCAGGGTCTATTCCATTGTACTTAGATTTGCTCATTTTTTCCCAAGTAACTTGGAGCTTCTCACCTGTTTTCAGGTGAACTGGTTCAGTTCCTAAATATTAAGACATAAAAAAAAATTAAATTTTTCTTATTGGTAACAGCAATTCATTTTGTGCCCGAAGATAAGAACAACTATTTCTCATGTGGGTTTTTTCACCAAAAACAACTTAAAGAGGAAAAACACACATTCTAAACACTTTCTGCCATCCCAAGTTTTCCTACAGCAATGTTTTAACAACAGTAATATCCCAATGCTTTCCTCACATTATGACAAAAAGTCTCCAAGCATTTGGAAGCTGTATGCAGCACTCATCCTATGTGCTACCTTGGGAGCTCCTGAGATCTAAACATTGGTATAACCATGACATTTAATACCTCCTAGACAGGTAAACTGATTTGGTACAATTCTGACATGCATCTACCTTTTAGAAATATCAGATTTATAGGTTTCAGTTGCAGTAAGTTATCCTGAAAAGAATGTGCCTTCTGTTGCCTGAATTCAGAGACAGAATGAGACATTTCCACTGAAAAAGGTGCAGTTGAGCAAAACCATCTACTACAGAAAAGCCTAATCTTTTCTGAAGAAAACAGGAGAGCAGACAGTGGTACAATTTAAGAGGATTGGCTGGATGTTTTTAACTGGCTTAAAGGGTTTGTCTGCAGGAGAAGAACAGTGAGCAGTGAAAACAAGGTTGCACGAGAGGAGTGATGAAGGCAGGCAAATGTGACCAAAACACTTTTGTTGCTACAGCTCCCATAGCCAGGACTTGCTGGTCCAGCTTATGTGAAGGCTTTAGAAGGCACTTTAGAAACTGCACTATTTCCTACACACTTTACATTCCTAATATCTGCTGCATCTGTGTTAGCTTTGCCATGATGTTTCTGTAGGTTTACTGGGACTACTGCCTTCATTCAGCAGGCTGCTGATCACTGTCTTAACAAAACTGACTTTTGATCTTCTGGACTATACTGGAGCTAAAACAGTAACATGGCACTGTTTCTGTGTTTGGATGTAATTAAAAACTGCTGGATTAGTAGGATCTCTGTGCACTCAGCAGTGCCTATGAACCCAAAACTCACGGAAGTTGCTCACCAATTTAAATAATACAAGGATTCATTTTCTCTTTCAAATTTTCCCAGCACTGAGATCTGCACACTGAAGCAGTCCCGGGCTTTATGGAGGCACCGACGCTGATTTTCCCATGCAGTTTCTCTTACCAGTGAGATCAACCTCCTCTCTCTTCAAACACTGGCCTGTTGTTGTTAGTCTGAATGTCTGATTCTTGACAAGACCTTGAACCAAGAGCTTATGGAAAGGCTCCCTAAGGATGGAAAGAAAAAGAAACTGTTGAAAAGACCTGTCAAGAGCATACTTTATGATAAGCCTCAGGTGTTGAGCCAATCAGGCACAACTATTTAATGGAACAAGAATTTCAAGCTGACTATCATAAACAGTTGTCACCTTAAAAAGAGTACTTGGTGCATTTATTCATGGTGGCTGGCTGGCAAGTATAAGCATTTTGCACACATTATTGCACCCTGAACTAGTACTAAGTTATTCTCACATCACTTTTCAAATTAGCATATGGATAATACAGAAGTTTCTTGGCCAACAGTGCTATTTCCCTAACTTCAAACTGAATCCCTTGTGTAAAAGCATTCAAGTACCTGGCCCCACTGTCTTACAAATATTTAGTTCTAGCTTTTCTCTGAGAAGCACACGGTATTCTGAGCAAATCAAAATGCTGCTGCACATTTCTTTCCATAGAGATAAGATCATTTCTCTAACATAAGCACTTGCATGCCTTGTCCCTTTGCAGAACCAGCCATGAAGGCCTAGCTGTATGAAAAAAATACACTAGAAAAAGTGTATGCAATGCTGGAAAGTTTGGATGTCAGTGCAGCAATTTTATATCATCTTGAACATTGAAACTTTACATCCAGGAGAGCAAACTCTCATCAAATGCACACATGATAGGGGCTAAAAAGAGCTTTGAAGGGCAGTACTGCACTCAGCAAGAAGTAAACTCTAAGTAAACTCTGCTCTGGTTGAGAGATACATTATTGCAGCCGCCTCCTTTAATGATCTTGCATTTCTAATGCACTGAGCCAGACGTCTGTCCCTGTTTTCAGGGAAAAAAAACCAGCAAAATTAATCTCTGGAGCTTTTTGTCCCCACTCAATAGGCCAGGAAGGAGGTATGGAACCAGTGCCAGAAGACACACACAGTCTGGGAGCCTTCTCATGGGATTCTCCAGCACAGAGACATCAGTGACTGTCATTTGGGAGGACACTTTAATCAGTGCTGGTTACTACTGACTTGCACCTCCCAGTGCTCACATCTGTGCTCAACTTTCAGCAACCTGAATTCTCCACACTTACACCTAACAAAGCCTCAAATATGTACAGAACAACAAATGTAAAAAAGATGTCTCATTCCTATTTACTATTTTTTTAAAAGTTAGAATAAATCCATCTAAAGAAGAAATAGTGAAACCAGACTTCCACATTTTACTTCACACGTACAAAATGTAATAATCATTTTTAAGGAGTTAATTCAGTATTTTACATTATCAGGGAATGCAAATTATATGACAACTTATCTCATGATTTAAAACACAGTAATTCATTCAATAATACAGTTAAAGCCTTATTAAATTATACAACCATCATGCACATTTCCACTGTAATAAAGCAGATATCTTCCAAGCACCACTTATTAAACCCTTTTGATGACTCTGATGTAATGGTGTATCTGAAAACAAAACCTTAAATTGGGACATAGAAAGTGACAGACTTCATATTTTATCTTAAAAATCTTCATGTTTGAACATGAGTTTTCTTCCTCGCATATTTTCCATACTTCTAAATACTGTGCAAGTACTGACATATATTGATATTCAGTCATGAAGTACAAGTCCCTGCTATGCCACCTGTTTTTGTCAATAATGTTAAGTAAGAGCAGCAATTCAAGCATCTCTTACCAGTATTTTCTAGATAATATTTCACAGGTTGCCTGAAAAATCTTGTTGTTTAGAAATAAAGTAAATAAACTTAAGGAGATGAGAACTGGAGTGAAATTTACACAGTAAAACCAAGAAAAAGTATTTTAAAAATAGGATGCAAAAATAATCTAAAATTTTAAAAAGTGATCACAAAGTTATACAAGTGAATTAGAGGGTGAAAGTTTGGAGCAAAGACTTTGTAATCCCATCAAGAACAATGGTGGGAAATTGCTCCAAGAGATAACAATTTAGGATAAGTTTCTTCCACAAACTAAAGACATTACACCAAAGAAAAATAAAACTAATTTCCTTCCCTATCATTCAATACTTCAGTTTGTTTAAGATCTCAAACGGTTATTAAAATAGCTACACTTCCTGCTATCTAAAATAAAGTTAATTGAAGTAGCCACACCATCCAAGTCAGACATTTCACTGGAAATGATTTTTCAAGGAACGCTTATTTTTAATGACAAACAGTTAGTTCAGATCATGTGCCAAGTTATTAAAAGCTGAATGCGGGAACGAACATTTCTTATTTTTGTTTATGCTGACAGAGGCTACAAAAATGCAATACAAAATACATTACCAAGTATGGGGAAAAAACCCCGCGTGTTCCTAGTGGGAGACCTCAGGAGAACGGAGACATGCCCAAAATGAGAAAGCCAGAGCCTTTCTACTACAGACAGGGCTCAGAAACAAATTAAGCCCTGCACTGAATGTCTCCTGAAACACAGTGATCTTGCCAGTGTTGTGGTGGCGCCATCTCATGTTCACATGGAGAGTGACACTTGGATTTACACGAATAAAACCGCACACTTCAAACCTTCCCCTTCCAAGACAGCAGTGCTTGGCTGCCGGAGGGAACTGCCAAGGGGCCACAGCACAGCAGGTGTGATGAAAGGCTGACATAAATATTGCAGCATCCAGTCATGGCATCATAAACACCTCCTGATCCAAACCACAGCGAACAAAGAAAATTAAGCCATCTTCAGACACACTGACATTACTGGCACTGGAAACAGAGAGGTGTCTGGAGTTTCTTTGAATGGTTGATCACATTTCAGATTGTAAGTATTCTGGAACAGGATAAGCCTTTGCCTGTCCACAAAGCTGGTTTGTGCTCATGCTGGAATATGGGCACTGAGAGCTTGGCTGCAAGCAGCTTTTGATCATGTTGTATGTCCCACCTGCAAAGTCTGTTTGACTCCTCTGAAAAGGATCAGCTGTGCTTGCCATGAAGCATGTAATCCATGTTTTTCCTTTCTGTAATGCTCCTGTACAGCTTCATCTCTGTGGCAGACCCAACTCTCTGTACACCACCCCGCAATGGATGGCAGAGCAAGCATGCCTGACAGATCAGGAATTCCTGCGCAGTGCTGTGTCCTCATGCTTCTTGCTTTGCTCTGTGCAAGGTGCGCAGCAGTACTTTCAACTCAATACAATGTCCTGGCTGGAAGGACTCTGTGGAGCCTGCCACAGTGGTAGTCAACTCAGAAGGGACAGCCCTAGCAAGGGAGCTCATTGCATGTGCACCTCTAGAAAGGCTGAGAGAGCCTGATGTTGTGCCCTGGAGTGAAGACAAGACCTTCCTTCACAGAATAAGCTGTTTCTATCACACACTTACCTTCTTTTATTCTGTAACACAGCTATATGAAAAAGGTGCCTTCTTACTCAGCAGATTTGCTCTCTATCACCTTCAATCTGCTGACTTAGTGGCAACAATAAACTTTTTTATTGCTTTATAATCCTTCAGGGAGAATGTTCTAGATTCCATTTCCAATTATTCATCAGACAGAACTGATTACTCAAGTCTGGGGAAGAAGCAAAGTCTGTGTAACTTGTACTTGCAGTAACACACTTGGGCAGGTGTAACAGAGTGTGTCAGCACACACTTGCCATGGCGGATTAAGCTGGAACAGATGAGGAGTTTGCTGGCCCAGCTGCCTCCCTGGCCCCTCTCCCAGTGGTGGTCACAGCTGGGAGGGCTCACTGGCTTGTGAATTAATTATAGAACCAATGCACTTTACAGAGCAGATTGCTAAAACAAATTGGCATCAATTTGGGCTTAATCTGATACCACATGTACGAATACCCAGAGGGTGCCATTTGTTCTGCCTTGTCATTACTGAGGAAATGAGCAACAGTTCCCACCATCTTCAGTCCAATGCATTAAAAAATTAAAATAAAAGATTGTGTCTCATCTTCAGAGCATATTTAAGCTATACTGATACCTTTAAAATTTTAAATGCCTGCAAACACTTTAATTTCTTATGAAAGCATGTGTGATATCTGTAAATGTTATACATGCTGCCTGTAAAATTTCTGTAATAATAAACATTATACCATATTTTAAGAGATTGCTTTGAAAATCTACACTATGAAATTTTATCATCTGTTTTCAACCACATTATTCTATTAATAGCCATCAGGACAGAATTAAAGACTAGTAGGAAATATTTCAATGGATTTTAAAGTCAGAGGATACGAGCCTAACAATGAAAATTTTCATGAAGAAAACCTATCAAAATGAAAAATTACTACTAAATAGGGAAGTCAAAAATTTTGTAAGGATGCTAGATAACATTCTAAACAGTGGCAGCTCTCATTAACTAAGATATAGCAGAATTTTCTTAATTTAATTAGTGAACAAAACCTGAGCTAATAGAGAAAGACGGAAAATACACAAGGGGGCAGTGTTTTTTAACATTTTAGTGATTTTCCCCGGAGCTGTGGGCTTCGAAACCAAGACTGTGAGCTTCCTAACAATAAGCCTGCTGTTTCTAATCACATTTTTCCAATCCCTGAGACCAGACCTTGGGCAGCTCAACAGAAGACTGAGCAAAAGTGGCTTCTGACCAATGCTAAAACATTTAAAGCACATAGTAATATTTTTAAAGGAGTTATAATTTTCATATCAAAACAAAATCTTAATTTCACTTGATGGCTTGAAAGCACCTAATGCAGTAGTGTGCATAGAGCTAAAGCAAGACAACGATTTTGTGCATGAGGATGAATTTGTTACAATCATCGTGCAGTCTGAGCACACACACATTTTAGCAGTTCATACAACCAACCCTCAGGGCAATGCTGTAACACATCTTCACATATGCAACAGTTCTTAAGGTTGTATTGCTGTCAAAGGAATTCTTCATAGTCTTGCTAACTGCTTCTACAGAAAGCAATTTTGATTTTTTTATCCTATTGTCACTGGACATAGGGCGTCCTAAGGATTTTTTTTAATTGAAGACGTTTTTTTCTGCAATATATCATACTGAGACCAGTCTACACTATACAGACAGCTTTTGTGCTACTGCTCTGTCACAGCTGAGTCTGAACAAAACACATTCCAAATACAGCTGCAGAATCACAGAGTTCTTAAAATAATACTCGTTGGAAGGGACTTTTGGAAGTCATTGGGTGCAACTCTTTTCTCACATCACACCAAACTTCAGGTTATTCAGGGTTCCATCCAGCAGAGTTTTGAAAATATCTGATGATGGAGATGCCACAATGTCTCTGGTCAAATCATTCCAGTCTCATCATCTTCACTGTCAAAACCATATTCATTCTGTCCAGCTGAACCTCGCTGCACTCTGTGATTGTTAGTCCCTTCCTTTTCTCTGTACATCGCTGAGAAGAGTCTGGTTCTATCTTATCTGTAAACCTCCTTCAGGTAGCAGTAGACTGCAATTACATTCCCTCCTTAGCCTTCTCTTCTCTATGGGGAACACACCCAACTCACTTAGACTCTCCTTCTCTGTCTTACGCTACAACCCCTGAATGTCTTAGTGCTCATCCACTAGATCTTCTTCAGTTTGACAATGTCCCTCATACTGGGAAGGGCAATCGGGGGGGATGGCTCCACACAGTATTCCAGATGTGCCTTCCTGAATGATGAGCAGAGCTAACCAAAGCTGGACATGGTTTTGCTAATGCAGTGGAACATACTGTCATGCCAGCTGCTGACTCACATGTAACTTGCTGTCCATCAGGACTCCTAAAGCACTTCTCTGTTGCAATCCTCCCCACACAGATGGCATATCCCCCATTCATGTCCAATCCAGATTGTCATCACCACTTCAGATTTTGCTTCTCTCCTCATCAAAGTCCTTTTCCTAGCAGCCCTACCATTCAGAGTACCAATGGCTTGTCTGGAGTGTGTAGAGAGAGTGAGTGTTGAGAATGAGCACTTTGTTGCATTGCCCAGGTTATTAACGAAGACGTAAAACACAATTGGTCTCAGCGGGGCCTCCTCAGGAATACCACTTGCAAACAGCTAACTTTGAACACTGAACCTTTGAATCTGAAGGTCCAGACAGCTTTTCCATCCATGCTGCAGTCCTCCCACTCAGTCTGTATCTCTCCAGTCAGACTACAAGGATGCCATGGGAGAACTTGTTAAGAGCCTTTTTAAAGCCATGGCAAAAGATACGCACAGCTCTCTCCTCATCCACAGAAGAAATCATCTCACCATAGATGGAAAGCAGATTAAGTTGGGCATAATTTTGCTGGCTACTCCCAGTCACCTTGTGCCTGGAACTTGTATGTGTCCAGTTCACTGAAGTGATCCCTAACTTGATTCTACTCTGGTGGGTAGTATCTCTCTCCTTCAAACTCTCCTGCTAAGCATAGACCTTGATAGCAAAGGTCAAGACAAAGACTGTCCTTTGCTACTTAGGCTCTTTATCTGATTTTGCCTCAGGCCAACATTTTCCTTGATGAACTTTTCAAAGTATCTGCATAAGTCTTTCTTACTGCCTTCACATTCTTCACCAGTTTCAATTCTAGATGAGCTATGGCCTTTCCTAATTCCACTCTGCCTACCTATGCACTTCCACGTGCTTCCGAGGCAGCCCATCCTCATTTCCACTTCCCCTGCACTTCATTTAGTGCTTAAAGCCACGCAGGAGGGCCCTTTTCAGCCAAGCTGAAAAGCCTCCTTATTTTCTTGCACACCAAAATGGACCACTTACTTGGCAAGAACATCCCCACTTACTTCGCAAGAACATCCCTCCTGCTCTGTGATGTCCCTTTATATTGACAATACTTCAGCCCCAGCTAATGTCGTTTGGGAGGTGGAAGAATTTGACTGTTAAGAAAACATTTTGCTGCTTTATGTTACAGCTCCACTAGATGGTTCACGGACTAAGACTGTGAAGTCTTTTGCAGAATTAATAAGCCTAAAATTTCTTGCAAGGGAGAGCTCTGAAATCCTCTGCTTAAAGCAGTAGTGCTTCTGAGAGAAAGGGTCTGCTTCAAGAGGTCCAGTCTGAGAGAGAAGAATCAGCCTTCCTGCTGCAGCTACGCAAGCTGGAGGCAACAGAGTGAACACAGGTACACAAGTCACATACATCCAAAATTTCAAATACAGCTTTCACTGCAAACTATTTTGCAGGCAAGAATGAGTTATGAAAACACATTGTTGATTTTCATCACATTAGTAAGAAGTAACTTGGGAAAATATTCTGCTGGCTCCACTAATTAGGCCTTTTCTTTCTGGCTCAAAGCTGCTTGAATTCTAGTTTTGTAGCAAAACTGCTGCATTTGAGTGAATTCAGTGTCATATATATGCAGACTTCTCTTTTACATGAAGTTTTTAGAGGGGATACTAGTAAAGAATGAACATACGAGAGTTGCCAGCTGAGAAATTACTGAGCAGTTCTTCTCATGGATGTCACTCATTTTGACTCAATCTATTCAACCATCTCTGCATTTGTAAGAACAGGACAGAGCATGGGACAGACTTTCATTGTTCTGACACCAGTATCCCCCATGCTGAGGCACTCCTGGGATATTTTAGGGTGCAAAAGGGGAGAATTTCAGTGGAAATGGGGATATTAGGTTGAGAACCTATTTTCAGAGGACAAAGACCAGAATGACAGATGACTCACCTTCGTTCATCAAACTTTACCTCTAAAACAAACTGACAGCACATAAACCTACTTTGCTTATCAAGACGTGTTTTGCATTGTTCAGCTCCAATACCACAGTGAATTACAGAAGTGCTTAGCTTTCTACATATGCATGGTTCCACTGAAATGAATGGTATTACTGGCAGAAAGTTACTTAATTTGAAAGAATAGCACTACTCAGAATCCCTGAAGTTACTAGTTTATGCATGCTTTTGCAGGCTGAAAATCTACACCAGCATTTTATCACTCGCTCTGAGCCAGTTAATACTCTTGCAATAAAAATGTTATGTATGTAAACATACAGAAAGTGCAACTGACTATGTGAAACTGAGTACTGACAAACTAGGAAAATTCAGGCTTATTCAATGTAATGTCCTACCACCACAACAATGTCCACTAACACTTCAGCTGGTCAAATGAAATATGAAAGATTTTCACAGAGATATATAAGGCTTACTTGCATTTTGTCATCTTTAGATCATGGCAAAAATGGCTGAAAAACCTTGCATAGTATAAGTGCATAACTGCATGCTCCTTTCCTCCGATGTACAAATCCACAGGCATCCAGTAGTCTGTCAAGTCACTTCTAAAGGGCCTGAAAAAACACAATTACAGAAAAAATACAATGTAGAAAAGAAAGATCAGCACTACTAAGGTAGCTCATCATACTTCACAATACTGTTCACTGAAAGCAATACATGTGTGTAATAAAACTCTCACTTTGCTATGAGATCTTTTTAATTTTTTAAGAAGTGAAATGCTTATTATAGAAAAGAACTTAATTTCTGCTGAAATGCAGATCCACAAAGATTATTTTCCTATATTTCAGGCAAACAACTAAGACCTCACATACATTACCTGAGAAAGTGATGAAAACATTTGCTTGCTCTTTAAACGATTTTTTAAAATAAATATCCTGGGGCTAGCTTTGAATTAGAGTGAAAGACAAATGACATGTCCACTTCAAAATAGTTTATGTTTTTTAATGGGAGGTCTGCACTGTTGCCATTAGGGGGCAATGATGCAGTTTAAGGATGCAGAACCTTCTGCGGAGTCAGATGGGTCACCGCACTCCAACTGAAGGAAGCTTGATGAAATGACAGTAAATTTGTCATTTACAGCATATTTACTATGTCGCTGGAGGTCCCCTGCACGGTTTCCCAGCATTGCTTACTCCTTCATTACATGTTGCCATGTCTCTTGTAATGGGCTGTTGACTGCAAAATACCATTTGCATAGAAGTTCTTCCCTATGGCCCAGTTCTAACAAATCTACCTGTTTTCTTAGTCTGTCTAATTGTTCCATCTGTAATTTTTGTAATAGCAACACTTGTTTTTCTCACAGATCAGCTCAGAAGCAAATAATAGATCTGGGATTCATGTCTTTTGTGGAACAAATCAAAATGAACATGTTCATAGGGTTCCAAAATCAACAGAGTAAAATTCCATGAACTGTAGACCAGTGAAATATGGCTTATGGAAATGAAGGGTTTACATGTGCATAGCTCAGACAAGAAACCTAACTAAAAAAATCAAATGCAGGTAGCAATTTATTGCAGAAGACCATATAAATATTCTCATTTCAACATAAAACAGATTTAGCTACACTAAGCTGTTACTTTGACAGCTGGATGTTACATCTGACTATTTCTTCTTCAACTTCTGGAAAATTCCCTCTTGTCCATGCACAAAAAATATTTCAAACTGTCACTGGAGACGAAGAAATCTGCCTAACTCAGTAATAATAGCAATACAGTCATGTCAGAAAATAATTAAAATTAGCATGAAACAAAAGTGTTCACAGGAGATTTTTCCTCATTTTAACTAAACTAGTGCTGCCAATATAAAAAAACATAATTGGACCAGTAATACTAAGTCACTGGGTATATGTAGCATGCTCCCAGACACTGCTCTGCACAATAAATAAATACTTCCCCAAACAGTCCTACTATTTTTTGTCTTCCAAAGACTACATAGTAGGGATGATGCACCAATTCCTCTTTGGAAAACAGCTAAAAACTAACTACAACTGTCTTGCCACATGATCCATGCTGCAGCCATGAGGGCACAGCACATGAAAAATCTCTTTTCATTAATTATGCACATAGTGGAAGTGCTGACACAGCAGGAACTTGCTGTGATGCCATTTCATTTGAGGTCTGTGCACGAGGAAGTAGGAAGAGTCATCAGAATTTGAAAGGGGAGAAATGAAGGTGCCATTCTTGAAAGCTGGATGTTACACTGGAGTACTTCTCTTCTTACCAGTGGAACAGCACAGTCTGTCCACACACTGAACTACTCAGTGCATTGTTAGGGAGGGTACACTCCATGCAGCTTACCCCAGTCTCAGAGAGCCACGGCAGGCTGTCTGTTAATTATTCTTGATGGCACCCTCCACTAAGGATCGTCTTCATCTCCTCAGCTGGGCATTTCCTCTGTGCCCTGCTCATAATGCCCTTTCTTGCAAACTTCTGGCCCTTGCCCTGTAGCTCCTGCACCTACATAGTTACATCTACACATCTTACTCTTGCACATCTCCTGGCATGGAAGCAACCAAATGCCATGTTTTTAGACCAGCTCCTAGTCTACTGTCCTCGTTTTGGCTGTGACAGAGTTTATTTTCTTCCTACTAACTGGCACTGAACCATGCTTTGAACTCAGTATGAGAATAAAGTTAGTAACATACTGCTGTCTTGGTTGTTGCTGGGCAGTGCTTACCATAAGCCCAGGACTTCTCAGTGTCCCATGCTCTGTCAGTGAGCAGGCGCACAAGAAGCTGGGAGAAACCACTGCCAGGACAGCTGACCTGAATTGGCCAAAGGCACATTCCATACCACAGACTGTCATGCCCAGTATACAAACCGGGGAAGTTAGCTGGGAGGGGCTGATCACTGCTCAAGAAAGGGCTGGGCATCAGTCAGCAGGTGGTGAGCACTTGTATTGTGCATCGCTTGTTTTTCTTGAGTTTTCTCTCTCTCCTTTCTCCATTAAAACATCTTACTTTGTTTCAATTATTCAACTGTTCTTATCCCAGCCCATGAGTTTTCCTTCTTTATTTCTGTTCCTGATTCTCCTCCCCAGCCCACAGGGAGTGGGGTGTGAGTGACTGAGCAAGCAGCTGTGTGGTACTTAGATGCCAGCTGGGGTTAAGCCACAACATCTCCCCTGTGCTGCGCTCAGGCCAGGGGGCAGGCACCTAACGAGGGCACTGCAGGGGTTTACATCTTCTGCAAAGGCATTTAGAAGCTGGAAGCACCAGAGTGTCTGGTCTCTCTCTTCCCTTCTTTTCTGTGAAGCAGGTTTGCCCCCAGCGGCCCTGTGCCTGCAGCCCTTACCTGTCTGTGTTGTGAGGGTCCGTGTACCGCAAGTAGTACCACGCAGAATCAACAAAGGTATCCATGGTATCGACTTCTCGCCGCGCCGCTGCCTTACACCTGAGCAAGACAGAAGGAGAAAAGCTCTTTTTAGGTAAGTGACAAGTTTGGGAAAAACCCACCACACACAGTATAGTTGAAAACTGAAGGGGTCTGAATCAGTCTGAATCATGTTCAGAAAAAGTTCAACAACAAAAATAGGGCTGACTCCTTCCCTCTCCCTCCCAAAATACATAAAATGCAAACCAAAAAGAAGCCTGAATAGCCATCACATCCAGCAATAGCTGAAAATGGCACTGCATTGGGCAGCCCTCTTGATCATATGTTCCTGGATTTTTTTACAATCGCCATTTTAAAAGAAACAAAGCACAGACAAGCATACTTTGCCATAAAGTTAATGGGTACTGAGACTATATCACATTGTTGAGTGCCAGCAGACAAATAATTTTATAAACACATAGTAGAGGGAGAAGACAGTTGCCTATCACTGATTGTCTGTACAAAAAGGTCTTTGCAGATTCCATTTATTATCTCTAGAAAAAATTAATTTAATTTCACTTTCACTGAGATGTAGCAAATCTCTCCTGGACCTTGTAGCACAATTTTAATCTGTGATTACACAAATTGATTTTTGCTTGTAATTATATTGGCAGCCCTGAGAAACAGTTTTTAAACAGATTTTAGAAGCTCCGGTAATCTCTCTTTGAATATTAATTGTTTGTAGGAGCCAATAATCCCATTTAATAATAGTCCATTTGCTGTAAATGATCCCTCCTAAAACTGTTACTGTTAAAACAATGGGATTATTCTAACAGCAATGAAACTTTGCAACCTGTGACACATATATAAATGGCACTGGCTACATATAAGAAATGTATGGAGATTATACTTGTATGTATATATGTAATAACTATACATAATAAATGAGGACGAGCTATTTAATGTTTTCCAACTGCATATTTAGCCTCTGATCAGGCTTGATGACTGAGCTGCAACGTGTTATCTGTCTGTCTGCCTGATACTTCAGCTTGGCTTGCCAAGGCATGTTTATGAGAGCACCACCACTTAACATATTCCCTCACTCTGTCACTGCCCCTGATCCTTCTCTACCAGCAAGTTCTTCTTTCAATGGGAATAGGTGTAGCGAAGGAATTTTACTTCTAACTGCTTTTTAATATAGAATAACCACTTTATTAAATTGTACCTATAAGCAAAGACTCAGCTAATGTAAAAGAATACTGTACTGCATTGAAACAGAATGGCTTTTCAGTCAAAAGCAAGAATACTTTACAGTCATTGAACCATAATTGCATCTCTTTCATGCCTCTGTGCTCTAAACAGACATGGCTCACTAACACAGAGACAGCATGGGCAACTTTCAAAGTTTATACAATTTATATCAATGTTGTGATTACAAGCACAATACTGTAATCTCATTAGACAACCTTCAGACAACTAATACAATTACCTGGACTTGTATAACAATGAATAACTTGGGCATCTCCTCCCATTTATGATTGCTAACATTATTATCACTCAAATATTCACAAACTGTTGTATCTTTTTGTCTGGCTTTCCCTATTAATTCTAGACATTAAATGTAACTAATAAAAAATGTATTACTGCAGAGAAGGACTAAAGGAAGGGATGATGTAACTTCTCAGAGCAAGGAAAAGCAAGAATGACTATGCACACAAAAGTAATAGCTCAAAGGATTTGAAATTGTAGCTGATGTGGATTAGCAATACTGAAGATAACTGTCAAATAGGTGAGAATTAAGAAGCCAAATAAAGGTGAGGGTTAAAAAAAGTTAATTTCAGCGAACTACCACATTTTAGGCTAAGAAATCAATCCTGTGTGCCTTTATTTCTGATTAAACAAATGCCCTTGATTAACTTCTAAGTAGGGCATCATAACTATCCAGAAATCATAAGGATTTGCTATGTATCAAAAGTACATTATTGCCTGATAAATAACAAAATCATTTTTCAATTAAGGTTGCAGGGGAAACCAAGAGTGCAGACAGTGACTTTCAGTCACATCAGGAAAATTCTTCCATTAGAATTAGGAATTGTAGACCAAGGCATTTTGGGGGTTTTTACTAAACCTGTGAAGTAAAATGCCACCCTGACACCAATCCCATCATATCTCAGAAGCTGAGCAGGGTCAGGCGTGGTTAGTACTTGGATGGGAGACCTCCTGGGAAATGCTGGGTGCTGTAGGTTCTAGTCCTGAGGACTTCACTGTCACTGTCCAAGCTCGCTCGGCTGTGGCAGATGAATCTCGGGACTTAAACGGTGGGGTCAGTTTTGCACATGCTGTGCCTGACCTAAAAAATCCACTGCACAGGCTGGAAGGGCACGTGGGGAGAGCCCTGCCCAAATCTTCACTCGCGAAGTCTGGCCATCATCATCACTAAACTTGTGGATCTTATTTAGTGAGGCTTCACTGCAAAAGCTGCACTTTGAAATACACTACTATATGCAATTTCAATAGGCACATCTGAGAAGAAATTTTCTATGCAGAAATACAGGAATAAATGTCTGTTTTGCAAAAATACATGTTATCAACAAAGGTCAAAACACATGTTCTCAAAGAATCATGGAACCATATAAGTAGCACAGAAATTAAAACCCCACTGATATTCTATTTTTCAAATATTAAAATAAAATTAGATGTTATGAATCAGCTGCATTATCAATAGAGACCTATTGCTTTTTTTATGTCTGATTCCCTGCCTGGTAGCCTGGTAATGTCCTTCCCATTTGGTCAGTCTGTTAGCAGCAGCACCGGATTGCACTGTCAATGAAAGACTTCCCTGGGATACCTCATGTTCTACCAGTTCCTTCCACAGAACCTATAAGCAAACTTCAGTGTACAGAGTATCTAAGCAGCCCTCAAGATTACACAACTGATTTTCACAACACATCTCTCACTACTTAATTAAGGCTGTTTTATTTCTTAAAAAGCTAGACTACAAACAATAAGGATTACAGCATTGACAAGATGCATATACTTATTATCTCCTTCAATCTGAATCACATGCTGTTATCTGTAACGCACAGTGAATGTATTCTTCATGATGAAGATTTATATAGCCGAGGGAACACTTTATTGTTGGACAATTGCAAGAATATTAATAGAATGTTCGTTTCCTTAACAAAAGGACATAATTGAATAATCGTTATAAGCTTTATATGACCACTGGTGGTGAAAGATAATTAACTGTAGTAAATGAAGTGAGAAATGCTGTTAGGAAATGGGAAGCGGGGAGAAAATCTGGTTTTGCTTTTTTCTTTTCTCAAACTTAAAACTGGTGAGTTTTGCTTCAGCTTGCTTATGAAAAAATAGCTGTGGGTGTTTGTGTTCCAAAAAAGGAGTTTTACAGAGTACACAAGGAAAACATGCCTGTGCTGAGTCAGACTAAACATCATTTTGGAGCAGTATCTTGTCTTGGAGTGGTCAGTTGCCAACACTTGGGGAAGGAGCACAAGAAGCAGGTGGGTACAGAGCGATCTTTCCCAGGCTGCAGCAAATGCAGCATTGGCTTACCTCGGACAGGCACAGTTCACCCATTCTGGAACACTTTCTAAGGGAGAGGCTCCCTTTCCTGTGAAGGTGGTTACATTGGGCAACACCACAGGTAAGTCCTCGTAAGGCACAGGAACGGTGCCACAGGCCTGACAGTGAATGACTGGAATGGGTGTGCCCCAGTACCGCTGCCGAGATATTAACCAGTCTCTTAATTTGTCACTCGTCAGGTCTCCACCTATTCCTTTATTTTTGGCCTGCTGAGTAATAGCTTTTAAAGCCTCCTGCCGAGTCATGCCGGTGATCTGATTGAGAAAAGAAAAAAAGAAGAAATGCAGAAGAAGAAAGAAAAATTCATACTTGCTGTCAGTGAAAATGCAAGAACAGACAAAAGAAATCATAAATGCAATTTCTGAGTGTCCATGTTTATGAACCTTATAATAATTTCCCCTTCCCACTGCTTAACATCCTCCTAGCCAAGAGACTCTTCACATATCAGCTACTCATTTCAGGCCTCTTTTTACAAGGATAAGGTTATTGATGGTCTGAATAGAACAAGGCTGAGAAAGAGACTTGTAGACCCCTTCAGTCTTTATTGGCAGATATTTGCACTTACTGCTGGTTCCTTTATCAGTTGCTGTATGCCAAAACTCCCACAATTCTATAAGCAACATAAGGTAGAGATTGAGGAAATGCAAACGTTAGAACAGCTTGCTCATTTTAGGTTTTTCTGTTCTTGCTTTCATATGCACTTTAACCACTTAGATCCTACCTGGCATGTAACAGAATACAAACTTTGTGTCTGTTATCAAATACACTTTTTCAAGAGCTATATCTAAATATAAGATTTCTACAGCACTTGAGGCATAGATGTTACCATAAAGGCTGAAATCACATTTCAGTGAATATGTGGAAAAAGGACTAATATGCCAACATTTAACTTTAAAATCTATTGAGATTATGAAATAAGAATCAACTGTTAATATGGTTAAATTATTCAGTTTCCATTACAGAACTCCAACCAATACAGAGGAAAGTACAACCTTCCTCTTATGTACAAAAGGATGAAATGTTTTTTATTGCTACAGCAGAGGCAACATATTTCATCATTAAATTATTCTTAGAAATTTGGTAGCAAAAGTATGGCATAATTCTTAAAAAAAATCCCTTTAATAATGCAAATATTTGGCACTCCTGAGAAAACAGGTTTAGTTTGTATTGTTATTTTAGGTTGGAAAAAACTCCATACTTGTATACCCACCTCTGCAGAATTAATGACCTTCTCCAAACCATTTGGCAATGTCTCAATGACTTCAGTGAAAGAAATGCCCAGATTCTTAGCTACTGCAGCATCTTCTGCACTAGTACTAGGAATTCCTAAAAGGGATGATAAAATAAATCAGTTCTGGAGTTGACTAATATGGTTATCAATCATCGGTATGAGGAAAAAACATTCCATTTCTATGACACTCTCCTTATTATAATGACTTATGGTAGCCCAAAGGAGTTAAAGGAAAATATCTAAGAACAACAAAAATGTTTCCATATTCTTTAAGCAATGAAATTCAAACAGCAATAATTATAAATGCATTTCTCATGTCCTCTCTAATTCAAATGTTCATCAATGTCCTACTGCAGAAAAGGCTGAAAATTTGATGGTTCTGAAAAACCTAAAAATAAAGCTACAAAATGTGGATAGAATCACAGAGTTTTCAATACAGCTATATTATCTAAAACATTTTAAAAATACAAATTTTAATTTTAATTGCAAATATGAGAATCAAAGAGGAAACAAACAGATGAAAGAGTCCTCCTGTTTCAATAGTAAACTCAAACTCTTTGTAATTCATAGTTTACTGAAATGTACCACAACACGACAGTCTGTAACATTACTATCCCTTCAACTTATTATGAAAGACATGATTTGTTTATAAACTCAGGAACACCATTCAAATAACATCAATTTTCTACTCAGAATGTAACTAGTGAGGACACTTCCTACAGGTATTCAAGTCAGTTGCAGAAGTCACAGTATTTAAGCCCCCTGATGTTATCTTTCCTCTTGCATTTTATTATTTGGGAGAGTAATCCATTTTAGTTCTGCTCTGGAGGGCTACCTTTCATGGTGAGTTAAGACATTTGTTAGCTTTACTATCACATGTATTCTGAAATAACACTGTGACACTAATAGGCTTATTATTTCCACAGAGATCCAACTTTTCAGTAATAATTCAATTGATAAATTGAACAGTCTCACACAATTGCTTTTAAAAGGCAAAGAAACTTATTCCAACAAGCCAATGCCAACACTAAGTTGGTGAAAACTACAGACAAAAACTCTCATAATATTTGCTAAGCACATTAGAATTACTAATATACAAACTGCTTCACTTAAAACTAGTTTAATGATCGCCTTTGTTCAGGCAATGAAATGCCTGCTATGCATTAACTCTGTCCACATGTGGAAGTTGGGAAGCAGATAACTAAAGAAAATCAAGCAACACTCCCCTGTAACAAATACTCTTTAACTAGCCAAATATGGAATTGCTATTTTATCTTTCCAGCAGATGTACACTCTTGCAATTTGAAGGCTTTATTATAGTATAATATATGTATCTTAATTTGTCCATGAGCCCTGCAGGCTGTAACAGGTGGCTTCACAATATGCTCTACAAAGGGAAAAAAGCAGGTCCCACTTTTTGGTTTGCCTTCTTTTGAAAAGATGTTGCTATTACTGTACATTGGCAAAGCTCAACAGTTGGCACCCAGGAAGAGCTGGGCTGTTTCCAACAGACTAACACCAAGGTATATGCCAGTGAGCAAGCTGGAAGCTTTTAAGGGAAAATAAGATCAGGTATTTCAATTATTTGGCTTCTCTTACATGAGGAAGGATTCTCGTTCTCAAAACCAGATTCATATCTAAAGTGTAAGATGCAGGCACGTTACAAGTAAGGTACACATCCCAAGTGGATAATTTCCATTATCCCTGGGAGGGTTGTCCAAGACAGTTTTGCACAGTCAGATGGTTGCATTCAGCCCAGCTGTGCAAGAATAGCCAATACTGGCAATGGGGAAAGCAGCAGTCCCAGGACAGGAATGAAGTATCAGCAACAGGAAGGCAACAAACGGGAGTTGAGGGATAAGAAAGGGACTGGAAAAAGAGATAAGCATTTCCTATTTGGACTGGCACAGAACATTGCCTTCTGAATGCAGCTGAGATGAGACCACGGCAGAGCACAAGAGTCAAAAAAAAGCCCAATGGGTGTAGATTAAAATGGACACTGTTTTTACAGTGTAGTTGTATTTCTAATTTTACTTAGAGGACAATCATATTATCTAAGCATATGTACTGACCTGCCCAGGGTGGGGGACTGGGCTCCCTATGCAGGAAAGGAGCCAGCCAGGCAGCTTCACAGGACAGCCTCAGGAACAGAAGCCCACTGCAGGTGATCCAGCATCCTCTAGCAATGCTGGTCCCCCTCTGCTTATGGATCCCCAACTCTAAATTAGGTGCCTTAAATTATGGAAAAGCTTTCTTTAGAGATTAAGGATCCAAGATAACTGTCCAAGACTACCTGAAAATAATTATTACCTATCCTGAGCTATTTTACTGGCTCAACACAAATATTACCAGATAAAAGTTGGACTTGAAAGTTTTGCACATTTACTGTCTGAAATATTTCTCTATAAGGATGCACATAATTTATGTAAACACAAGACACACAAAGTCAGATGGGTTTGTTTGTCAAAAACTGGGACAGTTTTGTTGTGGTTAAGGATGGGGAGAGACAGCCAAACACACATGCATTGCAGTCAATCTTCTTAAGATATGCAGATCCTCAAAATTAGCTCATTAAATGCACTAATTTTATAATATTTTCATTTAAACTTATTATCCTCTAAATCTCTTCTCCCAGACAGATTCCACATAGCTACTTTTCTCTTCCTTCTTCACTAATGAAGAAGAAAATAACAAAGTCCACAGCCTCTGTGTTCACTGATTTATCACAACAGTATCTGTTGTTCCAACACAGCAACTGAAAACTGTACTACTCCACTTACACATTGGATGTCACATACCTATTTTGGTATCAAGGGAATTATCAAAATTGGTTTTTGCTGAGATGACTACAGGAATCTCCTGATTGGTAAGCAAATTCACAGCTGTCACTGAAGTGAGTGAGTCTGAAAACAAACGTAATGATACCGTAAGTAAAATATGACTGAAGATATGCTAAGAACATCACTTACCATTAGAATTCAGTTTATCTTAATAAACATACATGAATTTCAAATGATTTTTTTTTTAAAAAGAAAGAATAAAAAACTTAATCACATTTCTGAAAAGCTCAGCTATATTAAAATGTTCAGTCAGCCTGACAAATTTTCATGATTAGAAAACATATTTACAACAAGCACCTGAATAAAAACAGATGAAGATTTGGATTACATGAAAAAATTCAGTCTTTAACCAAAATGCAGGCCTGCAGCAAAATTGTATTAATTGGCTTTTGTAAGCCCTGATTTATATACTAGCATACAGTATTAAAAAATTCCACCACAAATAAGATGGAATTGCAGGGGAGCATATATCCTTATGATTTATTCCTTACAGAGGGACTACAAGGCATGGGAAACACTGACTAGTGTTAAAAAGACACCTAAATAATGTATTGATTTCCAAACAGAATACTGCTATTCCTATTCGAGATGAGGACCCCAGTGTCCAGGGAAGGGAGAAGAGAATCAAGGGTGAGAACTGTAATAAGCTGAAATTGATTTACAATGTGCAACTTGGGTGGATCCAGGTTTTAAGGATTCAAAACCTACATCTCAGTTTGGACCCATTTCTAACTTTTCCAGTGCCTCTAACTTGATTTAATAGATTTCATAGAGTATTCCGAGTTGGAAGGCACCTAAAGGATCATCAAGTCCAACTATTTAGTGAATGGCCCATAAGGGGATTGAACACAGAGACCTTGGTGTTCTCAGCACCATGGTCTAACCAACTGATGGTAATTACAATAATCAAAATATGGGCTGCTAAGAGCTTCTTTTCACCTATTTTCATAGCTAAGCTGAGGAAAGTCTTAGGCTCATATTGCAGTGCATAAAAGTTGAAGTAAAGTAACAGCAATTTTGAGAACAGGGCTGCTGTTTCTCATCACTTTTCTTAACACAAATGATTTATTTATTTCTTTCAGATTAATACTTCCTCAGATTTCAGATGTCTGAGATATTCATATGATAAAGAATATTTCCACCTTCAATCCACTGCACACAGCTTTCTTCCACTGTTTAAAAAAAGTACAAAAGGAATAATTCCATCCTTTAAAAGCAACACCAAAAAGCGTCATGAACAGGAAGCTGAGTGGGTAGGATGGTCTGCTTTTAAAAATAACTTCTTTCTTCTACCCAGCAATGATTTTCATCTTATGCTGGAACCCAGAATAATAACTCCAGTTTATGAAGGCACTCTTTCCTGTGCTCCTTTGCACACATCATTATTACCATAACCGAAAAGAGATGATATTACAGATACAAATGTAAAAGAATGCATGTGCAGCATTATACTGCGATAACAATGTAAGGGTCAAATCTTTATCTCACACACCTCATACTGTCAAAACTAGATGACTTCCCAGATTCTGAATTAACATAAGTTTTTCTGGGCAAAAAACTGAATGTTTGAAAACTCATCGCTCACATCTATTTAAATACCTATACTTGAAAAGTAAAGGTGTTAGAATTTTCAGCTACTTTGCAATAAAACAGCTTTCTTTTCATCGGCTTGAAAATATGAAAACATAACCTCCTAATTATTTAAATGAGAACACAGTGAAGAAACGGAGTTACAGGACTATTTCCACTGAAAAGAAAACAATGACACCTAATTAATGAAAATTTTAATGTTACTGGTGATTTTTTAAAAAAAAATCTTGGTTAATGTGAAAATACTGTCTGTACAATGCCATCCAAAATGTCATATGTACCATGGCTGAAATGCAAATCTGAAAGTTCATGTAGAAATTCTTCTTTATATTCTCTTCTTTGGAAAATACCAGTCTGTACCTCAAGAAATAGTAAGAAATACTGGCCAGTTTCAGCTGAAGAATGGATATATGTATATTTACAAGTGGAAGGACTACACAACAGCAGAGTTATGATTTCGAATTGCTCCTCTTTTTTGAGGACTTATGGCCATCACTATCCCAATTGAGAGTTTCTTAATTTAGGTCAACCAAAAGGGTTAAGTTTATTGTTAACAGACACAAAAAACCTTTTACAAGTATTTCCACTTAAAAACCAATATAAAACACATACTGTTGTCCTTATTAAAAGCACATTTTCCACTTGTGTGGTTTGGCTTAAAGCACAGAATCCAAGGTACAGGCACAAGCATGGATGGGATGTGTGTTCTGCAGTTAGTGCTTTGAATTGTCTCAGTCGCAGGAACTGCAAATTTGTTCTTCAAAACTACTCCAAGCTTTGCTCATCTCTGAGATAAGGGCTCTATATACTCAACACAACCTGGCTCTGTTATTTTTTTTCTGCTAGCCAGCAAGCTTTTTTAAGGTTACACAAATTAAGCACTCAAAAATAAAGTAGATTCTGTGTAACCAACACAATTTCACTGCAAGATTCCTGCTTCACTGCTGTGGGCATTAGATGTTATACAATGAAGTTTCATCTTCACCAGTGAGGGAAAAAAAATTCAACAGCAGTCTGAAGTAGAAACAAAAAGCATTCAGTGTACATAGTATTTACTCTTGTAATTTTCAAGTTTTCCAAACAACAAAAAAATACTAGGCCATGGATGCTAAATATAGCCAGAAATGGTGGTAGGAGCCTTCAGGAACACATTTAACAACATTGAAGAATTATCCCTTATTTTTATCCGCTGTGCAAGTCACGAATAGGGACACTCTAAATTCATTCCATTAGTCTTGTGCTCACTAAGGATGTGCACAGCAGAGTATTATTTTGCTATCTATCAGTGAGCACTTTGCCATGTATTAGTGTGATCTATTGCCCACTTTATACTCCCTAAGACAGAAAGGAACCATTGTTGGTGTAAGAGTTGGTTCTCCTGTCTTTGTGCTAATGATAAATTAACATATAGACGTTAGATTTTCCAATGGGCTGACACAGTCAAATCTGGACTACTCATTTCTGGTACACGAGGAAACAAAAATCTCTTCCATTGCTTTTGTACACTATGAAGTGTTACAGCCATTAGAGAAAGAAGAATTCTGGCACAGCTGCTCTCACCACATCTGAAGCCAAGACAGGCTGGTGTGACACTGTGTGACATATACCAAGAAACAAAAACCTGCTTCCTCTCAACAGAAATAGCTCCTGCTCAAATTGACACACATTCTCTAAAGATCATTCTCTAAAACTGTTGCTCTTCTTCAACAAAACACAGTATGAGAAAAATATCACCTTTCCCTGGGACGAACTCCCTCTGAAAGACTTCCTTGAGGCTGCTATTACCATGCAGCAGTCTGTGAGTTGGCAAGATACACAAATGGGAAGCTCCATAAATGGCTTCAGGTGTAGAAGTGTAAGCTGCCAGCTTCTCTCTTGTTATTTCACCATTAACCTGAAAAAGAGCATAAAAATTCCCACTGGAAGTGCAGTTCATTTACTTTCCCTTTCCTTTTTACGCAACTAACGAGTCTACATCACCCTGTAGAAATACACAGTTCCAAATACCAAAGCCAGACATGTTCCCACTACAGGAATTTTCCAGACTCAAACATTGACAAACTTACTTTTAAGGCATTGAGGAAGTTGCCTTACAGTCTTGCCTCAGTTTATCCAAACATATCTATAAAAATATAATACTAAATTCATATGTAATACTGCCCTGTGCTACTGAGCTAGATTCAATCACTGGCTAAGCAACCCGGAATCCTTCTACTCACTTTTAATATGCACACCCTGTTTCCAAGAAACTGCAATGAGATGTTACCTCTGAAATCTAAAGAGAATTCAAGAGTTTTTCAGCTACCATATGGCCTTCCACCATACCACTCTGAAGTCAATGCTGTGACTTATGTAAAGAAATAAAATAATAAAAAGTGGCACAACATTAAAAAAACTGCACAAAAAATATGAGTAATACACTTCAAAGAATGCTTGAGAATTACCACCTGGAACTATCAACAAGATTTATATCTTAGGCCAACTTACTGTGGAATGTATGGGGGTCTTACGAGAAGATTTTTCTGTAGTGAGTACTGATACACATTTTCAGAAATAATTGATAAAAACAACTTATACAAAAATGAATCTTCTAGCAGGGTGCAAATCAGGAATTTAGAAGGTTTAAGCTGCCTTAATTTGAAGTTCCCAAAAATTCAGTATTTTAAAGTAAGAAACCACTTCTAAAATACTAAACCAGAGTAAATAAGCACAATAAAGCTTTGAAGCACAAGAGCTGAAATTCAGTCAGGGTCTCTAAAAAATCTCCTCTATCACTATCCCATAAATGAAGCCTTTTGCCTCTCTTGAGAAAAAATGGGAAAGTGCAAAGTCCTTCTGAAGATAATAACAATTTTCTTCAGGTTTCTTTTTCCTTCATCTCCTTTTTTTTTCCATCTGGACTTCTCTGTATCTCCATCACTACTGAATGGTGTGGCTTCCATGATTCTAATCATTGCGTACAGTAAATGAAATAATTGAAAAACATAAGCAAAGCAGCTTGTCTGAGGTCAGCCTGGGCCTGATGAGGAGGTGCCATGCAGAGAAGAGCAGAAGCCCAGCTGACCTGTGTAGTTGGATTATTTCTCTTGGCACTGCTCCCAAAGTGTCCTGGCTTTCAGGAAAGCGTATTAGTTGGCATGTATTTTGGTATAAATACACACAGCCAATTTGCATCCATCTGAACACACAAACCCTTTCCCAAGGAGGATAGCAGGGAGTATCTCTTCAACCCACAAGTTCTTCAGGAACCTGGGCTGGTCTGGGCATCAATATGGTAATAATCTTGAGTAGGTTTCGAGCTTTTAAGATCTGAAAATGCATTCTCATCACACATTTCACGGGTTGCAGTTATCCCAACCAAGACAGCAGCAACTGACATTTCTGACTTACCTTTAGCAAGAAGTCAAGTGAGCAACCAGTGCAGTCACCTATCCAATTTGCCTGCATTTCTTTAATACCATACCACTGAGGGAGATCAGACAAAGCATCAAACATAGCCTAAAGCAATAAAAGAAAGAAGTAGGACATTCAGCTTTTGTAAGCATACAAAATAATACTTCGGGTTTAATTGCAACTAACAACGAAATGGGAAGGTGTTGGTACAAGAGGAGGCTATAACCACCTGAAAGGAGGTTGTAGCCAGGTGGGGGGCAGCCTCTGCTCCCAAGCAGCAAGTCACAGGACCAGGGGAAATGGCCTCAATTGTGCCAGGGAAGGATTAGGTTGGATATTAGGAAAAAATTCTTCATGGGAAGGGTTGTCAAACATTGGAACAGGCTGCCCAGCAAAGCACCTGAGTCACCATCTCTGAGGGCATTTAAAAGACCCATAGACATGGTGCTTAAAGACTTAGTGATGGACTTGGCAGTGCTGGGTTACTGGCTGGACTTGAGGATCTAAAATGCCTTTTCCAAGCTAAATGATTCTATATTATGCAGCAGAGAAGAAATCAAGGGTTGTCATCTCCTTCACTAGCCATAAAGTGCAACAGCCAACATAAACCTCTATGTGTATTTAAACTCAACGAGAGATACATCTTTATATTTATGGGATGCATGGAAGTGTAACAGACTATTCCAAGTCAACTAATATTTGTATGACCAATTTGAACAGTATGATTTTAATAAATTAGATCTGTAAAAAAGTAAAGGAGAAGACAAAGGGACAGATAACTCAAAGCTCATCTCATTTTTCACTTCATAACATGTCACGTTTTTGTTATGAATACTCCATGACTGTCCAAAATCTTTACTTTGGCAGAAGTACAGCCAGAGGCATGAGTCATTTGGACAGATGGTGAATACACTGAACTATTACAGTTCAAATCTAAGACTAAGGCAACATGTTGAATAATTTCTCCTTCAGCTGGGATGTCCAAAATCAAATGTGCAAGCTCTTTGTTATCTCACTAATTGCTAACAACCTGCAGGTATGAACAGTAGCTACTACGTGCTGCTCAAACAAAACAGTAGGTAGTTACATAATTAGTGAATGTACAAACCATTCTTTTTCAAGAACATGTTTCAAGTTGTGTTTTCATGACATTCTTAGATCATTTCAAAATGAGATGCATAAAAGATACTGTAAGAATTACTTTCCAGTTACTGCTCTGTTGTGTGTCTATCATTCAAAATACAACAAAAGGCACATCCCTCATAAATCATGACAGTACACCACCACCTGGGATTATTACCGCTTTCTACATCTTTAAGAATCAAACTAATTTACTAATGATTTAGAAATAAAAGAGTGGTAGGGGCTTGGAAGGGTTTTTTTTCATGCTGTAACTTTAATCAGTTTTAGTTCACAATTGCAAGCATACTGTATCACAGAGAATTCCAAGCTGTCAATATCTCACTAACTGTACTGTTCCAGAGACTACTGAGCTTTATCTGCCATGAACCTTTCATGTACATATATACCTAGCAAAGAATAACCAGCAGCTGGACACATATAGAGACAGATAGATACACAACACTTGGATATATTCTTTGCAAGGATTTTATGCATTTTACAAAAAATGAAATTGTGCCAATACACTGAGAACTGGCTGGACACATTATTACATTTTTATAAATCCTCCTGCTTGGATATCCATTCTCATCTACATTACAGTTTGCAGGCAGAAGCAGCTAAATGTGTATGGGCTCTACTGAAACTGCACAGTCTGTAATTGCTTGCCAGCAAAACTTTCTAGATGTTTTTTCACTGCAGGATTAATACACCAAGATCATCAATACCAGTGTGGTAATGATTTTACTCTAATTCACTGGCCTTATTATAGGCTATGGTTACAGTCTGAATTAGCACAGCTCTTCTCTTGATAATGCAATTGATTTCTGCAGCTAAATCCAGCAAGAGCCAACTTAACTGCACCTGAGTGAAGATAATTAAACCTATTCTGCACAATGACACAGCCTAGCAGGGTTTGCAACCCCAAACCCTTCACATCTTTATTTGCACATAAACAGTACTATAGTGTGATACAAAAAAACCTCCCAAGCAAAGAAAAAAAACTTCAAAAATTTTCAATATGGAATTATGATTCTCAGTTCTTTGTTCTCAACACGCTACTTTGGTTTTTTGTGAAGGCTACAAATAGCAGGTGAAGCAGCAAACAAACATGTTAACCACAAACACTGTATCTGGTGTTAACAGAGGCAAGAAACAGAGAGTATGCCAGCATGTTAAGAAGTGTTTTTGAATGGTAAAGGAACCTAGGATTCTCACTAGCAAGAAAGCAGAGAAACATTAATTCTTACACACATGAATACACTTGTACATTCAAAATTCATCCATGCAAATTAGGAGCTTTAAAAAATTGCTTAAGGAAAACTCTTTTAAAAAAACTTCTGATTTACAAATCCAATTGCACTACACCCTGAAAAAATATAAACCCATAAATATATGTTAAAATATTATTAATTTTAAACAGTTACACGTAGATTGTTTGGATATATGAAACTCTTAACCAACACTAGCATAGACATTTCTGAATATCCTAAAATAGTGTTTGTAAAGTGGAATTTTAACTGCATGAATTTTGCTTCCATGTTATTTTGTAAAATCTCTGCTGTGTTTGGTAGAACATCTTCTGAATCATTAAAGTAGCCCCAAAAATTCTGCAATTTGCCAACCCTGGCAGTGTTCAAGGCCAGGTTGGATGGGTCCTTGAGCAGCCTGGTCTAACGGGAGACGTCCCTGTCCATGGCAGGGGGTGTTGGGATCAAATGATCTTTAAGGTCCATTTCAACTCCTTAATATGTTTCCTTAAACAAAAATTCTTATCCTTAAAGATGTGTATATAACTCCTAGTTATCATGCCACAAGTTTATTAACCAGGTTTGTTAACACAGAGAAGACAATCACCAAGAAAATTCCCAGCATATGGGCAAATAAACTAAAGCAAAAGCACTCTGGATTCTGCAGGGGATGAAAAATGACAGCAGCGTTATGATCCAGTAAGCAGAGAGTGATAAGATTACCAAATAAACTCCATTTTCAAATTGTTGATGATGACTTAATAGTGAGAAATTTGGAAACATTAGGTAGAAGTGTCTTTCTGCCTTCAATTTTCATTACTCGGGAAGAGACAAGAAAACTTCAAATGCAAACGTCTAATTACAGGAGAAATTACTCGCATCTTAATTAAACACTAGTCAAGGAATAGCATAAATACATTTGGCAGTCTTTCAGATCTAAAGATAGACAGGCTCAGGAAAAAGCTAAAGAAATCAAAGCTATGTTCAGGGATGAGAATGACTTCAAGGCTCTAACACCTGGAGAAATTGAAGATTCAGGAAAAACTAACGTTTCACAGGACTGCTTTACTCTTCCAGAACACACAGAAAATCCTGGCACAGCTACAAGATGAAAGTCAACCAGCTCAGATGATCAGAGAGTCACAAAATCAAGATGAGTTTGCTGACAATTCATCACAGACAATGATGACCACATTTGTATGTGGAAAACTGATCTCACATATAGCAATTTAGGCTGCTGAATATTATGGCAGACACAGAACGTCACTTGAGCAATCTTCAGGCAAAAAAGGTCCATAACATCCAAGAACAGACGTGCTTTACAATTTCCCTAGAGCATCTCAGCTCCAAAACTCCCCCTGATTGTAGTTTAAAGAGGGAGGATTCTGCTGAGCACCTAAAAAATTCAATCTCTGACTTCGTTAACTAAAATTTTTAGTAGATCAATACCTGTGACTAATTTCATACATAGTGAGAGTATTGCAACTCCTCTGTGACAGGAAATGAAATAAAGTGAAAACATGAAATATAAAATATAAAGTCAATTGTATACTCTTTTTTCAGTGAAGACACTTTAATGAAGTTTGACACATTTGTGAGATAACAACAAGACTAAAATAAAAAGGTCAGCAAAAGGTTGCATTTCAAAAAAATTCAATTCATTAGCAAAATAAAATTGCATTTTACTAAATTACAACAAAATTAAAAAGCTTTACTTCGGAGGAAGAGTCAAATAAATATCCAGGCTCTGTTTGGATTAAAATTAAATTCTTCACTCTATTTGATCAAACTCCCAAAAGAGTAACCAAACATTAAACTAAAGATTACATGAAATCATTTAATACAACTCAATGTATTAAATAAAGTAGAGGAAATTAAAGTTAGGCTGCCCACTGTTTTATTTTGCACTCTACTGCACTGTTTCAACTGTGATTATGCAGTACTGCATTTAATCTCTTATTTTATTGCTTTTTTTTCCTTCAGTATTTTCTGTCTGTACTATTGTAGGTCAATGTTGACTTTTATTTCCCATGTGTGAAGAATACTGAAAACTTACATTAAATAGGAGCAATAACACAGATAACGTGTATACTTCAAATTGTTTCTCACGAATGTCTGAATTGTCAGCAGTTTTCACATTTCTTTACTTTAAAATTTATGGGCAACAAACACCTTTGGTTTGATTATGCAGAACTGAGGCAAAATAAACAATTCCTCAACAGCAAAAAGTAAAGCTATCCTTATTCTCCAGATTTGCCCTTCAGGGCTGTTCACTGCTTAAATTGAGATATAGGTATGGCCAGACTTCGCGAACGAAGGTTTGGGAAGGGCTTTCCCCACGGTGAGGCACAGCGTGCACAGAACTGGCCCCACCGTTTAAGTGCTAAGGTCCATCTGCCACGGCCGAGCGAGCTTGGACAGTGACAGTAAAGACCTTGGGACTGTCACAGCACCCGGTACTGACCGGGGCTGACCCTGCTGAGCATCCGAGATCTGACGGGATGGTACGGTCTCACACTGAGACTCGAACTCACGACCTTGTGATCCAGAGTCCAGAGTGCTCACCATTACACCATGGGACCGTCCCCACTGCTTAAACTACCAAAGCAAAGACACTCCCTTTCCAATACAATGAAGTGTTTCTTTGTGATGAGCAACTGACTCCATAAATATAAAAGCTCTTTAAAAACATTTGTCATCCTTTTTAGTAGCTCTGAGCATTCACAGTTTTGATGAACCTCATACCAATAGGAACTTAAATTTATATTGCTGTAGCATCAAATGAGATGCTGTGTTTAAGGTGAAAAGACCAGCCTGGTCTGGATATTCACGAACAACTTTCTGTCTTGCCACGCTGACAAAATAGGTGTAATTTTCCATTAATGAAGTGCTAAGGAAGCTGAGGAGGTTCTTGGTCCCTGCCCAGCTCTCAGCCTGACTCAAGAGAAAGACTTTCAAAGCAAGGTTTATTAGGCCTGTTCTGTTGAAAGAAGACAACTATGAGCTAGACCCCAACTCTGGAAATTGAAAAAAAAATCATTCATAAAGAATGAGAAACTAAAGAGCCAGCATTTCAGTTCTCCTCAGTGATGAGGCATTACCGTGTGCTATGAAAAAGCCAAAATACTGTCAAGACTCTTTAACATCCTAAAATGCAGTACTTCACTCTCATTATATTTCATTACCATTCTGCTTAACATCTCAGAAATAAAACAGAAAATTAAAAAATTCAAGCAAAACACAGCTACATTAAATAATTGCAAGGCTATTCAGACCAGACAAAAGAGCTGTCACATGCAGTGCAAAGCCAGAAAAAGGCTGCAGAAAAACTGGAGGATCGTTTGTTCTTTTCCTGTCACAGAGTCAGGACCGTGCCCAGCACGTGTGTTCCTGCACTCCACAGAGTACGGGAAGGGTTTGTCTCCAAATGTCTGTACAAGAGAAATCAACTGAGAAAGGGTCCCACTTATCTGTATGGCAACTGTAAATTACAACAGAAGAATTTTGTTGGCCCTGTTATATTCCCCAGTATTTGAATTAAACATACATAGACTACCTTATTGCTGTGCAAAAAAAGGGAGATGATTTAAGACAAAAGAAAATATTTACGGCAAAACTTGAAGTTTTAAAGTTTTCTGTTTAAATTTCTTCAAGAAAATATTATTTTCCAGTTATTTGCATGATTTTTTAAAAAGTAAAACATTAAAAAACATTAAAAAACAGAGACTATAAAAACACTTAATCTTACAGGTTCTGATTTGAGGACTCAGTTGACCAGGCATAAAAAACCCCATAATAGCAATTTACAGGTACATGCAGAAAATACTAACATTTACAGATAGATTTTTCCAGTGAATCTGCCTACCAATTCAGCTGGGTAACCATAGCAACTAAATGTTTTAGCTTAAACATCTTAAATGCACAGACAACAATTTGAATAATAAAGCCATCAGTTAAGGCTTGTACTTTTATCAAAGAAATCTGTCAAAAGAAAAATGACAATTAAAATGTTCTTTAAAAATCCATAAAAGCTGCTAGACCATTCCATATGTACTTTACAGCTTAAAAAATGGGTCACAATTAATTTATTACTTTACATAACCAAAATTCTTTCTGCTAGGCATTTAAAAGCATGGTCAACACTTTTGCCCTTTGACAAATATTCTCTGGGATAGTGAATTGCCATGTCAGCCAACACTGATTTGGCTGCATTTTTTATTGCAAGAAAGGAATATGAGCTGCTGCAGTAATCATGAAGAAATCAAAGTGAATCCACGGGAAATGATTCCACTCGACACAACAGAAATCTGCAAAACAGTGTGAATGAAACACCAAATCCTGTAACACAAAGCCCATTACTGATCATGCAACTCCTCCCTGCTATTTGACTAGTAATGTAAGTATTGAAATGAAGATTCCTCTGACTAGTCTGTATTTTATTAGGGTTGTGAGACACAAGGAAAACATAAAGTGATAAATGGGCAAAAGAGAGAAACACAGATCACTAGAAAGCTCATCAATATACAGTATAAATAGGTTGAATAGTTACAACAAAATAATTTGTGGATGTTCCAAGTAGAAAATAAGTTATATCCATACACATTCAGCCATTACTGCTAGCTGGTAATTTGTATGATGAATTAAGGGACAGAAGATTCATTTAATATATTTTAAATGGAACTTTATTTCATAACCATGTTTCAAAGACAAAGACTTATATTTTCCTCTAAGTCACACAGGGAAGGAGGAAGTTACCAGAACTAAAGATTTTTTCCAGCCCACTTTCCCGCTATGTCTATTATAGAAAACTCAAGTATAACTTTGGGAAGGAATAGGGAACAGATTTGCAGAGATCCTTGTTTCAGACAAAGGGCAAAGAAGGGAGAACATTCTAACATTTGGTCTTAAATTTCTGCAAACTGCAGAAGAAATATTAGTCACTGCTGAAGGTGCAGGCAAAAGGTTACCAGAATCTAATGGCTTTCCCCATCATATTCCCAAATCAGGCAAAGGCCTAATTGTGGAAAGATGAGTGTGTGTGTGTGTGTGTGTGTGTGTGTGTGTGTGGCTCAGCTTCGTGAACACAGATTTGGGAAGGGCTCTCCCCACGTGCCCTTCCAGCCTGCGCAGTGGATTTTTTAGGTCAGGCACAGCGTGCACAGAACTGGCCCCACTGTTTCAGTCCTGAGGTTCATCTGCCACGGCCGAGCGAGCCTGGACAGTGACAGTGAAGTCCTCAGGACTAGAACCTACAGCACCCAGCATTTCCCAGGAGGTCTCCCATCCAAATACTAACCCGGGGCTGACCCTGCTTAGCTTCTGAGGTCTGATGGGATCAAATGTCAGGGAGGCATTTACTGCCACGGAAAGACGAGTGGGACACTAATAAAATACTAACCCTCTAAGTCTAAAAGTAGCCAAAGTGGGAAAAAATACAAGTCTTGCCCAAAAGGTTCAAGGATTAAATTACTGTCAGATACTCTCTTAGTGCCTTCCCATTTTTTAATTTCAAAAATAAAAAGCAGTGAAACTTCAGTGGATAACAGAAATCTAGTCACACAGCTCACTGAGAGCCTGATCCACTTAGCTCTCTACCTTTACCCAAACTTGGAAAAGCATCTCACACAAGGAAGGATTAAATCTGCTCTGTGCCCATGAACTTGTCCAGCCTGTTAGGAAATACAGGGCCAGGGCCAGGTGTGTTCTGATACAAATTCCAGCAGTACAGCTCAAAGACCTACATGCTGCTCTATACTGACAGAAAATACAGATCATTGGATCTGAATGACGTTGACCATGCTAATCCAACACCATCTTAACCTTCTGGACAGCTTTTAAACGAACAGAACTGGACAAAAGAGGTTCAACAGGCAATTGACTAAGAAATCGGGAATAAAGAGCTCAGGGTTCTGGAAGGGCAAACTTCTATTTCTGCTTGTGTTTTAATGCAAAGAAACTCGACTGTGGATTTGAAATCCTCAGGCCCATTACAGATCTTTATAATGTCTTCTCAGCTTTCCTTTTACATGAGCATGGCATATGGATTATTATAAGTAACCTTCACCATATAGCTCAGCTGGAATATAAATGCTCTCTGCTAGTGTAGAATCCTGAGCCTTCAGGTATCTGAAAACAACTGCAGAGGAGTTACCACACACATATTCCTGGTGAGCCCTGAACAACTCACAAAAAAGGGAAGCGAGATCCATAAAGAATCTAACTGTATTCATTTATCACTAGAAGCACAAGTATCTGAAGTCTCTGAGAGGCAAAGAATTTCAGGAAAAGGAAGTTGTACTGGTAGTGGTTCTGGTGCATTATCTAAGCCAGAAAAATCTTTTATGGAAGTCAGTGTCTTCAAAATCATGAGACATGAAATAACACACCCTGATGAAGTGAAGGTATCATCACCACTAATGTTCTCATCCTGAAATCTTATTAGCAATTAAAGATGTTTAACTTCTTAAAGCGATGTCTCTATCCTTCCCACCTATTAGGACTAGCTCTGTAAAATCTGGATCCTCCACTCCAAGATGAAAAGCTCTGCAAACAACAAAGGTAAATTAACATCTCCCTCTCAAAACCTGGCAAGGGCTTTTGAAAAGAGGTGGGGAAGAAGGTTTGAGGAATCAACTAGGAAAAATGATTGCTGTAACCATGGTCTTCACAACGTAGGACAATATGGATTCAGATCAACTGTCAAAAGCCTGAATCCAAAATAAAAATAAACAAAAGAAACAGATTTAGAAGAAAGGACTCATGCCTCTAACATTTCTTGAAAAGTACTGGGGTGATTACCATAAGGAATGAAGAAATGTGTGCAAAGTTGAGTTCTGAGGATAAGTAATCAAGATATTTGGAAAGACGAGCCAAAGTTGTAGAATTTAAGATCTGCAATTTGGCTGCTGCCGAAATGCAGTTGTGAAGCTTCCTGATTATGTCACTGTGGGCACAGAGTTCCTAAGAGACTGAAATACTTGGCCGTGTTAGCTCAGATACAGTCTCTGATGGCCTGTCTTCAGTTTTGGCTTACAGTTCATGGGGCATTCAGAGCTGTATGGCCAAAACAGGCATCTTCAAAAAGGAAGACACAACATGCTGTTATCTGGTTTCTTGCAACTTGAAATAAAAAAAAAAAAAAAAAACAAAAGGGGAATTTATTTGTCTTACTCTTCCAAGAATGAAATCCATCTAATATCCGATATTGGACTTAGTACAGCAGAGCCTGGTAATCTGCTATTCTTATTTGAAGGTTTGGGAAATAAAAAAAAAAGAAGCTAATTTTTCCCCTTTACAACCAAATGTTTAAAGCCCTTGCCAGAAGCAGCAGAGTGAGACTGAAAAGTAGGCCAGAACCACAGCAACAAAAACTGTGAGTCAGTGGAGGGTGAGTAAAAAGGAAAATCCAAAACACCTGCTGATATTTGGTAGCATCTGTCACTGTACGAGAAGTGTGAGAACATGAAGACAATGCTTGCCAAAGCACTTGTGCTGGAAGCAATATGGCCTCATTCATTGATCTGGTGGTATCAGCTGGCACAAACCCTACGGAATACCAGCCATGAACAGAACAAAAGTTTGGGAAACCTTTACAGAGATCTGTACTCAACTGTCCTCTGCAGCAATGCTTCAATATTTTGTAGGGGTTTATATAAATCATCCCCAAATGAAAGTCAGAAGCACCTCTCATTCATGATGCCACTAAGATGCTCAAGGACAAAAGGTCACTTGCAGATCTGCCCTTGTTGTGGGGAGGGGATATGTCAGTCTCCTGAGGTGGTATCTTTGGGGGTAAGATGAGGGGGCGTTATGGAGGCAAAAGCTGCTTCTTATCATCTGCTGAGCCTTGGGGAATGACTTACTGGGGAATGACATACTGGAGATGTGATCACTCCAAGAGATGATGCTTTCCTATAACAGCATTTCTAGAGAAGGGTGGATACTGTGCAAGTAATAGTCCTGTAAGCCAGAGGTATTTTCAAGGTTACTGAAAAGCTCCTCAGTCTTGTCTTCCAGTTTTGATGAGTTAAAATCTAAGGCCGATTCACCCCTCTCGAAGGGATATAAGCAAACACTGATTTGGGGCAAGCAGGGGTACAGCCCAGAAACACCAGTCATTACCTCCTCCAACCTGTACAACAATAACAGACACAAAGCATATCTGTAAAGGCAGAAACTCTAATGAAGCTCGAGCCTCAGTCTGAGGGGAAAAAGTGAATCAGGGCACACCCTCAAATATCACAAACATCATAAACTATCAAATCTGGTGACAAAGGCACAAAAACCAAGCTCAGAACATTGTGATCATTTTGTGATTGTGCACACAAGCCTCATTTTTCCCTCAGCTATAGCAAATGTTCCCTTCTTCCTGCCAGAACAGGCAGTGCAATCAGAAACATGGATCTCAAGTCCCTCTCTGCATATGAAGAATCAGAGCATCCTGCAGAATATGTGAAGTTGTTATCTATTGAATGAATGGACCTAGAGTGAGACATGGATTTCTGCTACCTGGACGATGGTGGAAATTTGGTTTCTTGAATCTAAGACTCATGAAAAGGACCAAAGATGAATTTTCAACATTTTCTTGGGAATGACTTTCTCAATCTGTACTTGAAGTCTCAATACATTAAATACTCGGATGGAATAAAAGCTTCACCCAGACAAAACAGGAAACTGGTATTTTCATCTCAGAGAGCATAAAGCCAAAACTTTTGCTGAAGAATTCATAGTGTGGAAGCTACACTGTCCCACCACAATCAAAATTTGAGACCAGAACAAAAAAGGATGTTTAAATAACTTGAAAATACACTTTTTTTTTTACAAATAGACTAAATACGAAGTGAAATAAAATAGAAGGACCAGATGAATCTTCAGTGAAGAGAAGTTAACCATAAAGAACTATGGTTAGACACAGCTGGAAATGAATGCTAGGTGACAGGCTGTACTCCAAGCCCACAAGTACAATAGATTAACCAGGCAACCAATTTTCTAGTTCAAAAGATTGCTTAGCTTTACATTCAAAATATACAGAAAAATACTTGGTAAATATCAAGTCATCATATGAATTCAGAATTCATTCACCTCTAATTTATATTTCTTGATTTTTTCAGAATTTATTCCCACCAATTATTTAGAATTCTTAAAGAGATGATCAGAAAGACTTTAGAGAGAGTAATTTTTATATATACACATACAGGGATAGGTCACATATATTATTATACAATTATATATTACACAGACATGCGTATGTAAAGAACCACATTTGGCTTGATTAATATTTCTGGATGAAGTCACCTCTTTTGAGCACTGTCCTAATTTCCAAAACCTGTATTTTCATACCTTGGCATAAGCAGTTGTCTTGATAAACCACTGTTTGAGGTATTTCTGTTCCACTTTTGCTCCTGAACGCCACGAGCAACCATTTTCATCCACCTGTTCATTAGCTAGAACAGTCTGATCCACTGGATCCCAATTAACCAAGGCCTAAAAAAAGTTGCAGGAAATAAAAAACATTTTTAGTTGCCATTTGAAAAATAGAATCTTACTTTTCAGATAGCAAAAGAATTACCCAGAAGCACACCTTGGACCCCTGAGTTTTCTACATTTTTATAGCAACCATTTGAATCAGCAGCATGGACTCAGCTGAAGATCTTTTGAATATTCATCTCCTCAGAACTCAAAAGACTCAAGATTGCAGTTGGCAGAGTGTGCCTTGTCTCATCATGCCAGCAGGAGAGGCTGACACGACTGCTGGGCTGTTAAATAAGTAAGTGTTCCGACTGACTCTACGACAAACTGCATAGTCTGATGCTTAAAAGCTCTTCACTACTAATGCAAAAGTGTCGAGTCAGACTGAGAGGGACGAATAAACACGGATGTCCAACTTGAGAGGACAGAATCAAAGAAATATTATAATGACCAACTATGATACAAATGAAAGACTTGATATTATCTGATCATAACTTCTTTTGGCTGTGTGAACTGCTTTTAGAATCATCTTTCCTTATCAATACAAATGCATTAAAGAAAATTTAAAATTAAATACATGTTGGTCTTCAAGTGTACAAACCTTGCTTTTTGAGGGTTAACTGAAATACCAGACATAATATACTGGAGAGGGAGCAGAAATCAAACTCTCTCCTCCCCAGTGTTGAACAATTTAGCTGATTGCTTATCATAATGGAGCTAAGATCACAAAAGAATCCTATCAGTCATTCCAAAAGTGTTGTTAAATGCTAGACATTATATTGAAAATATGAACAGAAAGAAAGAGAAAAAACCTATAATCAAAGCAATAAAGAAGAGTAATCCAGTATATTGACTGTTATTTAGCATTTGAGCTAAATCAGACTGACAGAAAAATAGTAACTCCATAGAGTTCTAATACATGAAACATTATTTGAAAATTTCAAATGCATTCTTTGGGTATGGGGAGGATTTAGTATCTCAATCAAAAACTGATCACTGTTCTCCTACTGCTCACATTACATTTTATCTATCACTGCTCACCTGCAGAAGTGCTGCTGTTTCCAAACAACTAATATTGCTTCATTTTAAAGATGTTACATATTCTCAGAGTACAAATCTTACCATGAGCACAGCCAAAAGAGAAATACTGTAGTGGGTTTTGTTGTCAGTGTGTAGTCAATACACTTGTGTTCATGCACAACTGTGTGAGCACTAGGTCTGACTGCCTACACTGACTTACAGAAAATTCATAATCATTAGATGAACAAAAGTCATTTTTTGATAAAAACAAACCTGCCTTCAAATGACGCCTGTGTGAATTCAGGTTGTTATTTAAACTTTTTACTCTTTGCCTTCCTTTTATCTGTTACTGACCAATAACACCACACTGGATTTTATAAAAGGCTTATAAAAATTAATTGTGAAATTAAAATAAATCAGTATATTCCACTATTACAAACCTATTCTCCAGACTTTTAGAAAACACAACTTCTTCAGTAATGATACAACATATTATGAAGTTTGCTCTAAAGTAAAGATCTTTTCATCTATAAAGTTCTGACAAAACCCCACACAACTATGAAGTTAAAATAACACCTAAAGAGAGATAAATCAGACAATATTGAGAAGTAATAAAATGCCACTTGCATAAAGCAGTAATAGCATAAGCTTGTACTCAATTGGCTGTGACTCAAAGTTGAGAAAAAATATTATTTCTATTTTGATGATATCATATCAAAGTTGTGCTGAAAATTTTAGAAGGTAACTGATTTACATAATTATTTAGTGTAAAAAACTTCCTGTTACAAATCATGAATAAATAAATCATGCCAAACATAGAGCAAATGTGCATTTAAGAAATCAGTAGCTGAAAGATCTTGTCCTTGAATTTTTAAAGTTACATTTTGTTCCTTCCATCTCTCACAGACTTTTGACTAATATCCAGAACCTGGCTAATAAATTAACATCTTTAGTTCCTACTTACACCTCACAAAGGCAACTTCTTCACAATGCCAGCCTCTGAAACTATGACCCCAGAAAGCCACTAAAAGTCATCCACACACAGAAAGCACAGTGCAGGAGTGTACAGAACACACCAATTATTTCAATCTCCTCAATGCCTCAGTGTAGACTATATGCTCTTAAGACAGGATTCATCTCGTGTATCTACAGCATAAGGATCTATCTCCAGGCTTGGTGCCTCAGGTTCCAATACAGATTACATGTATCTCATAAAAATAACTGAGTCAGAGCAGGTATTCGACACCTGGCCAGGTCAATATTCTCCAGAGTATATTGACTAGATCAGTACTGCAGGAAAAAGAGAGAGGATTTTGCTACAGTGAATAAAGGTGCTTCTGTGGAGGTGCAGCATCCAGACAAACATTGATAATCCTCCATTATTGCAGCTCCTGGACACACTGAGTCTGTGTGTCCCTGCCAGGGTCATTTCTGATCAGACACGCACACTCCTGGAACAGTGTGAACGAGGCTAACACTCTGTTTGTCTTATTCTTATTGTCACAGTAAGGCTATGAATTATCTCTTGTACCCAAAATGAAATTGCAATACATGAGACTTCAAGCGGTGCAAAGGTACAGCTTAATATATATTGCAGATAAACTGACAACATGAGATAAATATATGCTTTAAGTATATATGACTGTTCGAAGAGACCCAGGGTTATGGGCTCTCTCTGCCATCTGTTTCCTGCCAAAAAGCAACTGGTTCATATCCACCAGAGATTACCTCCCCTACAGGTTGACAGATGCTGATTTAAGTCCTCAGACTGATCCTTGACTTGAAAGCAGATGGAAGTTGGAAGCAGATCCAATCACTGGTACTCAGACACCTCCAGGATCCCACAGTACTTGGAGCTTACATGCAAAATTTTTTTGTATATCAGCACTGCTTGGAATGAAGCAGCAAGCCTTGAGCTTTTCAGATTCACCTGGGATCACTTTTCAAGCAAACAAATTTACAGATAACAATGTATTTGCTACGGCAGACAGGGGTTTAGTTTTTTTATTACAAACAAAAAATAATTACATAAGAAAAAACACAACAAACAACCCCAATCCAGCATGTTAGTACATATCACATATTGAAGTTTTTTGCTGGTTATCATTTAAGACCTGAGTACATCTTGCCTGTGCAAATGGGAGAAGTAGGTCAGTATCATCCTGCCATCCCAAACGTTACCTTTCACCATCAATCTCTTTCTCTGGGTTCAGAGAATAATTGGTGTACATCCCTAATTATATCCTATGCAGTTTCCTGGTTTCTATAAAATACAAATGAAACATCAAAGTATATTTAAGAAATCTTAATTTCCATTTTAATTTAGAAACATTCACTAAGTTGCTGCTTTGTTTAAGTGCAGCTGTTCAGGTATTTTGGAACTGCATTCCCTTGGCTATACAGAGAGTTCTTTGGACTGCTCATTTAACATCTTTTTTTCACCTCCTGCTTAGGAAATTACCTGAACTCTGCACTTTGCAGATAGCCTGATATATGCTATTTACAAAATTGTATAGTTTCTTAAAGTACTGCTAGCAGATAAACAGCTGTGATAGTCTTATGGCATCTAATACTTCTGTAATATTTTAGATATCACAAATAGGGTTCAGGAACACAATGGTTATGCACATCATCTCCAACTGTCACGTCCAATTATCAGTACTGAGACAGTATCACAGTAATATTATACAGATAAATAAACTCACTGTTGAAGAGTCTCCTAATGATCACAATGTCATATATTTTTATGATGGAAGTTATGATCTAGAAAATCCTATATTAGAGTCAGGAAATTAACTAGTAAGAGCTATATTCTGATCCTGCACTTCAATATAAATCTCTGACAATTAACACTTCTGATTTGACTTGTTACAATGGCCATTCACGTTGGTTAGTTAGTCACATATAAAATGTGCTACATATAAAATTCAGTTATTTATAAAATTAATTCTATTTTAAAATTAACAGATCACAATCCACTGAGTGAATGTCAATGGACAACTCAGAAATGTGCCACTGACGTAACTTAAATTAGTGTACCTGCAAAATATTAAAGGTCAAAGTTTGTACCCACCTCTTTTTGATACACTAAACCAGCTTCAAAAAGCTTAAGAAAGAGATACTGTGTCCATTTGTAGTACTCTGGTAAGCAAGTGGTTACTTCCTGTAGAAATTAAACAAAAGAAAATTTCCTGAAACCCTTCTTAGTATTTTCTTACATCACTTTGACATAGACAATTAACGCAAGAGTGTATAATATATTCTGAAGAGGAAAACATAAGTGTTTATTCTTGTATGTATTCATGTACAAACCCCACTTGTGTAATGTTTACCATGAGTGACATTACACAAAACCAGAGTAACAATATAATGGATAACTTTCTTCAAAACTCAAAAACATTTTCCAAGTTTTTAGTGAAATCTAAGGATTAAAAACCAACCTACTTACCAACTGCTCACAAAGTTCAATATTTGAAATGTTTGTTCTTAAAAAACCCAACTGCGTTTCAAATAAACATTTTAATATGCAAGGATGACAAAGGGATTCCATCATTACAGACTCCCAGTTTTCTCAGCACTAACACAGGTTTCACAGGCACAATGCAAACCCACATGCTTGCACCCATATGTTTTAAAAATTGCCCAAAGTGAAAACAACTATCAGTATCTAAGCTCTCATTGCATCATAAATACATATCAGTAGAGACCAGATTTCCCTCCCCAACTTTTTCTTTTTAACTTGCACTCATTTAAAGAAGGAACCTCTTCCAAACTTTCTGTTGGACCACATTTGTACTTATTAAAGCTCCTAGACTGAACTTGAAATCAACACAAACATCTCCTGATTTTCGAGTTACTGATAAAAACTTTATCTGCAAGCCACTGATAAAATTTATTCCATTTGCAAATAGTTATCAAGTACCAGGAATAGCTCCAAATGTGAAATGTCTTTCACGTGGGCTTTCCTATCATCTAAGCCTCCCACTACACACAACTCCTGCTATGTCATCTGCTACTCAAATGACATTTGAAACATTCTAGCATAAAATTTTTATTCTTTCTCTACAACTTTATATTCTGCTTGCTTTGAATTTTATATTCCAGTGCTGAAAGACTGCTTTTAACAATTAATATGACCTTTGAATAGATGTGCCTCAAAAGTGTGTAAAGAGGCTTTCAAGATCAGAAACAGACATTTAATGGCAAGATTTCAGCACAGCATGTGAAGACCTAGTAATGAAAAACAGTGTCTTGATTAATTAATTCCCTGTGCTCTGCACTGAAAAAACCCCACTTAATAAAAGTCTGATTTCCATCTCTCTGAATAAACACTATCCATTTAATAATTCCTTTTTTTTCCTCACGCTCTGCTTCTTCACACAGTGACAACAGTTCTGCCAGCGTGATGCCGCTACAGGCAACAGGGTTTCATCCCTGGAATATGGCACGCACCAAAGAGAGACAAACCTGTTCAGCACAATAACAGATTATGTGAGCAACAGAGAGACAGGTAGGGCAACTGAAGTGAGTTGTCAAATAAAAATTCTAAAATGAACAGAGATTTGTCCTTTGGCCCTGAAGGGCAGATGTGTGTTAACTGAAACAAAAAGATTACATTTCCCAATCTAAACAAGGATGTTACAGCCACACAAGCCTGAGCTATGAGACACGAGATAACTCCTGGGAACAGAACCTCAGGTACACCCTTCCTCACAGGTTGCAAATTGACACCTTTTAGAAAGAAATGCAGCAGACCATGTCACTGAAAAAAAATCTACTGTGTGGTCACTGAGAGGCAAAAAGATCACTCAAGGTCATAATTTAACTTTATAAACATGAAGGTTTGGAGTAAGATTTGAAGTTAGTAAAGAAACAGAAATTACATCACATCCAAGTGAAAAGAGTTGCTGACAGCAAGCCAGCAAACTCCTGTCAATCCTGAAAGGTGTTTTGGTATTTTTTCCCCATCATTTAGCACATTAAGACTTACAGTTGAAAATAATTTTCTACGTATTCCAGTTACTGATCTTGATTAAATAAATGATGTCTGGTAAAAAGTTTCCATTATGTTGCCATCATCCTTAAATTAAGGCAAATGTTAATGTTTCTATTTATACTTTACAAGCAGAGCATTAACAGAACTAAATTCAGAATACACAAAAGAGTTTATAAAAGGGTTTGAAAAACAGCACACTGGAGCCATTTCACCCTGCCAAAAACTGTAACTTTCTGCTTCTCATTTGTGATCTCAGCATTGGCATAAACAGCACACACATAGAACCCTTTACCATAAAACAGTTCAGTGAATATATATTTAACAGGATATGAACCTATTTTCCCCAAAACCAAAATACCTACTAAACAGCAGAACTCTTTTACAAAAATGTAAGATGCTGCTCAGCACGATCACCCATCACCTCTGCTGTTCAGACAGTAATAAGCATCTCCCTCTTCTACCCATCCATCTTCCCTTTTCCTTTTGTCAGCTTTAAAAAAAAAGTCTGAAGCTCTCACCAAAATGTTACTGTCAGTGCTCCTTATTCCTACAGGAATGACCCTTCTTCATCAAATCAATTTGTTACAACAATTAGAACAAACCACCTGTACAAGTGGTCTGCTTTTAGAAGAGCAGATACTGGCAAGGCACAGAAGACCCCTACACTTACCCAAAACTTAACTTGCTTAATCCATTTATTACAGCACAGTATCTGTTCCTAACAAATACCACAATGGAAAGGCTGGTATCTTATTTATTTCTGCAAATAAATTCTCAGTTACAGATTAGATGGCAGTATTACAATTTAAATTTGATAGCACTGCCACTTGGGAAGCAATAGGTCCATGTGAAGGTTAAAGGGCCATTCATTACTAAAAAATCTGTTAAAAAAATTCCTTTCAGCTACCAAAATCAACAGGAAAGAATCCTGCATAAAAAAAACCTGAAAAACAACAAGACAAACTGGATGAAAGATTTTGGTGTTTTAATAAAAGAAAAACTAATTCTCAAATGACTTGTTTTAGAATTATTTATTTTTTCTAAATATGCTCTGCTCTTACAGTGTTCTGCTATGACTCTCTGATCTTAAAACTGGGTTTTGCTTGTATTTTTAAGAAGGTTACATCTTCGAGCTACTTCCATGGCTTTCTTTTGCTTTTTTTTCAAATAAAAGTAATATTTACAGACTGCATGAAAGAGTTTATTTGTTCTAAGATCCACCATGCTTTGTGAATAACATGTAACTAGACTGGAGAGAAGCAATTTCCTAGCTTATTACTAATAATTTTATTTTTACCATAGTCTTATCCTGTCCTGAAGACAGCCATGTTGCACCTATTTAAAAGGAGATAAAGAGAAAAAATCTGTGCAGATTTTTTTCAAAATCTGCTTGAGAAGATTAAACAGTTTAATCAATTACTTGCCTATTTTGGTTCTAAAGGGCATGTACCACCTCATCTGGAAGTATAATTATTTGATTTTCAGAGGTTTAGAGCTAGACCAACCTACATTTCTAAATTAATTTGAATATTTGTATTTCAAAGGCCCTTAGTTTTATGCTTTATTAGCTACAAATACAAATGTCATCCAGTGCCTACATTTTAGAGCACAAATATCTTTCCTGGAAAAAACAGTAGCCTTGTATCAACAGTTTCCTTTTTTATTTAATTACAAGCAGAGTCACTGATTATCAGTGATATGTGGATGAAAAGAAAATGTCACAGGTAATGCTCTATGCACTGTTAGCTTCGCATGCCCAGGCTGTACACAAGAATGGCAAATTCAAAACTAAACAGAAAAATACCTGCTCAAAGAAAATCTACCAAAGATCTCCTCCTCTTTAATGCACAGAGCAGAAGGGGAACATTACTCTTATGCAAAATAAATATGTCACTTGGAATGCAGAAACTGAACTGCAGAACGAGCCACTTTGCGGGGGAAGGTTACAGATTGATGGCAACAACAGTGGTGAACCGAAGGCTTGCTGGGAACATGCACTGGGTCTGATGGCACTCCTGAGCAAAAGAAAGGAAAAGGCTGCATGCTTTCCAGCCCTTGCTGCTGCTGCTATGAATCTTTGAAAATATATTGCCTGATTCCCCCAAAAATCATGTTTAAAATAAGTGGCAGGCAGAGTGCTATGCTGTCTGGGGTGGTATTTTTGAAAAACCCGATCACCAGGGATGCTCTGATTATTGTTATCTTAAAACCAAAACATAACTGCAACGCTGAGGATTTTTTTAAATTTTGCAGGTGTTCTTAATGTCTCTTGGAGACATTTCTTTCATGCTCAAACTTCAGCTTTTTAACCTTGCATCTGAGAAACATAAATGTTTAGGAAAAAAATGTTCTCTCTCTTATTGTTTTTTTTAAATATCTCCCCAAAATCACACCATTTCAAAGTGATTTAAAAACACAATATTTCTTACTCAAGGCACTCAAAATATGTCCATGTTTCAGGATAAAAATATCAGATAACTATTAGTCCTTCAAGCTTCAGTAAAGCAAAGTGCTAACGGAGTGATTTCATGCATTCAATTACATTTTTCATTTGCTTACATTTTCTGTTCAGGAAAATAATTTTAAAGTGTCTTTGTAACCTGACTATCCCAAATCATCTAATTAGCTTTTAATGTCATATTTGTGGTGCCTTACTGATTAAATAATTTTACTGACTGCTACAACACAAACATACTTGGACATTTTGATTTGTAAGACAGAGAACAACCAAAAAATCCCCACAGATAAATAGAAGGAAATTTCTGTTATTGCAGGTGCACCAGGATTTGTTTATCATAATTTTATCAAGCAATAAAATTAGAACTAGTCTTCATGTTCCTGGACAGGAATTTCTCGACCAGAGACATATTTATAAGGAGCCAGATTCTTAAACACTGCTACATGCACTAGGTATTCAAAATGGACTTTTCCCCCTTCCCACTTCTTTACTCCTTTATAGTTTTTAAAATGGTAACATTCACTTAAGTTCCCTTCCCAAGACCCAGCCATACACTCTAAGCTGGCCCCACAGGACAGAGACAGTTACCATGAAAGGGTTCACACTTTAAAAGGCACCACATATTAAAATAGGGATCTAAGTCAGGGGAATGGGTCCCCCTCAGCATGTATTTTCTAAGTACTATGGCCTAGCATAATGAAGGGGCAGATTTAATCAACACCAGTGAAATTAAATTACAACCAAATTCCTGTTTTTTTGTAATGGTCCTGGTTAATTAGACTAACCCATATAAAATGTGTCTTTCTTGGATTTTTCACAGGAGTCACTAATGCCAGTGAGTTTGTTTGCAGTGTCACAGTGTTTTGTAAGTCCCTTGATTTAGAGCCATACAAGCATAGAATACTAAAAATATGCTCCTTACCTCAAAGAGCTCACTTTTTAGATAAGTACCTGCACAGCACAGTGCTTTGCTGTGCAAAGATGCTTCAGTTATCTCAGGAGCAGCACAGCTGAGGCCTTAAGATGCTCTGACCAGCCTCATTAGCCTTGCAGGCTTTATCATCCTGGAAAACACATTCTGCTACAGTTTCTGTTTCCACAGGTTCTTTCATGGCTAGCTCAAATATCTGTGCATTTGGAGATCATGCAGTATTTTAAGCATCATATATTTTTTCCAATGAATAAACATATTTCTAATGGCTACCATTCAGGTATCTCTTAGTCCAGTCCATAAGGCAGGCTTTCTAAATAAAACAAAACATATAAGCTAAGGAGTGAAAACTCTAAAATGTGTTACATTTCAAGGAAGACTTTTAGTTGTTTTAAAATCTTACCTTTCAAAACCACAAACTACGTGTCCCTTGAGCATTCTAAATTATTTCAATTACACAACAGGTCAAATGGAGGAAGTTGTAGAGTATCAGAGCCTTTTCCACAAAAGTATTTAGAGACTCCTGAAAGTTCACTAACCAAAATATGGCTTATTAGAAAAGTGAGGGTAAGCCTCAAAGACCAGGCACAGAGATGACAAGTGATTTTTCCCTGTGTACTTATAATTCCTACCATGGTTTGCCAGTTCTCCATCTCTTCTTCAAAATGGAAGGGATAAACAAAAGTCCATACATGGAGGTGAGTTTTCTCAATTTTCTTGAAAGGCAAACCAACCAGCAATGATAAATTTGTGTCTCTGTGTGTGTCTGTGTCTGTGTGTCTGTGTATCTGTGTGTGCACATAAGTGTGTTCCATAACAGCCTACGGATATCACTTCACTATTTAAAGTATGATTATACTACACATACTGAAAGTCTCTGAGAAACCACCAGTTTCAAATATGGAAAAATAATTGTCAAGCACGTGTGCAGTGAACCTTCTACAACAAACCTTTTATTTTCAGAGTAACTTGTTTGCTAGCCAGAAAAGTAAACCTTACTAAAAAGGCTTATACTGAAAAATCTTGCCATATACATGACATGATGAAATACGATTTTTTAGATGCAAGATATACAAATAAACAACTTCACCTTCAAGATTAAAGGAAACAGATGGCATGTCTCAGACTGTCAGAAAATAATGAATTCCCTTTTCAGGTCTACAATAATGCTGCAAAAATCAGGATTAGCATCTCCATCACTCTATTCAAAATCACATTAAGGTGATAACAGTTATTGCTGATAATATAAGGGTAGTGACTGACTTAGATTCACTGGTAAATGCAATAACTTTACAATTGCTTAAAGCACTAATTTCTTTTTTAACTGAAAATTGACATTAGCTTATGTGTGATTGTGTTTGATAAGTTTTTGAAGGTGAACCCCTGATACTCAAACACGAGTGCTTTAAATAAAATTTCTGTTTTCCAAAATGGTCATGATATGAACACCTATAAAAATGCAAGTTTATGCCATAAAACTCAGAACAGTATAACCAAGCCATCATTTTAATTTAGTAGCTTTAAACCCTCAACATACATATTGAAAATAGCACTCCTCAAAAAATACACACCTTAACACAAAGGCATTGCTGTTTCATAAATACCTGTTTAGACTATTGCCTTACTTTTAACACAGAAAATTGATATTTCAAAGAGATGAAAAAGCAAAGAGAAAAATCCAAATACAAAACTGAAATCACTTTAAAGATTCTCCTAAACATTGATATTATATGATGATATCAGTATGCCAAAAATGAGGGAAATCTGATAAAAAGCTTGATATCTAAACTCGTTACTACCAAAGACTTTTATATTGTCATAAATAAAATGGTGAAATTCCATGGGTTTCAATGTTCCATAATACAATAAAAGAAAGCAGTATCCATTTAAAAAGAAAATCTTACCCTTTCCCATGTAAAAGATAGACCTAGTGCATCAAACTGTTTCTTCATGTGTTGAATATTACTGTAAAATAATAATAAAAAATTAAAAATTATTAAAATACTTCCATTGTAGGCATAATTAAAATCAGGTGTTTATAAAGTTCTAAGCACTGGTTATCCTCTAAACAGTATGATCTCACTAGCAGTAAAACTCAGAATTGTCAGAATACTCTTCTTAAATAATAATTTTAGAAGTCCCTAGTGTATTCTGGTCCAATTTCCATGGCTATACAAGACAGCAATTTTTTTTCTCTTGATTTGAATGCAACTTAATAGTAAATATGGCTCTGCAGTTTGAAGGAAGCATTTACTGAAGCATCACTTGTCATTATTTATAATTATTTTTAATGCAGTGGAGCCAAAGAGCCCTCTGAAATCTTCTTGATGCAGTAGGATGCACTTTCACCACCAGCTTCATCCTGCTCTGTTCTGGCAGTGCTTCCCTGGTTGCATTTTGCTGTGGGTCTGGTGAGCGTGTGGCTACAGAATGACTTGAATCAGACTGAACTGAAGACATGCCCTACAAAAAGTTCTCAAAAAAAACCCCCACCAAGTTTTCTTTCTTCCCTCTGATCAACAGGCTGATCATACCAGTACTGTGGGCCACAAAAACAGCTGAGCCAACACAAAGCAGGTGGTGGGAGCAACAAGGAACTCCTGAACTTCTGGTGGCAGCAGAACACCTAAGTCAGCTCTGAAGTTGTAGGGCTAGACAGGACCAGATGTTGCCTTAGATCAATCATATTACTAATTGTGCTGGTTTAAAGGTGAACCAGCAGGGGAAATGAACTCACCACGAGAGAGATTATAAGTCAGACCTAAAATTTAATAATAATATTACAATAACAACACTGACACACAAGGGAAATTGCTTTCAACTCACAAAACGCCAGCAGTATAACCCAGTGTCCTGGGGCACAAACCCAAGGGGGTTTGTTTGCCCTTGTGCTGAGACCCCTGTGGTTCCTCCAAGTCCAGAGCAAAAGGAAAAGAAAAAACCTGTTGGTGCAGGCAAGGGCTGTGGTCTGGGCGAGAGCAGGGATCTCATCCTGTCAAGGTCCTGCTGCTGCTCTGGATCCGACGAGAGGTTCCCGAGGTCTTCTTACCCACCACTTATGTACCCTCAGGGAGCACTCAGTCCCTCCCCCTGGGCGGGGACTCACACAATGGGTGATTAACTCTGGGAGCCAGGGGGTGTTGAGCTGTTGATGGCCCATTAGCAGCTCCGCCCCCCTCAGGCTGGGTGTGAAGGTGATAATGGCTCCCTGGGCAACTGCTGCTAATGGCCCGTTGACCCTGGGGAATGAATAGAGGGGGTAGAATACACAGCTTTGATCACCCCCACACAGGGTTAGCTGGTCCCTCCTGCTGAACTAGGACACTAATGTAAAATCAGATACAGCAGAATACACAGTGAAGCTTTACTTTGAAAATGTACTAAATGCAGTTTACCAACATACCTGACATTGCACAATATTAATTAGTGAGAATTCATTCCCATACCATAAAATTGGTTAAATTTTCTTATGGACTTTTACCTTTCCATTAGAATGCATTATGTCAGGTAAAGCAGTATCTGTCCTCCCACAGGGACTAAGCTGACAGTCAGGAAACCAAGCATTTAATTCTGATCCAGAACAAACTTGCACTGCTGAATAGCTGAGTAATGCAAGTATTCAGTACCTGGAAAAGGCCTGCCTTTTCTAGTAAGCTATCTTTCCTGGTTTGGGTATACCAGGAAATCCTCTTATGGACTCATGGCTTTCACTGGAAGAAACAACCCTTTAAAGGCTGCTTTAAACAAAGCTCTGTTCAAAATTAACTGTACTGATAAAAAAAATAAAATTTGTGTATATTTTCACACAGCTTCTGCTACTATACTTACTCATGCTAACAAAATGTTCTATGTTTGTATAAATAACTGTCTTCAATTTATGTTTTTTCCTATCTTTAAGAATATAAGAAGTAATAATCAATTTGAGTTAATTTGAAATCATCTCTTCAGAAAATAAAGATGCTTTGAGAAATCTGGTTGCTCCCTCCTGAAATGAGCAAACTGAAAGGCTGAGTGTGCCCCTTTGTACAGGGGCAGCTGTGGCTGCACCAGGGATGACTAAAACACATCTGGCTGATGCCACAGCTCCATGTTCAGTTCAGTCATCCCCTCTGCAGGCATGAAAAACATGTAGGACAGGGACAGTGGAGAAAATGGGAGATGACAATTCCTTCGGTGGTCAGAATTTAAATGGCCTGTATGATGAACCAACTCCCTTGCTTAGTATAATCCAAAAAAATTTGATATGTAAATAATTTTTCTATTTGGATGCTGTTGTAATCAGTTCCAGTGATGATGTGCTACTTTTTCTGATTTTTTTTGTTATACCTAACTCTTAAAACTAGATAATTGCTCTTTTCAGTACTAGGACAATTTTCAAAGCCAAACTTCTCTCCAGTATAAAACATCTTGAACTTGCAACTCACTAGCTGAGCTCCTTAAAGTATATGGAACAATACACATCTATTTCCAACAAGAGAAAAACAGAAGAGCACAGAAAGCAGAAGACAATCAGCTCAGGCTGTGCCCTGCCACAGACTTTTTGATACAACCTTACAAACTGCTGAGACAGACTGAGCTGATGTGGTTCTGTGCTATTGCACAAGCCTCTGCCCCACATATTCACTGCTTTTACTCTGAGCCAGTTCAACTCAGATGGCAGAGGGGCTTTTGTCCGAGCTGGCAAGCTGAGCTGGTTCAGCAAGATGCTCTACGAGTGCCAAAGCCAGTGTAACAGGTAGACCACGCAGTAGAAAGAAGGGGAAAACAACAACCCTTCTGCAGTCAGCAAGTACTTAATGACAGCCTCGTTGTCTCAAAATTACAACCTCTGCTTCTCTGTGCCTCATTTGTCATGTGGGGAAGGATCACAGTGATGCTCTATCTGGTGAAGTTTCCATCAAGATAATTGAGGTAAAAACGAGACACTCATGTAACAGATGCATAGATTTGTTTTACAGCTGAGCCTCTATAGGCTTATTGAAGGAAGACAGAAACCATCAGTGCTACAATATAACAATATAATATGATAGGCCACAACACACTGCGCACAGGGATTTTTTCAGACTCTTTCAAATGAGCAAAACCAGGTTTTTGTGTCTTCACGGCAACCGGTTTTCAAGCATACTCTTGTCTAAACAATACATAAAGGCAATTTTAAAAAATTGAGCAGAAGCAACTCAGAATTTGAGTGTAGTGCCCACACGCATTCTCCTTAAGTGAAATCAGTTGCCATCATATTTTAGTTGGAAAAGTGTCAAGTCTCTTAAGATGGGACCAGAAGCATGAAAAAAACTCAAAGAAACAGCATTATCAAAGAAGGAAATGGATCAATCACAGCTGGATTCCTGCACCCAGAGCACAACAAACAGCTTCACTTAGGAAGACTGGTTTCCAAGTCACTTATAGAAACTGTTTACTTATATAACTTTTTAGTCATTTTAAAGAATATTAGGGGAACACGACACCAAATTCCATGGTCTAAAGCCCCAAATATTCCCAGAATTCAGCAGCAATAATGGCTGCTTAGCACTTTCCAAGACCCAGTCTCAAACACAAAAGCCATCTCCTTCCTCTCTTGCATGGCACTGAAAACTGGTAGTAACTCTAACTACGTAGCTCATAATCTTTAACTGTGTATTCTATACTAAGATTTACCTCACCATAATGAAATTCTGATTTATTTCACACAAACCAATTTGGGTGTTTGAGAAATGTCTCCCTATTGATATTCTACCATTTTACATTTTAAAATTCCTTGAGATTAAAACCTTGAAAATCATCCCAATATATTTATTTTTCAAATTTAAATCATCTGCACAGTCCCATAAAATGTTGTCAAACAACCTTGGTCCCAGATAACCCTGGTTCTTCCTGTACTATCTTTCTTCTACTCTGGTTTTTTCTATTTTCTTGGTTTATGGGGGCCACATCTCTCCATTTGGAAATACCACATTTCAATTCATCAAAACCTACCTTTCTGTCCATCTTGCAGGGTGAAGGCCATGTTCCACTGCAGCATTTTCTGCTGGTAAACCAAATGCATCCCATCCCATCGGATTTATCACCTGTCAGCAACACAGAAGAAAAACACAACGTTATGCAACTTTCTGAAATGGCATCAGCAACACACAGAGGGCTCCAAATAATGAACAAGGATCTGCATTCAGCATTTGCTTTGTCTGAACTGAACCTCTTCCAAACCTGCCAACTGCAGCCAGCTTTGCTGTAAAAGATGACTATGAAGCACACTTGCTATCTACAATGAGATGTTTGAGGGAGCTTAAAGTATTATGCAATAAATCTTCATGACTATCAGCACCAGGTTGAGGATGAAAAAATTCAGCCTTCCCTAAGTTTTTGTGGTGGTCAGAATCAGTGGTTTATGCTACTGCTGGGGAGAATCAAATATTCATTCTAAAAAAGAAGAAAGCAAGTAATAATAAGTGACTTTTTTAACTGTACTTGATGTGTACCCAACTATTTTTTTCTGTGATGAAGTAAAAAATTACCCTAAAATAACCTATATCCACCAGAAAAATTAAGACAAATAAGAAAACAGTTTTAGTCAAATTTTACTAAAATATCTTTTGCAAATGTAGACTCCAGACTGACAAATTGTATTTCATGACCACAAATAACAGTGGGGAAACAAGTTTACTATAAAATATTATAGATAATTTCTGTTGAAACAGAGATGTATCTTTCCTACTAGCATGAAAATTATTTTGAGAAATAATATAGCAATACAGCAAACATTAAAAAAACTTCTTTAGTAACCAGGGAAAGAGAGACCAGTACTTAAGACGCTCTTATTAAATACATACATATTGGAAACCTGATAAAACCAAACCTGTTTCTTAAACCTACAAAAGTGCTATAAATTCAACAATCATGATTAAAGTTACACCAGTTTAACAACAGCAAAACATAACTAGTATTTTACAAGTTTTCAGAAATCAAAATTTTTACCCTGTAAAATATGTATTTCTATAAAGAACTTGTTCCTTAGTGGCATGTAAGCAAACAAGCAATAAAAAAGCAATCTCAGCTACACTAATCTCATAATCTACCTCCTATGAAAACTCTGCTCGATTTGGAAGCATAAGTGCTCCTTTTGTCACTGCTTTGAATTATTTTTATTCTTTGCCACCACCTTCTAATCATCTGACTTAATGTAATTGTCCATAAAAAATATTTTAGAGATGTGTTTATAAAGATGCCCTCGGCACCAAGACAGTGTAAAAGCAACAGGATTTAACAGATGTGACTCCTCAGCACTTGTGTCAATAGTGATCTAAACCTAAACATGCTGTATATCATTTCTCTACTGATGCAGCAACAAAACTGAAGGTATTAACCTGTGATCACCTGTGACCCAAGCCAGCACAGTAAGGGTCCCTGCACAGCACATTTTTGATGTCTAAAACTAATAGAAATTGGAATGTCACTCGCTGTTACAACTTTTCCCTTTTATCAGACAAATTATTATTCCTTACATCACAATATCAGAAAACAAGAGTCCTCATTTCCTACTTCCCCACATTATGGAGGGGGGAGTCTTACATGGTAAGTCTCAATTGGAGCCTAAACCACATCTCAACATCCCTCCCCAGCCCTTTGCCTGGCAATCAAAACTATTGGGATAAAAAAGACAGGTAAACTTTACATAAACTACAAATCTTAACAGATTTTTTTAAGGATGCATTAAAATATTAATTTATGCAGCTCAGTTCTTTTTGACCACTACCATTGCTGACAACCTGTCTCTGGACAGACATGATGAAATAAATCAAATTTTTTTGGCCATGTATAAAACATATTTTCTCTATTTAAACCCCTTTTGTTGATTCTGTGATCCCTACAACTGCTTTCTTTTACCACAAGATGATGCACATTTAGGGAGATTAGAAAAACCACTCATGGTTAATTTTTGTAAAATTTGACTTTTAAAGATCTCCTGGATATAAACAGGCAGCCAAAAGCAAGGCATAATCTCACTTCTTACACTCATGAGCAAAAGGATACGGGAAAAATAGTTTCACTACAGCTACAGATTCCCCAAAAAGGCTTATGGATGTTCCAGACAGTTAAAGTGCAGACATTTTATCACTGTACTCAGGGCTAGAAAGAGTAACCTGTGCATGCAGACCTTCCAAATTCTAGCATTTTTAAAAAATAGATCATATTCACTCTTCACACTCAAAAGTTCAGTTTAATTATCAATAATCTTCCTCAAGTTAAAGAGCTGGAGAAGTATGCTAATTCAAGTTTCAGTAAGAAAACTGAATTTAAAGAGACATTAAAAATATCCTCAAATTAATCTCCAGGATGGATCTATTTATGTAGTTGCTATAGAGATGAATGTAACATGCACAGTGGTTTAGAAAATTATTTCAAGTTTATTGTCTCTTTTACTTCTCTACCATGAATGGATTTGAAAGGTTTGTGAAATGCATTTGTCTAAACAACAGGTCAGCTCCTTCTGGCTGCAATATGCAGATAAATGCCACAGTCTCCACGCAACATTTGGCATTACATCTTAACTCTACCTATCCAACATAAAACATGTCAAAAATCTCAAGAATGAAGAAAAGAAAATATTCAACTAACATGTCGAAAATTGGCACAAAGGAAAAAGGAACAGTCCAGCTGTTCAAAACAAATCAAAAATAGGGAGAAAAAATAGAAAAGCAATTCTGAAGACCAAAGGGCTTTCACTGTAGTTCCATGATGGGCTGGTCACAGGCTCTAACTAGTAGAAAACATGGTTGCTCCCTCCAGCATTACAAATAATCAGGAGAAAAACAAGTCATCCACTTTCTTCAGTGCTGACTTGATTGCTTCTGACAGCAGTCTCTAAACCTTATGCAACTCAGAGATCCGTTCTGCTCACTGGAGTAACCATTTTTCCAAGCATCACTTCTCTGTGCAGACAGTATTTTCTCTACGCTGCAAGGAGAAAGAAAAACACGTAATGACTATGTCTAGTAGAGCAGGAAGCCTGCCCAAGTCTAAGGATCTGGCAAAAGAAGGCAGGCTGTAGTTTCAGACATTTTATGACAGCCCGTGCTATCACCAAAGGTGTGCTGTCTGTTTTCACAATGAACTAGACATGTAAACTCCTGGCTAAAACTCCTAAGGTTAGTCTTGAACACGGATTACATTAATTTAAGATCCTGAGAAGTTCACATGATCAGGCAGGTTCAACTATGAAAGAGTGGCATTTCCCACCACCTCACACATTTTGCACAGGAACATAAAAAGTTGCAAGGAGGCAATTGAAGAGTGTGGGGAACAAAATGTTTCGTAACTACCACACCAAGCGTATTTTTCAGACACATTATTAAAAGGATAACAGTTACATCTTGAAACATTTTAAATCCCAAAGACTGACTGCAAATTAGCTCGAAGCTTTGCTTTAAGAATCATTTCAGAGCACGGTCAAAAAATCTGTTGATAACGATGACTGGAGCTCTTAATGTGAGTGTGAGACCAAGCAGAGGAAGACACAGTAACTCCATTTATTCATTTCTGAGATCTCTTCCTCTCAGAGGATTTTCATCTATTCACTGCTGTAACGATCAGCTCATCACACTGACAATTAGTAGGTGAGATCAGTTGCTATATAACACAGACCTGACAATGATCTCAGTTCTAAGCCTCCATCGACACAACTAGGACTGACAATTCAGTGAATTTTCCTTATCTTTGTAAGGAAACAAAGAACATGTTTGCTTTCCTGATATATGTCTCAGAACTATGACCAGGGAGCTGATGCATCATTCTTACAACCAGATCAATACATTCTAAATTTTAAGAGAGCAGAATCAGTGACAAAAAGGCCTGCAAACAAATACACACATTTCAAAGAACATGTAATAAAAAAGATGAACAAAAATGAAAATTAAGGCTTGCTGAAAAAGTAGTGATTTGAATCAGTACAACCAAGTTACATTCCTGTCTCTAGTTACAGCCCTCTGACACAGCTGATGTGAACTAACCAAAAAAGGCTGACAAAACAGGATCTGTGGCTGCAAGTTCCAGCTGAAAGAAAACAACCCCAAGTCCAGCAGCATCCTCCTTGCACTGGATCTCCCAACTGGACAACCCCACAAGTGAGGACATGCAGCAGGAGAGGGGAGAGCATAGCTGCTCCTTCCACTGACTGCCAACAACTGGGCTGAACTTGATGGAAATATGAACTGTAAAATGACATAATACAGGTACAACACATTGTAAATACAAGACCTCCACCTGAATGCAGCCTAGATTGTATTTTAAGTGTACCAGCAAATAAACACCATTGCACAACAGGGGAAAAATTACAACCACTAAAAAAACAAAAAACCCCAAGCAGATGAGGCCCTCCTGAAATAGATTAAAATTATGAATTTTTGAGCAATGAGTACATTCTAGCAAGGACTATTCTAATGCTTCTCTGCAACACAACTCTGCATATTAGCATTCTGAGAGGCACTTCCAAATTAAAAAATAATGAACCCACATAGATGTCTATCAAAACACAAAATGCCCTCATTTATTTTTTATTCTGACAAAATACACGAAATTATTCTATGTCCACACACTACCATAAACATTTTGAGAACAAAGTTGTCTCTTGTCTCCTTAATCTCACACATTCTTGTCTAACATAATTGCATTTAAAATTACATCTCGTTTTTCCTTGCAAAAATGAAACAGTGAACTCATTAACACCTTCAGTACTTGCTACAAGAAAATGGAAATGAAATAAAATTCAATTCACACACGATATTTGTAATATTTTCCACTTGATTTATACCACATGAAATAACCTGACAAAAGGACACAGCAGCCTCACACAGAAAAGGTGGGGAATAGCAGCTAATGATGATCAGAAAATGGATCTGCATTGAAATAATTCATCCTGCTGATGAATTAATTATAAAGTTTTAATTAAACTTGCCTGTCTGTCTTCAATACCATTCACTTTTGCAATTTCAAGAGTATTAAGATTCACTGCTGAAAGGGAAAACAATTACTGAAAATACATCCAATTTAAAAGAAGAGATGTTATGGATAAAACAGAAACGCTCTTTAAGTAATTTGGGGATATTGTGGAAATATCACTGACAATACTCTAATCTACCTATCAAGACCAGTTTAAGTATAAATTAAGAAATGTGATTCCAGCATGCAGGAATTTCACCCTGAATTGTCCAGTGATTATTCTTATTGCTGTACAACTCTCACATGTATCAATTTCATTAAAAACATATCACAGGAACTATTGAACTGAATCACTCTCTGTTTGCTGATCACTAAGGGAATTATTCTCACTCCTCTGAGAGGCACAAATTATCCACTTTGAGATTTATCAAAGACATGATAATGATAGCATGATAAAAGTAATGGTAAACACTCGTTCCCAGAGCAGCAGCAGACTGGAAATCTGCCACAGTGAGAATCACCAGGAATATCTCTGTGCCTCGTACCCGGCACTCTCATACAGGAATGCGAAATCTCTTCACTTCTTAAGAGAAATACATTTCAATTCAAAACACGCATGTAAATTCACACGAAGAATTTACGTGAAGAAAACACCACCAGAAACTGCACATTATACTCCTGGATTGGTTTATTAATAGATATAAATTCATAATTTAAAATACATCAATTACTCCTTAATAGCATATTATAAGAAATATGTTCGCAATAAGATCTAGAACTCTCCACACACAAAAACTGTTTTAATTGCACTTCAAGAAAAATGTCATCCTTAACACATTTTGGAAAGAGCCTAGCTATGGTAAGCAAATCTGTATGGCTTATATTTCCCACTCAAAGACTTCAAACTTCATCTTCTGTAATCAGAATGTAAACAAGTTATCTTGTAACAGATGTACTCTACAAACCATTTATCCAGCAACTCAATCCAAGTGCATGACAGTTTGTTTCCCATGCACTGCCTACAGGTCCTGGAGGAGTGCTGGAACAAGACAATGCTTCACAAGGCTTTCATCTGCAGTTTCATATTGAGGCAATATTTCTTTCAAAAACAAGGTAGGGAAAAGAGCAACCAATATTTATTTTCCCACTTTAAGTGCTGGTGAAGTACAGGTTTCTGATCAATATCAGTAGTTTCAGTGTGTGTTGCTTCTTTAGAGTATTTTAAAGATCTTATCCAGCTGAAAAAAATTGAATACTTACGTTCCATTTTAGAAAAACAAACAAAATTTCCAATGATTTGAACTTTCCCAGTGAAACCTACTAGTCCTGTCCTACTATGTGTACATATATATAAATATATAAATTACCTCCAATATGGAGACATTACACAACTGCATTCCAAAGAGGTTCTAAAGGACCTCTAATCCCTTTGTAAATGTATTCTATTTTATCCTTACATAAATATGATAACAAATTTGCCAATTTTGCCTCTTCAGATTAAATCAATGACTCTAATTTACTGTTTTTTCATGGTGGTATTCTCTATGAAAAATACCTCCATCTTATTCAACATAAATTGCTCTCTTACTCAACCATATATTCTCATAAACTATGTACACACCACACACATTTTCCCTCACTGTTTATTAAATAACAAACATACACTGTAGTCTGAAGTTCTCCCTGATAATTGAAATCTGAATGGTTTTGCCCATCACTCCTTGTTACCTTACACTTCCCACCCACCTGCATTGATTCTACCACAGTTTTATGACTGGCTAACCAGGGTGAGTTCTCCATCTCCATGAAGAGATTCTTCCCTTTTTATTTTGGCTTTTGTTTGTTTGGTTGGTTTGTTTTAGTTTGAAAATGACAGAAGCAAAGTTTAAAAAACATTGCTAGTCAGAAATCTCATTCTAAACTTGCCTTGAATACCTGAAACAGATTCACTTCTACTTTCTACTTTTTGACTGGGGGAAAATTGGCAGTACTTGAGCTTCCAAATATGTAATATTAAAGCTGAATTTTGAGAAAGAAAATCAGTGGAATAACTTAAAAGTTCTGCATACTAAGTTTCATTTCTAAATAATTTTTTCTTATCATGCACAGAAGAATTCCAGGAATTTCTTGAACAAAGGGAAAGAATAATTTCTCTTGGGAATATCAAATCTTTGATACAACCATGACATAGCCCACAACCATCACAATAAAGGAATTTTTAACAGATTGTACAACTGTAAAAAAACTCATAAAAAATTGCAAGGAGAAAATCAAATATAAAGACTTTAAGGCTTAGTGATGGAGAAATTAGCATGGGTAATAAAGCGAAAGGTTTTTTTAAGATAAAATATAAGTTTCAGCAAGTTAATGTACATCACTAACATAGTATCTCTTAATCTGACAGACTCAAAATCATCTGAGAGACTTTTAATGTCTCTTAATCGTAAATGAAGGTTAAATTCTTTGGCTGCCCACCTTTAGTCAAAAATAGATGTTCAAACTGGTTAACATAACAGAAGATACAAGTATTTATAGGCAGCCAGCATGTTCTACAGGCACTCCAATATCCTTCAAAGTAATTTTTACATGAAATATAAAAATAAGCTGAAATGCAAGATGTAAAAACTTGAACAGCCTTCCAAAACTTTTCTGGAAAAAAACAGGGAACTGTGGAAATAAAAACTTGTTTGCACAGTGGTTCTTGTATTTCATTGCAATTGTATTATCTTTTCACTTTTCTCCAATAGTTTCTATGAGAAGTGCTTACTTACCCGGTATCCAAAAGATTACAAGTAGAGCATGCTACTGCATGTAGACAATTATTTTCACTTTATTTTATGTAGTACAAGAGGAAGCAAGTTTTCAACTTTTTGAACAGAAATTTACTGGCTGTATTCATTGCTATTGATAAGACATGGCTATATCCTGGAATGACATTTCACCAATGGTCTTAACATCAAGCAAGAATCAAATGCCCCTTCAAATGCCTCCTTAGCTCAATTTTTTTAGAGAGATCCAAGTTCTGGTCATTCAGAGGACTTAAGAAAGACCAGTGTTACAACATTGCTTTTTTTCTCTTCATTTAAGGTTTAAGGAAGTTACTTCTTTTTCCTGTAATTTTGAAAGTGTAAGAATCCATTTCTGTAAAGCAGTAGCACATATTCATTGCATGAAATGTTCATCACTGGCATAAAATACATAGTATTTGGAAAGGCAGCACACTGAATAATTCAGTGACAATACCTATCAGAGTCTCATGGAGGGTGATAAACCCAGGAAATGCTACACTGCTACAGCATTTGTGGCAAGGATATCGCACTAAGTACCTCAACCACCAACTAACATTTGTTTCTTCATTTCATCTCTGTACTCTTTTGAGGTTGATTCCTGTATTCTGGAGCTGCTCCTTCTCTGTCGATTCCTGAGTGCCATTCTAGATTCTTGCCTATGGCTATTTTTTTCCTTTTATTGCATTCTTTTTCCATGTTCCTCCTTCCTACTCTTTCCCAGATTCTTAACATTTTCCCCTTACCAAATGTCTTTCCTCTGTAATATGCTTGTCACTTAGGCCACAGTTTTCCCACACCTTCCTTACATCCTTCAAATTCTGCCCACCAGCCTTTTCTGCAGAACACCCATGAGGATCCCACTGCAGACTGCAGGGACGAGGCTCTCAGCTACACTTTCTGCACAATGAAGAGAACGAAGAGAAACCATGGCAGGCATGGGGCAGACTGGGAAACAGAGGAACGTGGAAGGGAAAATGGGATTTTTCCTTGTAGATGTGCCAAGAAAGTTATGCCTAGCCTACCTTCCAAACTTGCACCTTCAAAAGACAACGTTTCGCATGTATGAGCAAGGCTCAAATGGGCAAGCCAAGGAGCAGAGGCTACAGAACAGAAACTTGTAGTTACACCCACATGATGTGACACGTGACATGATCCTGTTCATCTGACTGGTAGCAGTCACGAAAAAGGGTTTCCCTCCCAGCTGGCACAGAAGAGCAAGGCACCCCTCTGAATCTGACAAATGACATCAACTGGTTCTCGAGAGCAGAAGAGGCAAAAGCAGTTGCCTTCTGTGCTGTTTTCTCTTGCCAGCTACACCTTTTCCTCCCCCCTGGCCCCACCCAGGTGGCTGCAGGGTCTGCAGTCTCCTCTCACAGAAAAAGAGAGGCACGTTATGTGTCATTGACATTGTGCCACACACCAGTAGATTCAGGTAACTGATGCAGCATCAGCTGTATCTCCTGAGATGGCTTACAACAATCTGTTATCAATAGTGAGTTACAAACACCACCTGCTTTAAACGTCTCAGATTTCAATATTCAAGCTTCACAGGGCACTTTCTATGCATCTGTAGCATATATGCCACCTTATGGCATATATCCACCTTAATGGATCTTGGAAAATACTCCCTTCCTGAGCAATTACGATACTAAAATATAAGTCCCCCCACCCTCCCAGTCCTACTGCTGATCTATTCTTACCTGCATTCCCCTCATTTTCTGGAACCGAGCTACTGCATCACTGATGGTGTAGACACGAACATGGCCCATGTGAAGCTTCCCAGAAGGATATGGGAACATAGAAAGCACATAAAATTTTGGTCTTGATTTCTAGAAAGAAATTTTTAGAAACTCGTAACTACATGAGTTAGCATTTCACTTGAATATACACGCACATTATAAACAACATGGCATCATGAAGAGAAAGAATGTTCTGCTGGAACTGATCCAAGTGAGCACTGACAGTTCATTGGATCAAATTCATTGGGGCTCTAAATGGAGGTGTTTCACCAGACTTTGACGCCATCTCATCAAATCGTGTTCACATTTATACAGCACCGGGATATTAAGAAAATTAATTATCTTTTACTCAACAAAAGATATATTAACAGAACTGAAGCCTAACTAATCATTCCCCACTGTACTATCTGCAACTGATTCTCTTTATCTGCCCCACATAAAAAATGAGAACATAGCAGATTTTATTTTTCTCATAACAATTTAAATGTTTTACTTCGTATCTACAACAAACATGGAGCTCACTCCTGGCCAGTCATTTCTTGTCAGCTGAACTGCAGTAACTCACAGAGTGACTAAAGCATTTGCAATTGGATGAACATCCACTAAAGCAAAACTGTTCTGCTTCACAACTTATGCTCAGATCCAAAGACATCTTACATAATAAAGCAAAAATTTCATTTGCTTAGGTTTGAGAGAAATGACAAAAGTTACAAAGAAATCAAACATTATCTCTCACATTAATTATTCCTAACACATCTTGGTTACCATTGAATTTATCACAGATATCACTGATGCTTGATAAGTTTGCACATTATTTTTCTTATGTTAATAATGAAAAAAATTACACTCAGCTTTTACTATTCTGAACAAATCTCTATTCATATTCATCATATATTACTTTACTTTTGTCCAATCATAGCAAATTCAGAAATTATCTGAATACTTCATACAGCACTATACACTATTTGGCTCAGTATGAGATGTTACTAAATCTACTTTCAACTGTAAAGTAGATCTACTTTACAGTATGAGATGTTACTAAATCTACTTTCAAAAATGCAACTAAAAATACAATTTAGAACTTAGCTTATGTGTATGCTATATATGATACCTACATATACATGTATAATCAGGCAAAAAGAGTCAGAGACTGAGATACTGTTGTTTTCAACATCTTATTGCATGGGAAATTTTTTTTCCTGCAAGTCACTTGTTACTCCTATGAGACTATAAACCAGAAAATATTAAAAAATCATTTTCCCTTAAGACAGATTTTAATGAGTCACAGTGTGTAAGGTAATAGATTTGGGAATAATATATTGAGAAAGTTGTTTACAAAAGTTACAAATGTAGAAGATGTTTTTTTCAATACTTTAAACAATTGATTCCTGAATATGATACAATATACAAAGAAAGAACTGATTTCTGAAACACTTCCTAAATTTACAAGTTCATACTTTGCTAATCACTGTGTTTATTCTCAAGATTTTTAAATTTTTTCCCCCTAATTCATCAATGGTTTTTAATAATCTGCTATCACATAGAAGTATTTTCCCCTGAAATGCAATATACATCCAATCATTATGAGCCAACTGTACTAAATAAGTTTCAATTAAAATAATTCTAAGAAAACAAAAATGTCAAATATGTAACCTCCAAATTTCTCATAATGCTTACATCAATATCTGAAATTCTGCAGAACTGATTCTTTACTCTTGAGCGCCACCAGTTTTCAACTTTTATTCTTGTCTCCAACCTATAGCTTTTTTCCCATGTCCCTGTCTCACTGTAAATAGTTCTCACACAGGCAGGAACCACTCTGCTCTGCCATTTAAGCAATCCCAGGAAGCCATTTAGCTGTCTCTTCAAACATGAGGAACAAGGGACAACTCTCTGACAAACCGACTGCATTCTGAAGGTTATGATACCTGAAAAGACAAAAACATGTATTTCAGTCTGCCATATGTAAGAAGAATGCAGTGATTGCTACAATTATACAGAAAATGTATTTTAGCTTGACTTGGACTACTCAGCTGTTTCCCCTTGGTCTTTGCATTTTATTACTGTGTCTGAACTATAAAAGCATGTATTTTTTAGCTGAGAGAAATAACTGTGGCCCTGGCACAGAATAAAATTGTTGTGTTAAGATGTCTGATCTAATAAAATACAATTCTTGCACTCAGTCTCTCATAAAAGCCGAACCAGTCAACTGAAGATTCAAGAAGCTCAGCTGCCTGAACAGAAGATGGCTAACAGGGTGTTAGTGAAAATTCAGAATGAAATACAGAGAAGAGGAAGTTGGAGGAAATGATCCTGTAAAAATACTGAATTTGTCATCACTGAAAAGAGATGGGGGAGGATGACTATAATTAGTAGATTTCAACTAGATATTCCAAACCAACTATTTTGCTAAGGCTTTCTCTTTCAACTAAAAACCCAGTTAACTCCTCATACACTTAGAGTGAGTCTTCTAAAACTACTCAGATGTGAGAAAGATCAAATAGTACATATATTTGGGGGTCAGCCTCAATAAGATATTTACTGTTTTGACTTCCTAAGAAATAAAGCATTAAGAGACACCTACTCTGAGATTTCTTCCTCATCTTGATCTCGCATTATTTAAAAAAAATGTTTTTAAACATCAGTAGTTCCTGTCCTCTATGGCTGCTTTTGGTGGTGTTTTTTCAAAAATTTTTGCCAATACACTTGGCTTGTACCAAGCTAGCTATGTCAGTCACTTCATAATTTTCCATGCAGAGTTACCTCACTAAAATCTCTGTGTAGAGAAACTCTGTATAAGAAAAAGTTTTATTTAAGCATTTCCCAAAAGGCAGCAACATTATCAGTAGAAATAACTGCTATTCCACCTAATTTGGATCCACAGTAAGGTGGTGGGAGTTGTACTTCCTTTGACATTCACCATAAATGCATATCCAAAGCCTCACTGTCTCACTACTCATCTACAGAATTGGACCTTTCCTCTCTTACTTACCAAGCAGGCTCTTCTAAACACTTTTGCATTTACTTATGTCATGTTGGTGCTTTAAATTTTTTGTTGCTAATCTCCAAACCCTCTCTCATTTGTAGTAACAACAAATCCAGGGCTGTACTCAGGATTCCCAGTGCAGGTGTGCATGAGTCATTCAGGAGACACCCAGTTTCTCCCCCACCATAACCTTACACTCAACTCAATATTAGCATATCAGTACTTCACAATTTTTGCTTATTTTTATTAATATTTCCTTCATTACTTATGTCTTCGTTCTGTTACTTTGATTTAATTTACAATGGAAAGGAGTGCGTCCTTATGGAAGCCACTTTCAGCTCTGCTGGTTTACAAAATTTGTATTTTAAACCACAACAGTTACACACATGTACAATGTTTCACTGAAAGGAGACAGAGAAGAGAGTCTCAAGCTGCACCAGGGGGTTTACACTGGACATTAGGAAGAGTTTCTACACAGATGGCCTGGTGCTGGAGCGAGTCCAGAGAAGAGCAACAAGGCTGGTGAAAGGACTGGAGCACAAGCCCTGTGTGGAGAGGCTGAGGGAGCTGGGATTGTTTAGCCTGGAGAAGAGGAGGCTCAGAGGTGACCTCATCACTGTCTAAAACTACCTGAAGGGAAGTTCTAGCCAAATGGGGGTTGGTCTCTTCTCCCAGGCACTCAGCAATAGGACAAGGGGGCACGGGCTCAAGCTGTGCCAGGGGAAATTTAAGTTGGCTATCAGAAAAAAATTGTTTCCAGAGAGAGTAATCAGGCATTGGAATGGCCTGCCCAGAGAAGGGGTGCATTCACTATCCCTGGAGGCTTTTAAGGTGAGATTGGACGTGGCACTGAGTACCATGAACTGGTAAAGGGACTGGAGTTGGACCAAGAGTTGGACTTGATGATCTTGGAGGTCTTTTTCAACTCATTTGATTCTATGATTCTATGAACATTGGAATGGGCTGCCCAGGGAGGTGGTGGAGTCACCATCCCTGGAAGGTCTTTTAAAACAGACTGGATGTGGCACTTGGTGTCATGATGCAGGTGACAGGGTGGTGTTCAGTCATAGGTTGAACTTGATCTCACAGGTCGTTTCCAATCAGATTGGTTCTGTGGCACAGAATAGACACAGACCCCAATGCCTGTGCACAGCCCAGGAGAACCCACCTGCCAATGTTCTGCCTGCCAGGACAATTTTGGGTGAACCTCAGGCTCTACAAGTCACACGAGCAGCAGTGAGAGCAGCAAATGTGAGTGGGAAAGTGGCCATAGCCATGGTCATGGTGTTGGAGCGAAGCTCATTCAAACACATGGAATTCCAGGATGAGAAAGAGATCCGAGGTGTCTGTCCCACGACGTGGGATGAACAGCAAGTGATGTGATAATGAGTAAGTGACGCATCGGGCCATGCCAGGATTTGCAGCACAGAGGACAACCAGCCCCAAAAGCCGTGCCACGGAGCTGTGTTGCCTTTCCAAACTTTTGTGCACTGGATTAGGACCAGCAGAGTGCCCCTCCCTGCCTGCCCAGCCAATGCCCCCCAGCCCAGGGCTTGGTGGGTCCCTACAGGGAGCAGGTTACAAGCCAGAACTGCAACGCAGCCAGGTGTGTCCACAGGGGAGGAAGGGGCTGGTCTGATAGAGAAATAAATCATTTAATATCCCGAGTCGGAAAGGACCCACAAGAATCATCAAAGTCCAACTCCTGGCCCTGCACAGGGCACCCCAAGAATCACACCATGTGTCTGACAGCACTGTCCAAATGCTTGTTGAACTCTGCCAGGCTTGGTGCTGCCACTCCTTCCCTGCAGAGCCAGTCCCAGTGCCCACCCACCTGCTGGGGGAAAAACCTCTTCCTAGTATCCAACCTAAGCGCCCCTCGACACAGAAAACGCTTGGAAACACGTAAGCAAACACGCTCTGAGAGACCCAGTTAAGGCAATGAAAACTGCCTGGCCAAGGCCAAGCACGGTTCACTAGGGAGGCGAACACAGAGAGCAGGATGGGCCTCGGCGCGGAGATGGAGAAGAAGCCGCGGGGCGACGAGGCGGCCGGGACAGCCGGCGGGGCGGGCAGGGGGACGGACGGAGTGGGGAAGAAAGGGAAGCCGCGGGCAGAGGGATGGACGGAGCGGGGAAGGAAGAGAAGCTGCGGGCAGGGGGATAGACAGAGCGAGGAAGGAAGGGAAGCAGCGGGCAGGGGATGGACGGAGCGGGGAAGGAAGGGAAGCAGCGGGCAGAGGGATGGACGGAGCGGAGAAGGGAAGCAGCGGGCAGGGGGATGGACGGAGCGCGGAAGGAAGGGAAGCAGCGGGCAGGGGGATGGACGGAGCGCGGAAGGAAGGGAAGCAGCAGGCAGGGGGACAGACGGAGCGGGGAAGGGAAGCAGCGGGCAGGGAGACGGGCGGAGCGGGGAAGGAAGGGAAGCTGCGGGGGCACAGAAAGGACCGTAGGGACGGCCAGGAGGGGCTCCGTTACCTGCCCGCGCCCGCCCGCAGCTCCCCAAGGCCGCCGCCATCTTGGTGCCCCCTCTGGCTCCGCCCGCCGGGGCGGGAGTTCCGTGGGAAGAGGGAAAAGGCTTCCCGCTGCTCCAAGCGTAAATTAACAAACAAACAAACAATTAAAAGTAATTAACAGGGATTGATCTCTGTGTGAGTTGCACAGTGCCTGCCCGGCCTCTAGAAGAGACGACTGAGAGGGGATCTCCTTGTGTATAAATATCTGAAGGGAAGGTGCCAAGAGGACGGACCACGCTATTCCAGGTGGTGCCAAGCAATAGTGTGAGAAATAAAATAACACGGTCTTCCTACAAGCAAGATTAGTTGAGTTAGAATAGGATCCCTTTCCTTTATGTAGGGTTTCTTTTTATATTGCTGTGATTTTATGGGAAATTCATAGGCATGCCGTGAAGATTGTAAGGTACCAGGTACTGCCAGGACCTGGCACTGAGGGCCTTTTACCCCGGGGGAGGGAAAATACCAAGTACTTAAAATAAACATGTAGAGGCCCCTGCGCACAAAAGCCTCTTTGATACGTGGTGGTCTCTGTGAACAAAGGAGACCCTTCATTGAGTGTGGGGGGATTCTGCACTACCAATAAAGGAGAAGACGACAACCCCTCCCCTTGGAGAAGACACCTCTTAGGGCAAGACCAGCAAGCCGATGAATTTGCATTATCTGATGAAAACAGGCAGGACTGCCTAAACTATAAAAAGCACAAAGTTTGAATGGGGGGTGTGCTTCCAGACCTTTGTGGTTTGAGGCACCCAGCGCATACTGAAAATAAAACTTTCCCCTTTGTTATACTTCCTTTGTTCCATAGGTTATTGCCATCTAAATTTAAAAGGAGAATTTTCCTACAATAGAACAAGAGGCAACAGGCAGAGACTGATGCACAGCAGGTTCCACCTGAATATGAGAAAAAACTTCTTCACTGTGCAAGTGACCTGGAGCAGATTGTCCAGCGAGGCTGTGGATTCTCCCTCACTGAAGATACTCAAGAACAGTCAGGATTCAATCCTGTGCCATGAGCTCTGGGATGGCCCTGCTTGAGCAGGGAGTTTGGACCAGGTGACCCCACAGTGGTCCCCTCCAGCCTGACCATTTCTGTGTGATCAGTCTTGCTCTCCTCCACAGCATATACAGATAACCTGTCTGTCCGTCTGTCTGTCTGTCTATCTATCTATCTATCTACATATGTATACACACACACACACACACACACACACATATATACTGATTGTCTAGTTTAGGGATAGATTTCAGCAGCATTTGACCCTCAATAGTTTTATTTCCAACCTGCATATTTAAAAAAAAAAGATTCTGAAATAAATGCAATAATTTTTTGTGATGTCTTTTTGACTAGTGAAATAAAAAATCAGAAGTCACGAAAGGCAATCTAGCACAGCGTAATTAATTCTACCTCTGCCTGGAAAACATCTTACCCTGTTGTCAACACTGTGCAGTTCAGAGTTGGTTTTAATTACTGGAAGTACTTTGTAGTAGCCTCTGAGGAAAAAGAGATACTTTTTTTCCCTTTTTTTTTCTTTTTTTTTCTGGTGGATCGTGCCCTTTTTCAGCTGGGAACTGTTGATTCTTTTCATTTTTAGACCTTTTTCTTCACTGTTGTGTTTCCAACAGAGTTTAAATAGACACATTCTGTTTATGCAGTGCAATGCTTACAGTAAAGTCAACCTTTTTGTATTATAGAAGTAGGAGCTTTTTCTATGACTAAAAATAAGTATTTACTGAGTATAAGCTTTCTTCTTGGTTTTCTGTACCTGTCAAGTATGCTTAAATTATAACCTTTTCACCACAAAAATGAACTGAGAGCATCTCTGATGCTTACCCAGCTTATAAACTAGGCCAGTTTCACCAGAACTGTGTGCATAATTTTAATTTGCTTTCCTGTTGATATCCCTTTCAGAAAGTGATGGTGGCTTTACTTTAACAGACCTTCCATCCCAAACCTCTCTCTGGGCTGTTGAGTGAGTTCCTGGGCTGTTGAGTGAGTTCCTGGGCTGAGGAAGGATGAGGCATTTCATCTTGTGTGGGGAAAGGGAGAGCAATCCTTGGCTGAGACCCTTCCCCAGGATAAATCAGAGCTTGTGACCAGCTGGGACATGTTTTCACCTCGAAGGATGATTTCCCTCACACTGGCCTTAACCTCTGCACTCTTCTGACTCACATCTGAGGGAATGGATGGAAAATTACCTCACAGAGGTTACCAGACTTAGAGAAGACCACAGAAAAAAGATAGTATCTGATTTTGGAGGAAAGCTTTGGTCTGTTTTTGGCTGTTCTCTTCATGCCATGAGACAATCAGTCATTGCCATTTCTGGGACTTACTGCTGACTTGGGATCTTGGCGTTTTTGAAACAGTTATGCCAAACAGTTAGTGTTTAACAAACAAACAATTCACAACTATTCCTACCACAAATAAACAAATACAAAAGCCCAAATGCCAAATGAAAATGTATTTTTGATCTTCATGGATTTTCATACTACTCAGAATACCTTTGCTCTTCTTTCCTTCTGAATAAATTTCTGTTGTGTCTCAGTTTTTCTCACCTAGTTTCTGTTTGCAGAAAATCTTGCACCTTGTTTAGCTTGCTTTGATATGGGCTGTCTTCCTCACTATTAGAATCCAGACTGCACAATAAATGCCAGTAAAATCAATGGAAAGGGACCCAAATTAAAATTTCAGTATATTGTCAGAGTAAGTTCCCATTAGTGTCTTGACAGAAGTTATCTACATGTTCTAAGTAACACACAATTCAAACCTGAGTCAAATGTGCTTGTTTTTGTTGGCAGATAATGAAAATCATACCAACAAGACCTTCCAGAAGATAATAAGAAATAACAGAAAATGGTATAATTTGGGGGGGGTTTCTCCAGTTTATTTTTAATATTTTATGATAATATTTTAATAGTAGGTGCAAAATGGCACTTATAGTCAAGGCTTGGTACAATACTGGGTTTATAAACCCCTCCCTGAAGGAACCATTTCAGCAGAATTGCAAGCAAGCCCAGTTTGGGTTGTTCATTCATATGGTGAACAGAGAAGAGCTAGAGGCTCCACATGGGCCCAGACATAAGTCCTCCTTAGGTATGGCAGATCTGTTTTCTGTATAGCAGCCATCTAACTCTCTAGGAAGCGTTTAAGATTGTGATTAATTTAGTATTAACCTAAACAGATTATCCTCAGCTTCAAGGAAATCAAATACATAAGTAGATTGTCAGGATGAGAATGCAATATTTTAGTGACATGAATGGATTAAAAAGATAAGACAAAGGTCTAAGTACTCAATCAGCTATAATCTTGATGGCAGAGCTTGAGAAATATAGGTCAATATGTTTAATGTTAGATAATTCAACAGTCCAGAGATTGAAACGTATTTAAAAGAATCATAACTAAATTTTAGGCAGTGATTGGACTTTCAAAATGGTTTCAAAGCAACACAAAATAATTGCTACTTCCACTCACCCTGAGCTTTGTGGTGTTGTCCTCAGCTGAGGACTACACACACAAAGTGAAGAGGTTTCCATTTGCAACCATGGACAGCCAACTGTTCCACATCAGATCTCTTTGGAAGTGGGAACCTCTCAGGTTCCCCAGCTGAATCCTGCAGGAATCATGAAGCAGAACTGCGAGCTGCACAGCACACCCTATGAATGAACATTAATTTCAACAACACCTTGATAGCTCAGGCAGGGTTGGAGACACCATTCACTCCTCTGTCTCTCCTTATTAGACAGTAACCCCTGCACAGTACAGGGAGAAAGCAGGGCCCCGAGCCCTCAAATGGCTCAGACTTTTCCAAACAGGGTACCTACTGCACTCTCCCACAATCCCCACTTTCCCCACATTGAGCTTTGCTTCCTAACCTGAGCTGTTTGCTCAGTCTCCTTTCATTATGGGAAATTAATGATGCACTGACATTTGCATTTGCCTTAACAGTAGTGAACTATTTTCCATACGGCTGATACTCCCCTGATTTATTTTTTAGACCTCCACTAATTTGTTTATTAGCATTTTTGTTAATCCACACAAAGCCTGACATTGATTGAGTAATTTGGAAATTCATTAGTTCCTGTATGGGAAATGTGCAGAAGTGCCCCAGTTGTCTGTTACTTAAATAGACAAGCTTCCCACTTTTCTGTATACGTATAATTTTAGTTTTGCTAATAGTTACCAGAACTGATGTTTGTGTTTTCTGGCATTACTCTTTTGCTCCTACAACTAGCATATTTTCAGCCTCCTACAAAAAAGGGATTAAACCCCAGCATTTGGGATATAAAATAATTTCAGTGCATACTTCAAGTCCCAGCCCCATTTCATGTAATTAAAGAGTTTGCTTGGTTATTTTTTTTCCTGTAAACTCCTTGAGCGTGGCTTTTGCTTCTGAGTTTCATTTTGCCACTGTTTACATATACATGCATTTAGTGGTTTTGCTTTAAAACACAAGGTCAGATAAATGCAGGTGATTGGATTGCAGGAATGTGAGGAATATCACTTGAGAATATAAAAGAAGCAATAAATTGATAGACTAAATTTTAGAAAAACCCTTTCAAACCATATCCACCATCTGAGTCCAGGTCTCAAAGGGAAGAATTCTGAGTGACCTCATGAAGATTAATAGAAACTTCACTTTTGTAACAGATATTATTTTACAAGCACTCAAATATGGTGGTAGTGGAAGAATAAACTCTTGAAATGGCTAGAAGAGGCAGAGTTTGGGATAGAAAAGAACAGATTTCGGAAAGAGTGGTCACATTACTAGGGGTGGAGCTTAACCTGTATATTGTGACTTATGTTAACTCATAACAGGTATTACCTAATATGATTGTTGCCCGCTTCAGCTGGGGACTGGCGTTGATGACAGAAGAGGTTCTTGTCATCCAAACCAGCACAGGTTCATAATTCTTTGCTTTGGCAAAATGAAAAAGAACTTACACAATGCATCAGTGGGAGAAATTAGCTATATAAGAAGTCGGCAACCTGCTCACTCCATCCAGGATGTCCCTGTCTGGTTGGAAAATACCTGTGACTGTCCCTGTGCCACTCATTAAACCACTGAATGATATGGAGGAATTTTGAAAACATGCAAGATCCAGAGTCAGTGAAATCATGTTTACTAGCATTGTTTTAGCAGGTTTATATTGGTCCCTAAGCCTGGAGCTGGGACATGGGACTGAGTCCTTCTTCAGACCTATGTGAGCCTAATTCTGAGGAGGTTTTATGTAGCATTTGTATGTTACTGGGTGTTTGCAGAGGGGTGCATTTAACCCAAAATGCACATCCTCCCTGTTCTATGCAAAAGTACTAGGCTAGTGACAGTCAGCAGCTTCTTACCAATACAGACAAAAGTGTGTGATTAGGTGTGTACATGAAGGTGAGGAGTTGTCAGAATCAATGCATATCTGCTTTTTTGTCTTTCAGCAACAGTTCAGTTTTCAAACCAAGGAATTTGTGCTGTATTTTTGTCTTGGCTTCTTCTAATGCACTAGCACAATTTTGCTGTTGGTTGAAACTAGTAATACACAGTGGTGAGCAAAACTACCCATTTGCAGCATTCAAAGTTATACATTTCTTGCTTTTAATCTGGAAAAAAAGGGGTTTTGTAAAACTGTTTAAAATTTTGAATTTACAGTTATGAGATTAAGAGCTCAATGCTTATAAGCTGATGAGGTCTGGTCACAGTGATACTGTATTGTCATTAATAGCTAACAGGGCATCTGGGAATGTTTTGTCTCCTTATTGCATCCAAGAATGCAAATTTTGGAAACTTGGCTTTTCATCCATCTCTCTTTCTTGAAGCATGTCATTTGAGATGGCAGGTGAGTTGTGTGCCGAGGGGCAGGTGATTCCAGCTGCTTGAAGCCATTAGCAAAAGTTGCCTGGCTGCTGTAGTACATAGCCCTCTACACACATGTGGGGGAGAAGGTTGTGCATCTGGACAGCCACTTTACAGAGAGACACTGGGCCTCTCTACCTTGTCTCACAATGAATTTTTGTATTGCAAAAGTGTGTGCTACCATGTCAAACAAGAAGCAATAACAAGACAGGTACCTGTTAATTAAATTCTTGCCATGTGATAACCTTTCTTTCATTAAGAACTGCCCTCATATTTAAAATAGGTGGCAAATGGACATTTTCTGTTCACTGTAACTATTAAAACAGCTTTTTACGTTGATGGACAAACTTCATCATTGCAATTATCCCACAACTGGATTGCACTTGACCTTTGTAATGGTATCTGTCAGCAGGGAACAGTTTGAGTCCTGGGTAAAATCATCCTGCACAGTCTTGCTGGCTGTTAGCTGAGTGTCAGCTGGCTCCGGAAGAACTCGAGTGGAAAAGGAAAAAAATATCTGCAACTCTTAAAATTAATTAGTATTAATAAATCTTTGTTTTATGGACAAGCTAAAATGCTAGTGTTTCCTAAAGAGCTGTGCAGTTTGGAAGCTGTTGTGCACACTCAGTTACATGTATGGGTATATGGTGTCTGTGTATGGATATAAAAGCACATATATGTACATATATGTATATTTTCTATCTATATGCATATAAATGTGCCCCAGATGGAAGGGACTGTGATCTGCCTCTATTTTGTTTTTTATTTCTACACACAGTATAATTGCCAAAGGAGAAAAAATGAATACCTTATTCTTTCTAGTTAAACATAAAACAAGATGAAGGAGCCTGGCTTTACCAAGGGAACACGGTGCCAGAATAATCTGGTAGTTTTCCTTAAATGAGATAATGGATTTTCCAAAGTAGAAAGTGTGGTAAATCTCATTTGTACCTTAGTAAAACAGTTGATACACTCCTAAATAGGAAAATATTAATGAAGGAAAATAAGATGGAGGTTAACAGAGGACACAAAAGGTGGGGAAGAACTGACTGATGGGAAGGGCCAGAGGAAGACAAAGAAAAGGCAGGTGTCAACAAACAAGTTACTGTAAATTCCTCAAAGGTCAATTTTAGGATCAGTGCTGGCAATATTTTCATTAAGTACATTAGCATATGAAGTCAGTGGGCTCTTGAAATCTGAAGATGGAGGGACATAGCTAACATGTAAGAAGACTATTTTATATTAAAACATTTCTGACTCTGACAGGTAGGTAAGTGGGAAGAAGTGATTAGAACAGAATGTCATGGCATGCACTTCAGGGTTAACAAGAAATTTCTCTAAGGGAGACAAGAGATGACTCAGGTGGAGAGAACTCTGGGTGTCAAAGATGATCACAGAGTGACTGTGAATTTACCATGGGGTGATGTGATGAAGAATGTGTATGTGCTCACAGCATGCATCAGACATGGTATTTCCAGCAGAAAGTGAAAGTTTTGTTGTAGAAGTATGGATGATTGCGCATCTGCAACACAACTGCTACCACATTTCTCTGAGAAAGATTAATTAATCTGCAACAAGTGCAGAGGTTTCATAAAGGATATCACATAAGAGATGACGTAAAGTGCTGCATAGTCTGAAAAGTAAAGACTGTGGTAGGATACTGAATTTTTTCTGAGAATATATTGGGGGCCTAGTACCAGCAACAGAGAAGAGCTATTTAAGAAGAAGAATAAAAACCACCAAGTAACCATATCACATTTAGACTGGAAAGGAACAGCAAGTTCTCATTATGGGATCAGAGAGGTCCTCTAATAACCTTTCAAAGGAATGGAAACTGTTTCCCCCTCCAAAAACTCCAGCAACTTTTAGGACAAAATTCAATGGGTTAACAAAAAAGATGATATGGCATGATCTCTGTGGAGAGTCAGGGCCTGGTCTAGGTTTCGTAATGCAGGTGACCTCTTGAAATACTGTAGCTGGTCATACAAGTCCTTATTTCCCTGGAAAAAATTACTTTGGGAAGTAACATTTAAAAAGGGAGTTTTGCTCGCTAGGATTTAGCTTGGAATCGCGATGTAAGGCCAATACAGCCATGCTATCCACCCTGCGGGTACAGCGGGAAACCTGAAGGTCTCACAGATGCAATGCAAACTTGGCATTTCTGTAAATCACTTTCTGCTCCCCCTTCAGAGCTTTAATAAAAATGAAAATTTACATTCCAACAGGGAGAAGGTTTTTCTGCACATTTTTCAACAAAACTGCCAGCATGGCTTGCAAGCATACCAGATGTACCGGATAAGCTCACTCAGCGTTTCTTATTCCCATTGAAATGACTTGCTAGAGACAGGCACGAGGGAATGTTCCATGCCTTCCTGTTCCAAAAAGCAGATTCAAGCAAAGGACGTGCAGTTTCAGCACAGGATATGCTTTGATTCATACTTTATTGATGTAAGAAAATCAGTTGTTCACTCAAGAAGGACCTAAGCTCAGGAGTGATGGTCATGGATGGTGACTCAAAGCTGTTCCTTATCAGCATTTTTTTACAGTCAAGTCATGGCAGCTCCTTGCAGTTGGGGTGATAAAATAGATGGTGCTGCAAGCGATGAACACTGTTTTCTTGTGGTAGGACATTGTGTCCATTTTATACCTAAGGTAGCCAGATTGGCTGTGTCACTGTTGCAGTCTAGTGAGGAACTGTATGAGAGCCCCTTCTTGGGTCCTGTGGAGCTCACTCTGGGCATGAGCTTGGGGACAGTGTTCACCAGGGCCTACTTTAGCTGAAGAAGGCTTTACACTAAGGAAGAATGTTCATGAGTGGCAACACAGTGTGCCTAAGTCAGACCCCTGCTCTCTCCATTGCCTACAGAAAAGGACGAAGAAGCCAACTGGCCTCCCCCAAGGGTAGCTTTTGTCGACACCTCACTTAGCTGTGCCCTCTGGGCAGGATGGACTGTTGGGAAGATGTGACAGATGCAGGGCATCTTGGCACTTTAAAATTAATATTTTATGTGTCTTTACCAATATGCTACTTCTTGTGATGCATAGACAGGGAGAAAAAGCTGCAAAAAGCCCAACAGTGCATGAGAAGGGAGCATGAGAAATTTCATGAGACATTGAGTGTGATGTTTTTTTCCCAATCTTGTGTGCTTGATCTGAGAGTGGTGAAGGTTATTTAGCTGGGGGAGCCTGAGCAGAATCAGCACAAGAGTAACTAGATACTGGACCCAGCAAGCCACTGTGTCAGGGATGTGTCGGGGGGACTACCTGCTCACAGTCCAGCAGAGAGACTATAGGGCTGCTTTAGGATATTACATATATTGCAGCTGGGACAGTTATGATGCTATTGCAATCCTGTGCTGTCTCATGCAAGTGCAGATACCTTATATTCTTCATTAGCACTATTTGCACCTCTGAGTCCTGTTAAAGAAATTTTAAATTTTATTTTCTTAGGAAAGGAAGCAAAACAGGACTGGTAATGGATTGTGGATGCTGTTTGATGTCTGGTGGTTTTCCTAACCATCATCTACTATGTTTTAGCTTTTTTTATTCTCTCCCCCCTCCCCGATTTTTATTAATTTATTAATATGACTATCAACAGATATATTTAATGCCTTGTAGTCTAAAGAGATACTATGTCCATTACATAGAATGGTCTTGGTTGATGGATTTATGCTATAGCATATTCTATTCCAATCCATTGGTACTAGATAGAAATCCTCTTGCTTCTCAATTATTAGATGACTAATAGGACATTTGAGTGCTCTGGACTGCAATTCTTAAATATCAATTAACACCTCCTTTTCAGGACTTGATGTTATGAAACCTGCCACTTATTTTCTCTTTGTATTGGAAACTATAGAAAAAGATGTCACAAAAAATGTGTAAGAAAGTGGAGTATATTTCTTATTAACAGAAGATGTTTCAGATTCATATAATATAGCTAAAAAGGAAAATATATTTTAAAGGTCAAGTAGTTATATTTCAACAATATAAGACCTTTCACATGAGTGCAACTATTCTTTTAACAGTTGAGAGTGTGTCTTTGGAGAGTATGGTTCATTTCAGATTCTGTTGCCATAAATAAACTCAACCATGACAAGTTATATTCTAGAATTCAAGGCAAGTTTCACTTCTAGTTATGCAGACTCACAGGGATGTTCTGTGTCCTGTTATTGTGTCCTACATGAGAAGTACAGGATTGCTTCAGTAGCCACATTCCACTTCTTTTTTGGTTCAACCTGAACTTGTGAAAAAGGCTTTGCATGAAGTGAACAAAATATCAAAACATCATTCAGGTACTCTGTACATACAGCTCATATTGTCAGATTCATACTTTTGATTCTTATTTCCAAAGGGGTTTTTTGATGTACTTTTTCCTGTTAACAGTCCCAAGTCTAAGCAGAGCATATAATGTTTGCAGTTTTTATATATTCTTTTCAAATCTAATACTTATGCTATTAACCTTATGTTAATTTAAATATTGTTTTCTACTCTTTAACATGCAAAAGCCCACTAGAGGAGTTATGATTAGAAGGTAGCAAGTGACAACTAGAATCCCCAGCCCACATTAGCACTGCATTTACATGAACACAATGCTAAGATTTCTTAAGGCCCGTCCAGGACTTTTAGTGCTTGTTCTTTATTAAATGTTTTGCTGTATGTGGAGAAGAAACAGTCTGTTGTTTGTATAAATAGTTACATAAGTATTGAGGAGTACTTCTTACTCATTTTCAGGTTTCCATTGAAGCACTCCTCACTTCTGTCCTAAACCAAGGGCTTGGCGCGTGGTTGCCTGTTTGCGACTGAGATGTTCATCCAACACAGGGCACTTCCCACAGGACAGTGTGGGCAGTCATTGAGCAGCAGTTTCTGGACTGCAGGACATGGTGTGCCTTGACATCATGCAGGGGAGCAGTGATACTGCTGGAGAGAGCAGTGGTACCTCCATCACTCCAGTGTCAGAAGTGCAAACTTTACAGTGTTTCACAACCTGGAGTGATGCTGACAAAGGATATTGAGTGATGTCTCCAAAACGTCTTCCTAATGCAGTGAAGTTTCAGGGAGCTTCTCTATGTGCTGAGGGAGCCTAGAGCTGGGAGCCATCACAGACACAGGCTGCACAGATGTTTTGGGAGGTGGTTACCACAGGCTGTATAGAAGTCTCTGACTTACCAAACTGCTGTTGGGAAATCAAATGCCAATGCTTTCCTGATACATCTACCGAGTGACTATACTACAGCTTATGAAACTGATTAATGACAGCCACTTCATTCATTTGAGCTTCCACAAAACTGGAGAAGAGCAAGTAGAAAGCAAAATTTACATACCAAGATCTTTCCAAAAATCTGGAAGGAGTGACAGAAAATTAGGTGGATTAAAAGGTGTCCAAGAAATCTGCATCATACCTTTAGACATGCCATTAGAGAGAAGAAAATAATTAAGTTTAGAAACCCTAAAATGGTCTGTATTGCATATGGAAAATCCACTGAGGCAGTGCTATGGCTCAGTGTTTTGTGAAGTACCAGATGCAAACTGAATGCTTTATACCCCCAGGAAAGCAAACGGTCTTGGCTGCCTAATGATATAAAGCAATTCATTCCTGTCTATAATGCCTCCAAGGGCTCTGTGTCTCGAGCTAGATTTTGTTTCAGTGCTCATAGACTTGCTGTTTGGGGACTGCAGGCAATTGTCGGTTTTGGAGATTAAATTCATGTCTTAGTAAAGAAAGAGAAACCTTCATCTGGCATGTTTTGTGTTTTAAAATTGTAACCACTCTTCCTAAAATGTTGGTATGAGAAGCCACCATGTGGTGTGTACTTGTCGGTGCGTGTTGTTTTCCCAGGAGTAGTCAGGAGGCCAAAGGTGTGTGAAAAACGAAGCTTTTTAGATATTTAGCTGGTTGGCCAATTATCTCCTTTCTGAATGGAGTATAACTGAGATTGCTTTTTCTTCCAGTCTCCTGGCTGTCACATGGTTAAAATTGGCCACTAGGCTTTGTGAACCATTAGTCAAGAAATTTCTGTTGAGAAGGATGTTGGCTTCTTCATCATTAATATATCACTATATTTTCTGTTTTGCTTCTTTTCCCCTCAAATCTGGGAGGAGCATGAGATTTTCCTGACCTGGAATCAAGCAATGAAACTCAGTCCAGGATATTCTTGATCACAAAGATCAAGAAATAGGGAAAGAAGTAATGACTTTCCTTGTGTTAAGACCTCTATGTAAATGCTGAGAAAGGGTAGCTCAGTACAGTATTCCTCAGAAGCATGGATATGTTACACAACCTTGGCAATAAATCTATGGAATAATGTCACATTAGTTAATTAATTTTTGGGTTTCAAATACTTTCTTTTCTCTTATCTCATTTTTCAGAAGTTACCCATATCCAGTGACCTACAGCTGAAGAGTTGAGACTCTATATAACCTAACAAGGATTGAGCTACTCTAAATTTCAAAGCTTTCCTTGAGTCCACAGGAAGACACAAATACCTTTACCAGCCAGGGATTTGCAAATGCAGTCTAGACATTGTAAAAACAGTTATTATTAGTATTAAGTCTCATCGATTGGATACTGTGTGCACAGCAAGGGGAAAAGGAAAGATTCTCAGACATGACAGGATTTTCTTATGTTTTGATCTTTGGTTTTATGATCTGTAGGAGCTAGTGTGCAAATCAAAATGCCAGCCAACCTCTTCCAGAAATCTGGATTATCACAAAGATGAGCATGTAACAACAGTTTTGCTTTTGACCAAAGAGGCAGTTTTTCCATCCCATTGTTTCCTACAGTCCCTCGTTTCATGGATCTGCTGCAGCTAAAACCTTTCTACTTCCTCTTAAACCATTCTGACAACTCTGTCTTTTTGATGTTTTTGATTAAAAAATACAACAGGAAGATGCCACCTTACAGTAGAAGAGGCTCTCACATGAATTACCTTCCACAGCTGTAAACAAGCAGCAAGGGATTCTTCCCCAGAGGAAGGTGAGGAAGACCAAAGGCAGAAGTGGTAATAATTTTCCCACGAACAAATCTGAAACTACAAGACAGAGGATTTACAAGGTTTGTGCAGAGGAGGTAAGTAGCAGACCTCAAAACTAAACCCACATCCCCTGACATCCAGCTCTATCTGTAACTGTACAGGGACTTCCTCTGTTTCTTTGTGATTAACCAATATGGGTATAAATCTAAGCAAGCAATGCTGAGCACTATCAGCTCCCCCCAAAGTAAACAGCACTCAGAGATGCTCAGCCCTGTGCTGCTTGAGACCAGTGCTGGCTCAACCTCTGCCACCCCCAGGCTCTGCTACCTGCCTGCATCAGCTACCTTCTTCTATTTCTCACATGCCTCTAACCCACCAAACACACACGTGGGAGTATCTAAATTAAAAATAGCAACCCAGGAGAAAAAATGTAGTGCAGTCAGAGAGCTGATTTGCAGCTGAATTATTCATCCCCACATATCCCTCTCATCCCAGGATGATAATACCGGAGCTGTGCAGGTGTAGCCTGGCTCAGGGACTGGTGTTACAAGGGAGAGACAACAATCTTGTGGGTGTCTATCTACTGTCAGCAAACTAAATTTTCCACTAGTCAGCTCATCTTTTTATACCAACTGCCATATGAAAGCACCTTAAACCACTTCCTCGCTTCCCTTTATGTCCCCTCCCTTCAGTTATTATTTATTACCTAATAATCAGATTAATGCAGCTCAACACACTCAAACCCAAAGAAATGAGTTAGTCCAAACTTTTAAAAGGTTACTGGAATATTCTGTTCCATTAACACCAAACCTTAGTAGAGTGACACATGAAAAAGCTGTTCCCATGCCTTTATTGGCCAGGCCTGAGCTGGGGTGCTTTGGTGGGTTGCCAGCTTGCAAAATTGCAATTTGCAAGAGACCTTGAGGGATTTTTCCCTATATATCTGCAAGGGTGGCCTTTAGTTTTAATCAGTGCTCTGGTAGTTGTGATTGCTGTGTGTGTTTTAGAAAACTTGCTGGTAGTTAATTGTCACTTTTTTGGTAAGGAATTTTTGTAAATAACATTTTTATTTCCACAGAGAATCATTCAATTATCAGAGCAACCATGAAAACCTCAGAAGAGCGAACATTCTGTGACATGAAAGAAAGACAAAACAACCCCCTGGACTCAACTTCAAAGTAGTCTTCATGGTTCCTGACTGCCATCCTGCTTCTCTTGCCTAGTGGCATATTTTGGCATGGCCTCCCTCACCTCCCTCACCTCCCTCACCTCCCTCCACTCCAGGGCTGGAGCCTTGCAGGACCCCCCTAGAGCATCTTCCCTGAGGATCACACCCTGCTGTGAAACTCATGGGCACATGAAAGCTGAATCACAACTGGCAGTGTAAGCAAGATGTTTGTTTTGCACTAAACAGAGCTCAGTCTCAGATTCCTCTGGGCAATGGCTTCTATGTCTGCCTGCTTCTCTCCATTGGCTCTCCTGTTTGTGGTATCCCAGCCCCAGTTTTTTATTTCTACGGTTTCTGTGGGATAACTACGTGAATGTGACACTCCCCCATCTCATTCCTGCAACCTGCTGTCATATGCCACCAACTCATACCCAATCCAGTCATGGCTGCTTTGGAAGTGTGTTGGTGTCTTAGGAGGCCAATCTTCTCCCACAGAACTGCAATCACTTCATTATGAATTACAGCAAGTTCCTTCGAAACATGCAATGAAGACATGAGCCAGTGTAAGGATGGTCCCACTTCACTTTGCTATTAAAAAGGGAAGATATTGATGGATTCAGAAGCACCTTATCCTCTCCCATGATCCAGCACGTCTTTCCAGCTTCCACCTCAGCCTGAGGAATTGTGTGAGTGGAGCAGTAGACACAGATTGGCGTTGGATGTTAGCCAAAGTGACCACAGAACCAAAGTGACCAAGAGAAATGGGTAGACAGCATTTGTAATTTGGGAATTGTCCAAGGAAGCACTCACTACCTGGATAGAAATGCTACAGCCTCTCTCAAGTTTCTAACCTACTTCTGCAGTAGACTGTGCCAGACATCAATATGGGCACTTGCCTCAGGGCTTCAGCTTTGCTTTCTTCTACTAGTTGGCACTCAGTAGTGTCACCTCTTCATTGCAGGGAGATTCTTCCTAGTGGGAGCTCCAGGAAGCAGGTCTACTACTCATAGACACCCAGGGAACCTACTCTGGGGTGTAAATGCCCAGGCTCATGCACTTCCAATGAACAGCCTGTAGGAAGCCCTCCAGTTTTCACAGCTCTCTCTGTCTTTTGCTAGATTTAGTATCACCTTGTCTTTAGCTGATAAATCTCAGCTGTGAGGCAGCTGTTCACTAACCACTGAAATGGGGCCAATTTCTCCAAAAAGAGCCATTCAGCAACAGTCTTGGTACTTTCTGTATTCATGCATATCTTCCATACACTTCTTTTTTGCAGCTAAACATTAGTTTCATGTGAAGATTTGCTGAGCAGTGAAAGATAAAGCAGGCTGGATAGAGGAGAAGAGAGCCAGGGAATGCTATTTGTGTGATGTCAAAAGAGCACCAGATTTTACTTTTATCTCTAATGAAATGCTGAAGGGCAAGGTGAGAAAGCTGAGATTTGTTAGCACTGATCATAGTTCTTCTTTCCTGGACTCACAAAACAGCAGGAACTAGAGAAGAGAGAGAATTTTGAGTGGCATTCAACTGTATATTTAAGCATGATTCATCTTCCATCTATTGCAGTCTCTCTTTTTTTATGGAGTTGAATTTACATGAAGGAATATATGAACTTTGGCTACAACAGATGTCATCTTGGAGAGTTTTTCCCTTTAATATCTGACTGTAGATCCAGTATTATAGGAAACATTGGGCTTTCATCTTTCACCACTACTAGCTATAAAATCCAGAGGAGATGATCATTAGCATTCATTACTTAAGAGAAGTACAGCACTCGGTGAGTCAGGGTACAGACCAAGAATTAATTGTTGGAGAAATTAAAAAATAATTGAAGAACGGACACATTTGAGAATATTGCAGTCTTTTAAGACTCTGAAGAGCCAGTGCACAGTGAAGATGGCTGTGGTAATGTGTTTCCCTACCGCTTCCCTGAAGGGATGCAGAGAGAATTTGCTGGGAATGCAGTGGCCAATGGGAACATGGCTGGGGTCTGCAAGGGAGGTTCTGGAAATGTGCTGCAACAAGAGGATGGAGAGTGAGTTGAATGGTAAGAGCTTCCAGCTAGAGGCTTGAATTTCCATGGGAAAAGTAGTCAATCACTGTGATGAAAAGGCCAAGGTGGCTACAAGAAAGGGGAGCAAGAGCTGGCCAGAGTGCAGGTTGCTGGAGTCACCTTTTAACAAGCTGCTGGGTAACAGGCTTCAGTTTTCACAGCCCATCAGTATGAACTGAACTACATGCAACAGGGTGGTGGACTAGGGGATGTGCATTCATGGAGACACATGGAGAAGTGCTGAAGAGGCCATGATCTGTGGCAGCATCCACAGCCAGTGCATAGCACCCAGGGCTGCAGCTGGAACAGAGCCTTTAACAGCTCCCTGCATGATTGCCCTACTGAGCTTTCCTTCAAAACACTTAAATATCTCTTGGTGGCAAAGCCTAACCTCTGCCATGCTTTCAGGATTCTGGGAGTTCTTTTTTGCTATTATTATCCACCCTGCCCTTTATGCAATACCAACACTGTTGCTGATTTATCTGCTATATTTCAGGGCATTTTTCAAGACCTTGTTTTCCCATAAGAATATTTCCCCCTGATTTACATGGGCTGTAGTGGATCAGGCCACTCGGGACAGGAATGGCCAAATAACCAGCCCCAGCCTGCAGTCTGCATAGCAAGATATGCAGTGAAATATTTATGGAAGAGTTGTCCGAGAGCTCTGGTTTTCAGGGGAATGAAGAACAGGTTCAGCCAATGCAGTGTTTTTCTCCTCTTCTAGAGTAACTATAGGGTTCAAGTGGCCAGTGTTTCTTACCAATTTCTTTGCTTAGATTATAGCTTTTTAAGAAATTATTTTTGACAACCAATCATATTTTTTTCTGCTAATTTTCCACAAATTTCTCCCATCTGTCTCCTATACTGCATCATACATATGCCCTCCAGATTACACTCTCTTGACAAGTTCCTGTTGCTTTCACATCTTTTGTAGCTTGAGCAAGTCACAAAAAGCAACCCAGAACAAAATTATCTGAAATCAGGCTTAATTTAAAAGATCAGATTCTGCCATCTCATGCTCATACCCAGCAAAAGTGTCTCTGAAGCCCATTCATCAGTGGAAATGCCTGGAGGATGCTGCACCCAGAGCAGAGCACAGGTAATGCACCAGCACAGTGTCCCTTGTCTGGCTCCATGATTGTCCTTGCTCAGCAGACTCCTCTCTGCTTGCTCAGAGTCCTGGTGTGAAGACTTTTTCTTTCTTGTTTACTAGATTGGCTCTAGGAAATATGTATGGGTAAACTTGGCAATTGGGCAGATAGAAATTGATTTGGCCTCTGTGTGTCCTGCTCTCAGAAAGCAGGGGAGTGCTTTGCACTATGTTCCTCCATCAGCTAAGACTACAAGAGGATTCTTTTCCTTCCATGGACTTTGTGTAGTCCGAGACTCCTGAAATGTTGCTGTTGACTCCAGACCAAGGGTGGATAATGGACTGTCCTTGAACTCTTGCCAGTGTACAGAGAGACATACAGCATGGGAAGATGTTTTTTCTGTTTTCAGTGCCAGTACTTATTTCTCTGATCCGGAAGTCCAAGTTGCCAGATGTTTTTGGTGCCCCTGTTAGAAAGCCATAATTTTTAGAGACAAGGGTGACCTTGCCTTAAAATCAAACAGGATCCCAAAAGAAACCTCTTAAGTTGTTTCCCTCAAACCAACCAGACACTGGGCATTTCTGCAAATGAGGGCTTTCATTAATTTGTCACACTGAGACTTAATGAATAAGTAAAACATTAGAAGTAGGGGATTAAATGGTGGACTATTTACTCCTTTCTGTTTTCACAAACTATAAGTAGTTGGCCTTTTCATTGCCTTTCTAAGAGATTCCTGCCCTATTTCTCTCCCCAGCCTCCTGGCCACAGGTCTCTGCCATCTCAGTTGTGGCAAGAGACTGAATCAGTGAACTTTTTATGGCCTACCTCTGAGAGAGAGGACAAAATTCTCCTCCCTTTGTAGGTTTGTGGGAAAGGAGGATAACTGGCAATTACTGTTTCTGCCTAATGCATTACTGCCCAAGCATTATTTGCAAAGCTTACAACCCTATTTGAAGCTAAAGGCAAGGATGTGGCTAGGAGTGAAAAAACCCTGCCATTAAAGCAAGCATATTAAGAAGTTGGTGTCAGTTTATTTGTCTCTTGGTGGCACAAAAAACCTAGTGCTAAGAGAGAGACAAGAATATCTACTGTGTGTTACTTTACTAATTATAATCTCTTATTTACTCCCTTAGTTAGCAATTTGTGAAAGGTTTGTGCCTCATTCAGAGGCACATATGGAAGCTTCAGTGCCTGCCCAGCTTGGTCCTATGGGATAAGGAGACAGTCTGATGCTAGTGCCCCTTCATCTGACCCATGCTGGCTTTGCCTTCCCATCTCAGTAGCTTTGATGTCTGTGCCATTCCCTGGTCCCTTGATATTGCAGGTCCACTCCACTGTGTGAACGAAATCCTGCCACAGGTGAATGGACCTGGGACCATTGGCTGGAGATATCCAAGGGAGCATTTGAGAATCTCCAGGGAACGATCCCAGCCAGTAAGTCCCAGCACTGCTGTGGGACAGAGGTTCAAAAGCTGCATTTGGGCTGGGGAGGGATTGGCACCCCACTTCAGGGCCACGCTATTTGCCTTACAGATAGTCACAGATGTGGGTTATTTTCTGCTACTAACTAGGAGAATAGTTTTAAAGCTACATGTCATTCTCTTGTTTCATTTTTAAGAGACAGTGCTTATTTTTAGAAGAAATTACTCACAAACAGTAGGTTTTCCTGGTCATATCCACTGATAGAAATGTCTGTATTGCAGATAGTAGCATGTCTAAATCTCACGAGACAAATTTCCTGGAACTGAACAGAAGACAAAGTGTGAATATCATAGCTTCATGTAAGTAACTGTGCCTGTTTAGTAGAAAATAAGTCAGCAATACAAAACAATTATTTAAAAATGTCTTGGACGTCCATCTCAAGTTGCACATAAACAGCTCAATCTTTCTCAAGCTAGTTGTGGCTGCAGCAGCAAAACTGGGTAATGAAAATGTTTTTTTGAAATAGAAATTAATGAACAAGTTGCTTACTAATCAGGGAGATGTTTCTTTGCTGGCAAAGATAGATGCCCTCTGGTTTCTTTCCCTTCTTGAACGACTACAGTAATGAGACAAAATGAAAGGTATTACTTTTTTGGGAAATACCAGCTCAAAACTACCTTGCAAACCAGCAAATGAACAGGGTCTTGAAGAACCTCCTGTCAATTTCTCCTTGCTCCAAGATTTTATAGATGGGCAATCAAACAACCCGAGAGACACCACAGCTCTAATCAGACAGGCTTGTTAGTGAAAGGCTGTACTTGACAAACGAGTCTTTCAGATTAGCCTTTGCTATGCAAGTATGTCATAGATAAAAAAAGGGTACAAACGAGTTGAGGTAAAAAGTAGCAGATAAATAAGATTGAGGTTCTGACTGCCCTAAGAGATCAGAACTACAATGCTGGTGTAAAAGGCTTTCAAATGTAGCTTTTAATATCGCTTAGTATCTACAAACTTGTGAAGAGTTGGAGTCAAGAGTACCCAAGCATGACCAATGCAGTTGAAAACAAAGTATTAGCCAAGGTGATGCATTTCAAAGTGATTTTTCAGTGAAAGTTATGTAGGGGGATTTATTAATACAATGATAAGGGAAAAATTGTTAAATTATGTCACAGGTAGATATTCTTCATATCTCTAAAAAGACTTATTCATAAGGTGAGTCTGGAATAACAGGCAAAGTCCATGAGCAAGAATAATAAAAGTAAAATTTTGTTGTCTTCTCTTTTCCTCTCCATCTGCCCTTTCCACCTTCCCTCACTGTGTAAGTCTAAAGAAGAATAATCTGCCTACAGTGATAAAGGAAGGTCAAGATGAGACAGAAGCCCCAGAACTATGCCAGCAGGCACTGAGACCTTTTGCTTTACAGAATTTATCACAGGGTGGTGGAGGGAAAACACTTTTTTTCCTGTCTCCATGTCAACAGGTTGGGCATTTGGCCTTTTAATCCAGTCTTCATTTACTGTAAGAGGCCTGAGACATTTCTTAGTTGCTCTCCTCTGCATCCTTTCCCATCCTGGAAAGCAAGAGGTGTTTGGGATACCACAGGTGAGCAGAGCTACTCCCAGTACAAGCATGATTAATATTAAAAACTTTTGGCAGTGCAATCTGCTGGCAGAGGAAATAAAACTAATATATATTTATACAAATCAGTATATTGAGAGCAGAAAATACATGGCCCAAAGGTTCTGCTGGATTTTTTTAGGTTAAGTGTAGGTGGGTGGAGAGTTCCTTTGTGCCTGCAATAGAGCAGAATGGCTAATGACTCTGGGAGAGAAGGGAGGTAGGATGGACTGAACAGTGTGGATGAATCACTGGAACATGACCCTGGGGAAAACCAGGCATCTCAAGGTTATGCTGCCAGGAATGGACTGGTGCCCTGCTTGTGCATGGGATGCAAGCTACTTTAATTTCTGTTACCTAGTCTGATACAGGAGATAAACAGCTTTTTTACAACTTCTTGAAAGTATTCATATTGGGAAATATGTAGGAATTCTATGAGTCTGGTGTTCCACTTTTATCTGCAAAATAATTTCAACATCACTCATACCATATGAATTATCTCCTCTGTCACTCCAGTGAATTGCAAACATTTGTGGATGTCGCCCTGCATACGTCTGTGCTTATATGGTTGTTTATATAAGAGAACCATCTTCAAATGAACTTCTGGTGTTCGTCAGTTCGGTCTGCAGACTCAGATTGAAAGGCTGGTGAATGTAAGTCAGGAGAAGAATTCATTTTTAAAGTAGGAATCTCTCTTCTTGATGTTATCTATCACTGGGATACTGTGTTCTCTGTGGGGTGAAGGCCAGGCAAGGGGACACATGAGAATGATCCCTCCATGCCTGGGCAAACCACAGGCCACAGCCTGGAACATGAAGAATGCCTGATCTTTGTTCACCATACCAGCTTCCCTGGAAGAGGAATATTAACTCAACAAACCTTAAGCTAGATCAGAAGACATGCTGTCAGCTTGCATCTTTAGTACTACTCCAGTCACTTGAACAGAAAAGACTCCTTCCAAAACTTCTATATAGCATATACGGAAAAGGATCTTTTCTGACCAATGCAATTAATCACCATCAGAAAGAATATGTATTAAATCTTACCTGGCTACAAACACCAACTGCAGAGCCCTTTATAAAACTCCACTTTTATGACAAAAAGAGAAACTGACCTTTTCCCAGTCTCTTATACCTCACTTGTTCTGTACTTTCACTCCTCTTTTCTAGGCCTTGATTCATCCACCAAAGGAGTTGGGTTTACTCAGTGTAACATCCATTGACCTATACAGAAGTACGTGATGGGCAAGTTTTTGGAATTCCGCACTTTTACCAAAAGTTAGCAACGGGAAGAGGGAATACCTTTTCATACTTAATTACAAATCTCAGGGAAGATGGAAATAATTTTTCTTTCACCTAGTTTAGCTTTTCCACAATTGATAGAGGAAGAGTTTCCACATTCTTACAGTAATTTGAAATTCAGGTCCCCTCTTTACTTTCCAAAAGGCAAGAATACATCATTATGGAGACTATTTTCTTTGCAGGACCAGATCTACATCGGGGCAGAACAACCATCTTCCCACAGTCTCACCTATGTGGCCTTTGCCGAGTCTCATCCATAGAGGGAAGAGCTGAACATTGCCTACCTTTCTGAGAAGGCCCCCCTTCACATTACTTATGGCAATGGTGAAGTCAAACCATGGCACTTCCAAGGCCGGAGTGTCTCATTGCTCTTATCTAAGTGCAATATTACAAGGCAGCCTTTTTGGAGGAACAGCAGCTCAGCTAGTCCACAGGTTACCTTACTAGGCATTAATCATTTGTGCTTAAATTTCCCTGGCAGTTTTCATCATCGTGTGATAGTCTCTGGACATGAAAACTTTAATGTCAAAGCACCCCCAAACTACCCTCCCCATGCTGCTGGTGAGTGAATCTTAGTGTTTAGGAATGGAAGTGAGTGCAGAGTTTTATTCTGACTCCTGAGACCAAACTGCTACTGTGAATATTAAACAGGCAGCAAAAAAGACCCCCAACTAATGCCACACATAGTTGCCATAAGGATAATAGCTGGCATTTGAGTCTCATTGGCCTGTTAAGGATAGCATCCATGGTGCCATACCAGGCTCAGGATTTAGGAGATTAGGGGCAGCTGTTCTCTTACCAGTATAAAGATGAAAGCTCAGGGTATAAAAATAAAATGCAACTGATTATCATTTTCCTTGGAGGCTGTAGCCAACTTCTGCAGTGGCTCTTGCCTGGAGGAGCAGTGGCAGCAGTGTGGGGTGCCCACACTGCCTTTGTGAAGGGTTCTTGGGAGTGCAGGGGCTGCTGACATCTTCAGGGGGACTGCCCAGTTGTCACTGCTTTTCAGCTCCTTGGAGGGATGTACCCTGGAAAGACAGTTATCCTGTGGAAAGGCTTTGTTTGGAAGAGCTTTGCCATTAAATTAACAGCCATGAACAATGTTTGGAGCTGGAAGGAGGGGCACTTACTTTTGCTTTACTCATACAGAGTGGTTTTTCTGAAAGTGTAAAGTATCCTTGCACCTTTTGTCATGCTTCCAGTCTTTTTGTCAGAAGCAGACAGATCAGGGCTGAACTGCTCCATGCCCAGGGTGATCTGCCTTGAGCCCTCAGCACTGGGAGAGCTGCCACAGAAGTGCTGAAATCATCCTTGGGGCCAGGGCAGACATGGCTTTTCCTAAAAGAACAAAATTGTAACTAACTGTCACAAAGCAAACACAAATTGAACTATTAAAGCCCAGCTTATTCCAATATGTCTTCATCTGGATAAGCTGTTTTCTTTAGAGCATAATAAATTATAGCTGTTTCTGCAAGCTGTCTCTGAATGACAAGATGAGAACAGAATACAAAACTTAGAAAAATTTCCAAACCTTACTCTCAAGAAATGATACCCAAACACTGCTTATAATTTCTGTGGTATTTTGTTAAATATTTATTAACATGCCACTTGTTTAGAAAAATCAGATTATTCAAACCAACACAGCAAAAAAAATTGTCTTCAATGTAAAATGTTTTCATTCTGGGATTATACTAGATTGCCTTCATCAACTTGTATAGGGAAACATTTATTCTTGACCCTCAACATTTATTGAGTGACATGTACCCTCTTAAATGTACCCTCTTAAATCCACCCTTTATTCTGTATGACAATACTTTTTTATCAGCAGATACCTCTGCTAATCATACAAAACAGTATGCTGATTCTTTAAATGTAGATATGAAGCTAGAAAGATTATGAACATCTAGAATGAATCATCTTCAAGAAGGAATCAAGCAATGAAAAACTTCATTCCCTAAAGTGATTGCATCAGAAAGTTACAAGACTCTCAAAACTGTGGACTTTCATGGAACCTTCCTAAAATTCTGATGGCTGCTTTGTTTTATGACTAGTCTGACCACATGCCTTGAGGAAATATCGCTACTAGTCATAATTCATAAATGTAACAACACTATGTAACTGGGAAGTGCTGGATTTTTAGGCAATTGAATAAATGATTACCAATTTTCTAGGCAATTGACTTCCTTTTACATGGCACTTAAGCCATTTGCTAAAACAAAAATGGCAGGATTGCGTCAGGTAATTAAGAAAATGATACTTAAATCCTCATTTTGTTTCAGTTCTTACACTGATCTTCATTTACTTCTTCTGAAAATCACCAAATCTTTAGTTCCAAGTTTTAACAATATGCGAACTGACATGACTGATGTTATATATTTGATAATTCTGTAAAGCTCTAGAGCCCTCTGCTCTGCCATTGTTGGACAGCCATACAAAAACCTTGGGAAAATACCAGGAACATTTGTGAAGTGTGTGCTAATCTCTGGTCTGAACATCATAACAAGGAGGGAATCAAGCAGAAAACAAAATGAAAAAGTCAAGAGTGAGGAATCTCAGTCACTTAATTCTTCATAGACTCTTGTTCATAAATTAGATATAGCAGAGTGTCTCAGTATGTAAAATATACATGAAAAGAGAAGTCTCCTAATGGGATCAGCAATTGTAATTGTCCTCATTTTCTTATTGCTTTCAACTAAATAAAGAGTTGCAGGCATAAAAACAGGACAGGACAGATACTAGAGGACCTGTGCTTTTTGGCCATGACAATAACTGCATTACATCCCAGGAGAGGTATCATACCAAGAAATAGGGATTAAAATGTGCCTTCCTTTACTTTGGTCCCTGCTCAATTCAGTGACTTTATACAGTTCAAACAGAGTGAAAATCCATTTGCTTTGCATGCACAGCATGTACAAAAAGGTGTACGACAAACCAGCTGAACTCCCCAGGTTTGATTACCACTTGCATATTTATGCAAATAATCCCGATGATTTCTGTGGAGGTGACTCAAAGCAGAAAGGTTTCCTGCAGTTCAGGTGAAGATATGAAGGCACTTGCTGACAGCAGGGTATGTCATCTTTCCCACTGGACTCTGCTTGTCCTAATGAGTGCCTGCTTGCTCTCTCTCTACAGAAAATGGTCTTCCCTTTGCTAAACAGAACATTTAACACTGGCACTCATCCAGAGCCTAGGGAATGTCAGCTGTATGCTCTGTCTCCGTTCCTTTTCTGCCAGGTAGACCCATATATGTGATCAAGACTGTGCATCTTAAAATAGTGCGTTGGAGACGGTGCTGCTCAGCACTCTCCCAGTGTTAGCTGATTGTCACAGCAGCCTGGCACAGCACATGCCCAGGACCTGGGCTCTGCACTGATTGGGAATTCACACGCACAGGGACGAGTGTGGGGGAGACAGACAGCAAGAGACAGCAATAAAGAGGAAGAAGATCAAATCAGACAGGCAAACAGGGAGAGAACAATGAGCAGATAGAGTTAGAAGTGTCAGTAGCTAGTAGTTAGAAGTAGTTAGAAGACAGTAGCTCCCAGAGGATGCATGAGTGTTACAATCTGGAGGATGGGAAACAAAGGGTTTGGTTTCTTCTTGTTTGCACCAGCTCCCGCTCCACTGTGACAGTCCTGATTAACTGGCCTGATCAGAGATGACAGCACACTCTCCAACTCAGGAGGATCTCCACACAAATGGACAGCTTTCAGTGAGAGACAGATAGGCTTCTCACTGATAATCTGGGGGAGGAAAAATGGCAAACGCATCTGCAGAGCCCCAGTGGGTGTCACACATACACAAAGACAATCAGTCCCCTGTCTTCATGCTCTGCCTTCCCATATGGGCAGAGAGACACTAGAAGGCCTTCACACACACCATGCCTTATGTAGGAATGAGGACAACACACACATTTGGCAGGCTTTGTTCAGCCCAGGTTTAAGGCTGAAGCCTCTCAAGTACAGGCTTGCTAGACCTCCCACAATTCTGTGATTTTCTGCTCCTCAATCCTTTACTCACCACAGCATGTTCAGAGCATCTTGTTTGAGAAGCTTTTCTCACCTGCCTTGTCAATGATGTGCTACACACACTGGCATAACTAGACTCCGAGTAATAAATATAATTTAGTTAGTAGTTCATATTGAAAGGAGAAGCTCTAGTCTGTTTCTGCCACATAATATTTGGATTTTTGTGTTTTTGAAAAGCATAATCATGGAATTCCCATTAGCTTTTTCTAATAATAGAAAGTAAGCCATCAGTTTGTTCAGATGCAGGCTGCGGAGTAGTCAGTGAAGATGTCTGTATTTTCACTGAATTAGTGTCTAGAAGATAAAAAGAGGCCTGAACCTCTACAAGTTCTCCCCTAAAATCACATTTTGAGAAGCCCTGGCCAGTGTTGCTTTATTAAAGCATTTGCAAGGGTGAAATTAAGCTGTGTAAGCATGCTGGGCCAGAGAAGTTCTGCCTCGCTAAAGAACTCCCCCACACACCTGTTCTTGTGGAAATGGAGAGAAAACTCTTTTAAGAGGTGAAATACAAATCTGATTCATGACATCAGCAGCAGCATCTCACTCGCTCGCATGAGCTGTGAGCAGGTTCCAGTTACCTAGCAACTCCCGCAAGCAGCTCTCTTCAGCAGCAAAGCTTTAGGGTTTAAGTGGCAGACACTGACCTGGCTCTAATGCTCTGCTCTATTCATCAGCAGAACACGGTGTTCAGTGGCAGAAATGAGAAAAAAACCTGGGAATATTGTTAAAGGACCCCTATAGTAGCCCCCAATGTGAACCTCTTTGAGGGCCCATCCTGTTGCAGTACTGCATGGTAGATGATGGGCTTTTTCTCCAATTCTGAAAGGCAAGCTAGGGCATGCTGGTGAGACCCACAGGTAGGCAAGGGAGTACAGTGAGTGTCTCACAGATCTGCAGGGGTTGCTTTTAGATGACGCCGAATGCTGAAGCCCATAAATTTCCCTTTTCAGTTCTATATTGATCCTAATCACATGTATCCAGCTAATGCACATGCTCTAGGAAGGCAGCTGGTTTTAACTACAAGGAACCAAGCACAGAAGAATTGACCATCTCCTGCATTGCACAGCAGGACACCTGCAAGCTTTCCTGGGAGTGGCTGCACAGTGTCCAGGAAAAAAAATGCAGAAAAGGCTGAAGAAATGACCAGCATAACTGCTCCATAGACTTAAAAGTCATCACCACTGATTCCATGAAGTGAATTATACAGTTATTTGTCTTCACATTTGCAAAGAACTGCAACTCACTTGCCTTTTCCAACACGTGTTGGCATATCCTGAACCATTCACAGAGTGAGGATTTCACCCAGATTTGCCACATACATTGGCATCCACAGTGAGACACGTCTCATTTCTCCATACCGGTATCCAAACTGTCTCATTTGTGGGGGAGCTAAGAGATTGCCAAAGTCTGCAGCAGAGAAGGGCTGAACAGATAGCAGTCTATACTGAGTAGCTGAGGAGACACAAATTGTGTGAGCATGGTGTAATGCAATATATGATATTATTTATAATCTCATCAGGATTTTCATGCCTTCAACCACTTCCTTTGCAGATTGTCTTAGATTTATTTCTACATGACAGTCACTATTTCTATTTAATAAGAAGGTGCTTTTCATTTTTCTTGTTGAAACACTGCAATTCTAGGAAACTCATCTGTCACTTAGGTGTCTAGCCTTTTTGATGGACTGTTCTCAGTCAATCCTTTCATTTAAAAGAGGTGAGCTGTGATGTTTCTTCTTGCTCTTCTCTCCTGCAAGCCTGTCCCCTGTTACAGGATATTGCAGTCTTGATTAAGATAGGGCTTGTGATGGGGTGATAAATACAGATGCAGATAAACTCTCCTGAACAGGGCTGAGCAGCATGTAAGAGGAGCCCTCTCTGTGGTGGTCTGGGCCCATGGGGGCACCCACTGACACTGCTCCTACTTGCCCACAGCTGTCTGGGGACCACCTATGGCTAGTGTACATGGGTGTACCCACTTTTTACCTGGTTTACAGCAATGCCTATATAAAGATGAACAGTATCATTATAAGGCTTTAGTGGATGATTATGCAGTCATATCAAAGATGTGGATGAGGAGGAAGGAAATTATTCTCCTTCATTTCATCATGAAATCCAGTGGACTGGGTTTGTATTTCACCAAAGCCAGCTCACAGGTGCATTGCTGCTATTTCAAGGTCTTTCTCTGGGGTGGGGAAGAAGGATTTGCTCTACATCTACAGATGTTACTCCTCTGTCTACTTCTGGGGCTTTAGTGTATCTGAAAAAGCTTCATTCCCCTACAAATGTTGCACAGATTTAAGCAAACAATATGTGGTTCAGGAGTTATGATATGTTGGCTCGTGACTGACCTTTACCTGTTTTCTTCTTGTTAGTAGTTCCATAGGCGAAAATGCAGGAACTGCTGGCAAGGAGCAGGTGAACACCCATTGCCAGGTCACTGATTCTTCCATTCCTCAAGACTGTAGAGAAAGATGATGAAACACCAAATAGTAAACAAATATGAGATTTGTCTGCTCATAGGAAGGGAGACTACTTCTTATCCTTATGTTAGTAACTTGACTTCTCTAGAGGCACAGAAGATTATTATTGAAGCTTACCTTAGATGGGACAGAGAAAATATTGAATTCATATTTTTAATAATTTATACAAACATCTCACCCTTTTTATAGCCTTGCTAAGTTCTTGGCTTCAATGGTTATTGTATTGGGTTAACTGTACTCTCAATAAAACTGACTTCCTTTTGTCAGATTTCAATTTGCTGCCTTTATATTAACATCTTGTTCTTCTGTTATCTGAAAGGCTAAAGAGCAGCACCCATTTTACCTTCTCCATGGCATGCATGAGGAGGGAGGAAGGAATATGAATCTGTCCCGTCTATCTTACCCATGCTCTCTTCACATTATATTGCTAACTGTTCCAGCCTGTTTTCCTGCAAATGCTATTCCTGTGCACCAAGGCAGTCTCTCAAGTTTCCACCTTCTCTTTTATCCATCCTAGTTCTTAAACTGTGGTGGTCAGAGCTGCACTGAGGGAAAATGTACCATTCCAGTCTTACAATTTAATGTTTTGGGGGCATCTAGTCTGTCCCAGGCACCTCAGCTGCCTCGGGGAGGACTAACTTCACCTAGTGAAGCTGTCAGAGATTTTGCTTCATTGATGAGCCCATGGCTGGGTCCCACTAGCAAAGAAAAATCAAAATGAATGCTGCTATCCTGTCTAAAGCCTTCAGCAATCCTAGAGAGGAAAGGGACTGATTGTTCTTTAGCCTTCCCTTTTTCTTCTCAACAAACTGTTAGGAAAGAGTAGGAGCTGATAGAGAGATAGCAAGAATAACAAAAATCCCTGCAGTGCAAGATGTGTGGAGGCTCGGAGTGCCGTGGTACCATCTGTGCCTGTCTATTTACAGCCAGAACAACTAACGCCTAACTAATGGTGAAGAGAAGCAGAGCATCATGTCATGGAGACAGCTTTCTAATCTTACATAAAAGCAGCTTTCTGAAAATCTGAATTGTTCAGATAGAGAGAGGAATGGTCACAATCTACACTTACGAGGATTTATTTATGGAGTGGTGGAAACACCTTTTTGTTTCAGCCACATTTTTTGAACAATCTTCAGCTGAGACTCTCAGACAAGTTCAGTCTGCTTTTTCAGCAATACAAAGTTTAACACACATTAAACATGGCATTACAGATAGATCCATGTTTACAGCAAAAGATCAGTAATGACAGGAAAAGCAAGTAAGCTGTGAAAGCAGTCTGATTGTTTTGATTTAAAAAAAATTACTTTTGTGTTTGCTAGAGCTGCTGGGCGCAAAGGACAGATATTAGTCAAAGGGAATGAATAAGCTTTTGCCTTCATACTTTTCAATGAAAATATATTGTGAAAATATACATAAGACTGAAATTCAAGAAAAAACCCCATATAAGGGAAACACAGAATTAAACCCCATGTATTTACCTGTGGGAAACTGACCTCAGGGATGCCTTTGACTCAATTTGACTCCAGCAAGGATATGAGACTGGACTGGAAGTAATTGTTTTCAGGTGAAATGGATGCAAGCAATTATCTGCCTAAGGAGTGGAGCACACAGGGGAGGGGCAGAGACACGGCTCAGGAATGGAGGATATGGGGTCCAGAGAAAGTTCCAGATGAAGGAAATAAGAGGTAGTAAAGAAGGAAAAAGCATTCAAACTTGGGATATTCCTGTACAAAGGGTGAAAAGTTCTATGTCTGTGGTAAAAAAAAAAAAGTCTATAGAAAAACAAATTCAGTTTCACTGAAACTTCAGCTTTACAGTAACTGTTGTGTGTAAAGAAGTCTCTAAATCAAGACTTTTTCCTGATTCATAAAATGTATGGATTGAAGAATTCAACCTTTGTAATTGCAAATTTTAGATGCTAATGGTAAAAAAGTCCACCTGAACAACATCTGAAGTTTTAAACACTACCAGAAAGTATGCTAAATTTGCTTGCTGTTCTGTCTCCACTTACTTCAGTGGAGCAGGGAGTTAGTCTCTCTTTCCCTTTATGTATTTTTTATTTATTTACTTTTTTCAGAACAGATATCTAGATCTCCAAACACTCACAAAACTATAATAAGAAGTTAATAAAACCGATCACACAAGAGAAGAACAAATAGTCACAAGTAAGACTAGGTACACTCATAGTCACGCTCCAGTGGATAGGGGGAGTATTCCATTACCAGCATCTCATCAAAAGTTCTGGAAGTAAGTATGAGCTTTTCAGTATTATGTGTGCTCAGAGAAACAAACTCCTGGTCGTTTTCCCTTCTTACTGTCAAGTTTCATGTGATGAAATAAAAATAACTAATTTTGGTGATAAATTGTGAGACTATAAAATTGTTTTGTGACCATGCAAATAGCTGCCTCGAAATACGTCTGGAGACTTCCACCAGCCTCTCCGTTCTCTAATATGTGCAGCTCAAAGCTTCTAATTAACAAAAGTGCCCCTGAAGATTGTTCCACCAAATAGATGCAAATTACTCCTCTAATTTCTTTCTTCTTTAAATTCCTTGTTTCCTTTGATGCTGCAACGCCTTTTTCTCCCCATGACAACACAGTAGTGATGGCTGATAACACCTTGAAAGTAATTGCTAACATTTGAAGTTTTGTTTTTCAACTTTAGTCTCCTAGGGACTTCTCTTTAACAGTGTCTGTGGTTTCTTCCTACTCCTTCTTCGACTTTCTCTGGTCCTCAAAGAACTGATTCCCCCTTTCTCTAGGATTCCAGGACTCTTTGTTCTTTTTCTCTGCTTTTCCTCATCCCTGCTTTCATTTTTCTTCCCTCTGCCAAGCTTTTTTTGACCATCTATGCAAATAGCGATCAGTCCAAATTATGCCATATGTAAATGGGGGAGAGCCACCAAATCTAGTGTAATTGAAACACACTTCATCCTGTATTTTTAGTGAGGAGTTTATCCCCAGATCCTCTGTGGTAATTTAGGTAACAAATTCCTTTTGACATGAGAGTTGCCTAAATACCTTTGGGGAAGTGAACCCCTGACAAGCCCAATGCAACTTGCCTGATCTGTGTTAGAAAATGTCTGTTAGGAAAAGAGTGGAAATAGAATTAAATATCCCACCCACTAGTAAAACTCAAGTTTCCTTATATATATGATAAGGACATGTATCTCTCAATATATAGTTATGGCTATTACACATTTTGATCAAAATAATAAGATTTTTAAAGAAATTACACATTTCCTATAGTTATTCTGTAGATACAACAGATCTTCTCTTACACTATTCCACACAAGTCAAGCTCTTAATAATAGAAAAATAAAGACATTTTAAATAATTTGGATTATGTGAGCTATGTAAAGATGTCCTTGACTTTTCACTTGTCAGTGTTTTACGTATTTGGGTTCTTGGCAGTAATACATTTGGCACCCAGCAAATTTTCCTGCTATCAACATTTCTTGGTTGTTTCTCCTTTTGCAAGCCAAAGATAAGGATTGTATGCTCAGGAAAAGCTTTGCACCTTTCATGTGTTAAAGTTCAAAATCAAGCTTCTATTCCATAAAGCAAGCACGAGGTTCACCATTGCTGCAAAACTACCCAGATCTCATATGGGATTGTGATCAGAGGAACTGAATGTCCTATGTGGGCTACAGCAAAAGAATGTTTCCAATGCAGACACTCAAATAGTGCTATAATTTTTCTATGGAAGAGGTTGTGAAGACATTCCTTTGTTTAATGGACTAGAATATATCAAGAACATGTTATAAATTAAGTAACACTGACTTAGGTTTCAGTGTACTGCCAAAAATAAGTATAACAAGTACTCTTAGAATGGAATATGAAAATAAATGCAGGACTTCATCTGATAGTAAAATGAGTTATTACTGAATCCATGCAACTTAGCCAATTTAATCATTCGCTCTTTGGTAACACATATACTAAATAAGTGTTTATGCACACCATGGAAAAGGTGAAGGTGAGGAGAGATGTCTTATTACAATAACCAACACAGAAAGCAGCATCTGCAGAAAATCATCATGAAATTATAAGAGATCCATTCGATGTTCAGCAAATCCCCTTAACTACTGGCAAACATTTCTGGGTCATGCAAGTTTTCCTGAGTATAAACATGTAATAAGGTATGACTGCAAATCTCCCACTTTTGGAGAATTATAGGAAACTGGTTACCCTACAGCACTGAAATCACAAATGAAGGTTTTTCAACTCAGAGCACAGCCAAAGGAAATGGACATGTAAAAGATAAAAACCGAATCCTCCTTTCATTCTTCAGACATCCTGTAAGAACAATATTGGAGTGTGGTGTGATTCATACAGGGAAATCTTTGTCTTGGATTAAAGAAGCAGAATAATCTCCTTAACCCTTCTGCCTGGTCATGGTGGACTGACTTCAAAGATGTCTTGTTTAGAAAAAGGGCCATTGTTTTCCTCTGACTGTGGCAGAAACAACCTCTTTAAGAGATAACAGAGGTCTGCTCACTGCAGACCATGAATCATTTTTCTTCTAAAGGAGAAATGCTCAGGCCATAACATGTACATACATATGTGCATGTATATACACATGGAAGTTCTCTTTCCAAACAGCCGTACCACTCCCTGCTGCCTGACCCTCCATCATGTTGGTTGTCACTGCTCCAGCTCTGCCAGAAGAAGGGACTTTATAAATACTCCCTTCCCTGCTTCAGCAAAAAAATTTTGGTGGGGTCTTCTTGTTTAAAGGATGAATATGAGCCAGTAGTTAAACAGAGCTGGCACAGCAGGGCAGGGGGCAGGTGAACAGGTCCCTCCAGCGGGTGGGCAGCTGTGAGCCATGAGCAGAATCAATGTTTTCCTCATGTAGCACCACTGGAACCAAGAAAGAACAACTGCCTGGCACCATGGGCAGATACGGGTCACCTTGGCACAGAAGAAGACTCCCTGCACACCTGACAGCATCTTAATAACTCAGCAGGAATGATCCTGTTCAGAAAACCTCTCTGAGTCAAACCTGGAGCATTCATAGTGATCTATTAAATCAAGCTGTCAATCTATGAACAGGAATGGAGAACTTGTGTCAAACTCACCCCTACTGAATAAAAAAGAGTGATATTTAGTATGATACTCTACTCATAAAAAGCATGTCATAGAATTTTTGATGCGCTCTTTTTCAAAACTTGGGCCTACCTACAGTGAACAGGCAGACTTTCATTGATTTCCCCATTATTTCATATTATCCCTTCAACCAAAATCAATGTAATTTTAGATTTGATTCCTCTGCTTTGCTGTTCACATGTTTTAAAATCCACTGTTGAATTACAACAAGTGTTACTGTGTAGGTTTCCAATTTACTAAACTATAAATAGATTTCCTTTCTGTGTCCTGTGCAGTTTCTGTAACTGCTTAAGGTTGAATGTTTGCTGGTGTTACTGGAAACTCTAAAGGGTGATATAAACATACAACAGGAGAATCACTATGTAACAGAATCTAGATAAGCCCATCAAGAAATGCACAAATACAGACATTAGATTACATAAGTCTAAATAAAGAATTAGATTATCTCTTTGTGTCTGGTTCTGATGGGATACAAGCAGGTGTGTCCAATGGTAGAGAGGGATTTTTTTTCTCCTCTGAAGAAAGGGATTAAAGTTTAGGAGTGGCTCTAAATAAAAATATCAATGAATGAAAATGAGAGCCTGAAATCTTAGGAGGTTTGACATCAATGTTGATACAGTGAAGACTGTCTTGGGTTTCACAAACTCTTCCCATATTCCAAAACCAAAAGTAGGCTTCATAAAACCACTTTGTTCTTGAGATACCTACAGGTATTTTATGCCTTTGATTACATCCTCTTATGAGCTTTACTTGAATTTTCAGCTCCACAAGTGCCCAGGTCTAAAGAATGAAAGTGAATTGATTACAGATGATACCTGCCGTTTATTCTCACCCTTTGTGTTTCACATATTTTTGAGTAACTCACAAAAAATTTAATGGGTAAAAATGGCACAGGTTTTCCTTAGAAGATCTTCTTTCCATAAAAGATCTCATAAAAATTCTGCTAGCCCCAACTGATGCTAGACTCCAATTAGCAGAAAGGTTCCCTGCTGTCTGTAAATCTGGAGCTAAACTTGAGATGAGAGGAGCTAAACTTTGGATGAGTTTCCTAGCAATACAGATTTCTATTTAGCTCATTTGTAAGAATAATTTTTAAGCAAACAAATCTGTGATGAGGTCACAGTTTTCACCCTACAAGAGATTATTTCCATCTTCTTTTATTTGATCCAGACCCGTCAGTCCTCCTGCAGCGTGTTCCCCCTTCTCTGCTGACAGCTCAGGTATCTCCAAAGCTGCACAGCCTTTCCTCACTTTTGCAATACCTGCACTGCATGTCCAGATTGGCTTCATTAGGCCTGGGCAGAACAGCTGCTCTGGTATTCCAGGCTGAGAGAACATGCACAGGGTGGTTGTTGGTGTGGCTTCATGCCCCTAGGAGCCTTGATAAAAACTCATGTTCCAGCTCCAGTGCTGTGACTCGTTACCTCATGGACCAATACAGCCCTCACGTGAGATCTCATGCCTCTGTGTGTACCTCTAATGCAATCCCTTACTGCAGTGCCCTTCCCAGTGACTCACTGTACTTGTTTCTCCAGCAGGAAGAAAGCTTTTCAAGCAGGCAAAAAACTAAAACCACTCAGGTCTCAAATCACTCAGCTCAAAATAGTCTGTCATTTCTGGGAGAACTCCTCAGTCTGTACTAACCCTCAAGCTCCACAATATAACAAAATAAATTAGCTCATGGTGAACATTATTTAGGAGTGAGTAGTTCATTATCTCCTTGCCTAAGGCAGAGGATTGACAAAAGTAAGAAAGATCCAGATAGTTTTTGGATTCTTCCTTGGGATAAATTACAGCTTTAATTAAAAATGCTGCCTGGGAAGATGGCTGAAGTGCAAAGCCTCTCTTGGTGCCCAGAATGGAAAAAGTCTGTCTCCTCAAAGGGAGCTGGGCACATGTAATCTATGTATTATTTTCTCTGTCTTGATTGGGAATGGCAAATTGGAATTATATTTATTTAGTTAGTTTTAGGAGAAATTCAGGATTGCGCTTCCCATTCAGAAAAAAACCTCATTGCTGAAAAACAGCCACTATCTGTCAGGCACAGTGAGCATTCCAGGGACTGGGAGAAGTGGCGCTGGTCCACAAGCAACCCCTACATCACCAAGTGGCTGTTGGCAATGCTGCAAGACATTCCTCCCCTTCTCAACATACATATCCAGCTCCATCTACATGGCCTTCTGTTCCACACTGCCATTCACAGCTGGAGGCAAAGCCTTGTGTCCATGTATACTCTAAACTGTCCCTTTGAGACTAGCTGGCTACTGCAAAGAAACAAACACCAGGCTCAGGGGTAAATCAGCTGGTTTTGGAAATGACACCTGTGCTGCAAGGAGCACCCAGTGATTTAATTTCAGTGCAACTCCTTGCTGAAGTCATGTGAAATGTATGCATTTTGTTAATTTTTGTTTCTTTGGGAATCATTTTCTTCACCTCTAATAAACAAGGTATTTCTGTGTAGTACAAGCATCTGCCTGAGAATGGTGAATGGGCAACACAATCCTGCACACCTTGAGTACTGGTTTGATAGAAACAACAACACTTTTATACCCAAAAGTCCCCCAGGGAAATTAAATAAACATATATGAGGCAACAACTGTGCTTTTTTATCTTTTCTTTCAAGAATGTCAAATGCATTTCCAATTTCTTAGTTCTTTTAAATACTTTTGGTGATTTCTGTTCTAAATCTGCTTTGCAGCTATCATCTCTTTCTTGATAGATAATGCAAACAGTCACAACTCCTCTCTACTGGGGCAGGGTTGCTGGTAACCTTCCATAGTGTTCAGGATGTGACTCTGATTCCTAGACTGATTCCTTCTGCTTATGTGAAGTTTTCTCCTCGCGTGCAGTAGTGATTACATTTGTGATAAGAATGCTTATTGAGTTGGTCCTCCCTTTGCCTAGGAATGAATGCAGCAGTGGCCACGGATGTGCAACACACACCTGCAAACCGCTTCACATCATGAGGAGGTAGTTGCATTCACAAGCCCTCCCATCCCTTGAGGCTTACTGGTTCCACATTCAGCAGAATATTGCTATCATAGAAGGCCCCAAGGCTGTTTCTGAAGCAAGATCAGCCTAATAAAAGGCTTTAAAAAACAGGAATTAAATTGTTGACCTCACTTGCAATGAGGTGTCATAAGAGAGTGCAGCATTAGATTGCATTCATGTGCTTGGTCTGACAAAGAAGCCAGAGGTATTTAATCTGCTGGATCTTCATGAGCTCAGGAGTTCCATTCACATTCACCTCTCTGTCCTAAACATTCTATGAGGACACAAGTTGTGTGACCTAAAGCCAAAATCAGGAGACAGAGGTACTGGAGGCTGTCCCACACATGGATGCTTGTGTGTACTGATGAGGGCTCCAGAAAGGGTTGTCTCCTGCAGATATGTCAGCGAGTAGATGACAAGTGGAAGGCAGATACCTCGGGAGAAGCAACTGTGATACTAGAAGTGGTAAATTCCTAATGCAAGCATTGTTGTTATATCCTGTATCCAAATTATGAACATATCTGATGTATTGGGATGACACAGAAAAACTGGCTTGGCCTTCTTACAGAAACTGGCACAGACTACTGCTTAATTGGGTCATTATTTGCAGTTTAATCAGGATGCATTCAGTCACTCAGGTGGTTACCTAGCATTTAGTGTTCAAATAACTACAAAATCACAGGTTCTTGAGTGTAAATATTAGAAGGTGGCACAGATTACAAAAGGGAAGAATGGGGGGAAATCTCAATTCAGTAAAATGTGATTTTCCAGGAACAGAAGTGCCTTGTAACTTATCCAGTACAGTATTTCCACTTCATTTACTGCCTTTTTACACTACTTAAGACAAAGAAATAGCATGTACTCATCTTTGAGGTATCAAGTTATCCACAAGAAGATTTAAGCTGATAGTCTTTTATACGCCATCAAGCACAGCTATTCCAGTAATATATTGCTTTTTTCTGTAAGTCAATAGGAATCAAATACAAGATAATCTTTCCCCTCTTTTCAAAACATTGGCTTGAGACAACAAAGAGTGAAAATAAAAGGAAGTAGCCAAAAGCCTTGAATTGGTAAATTGGCTCAGGCTGCAAGTTTTAAAGCCTTTTAGTGTCCTGGGTCAGTCTTACAAACTTGAGCCAGTCTTAATAAATACTGTATTGAAGCAAGCTATAACTAAAGAACTAATACAAAACTGAGCAAAGTTTGGGTTCAGATTCCCAAAGACACTTCATTCAGCCTCCAGAATTCAATTCTGATAAGACTGAAGTGCTATGGAGCAAGATAAAAAGCTCTGTTCATAACAAGACTTTTGCATCATACAGACAGCTTTAATTTCTTGTGGGGCACAGATGACACTGCAAAATTGTGGAATAGAATTTGAAAAAATTTAAGAATGAAGGGTCAAATACTTTGCTTGGGATATGACTCCAGTTTATGCCAAACTCCTTTAAAGTTGTAGAGCCATGGGATATCAGAAATAAACCAGTTACCTGTAGTTGGAATTGAACTGGGAGGAGGTGGGGGGTGGGGTGGGGGTGTGGGGGGGTGTGGGGAGGGGGAAGTCAAGGAACAGAGAGAAAAGAGTTCTTATTTAATGGGAACATATTCCTCCATTTCTCCATAATTTCTGCATGCAAAGAGGCTCTTTCTGGTCAGACACCTGCTACTTTGCTGAGAAATGCATGTTTCAAAGGCTCCCCTACACCTTTCTATCCATCTCTGACCTCTGAACAAAGCTTCATGCCACAATATGCATTAGAAGTGGAATAAATACCTCACAATAAAGTGTTCCAAATGCACGCTGAAGAGTGCTACATCTAGTTCACCCAGACCATGTCAGTGCTTGCTCTTCACCCTCTGCATTGTTGAGGTAAGAGCAAGTAAGACAAATCTGTTTTGGTTTGTCCATGGGATAATTACATGAGCTTTAGGTGAAGCATGCAGAAAATACCAATTTTATTTAATGATTTTAATGATTTGTAAAGAAATGGGACAGGTTAGATCATGTTTCTAGTTGACCTGGGCACCGTTTTGCAGCCTCCACTGGGATAACAGCTCAGTTGCTTGTTGAATAATTCATTTTTATCCTGCCCAGCTGCATGCAAAGGTTAAAAAAGATATAATTAGTCTCTTTCTCTGTTCCCACCTCTGGCCCACACAAACCCTGTCTCTTATTCAAACCTGTCATTGTTAGCAGTATAATCCAGGTCTCCTGAAAAGAGACAGCAATGAAAAAAATTATGGTAATTTAATTCAGAATGATCTTTCCTTTGTAGTTTTCACATTACTTTTGCAGATACATCTATTAATAACCTGTAGCAATCAGCTTCTATTTACGTAGCACTTTTCTTCCCAAAGGGTCTCTGAGTGCTTTGCTAACCTTAGGGATCATTTCACTCCTTCCTGACAAATGAGGCTCAGTTTCACCTTTATGACAAACTTCAGGCAAAGGATGAGAGGAAAATACTGAATCCTGACCCCCACACTCTGCAGAGCCTCCAGCTCCCAGCGTACGGTGCAAGTGTCCAGCAGAAGGTCTCCTGCCTCACGCAGGTATTGCTACCCCAGTGGCTCTATTTCCCTCCTTGCCTCCCTCTCCTGCACAGGAGCTCCAGCAACCAAGGAGATTCACACTGATCCTGCATGGTGATTCTCCTAGCTCCTGTTCCATGGGCACTGACCTTATCTGGTACAATGTCTATGGTGGCAAATGAATTATTTATTCAGTTTAATTAGGAAGCACTGGAACCTCTGGGATTCTTGGAGAAAGAAATCCTGCGTGACTGTTGCTGCTATTTCTCTATGGTTTAGGAGGATTTTTTTTACTACAAGAGCACCTACAATGCATACTCAAAACTAGTTCTCTCTGTGCTGGGTGCTGTAGTGGCATCCACTGAGTTGTAGCTCAGTGTTACCCAGTTAAAGGACAAGAAGCAATATGCACATGTTGAAATACAGGAAATTGCATTTAAATATGGTTAGTCAAAGACTGGCATAAGTTGTCTAGAGTAATTGTGGAGTCTCCATCTTTGGAGATAATGAAAACCTGACCAGACCTGGCCCTGAACAACCTACTCTAGATGACCCAGATTAGAGCAGGAGAGTGGACAAAAGGGTCTAATGGTCCCATCTAATTTAGCTATTCTGTGCTTAGCTATTCTTGCTTGTTTAGAGCTAAATATATTTTCAGGTGCTTGCAATCACACTTTAAAGGAAGAAGTGGTAGAGGGAAGCACCCTGTTCTATCCTGATCAGACAAGTTGATCAAAGAATTGATTCACTTCAGGGCCTTTTCTGATATGATCTTCCACTAGACCATGCTGGGGAGGTGGAGTACAGAGGGCAAGGAACTGCCTCCCATTCACAGCTCTGGGCTTCAACATTGCTCAGTGTATGTCTGAGACTGGCTTTTACAGGAAACTTAAGGGAAAATGAAATAAGTTTTCATTTGAGCATAATATTATCTGTATATAATACAGATATATGTGCATATATGTGGTCCTTCTACCTCAGGTAGGGGGTTTCACCTCTTAGAATGGATTATACATGGACTACACATGTATAAGAGCTCTGCCCAAGGTATTATCCATATGTTTTTCTAGTGCCTCTTGCAAGTTCTTTGAAGCAAGCTAAATGGATCCAGGTGCAGTAATGCTACAGGTATAGCATTTATATAAACAATGATCATCTTCAGTGCTGAGCTCCTGGAGATCTTCATCTAGTGCTGACAGTCCCTGTGGGACTCAGTAGCAAATACTTGCTGTGAAACAAATACTTTCTCAATGGAATTGACTTCAAAAGCAGTTTCTAGTAGCTGAAAAACCTGACCCCCCCAAAATTACTACTGAAACCACAGAGAACACCATTATTTCAGCAGTTGTCTGGAGGTATTGCAATCAAATTTATGGTTTCAAGTCTCTCCACTCTTCTGTGTCTTAATCAGAAATATATCTGTCAAAATCAACAGGATGACATTGATGTAAACCCCATTTGTGAGGTAAACCTGGCCTTTGGAATGAATTGTTTAGCATTTCTATACATGCATTTTTGTAGCCCTGGCACGTTGGACCCAGGATATTATGATTAGAAGAGTCTGACCATCTCTGAGTGACCAGATGTAAATTCTCTAAAAGGGATTTTTATTACAATGCTAATAATCAGCATTAGGTGTGTGAGTGAGCCAAAAGCCTGCCCTTCAAAGTGGGCAAAAAATATGGCTTTGTCAAGATTAAACCATTTAGTGACAACTTGCAACTCTAAAGTTCAGTTTTCAATGATGTAACCATCTCACCCTTTTAGCTTTGATGTGATCTTGTTGAAATGCTGAGTTTAATAAAACACTTCTGATGTTACTGCTTGATATTGGCGTTTGCATATATTTTCTACTGTATTTTGTATTAAATAATTAGATAACATATAAACATGATGTTGGAGAAATGTGATACTTGAGACATTAATTTGATGAAAAGTCTAAGCAAAATTAATCAAGATAGTACAGTTTGCACAAAGCAGTTTTGGTTACTGACATGACACTAGTAAGCCAACAATTTAAAATCCATATAATAATAGCTTGGAAACAATTTTTTTCAGAGTTTCAATTTCCTGAGGAATTTCTACATCAGAATGATTTTATATTAATTTATTAAATATCAGAATTGTCTGTGGAAGAGACCTAAGTCCAAACCAGTTTTAATTATAGTAAATAAGATTTTTCACAAAAGAAACTCTGCTGCTTTCAAACTGCTTTTGGACTTTGCCTCGGAAGATGCCATTTTCAAGCATAACTCAAGATCCTTTTTTTCAACAGTGACACAACAAATCCTAATTCTCATGTCAAATTTTCATCTGGTACAAAGGACCATCAGAAGGCTGATTGTGTCAGTTAAGCCTCAAGTTCAAGTTATAGGGACAATTTTACTTAAATGAGATAATTTGCTTTAACCACTGGGGGAAATCCTTACAGCATATCATGTCAATGTTTGATCCTCAAAGACACTAATCTGAATAAGGAAATAACACTACAAAATTAACTATATTCTTCTTCACTAATCAGTAGAGCCTCAGTGAGTCCTGTTTATTAAACTCATCTTTGTTCCTTATGTGTGTGCTCAAGGGTATAAAATTGTGGGACGAAAATAGCATCAGCATTTGTAAAAGCTCTAGAGAAAACCAGCTCCTGGAGTACTTGACTGCAGGGAGAACAGCTGGAGAGTCTAATGCCCACCTCCTCCAGCTACATAAAAACCCAAGTTTCTGGCAAACCCACTAAGACTTATGCTCCCTACTTCTTTCTAATTTTGTCCTATAAAATGATTTTCTCTGCAAGACACAAATATCTTGATTTTTTTTTTGTTAAAGTGTGACACTAAGCTGTGTATTTCTTCTTATGCAATTACCAGTTAACAAGCAACTACCTTGACTTAACATTTCTGTGGCTTCCTTCTTATCACTGCCGACATACCGAATCTGTCTTCCAATTCGTAGGCTAGAAGCAGGGAGAATAGAAGTGAGATAAAAATGTCCCTAAATTGAAACTGTTCTCCTTGTCTCCTAGAACCAGACACCCAGTAGGTCCATTTGAGCAGAATTGCTGGCAGAAAGTGAAAATAAACTATACAGGTAATTTTACATAGTGAGAGACAACTAAATTGCAGTCCCAGTTACACTATTTCAGATCTGGTAGGTACAAATCATGGAAGAGAAGGACTAGGAGTATTGGTTCAGATACTGCAGGCAGAAAATCCAGGCTGTCTGGGGGAAGTTCTGCAACCTCTAAGCATGTGAGTCAGTCAAGGTCCACCCTCCTGAGTAAGGATTTGACACCAGCCTATCAGTAAGCAAAAACTGTACAGGGATGATAGCAAAGTTGAAAACAGAGATGAAAGTCCAAGAAAGGCTCCAACGTCCATTTACAGATACCTCAAAAGCCATGATCAGTGGATTAACATCTATCACTTTGTAGCACAGAGAAGCCATCTGTTTTACTGTAGGCAGGAATATGTGTATTGGCAGATATCAGTGTCAAGAAATACACACCAAAATCAAACAGCTGAAGCACGAACACAAGTTAACAGAAAGGAAATCAAAGAACTTCTAAACCAGGATATTCAGGCAATCCTGAGTCAGATTTTTGAGAAAACTGCTTCCCAATGGAAGATAATCCTTTCTCTTCTGGCATTGTATTTGTACATATGCAATAAAGCTGGGAAAACAGATTGGGATCTAACCTGCTGCCTGCAGATGCTATTGATCTGGTATGAAGAAGAAAATGTAGCCAGCAAGTATTTTATGTCAGGGATGAAAGCTAATTCAATATTTAGATATGCAGACAATACAATACAAATAATATTCTCATAAGGCATTGGGCTAATTAAAGCATTATAGACTCTCTCTGAGATTATCCTCTTTATTCTAGTGGTCACTGGTGTCAGCATCCCTGACTGTCCTGGCACATGGAAATCCCATAGAGACTAATTAAATTTTCCTGACTTGCAATAAGAATACAGGGGGTTATTTTTAAATCCTATTTTTGTCTGTGGTTTTATCTAGCTGCAATGGATAAGATGTGGCCAAAAGCATAAACATGCCTATACCACCTTCTCATAATTGAGGGTTTGGGACGTGTATACCAGAGTCTGGAAATCAGGGGGCCATAGCAGTTCTAGCAGCACAGTTTGTTGGCTGCAGCAGGATTAGAGTACAGTATATGGGTATAGGTGAGAAGAGGAACAAAGCCTTCATTCATAGCTAGAACTCAAGAAGAGGAGCCTGAATATAGCTATGACAGATTACCACCCATCATTCTTCATGAGAAGATAAAAATGCAATTGTCAGCTCTGGGCAAATGCAATGATGTGGGTGATGGACTCATGTATAATATTAGCAACAGCAGCATTTGACATGATGGTTTAAGCAAGAAATCCAACAGACTAAATTAAGGTACACATCTTAGGGCTGAGGTGCATCCCTCTTCAATTTGCAAAATCAAGCCAAGACATAGTAAATATCCAGACACTCTCCAGGCACACCTTCTAAACTTGATCAGTTCAGCAAAGAACCAGGCACACAACATCAGAGGCTATATTCCCTACTTGTTTTGTGATTGTTAGTTCATGGAAAGGGCAGGTAATGCTGAGTGAATATCAATCTCTTAGAGAGCAAGTATTTTGTACTTCATGTATTTTCTAAGCATCTCCTTCTGCTTCACAACATCGGGAACATTTGCATGAAAATAGAAAATCTTTGTTTCTGAAAAGCCAGTGTTCCTCTGCTGCTTGTTCAACGCATCAGGTTTAAAGGAATTTGTTCTTACTTGTGTACTCCCACATTAAGGGTGAATCTGTAATACCGTACAGAACAGCACTTATGAGTGCAATGGTCCTGCTGAAAGCAATCAGTTGCCTTGTTCATGTGCTGATTTTGCTGGATTAGGACAAGAGTTCTTTAAAAGGAACTGAACTTTAGGAACTAAAGCTCTGACTCCTTTCTCTTGCATGAAGCTACTTCAGCTTAGCAAAGGTATTAGTCTTGAGGTTTGAGTGCCTAATTATGGCTCATACGGATTGCAGCTATTGCTGGGAAAATAAGTAGCATGAACTAGCAAGTTCCCTAGAAATGAAGAACATTTTGTTTCCTTTTAAATCTGGTTTGTATCTAACCCAGAAACAGCTGACAGCTTTTTGAATCTGACAGTTGAGACTGTCTGCTGTTTTGCAAACAATAATGATGCTGGACTGAGGACTGGAGTGGGAAATGTAACCACCTTCTCAGCACTGCTTCCCAAATAAAGGAATGGGTGGGCATCAGGCTGGCTGTACCTGCCTGGGTGACTCAGCCCCACTCTCTGGCACTGACACTTCCAGAAAGAGTTAATGCTGTTCTGCTGACTCATGGAGGCAGATGAATCTCTTTTCCCCTCTGAGACACAGCAAAAGTGTCTCACTGAGAAGGCACAGCAGGCAAGGCACATAGCAGGGGCATGCCTATAACCAGCTTGCAGACCACTGCAAGTGGTACCTGTGTGATGCTTGAGAATTCAGGTCTGCTTCTGCACACCAACTTCTTACAGCAGCTCTGGAAATCCCAGTCTAAGGTGTCGATGAACAGTCTGGAATCAGGGAGGAGTTTAGTTTTGACTGGTAATTTTACTGATTATGTTGATGCTGCTCTGTGCTTTAACTGTCACTGATTTGTTTCATGCAGCATCTCCAAAGTATCACAATTCATCTCAGCTTGCTCTGCCAAAAGCCAGGCCTAGCCAAGACCTATGCATCTCCTCTATTGTAATCTCCTCTCTGCCTACAACATCTGGAACTCTTCATTCACTTGGGCACATCATTCTTTTTCCACACTTCTCCTGTCATTTCTCCTCTTCCACTGCTCCAAATGCAAGCTTCTTGTTCTCACTTTCAAAGCCTTTAACAATTTAACAGTCTCATACCAGTTCTGGTATTTGTTATCCTTCCACCCACCCGCCCTTTGTTGATTGCAGCCTCCACTTTTCATTCTTTGTTCTACACTTCCCTTTTTGACTGGGGACAAAAGCTTGCAGTGAAACCAGTTAAGTCTGTGCTGTAGACACCCTTACAACATCTCTATCCTGCATCATATAGCACTGAAGAACCAGCTAGTAACAGACCAGCAGAGGATGGTCAGGACTTCAGGCTGGCTAAGGAGCTGCACACAGGATCCTGCAAACTCAGATTCCCCTCCACTTGTTCTTTGAAAAAAATACAAGATTGCTTCACAGTCCAAGTGTCTTGCAGTTTCCTGGGGAAGCAGGGTGCCATATTTCATAGCTGTGTTTTAAGGCCACAGAAAGACTGAGGCCACACTGGAACCCCAAGCAAGTGCCAAATCCACATCTGCTTGGTGCAGGCTAATACTAGACTTCTTCACCTGTCTTTTTTTTTTCTATACAAAGATAAATAACAGTAAAGACAAGCCTTAGGGCAATGTTCAGAACAGACTGGGAAACACTCAAAGTATTTGCAGAATTAAATGCTTTCCAGGGAGCTATTTTTCAATGTATTGTAGTAAATGTTTAGATTTTCTAAAGACAAACTCATAAAATAGTCATTAAGGAATGCTATTTTATGTACAAATATTTTGCAGAACAATTTCATGTGTAATCACACCAAATGTTTTCACATTCCTGTTACCCCCACAGCATTGGCATTAAACAACTACTGCTTTACTACATCTCTTTTCCTTCCAGAATGTCTGTGACATGTCAGAGCTTGCCCAGAACCCCAGGGCTCATTCAGATGTTCAGAATATCTGTGCTTCAAGAACACATAAAGTTTGACTCCCAGACAAACCCATCCTGCAATAGCCTTTAGCTGGTAGAAAGTAAGCCTGAGTCCTGCAATGTGTATACTCTGGTGGGAACAAAGCTCTTACATTGCCCTTTAGCCCTATCTGAGATGTCTTTGAAATTACTCAGATTGCCAGTCTCTCAACTCTACCTTCACAGACCATTTAATTTGGATTTATTATCTTTATCAACATATCGGATCCTAAATTTGCCAGTTTCAGCCAAACTCCAACACTGCCTATGCCTACTGGTGAAATAAATTTGAGGCAAAATAGATTATAATTGTAGTCAGGCTCCTGGCCAATGAAGTATAAAATAAGCAAGCGTGGTAGTTACAAGACAAAATAAATATAGTCAAAGGCTGAATCTTCCCTAAGCTTTAGAATTTCAGTTAAGAGGAAGTCTTACATGAGTGAGGGTTTTAATCAACCTGCAACTGGGAGCCTAGGCAAGAACGTGAATCCAGTCTTCTGGAACACTGGTCGAATCCTATCCATTGTATAAATGGAATACATGAAAGTATTGCAATTAACGCTCCTTGCAGGCCAACTAGACCTATCCAATACCTATGATGTTTTGTGAATACCTCAAGACCACCTTCAGCTGTGGAAGTGCAAAGTTTGCTCTTTTGACTACTTCTCTCTTAAATACATTCCCACAGAATCTTTTCCTGTTGTTTACTTTTGATGTTTGTCTAAAAGCCTCAGCCGATATATAACATACTACAAAAAGTTCTGAAAGACTGTTGATATATTCTCTGCATATATTTCTCACACCTTTAGAACTGAAGCAGTCTTTTTAGTTCTAACAGAATTCCAAGGATGAGTACTCCTCAAAGCTCTCAGAGCACTCATCCAGCAGGCCCTCTATCTTACAGATACCACCTGATGCTCTGAACAATCTTTTCCCAATTTTCTAGCAATCCTATTTATAGATGGATTAAACTTTGCAGTAATTGCCATGGATAACCCTCCTTCAGTACTCCCTTTAGGATTCCTGATGGCAGTTTCTTCCCCTTGGTCCACACTTCCATGGTCTCTGTGGCTTACAGACCATGGGAAGCCCAGCAGAGCCCATTCTGATGTGCAAGGCTAAACAGCCCTTGCTGGGCACCACTGCCCTCCCCTTCCCTGCCACCTTGTCTCTCTCCCTCAGCTACGCAGGTACAGCTTTTTGCAGGAGTTTGTGGTGATCTGGATAAGGGGTTAAAGATTGTGCTTAAGGTTGGACTGAAAGGGTTTACAGATTTTTAATTAAAAAGGGCATGACTATTAAACTTATTTTAACATCACAGTCATGTGCCCCAGATCTTGGACGTGGGGTATTTTATGGCTTCAGGGACATGTGTTTTTATAACTGAAGGGTGGTGCAGGGGTGGTATCTGCTGCTGATAGAAATGCCTGTCTAACAATGAGCTTAGTGTTTTTGCTAAGAGAGGTGTGTTGACTTGTCTGGAGAGATTATGCCCTTGTTCTCAGCCTGCTTTCCAACTGGCTGTTCCTTTTGTCTGGGCTTCTGATACTCTTGTAAAGAGTGGTACAAAACCCTGGCTGGTTGTGTGCAGTGCATGATCTCTGTTCTCTGCAGATAAGTCATTCTGACATGATGCAGCAGTAGCAAGCTGTGCAGTCCAACCAATTTCTGTTACCCGTTTCAGAAGCTTCAGTGGCCCTTAACTGTCTAATCACAAATAATTTCTGACAAATCCACAAGAATACCAAGCAAGAAGGAGGAGAGTGGAATTTTTGATCACTGTGCTTACTATCAAAGCTACACATTGGTGGGCAGTATGAAACATCCCATAGCTCCTTCCTCAACCAGCAAACCAGTGGTTATCAATGACTCCTCAAAGGACACAATCCACAGATATTATGTGATCAGTTCACTTCTTCACATTACTCTGAGACTCTCCCCCCACACAAGCTGTGAAACCATTAGCCAACCAAATGTTCTAAATTGTATCACAGTCACGGAAATGTTTTTCCTCTGCTGGGAACAAGTATACCTTTCAGAACAATCAGGATAGCTTGATCCTACTCCTTTCACAGATCTGAAACTGCTCTTTTCTGGGAGGACTCAAGTACCAAGTCCTTTTTCCTGACCCTGCCTCCCTCTTCAGCTGTTGACTGTGAAATTCTCCTTATTTACCTGGCAGTTTTACAGAAATTGGTAACGCATCACTTTACTTACTTGCTCCCAGCATCTCTTTTTCCTGTAATTGACAGTAGGTGTCTTTCCACAGGAAAAATAACTCTGTGATGTTATGGCTGGGTGTCCAACTCTGCTACTTTCCCATCTTCTCTCCCACATGCAACTCCTCTCAGAAATGACAACTTCAAAAGCATATCCTCTGTCAAGAAAAAGTTCCACAGGTATTCTCTTTCCTCGGTGCAGATCAACATAAGTTTGCTGAGAAATGCTGACTGAGGATCACAAGTTTTTGACTTGAATGCACTTATGGATTCCTTTCTGGAATCTGTAGCTACTGAGGGTCAGTTTCCACTAGCTGCTATGAGACTTCAGGCTCTAAAACAGTGCTCTGATGAGAAGCAATTTTAATGGCACTTGGGCAGAAATACTTATTCTGTTCTTGATTTCATCATACTTGAAGTATTTTGCAAGCAATACTTTAGTAAAAAATGCTCAGTTAAAATGTCACAAAACAACTCCAAAGATTCCAACTGTCCCTCACCATTAGTCTTCAACCTCCCAACAGCTCTGCAGTCTGCCTCATGAAACTCCTACTGTCTTGTTACCTCATTATTCCCTTCTAAAATTCTATCATTATAGCCCACTTCACACCTCCTCTACCATACTGTCAAATGCTACAGTGACCTATGGTGCATGTTATAGTTCTAGTTATAGCTCTAGAATCAAACCTGCAAAATCTACACCCTGATCTGCTTGTGGCATGTAGGGCACCTTTAGTTGACCTCCAGTTTTTTTATGCTTCAGTCTCTCTATCTATAAAACTACTTTGTTCTTAGAGATTTGTGGCTGAAAACCACAGAATAGAGCTATAAGTATTAATACTGCTTACAAAGAGTTTTAAACTGTGCAGCAACTTCTCTGAATGACTGAATCCATGCAGAGATTAATTATATCTGGTAGACCTAGAAATAAAGAATCTGTAATGGACCCTGCTGGACAGTGCCTATCAGCCAACGATCTACCACACTTTCTGCTTCTTCCACCCACTTGCTCAATTATTCCTTGGTGCAGAGAACTAGGTATGAGGCACCCATACATCTCCAGCCTGAAATAAACTGCTGCTGTCTTTTAGCTCTTTTCTGTGGAGGTCTAAATGATGTTGAATGTATTTAACTTCCCTGTGGCAGGTTGTCTTTCCTTGCAGAAAAAGAAACTTGGCTCAACCCTTCTCTCCTCCAATTTCTTCTCAAACACCCCTAACTGCATTCAGCTGGGTGTTGGGAGTGGAGACCAAAAGAACTGAAGCTCTGCCTGAGAACATTTGCCACCCACATACTGCAACAGTGTTCAGGAGCTAAATCTTATTTATGAGGCTTAGTTTCATTTCCAGTCCTTTGTGCCAAAAATCCCAATGCAATGTAATTAGTGCACATGGGTGGCCACACAGGTTTGGCTACACACTGGCCCTCACTTTTTCTGGTCTGAGGTCTATGGACATACTCAAATCCCATAAATGTGTGGGAGTGCAGATATGACAAACAACATCAGGAGATGCATGTAGAGACACATTCAACAGGCAATAAAAAATATCAGGGAACTCTCAAATAAGAGACAGTGAAATAGCACTGAAAAATGTATTAACTGTATTGCAACATTTGAGCACAAGCCCAGAACTGGAAGCAGACAGTTTGCTTTGAACGTTTCATCAGGCATGTTTCTCTGTAGTAAGCAAAACTAAAAACCTAGCCAAATTATAGGTAGCCAATACCCTTTGGACTAACTTGGGTCTGAGCACAAACACATTTTGGTGCTCAGATGAATAGACAGCAAAGAGCTCTGGGTTTTGTCATGATGTATTTAGGCACATGTCTGATGTGGGACCAGTGCCAATCTCAAAGGAGTGCCTTATGGACTCTAGTTCTATTGTTTAAATAAATTATCCCATTCATATTTGGGAAAGACTAGTGTCTCTCTTTTGCACCTGTATTTGTGAAAAAGGCTGCAAAGACAAAGAAAAGAGTCTAAATTCTGGATGCTTGCCAGGAAAATGTAACTCTATCCCATCCTCTGTTCAAGGTAAAGACTAAGAAACATTCAAGATTTGTGTCATTACTTCTGTCCCTCCTCAAGGCTCCAAGTGTCAAACTATAACACAACAAGCCTCAAATTGTGTCCAGAGTAACACTATAACCAGCACAGGATCACAAAATAAGCTGGAGTACCTAGTCTGGTTCTAAACTATCATGCTTATAAAGCAGTGTTTCAAGAAACACTGCAAATCTCACGGCTATCGCGCGTGGGAGTTTCATGCTCCTTGTGAGCTTCCTCCTTTAAATCTTTGCTACGAGGACCGACAGCACCCGTCGGACGGATGGAATAACTCGTGCCCAAGGCCATGTTTGGACGTCCGACTGCGTCTGAGTCCAGTCGTGGAGGGCACCACTGGAAGGTCCCGGTCACCGCGTTTAAACGCTTTTCCTGCGCGTCTCCCTCGTCCCGAACCCGTTCTATAAAATCGAAGCGAAGGCTCTTCATGGACGCTCTTCCGCATCCGCGCCTCCCTCCCCGACCCGAGGGCGCTGTCCGCAGCCAGCCCCTCTCCTTCGCCGATGCCCACCGAGGAGGGCGAGCGGCTACGGCAGCTCCCGGGGGCGAGGCGGCGGAGCCCGGAGACGGGCGAGGGGGGATCGGGCGTAGCGGAGGGGGAGAGGGGTCCCCGCCCGAGGGCAGCGCCCCGAGGAAGGGAGCGCGGCTGCCCCGGGCCGGCAGCGGGGTTGGCAGGGCGGACGGCTCCTCCCGCCGGGGCGCTGCCGGACCGGGCCGGGGGCGGAGGAGGCGGGGAAGGGGCGAGCCGCTGCCGTCACCGAGGTTCCCGGCTCACTCGGCTGGTCGCCGCGGCAGCCCCAGCCCCGCTCCCACCCCCTCGCCTGCCCAACCCTCCTTCCCTTTCTCTCGCTTGCTCGGAGAGAGCACTGTGCCTCCCTTCCCAGATGGCAGCCGGCAGCGCCATGCAGCCTCCCGCTCCTCCTCCTCCTCTCCGACTCTAAGTCAATGCCATGCTGCCGCTGCTCTTCCCAGCACTGCTGGCCGCCTGCATGCCGCCCTGCCAGGGCTGGAGCCCCTCGGCGGCTGCCAGCGGTCAGGAAGAGCAGGAGCAGGAGCTCTTCTTGCCCCCTGCCAACTCCTCCTCGCGCTCCTTGGGCAGCCTCGAGATGGACCTCGACGGGGCAGCGAGCAAGGAGGAGGGGAGCACGGACAGCCCAGGCACGCCAGCCGGCCCCAGCCAAGAACCTTTCTCTTCCACTCCCACCTCCTCCGGGCAGCAACAGCAGGAGCAGCAGCAGCGTCCCCAGCCGCAGGGGCAGCCGCAGTCCGCCGAGGACCCGCACTGTAACATCAGCGTGCAGCGGCAGATGCTGAGCTCGCTGGTGGTGCGCTGGAGCCGCCCGCTGGGCATCCAGTGCGACCTCCTGCTCTTCTCCACCAACGGCCACGGACGGGCCTTCTTCTCCGCCGCCTTCCACCGCGTGGGGTCGCCGCTGGTCATCGAGCACCTGGGGCTGGCGGCCAGCAGCCCTCAGCAGGACTTGCGCCTCTGCGTGGGCTGTAGTTGGGTGCGGGGCAGGCGGGTCGGGCGCCTGCGGGGCTACGCGCCCCAGCCCGCTGCCGCCCCTGCCTCTTCTTCCTCCTCCTCGTCCTCGTCCTCCTCCTCCTCCTCCTCCTCCTCCTCGCTGTCCTACCCGCCGGCGGCGGAGCCCGGCCAGTACTGGCTGCAAGGCGAGCCGCTGAATTTCTGCTGCCTGGATTTCAGCCTGGAGGAGCTAAAGGGCGAGCCGGGCTGGCGGATGAACCGCAAGCCCATCGAGTCCACCTTGGTGGCGTGTTTCATGACTCTGGTCATCATCGTGTGGAGCGTGGCCGCCCTCATCTGGCCCGTGCCCATCATCGCCGGGTTCCTGCCCAACGGGATGGAGCAGCGCCGCGGCACCACCGCCGGCACCTCCACCGCCGCCAAGTAGCCTCTCCCGGTGACCCCCTTCTCTTTGTCGTGTGCTGTGGAGGGACGCGGAACGGACTCTGTCGTGTTTTTGTTGTTTAAAGCGTGCCACAGGTGCGCGGCGGGACGCGGGGCTGCCCCAGCGCCCGTCCCGCCCTGCCCTGACCTGACCTGGCCAGCCCCGACGGGACCAAATTCTGTGTGCGCGTTTTATATATTTAATACCCGTTTTAAACGAACCTTTTGGTTAAAAAAGAAAAGAAAAAAAAAGAAAGAAAAAAACCAAGCAAGGAAAAGCCCACCCAAGAAATCAACGGAGGAAATCAAAGATCCTCCTATTCGGCCGCATTTATAGTCATTGGAGTAGTGTTTTCGTACAGGAGTCAGTTTGAGTGGGTTTTTCTTTTATTCAGAGAAAAGGACATCTCTCTTTGGCAGGATGGAGAATTGAAGCGATATATATATTGTTATTGCTGAAGCTGAACTTTCATGAACCTTTTAGACTGTATTTCCTGATTGAGATAGTGTATATTTATTATTGTAGCTCTGTGTTATTTGGCTTTTAATACAGAGGTTTTCTTTCTGGAGCCACTGTAGCCTTTCGTTGGTCTGTTTCCGCCAGGGTGGAACAGAGGGTTTGGCTGGCCTTCCTGCCTGAAAACCTGCCACAAAGCTCCTCTTTCCCCATGAGATGGTGTTACCAGGGTTGTTGGTGGGAAAAGGGGCATCCCAAATCCTTTCTGAAGGGTGTTTGTCCTGTCCATCTGTATGCCATCACCACAGTTGGATAGCATGGGGTGGGGGCCAGAGCTGTGCCAGAGATCTTCCAAGGAAATTTAATCTGCACCACTCCACAGATTACAGCTTTTTCCTCAGTTTGTGGTCGAGTGGCTTCAGTCCTGGGAAAATGAGGCACACTCTTTGAGATGTGCTAAAAGCAGTGTGGGGGCAAGTCTCTGACTTCCACAAAGTTCGTTCCTCAGAAGCAACTTGGATTCAGTGTATTGGAGGTGCAGTAATACTGTACCTCTTTTTCATCTGCCAGTCTGCAAGGTTGCTCGCAGAAAGTCTGTGAGGTGAGAAGGCAGGAGCTGCCAGTCCAGAAGTAGATTCCAGCTGCTGCTGTGCAAGCATGCAAAGAAGAAAGATTTCTTCTCTCTTGCTTGTGCAGAGTTGCATAGCCTGAAATACTGTTTGTTGTATACTTCCAACTGTTTAGCCTTATAAGAAGCTGTTTCATTTGCCTTAGACATGATTAGTCCAGCTGAAGTTTCTAAAACCAAAATATGAGCTAAGTGACAAATATTTGCAATAGGAATTCTCATTCCTCTGTCAACATCAATGTATTTCATTTGCTAGGAACACATTAATTCACTTGGGGCTAATTTTGTGTATCCGTAATGTTTTCTTCCCAAGTGTTTGGTGAAAATGACTGGATGACAAGTCTGGAAAAATTAAATTCTTAGGATTCCTATACTTTTTAATTGAGAACAAAGTAAAATGAATACATGCTCTGTGTGTATGCCATCTGGAAAAAAAAATGCAGAGAGAATAAGACTGACAAGTGGCAGAAATTCACCAAAACTTAAAAATGCTCTGTGTTACTGGGCTGCCTCTACATCCACTGTTCCTCTTACTGATTTTGAAGGGGTCGTCACTTGAGTAAATATTGTAGTTGTGCTCTTTTCAGAAAGCAGAGGATCCAGGCACTGTGAGGAGTGTTCACTTGACCTGTTGATCCAAAGGGCATCTTCCCCTGTATGTTTAGTTTACAGAGCCTCTCTTTTCTTCCCTTGATGTGAAAAACGGTGTCATTTCCCCCTTGTGCACTCTCATGCACAGACATTTGACTTGCTAGAGAGCAATTCTTTGCCTATCACATCCTGTATGACAGAGAAACCTCTACATACTGAAAGGCAAGGCTGGCAAGAAAACATGAAGGTAACGCTAATACCCTTCAGAAAGAGAAATGTTTAACCTATGGAATGGACAGAGGGTATTCAGACAGAGGGTTAACAATTTTTTTGGTGGACATTTTTCTGGCTTTCGAGTTCACGATATATAGCCCTTACTGTGATGAAAGCAGCCTGTGCTTAAACTCAGGGTTGGAATATCTTTTTCTGCTTATGCTTCTTTCACCAGTGACCTGCTTTTGAGTTTGTTTTTTTTTCTGAATTGCATCAACATAAGAGAGGGAATGGTGTTACTGTTTGAAATAGGCAACTTCAGCTATTAAAGATTTATTATTTGCAGTTCTTGCAGACACCTACCAGGTGGTACACCAAAAGCTGTACAAAATGATTTGTGTTTTTCTGACTTCCATCAATATCAGCTTGAATACAAACTTTGTGAATAGGTAGTGCCACTCTGAATATTTTGCTGTTTCACTTATAAAACATAATAGAAAAGAGGGTTTTACTCATAGTTATTCTGTACATACACTTGTAAGTGGAGCTGCCATTAAAAATCTGCTAAAATATGAAATGTTTAAAACACAGGGATGTCATTGAACAAACAAATGAACAAGCTCCAAAGGCAAATCTTGTCCAGAATACAAAAAACTGCAACATTTTCAGGGAGCACTGATCTCAGACATGATGTGCAAAGAGCACTTGTGAGTTAGGGAAGGTGCTTTTGTAGATCACAGTAATCATGGGGGTAACCATGTTCCTATCACAGAGAGAAGCCAGTCCATGGTTTTTGTGCCTTACAGAGGAGTTTAAGGCACAGCAGAGGGTATAGAGATTACCTGATGTACAGGCTTTAGCCTGCATCTGGTTTCCTGAACCCTTGGGTTTTGGTGAGGTGGCTGCAGGGCTTCTCCTGTAAAGAAAAGAGTGGAAATACACTACGCAGACTGTGAGCTTTCTTCAATTGCTGTTAAATCTGACATCGATAACTCTGCTCTTGCAGCTGTTGCTGTTTCTATGACTCTAAGTAACCTGTAATTTTGAGTGACTTTGGAATTTTATTTGAATCCAACCCTGAAGAGGCAAGCCCAGGGCAATGTGAAATGATACATCTGCACACCAGCTAGTTTTAGATTCCAACTTTAGACACCGAAATGTTTGTTTATTTTCTTTTTCACTGGCAGTGGAGCTTTTTTGTCTCTTTGCTGGAGTTCATTCTAAGAAGTTTTTACTGATTTGGATTTATTTTTAAGATCTGCTGGTAGCAGGGTCACCATGAGAGCAGATAAGTCACCATATATAATCCTTTATGTACTCAGGGAGGGTATATATATGTATATATTCATCTATACATGAGGACTTGCTCTGTAGAACAGAAATTCAAAACAAAAGGGACAAAAATGATGGTGAGAAAGAATTAATACTGAGCAAGTAATACTTGTTTTCCTTCACTGTTTATTGGATCTTGATTCCTGGTAAGATATCCCGACTTTATTTATGTACAAGTATTTGTTGGAAAGCAAGGCATACCTAGAGACAGAGTTAGTTTCTTGGTTTTCTTTTTATGTAATTCAACCATATTAGACATTTGTTTGTTTTTCATTCCAGGAAGCAGGAACTCTCTCCAGAGATACATTCAGTGTTAGAAGGTATGAGGCTTGTCTGCTACTGTTAGACTGGTAGATTTTTTTCTGTATATTCAGACCTCAGAATTTAATCTCTTTCACTCACCTATTTTCTTAGTTATGTTTAATAGATGTGTTAGAAGCAGAAATATACAGAGGAATACGTAGTTTTGGCATGGACACAGTTTTGCTGTTACTTGGTGCCACACTGAATTCCATTAATAAAAATATAAAAATGTAGTACAGTATAATTATAGTTATATATTATGTAAGCACACTGTTGTGCAATAGGTTATTAGTAATTGAGCATTTTTTGTATGTCAGGAGGTACATGGATATTTGGGATGAAATTACCATACTTGGTTAAATAAATATAAGAGTTGTTACTTATTCAGGGCTTAGTTCACCAGTGCTTTCGATGATTAACGTGACTGCCACAGCAGGACTATTTGTGCGGTGAGTATTACTCAACATGAGTAAGGGCTACTGAACCAGACCCTAAAAAAACCAATTAAAAGCTGTAGTTGGCTGAATAAGTATTATTCATCATGATATCTGCTTGCTGAATAAAAGTATCTCCAGGGCTGACATTACGTGATCGCAGGGGCTGAAAAAAAGCCAAGTGAAATCAAATAGTTAATTGAAGTATTGTATGACTGGAGATCAAAGAATTTATTTTAAAGATCTATCTCTAGATGTACTACTATGTATGATGTTCGTGTTCCTCTCTGGGTTTTATAAACATAATTTATAAACCCAAAGCCAGGATTTCTCAGTCCAGTGTAGGGCCTTGCCAGTTTGGAAATCAGCTTCTTTCTGGAGCTAGCGTGAAAATGTCAGTTATTTTTCAAGAATTTTACTGAATAAATGTGATTTTTTTTCCCCAATATATTTCAGGGAGTGGCCTTGACTTTCCAAAAAACGTTTTTAATGATTCTGGGAAAATGTGTAAATGGCAAGTCCCATCTGTATTCAGATTTCAAAACATAGAAAATCTTTTTAATCAGTAACTGATTTTTAAAAGCATATTTTTAAACAATCAAATAAAACCCCCCAGTTTTCATTTCCCCCCTCAGAAGTAGAACATATCAAAGAAGATCAGAAGTGCATTTGAGTGTTTCACATTGTGATTTTGTGTGGAAAAAAATTCTCTTGTGTGATTTGAAATTGATAATAGCTTGTGACATATAAAGTATTATATTTCTTGTCCCATCTTCAGAATATTTCTGGTTAAATAAGTTGTCCAAAACAATTGTAAATAGTAATAATAATAATAAAAAAGCAGTTTAGCCCATTTGTTTTGTTTCTGCTCTATTCTGCCAAGGGACAAAGCAGCCTGGTATAAAATTTAGGATATTAAAGATGTTTATTGGAAGCATTTGGATGGCGTTTAATTAGATTTGTGACCAGGCTTCAGTCTCACAATCTAAACATCTTCCAACTTCTTATAAAGTTTGGGTTCATAACTGAGTGTAGCAGTTTGAGCATTTTTAGGTCCATCACAGTCTCTGGATCTGCATGTTGGGAAAGCCAGGATCTAAAACCTTATCTTTTCAGTTTGTTATTGTCTTGGCAGGTTAACAATCTCAGAGCAAAACAAAGGGAAACTGAAAGGTGCAAATATCTCATGAAACCCCGTGTGTTTCTGTGTGTTTGACTCACTCTCAGCTTTCGTGGAAAACATCAAGTTAATGAGATATAAATTAGAGATCAGTGCTGTTCTGAGGAAGTAAATTCACTGGGAGTGTGAAGTTAAATTATATTTTTGTTCCTTGTAAGGTGAAGCTTGTTAGAAGCAGTGGGACCTTACCTAGTTGGTGTCATTCTGGGTGTTGCTAAGCAACACAAAGTAGTTAAAATGGAAATACAGAAGAGCATGGAAGAATAAAGGAAACAAGAGACACAGAAAAAGCATAGAAGAGAGGAAATGTGCCAGCACATCCTGCAAAGAAGTTGCAAAGTATGAACTGTGAAAAAGACAGCGATTAAGATCACAGAGAAAAAAGAAAACAGATACAAGATGAATTAGGAACTTGATTACACACTTCATATTCAGTCTCTCCGTATTCAAACTGTTCAGTGCTTTGCTTGAACAAATGATTGCAGATTTGGCCCCAGATGGCAAGAGTAATGGCAAAAGAGAGTAAGACCTTGGAAAGAAATGGGAGACTTAAGAAAAATTAGGAAATGGAACCACCATGCCCTCTCATAAATAAGAAGAGAGATCACTCTGTGTAGTGCTGGAAACTAAACAATGAAATGGCAGAGCACTGTCATGTATGTGCCATCTGCTCTACCCCAGGGAAGTGGTCACTGCAACAAGCCTGCCAGAGTTCAAGAAGTGTTAGAACAATGCTCCCAGATACATGGTGTGACATTTGGAGTTGTCCTGTTCATGCTGGGAGTTGACCTGACAATCCTCTTGGGTCCCTCCCAACTCAGTATGTTCTATGATTCTGATTCTACCCTGATTTTGCTTTATGTGTTCTCTGAGATTGCAAGGAAATCATGCTAACAGTAATTTTTATGGAATGAATACAGTTCTTCCATCACATTTTGCTTTGATCCGTGTCAAATATATGTTTCTCATTGTCCAACACAAGAATGTTCATGATAACTGCACTAAAGCTACTCACCTGAATTGAAGTACTGCTGGTGTGACGGTATTTCTCAGGCTGGGTCAGGCCACTGCTGTTGACAAGATTCTGTGCTTGTATGCTGTTTATTCTGGTCTGTGTCACTAATATTTCCTCACTCAAATGTTTTAATAACTACTATCTACATAATCTTCCCTTTTTTATTCCTATCTTCATTATCTCCAAAGCTTCACTGCATTTGTCTTCAGTCATTGAAAATAAATCATTCTTGAGATTTGTTCTTCCTTACTTGGTATCTTTCTCTTCTCTCTTTCCATAGCAAGTTTTTATCTTGACGTTTTTTGCCTTCACATTTCTCACCTGTCTTTCACACAAGTATGTATTTTATTATCAAACCCTTAAAAAGTATTTCAGGAAATGGTGCTGTCAGTTTCTTCTGCTTTTCCACTCTGCTTTCTATCCATTCAGACTCTCCTGCCTTTGTCTGTGACAGCTACAGGACAAACAGGAGGCCTTGTGCTGAGAGCAAAACCCAAGTGCAAAGTTGCCTTTCCCACCAGTCCTGTAGTCACAGGACTTCTACACGTCTGCCCCAGGCACTGAGCAGGGGTGCTAAGTTATTTTGTCTTCCCCCAGTAAATGACAAGTAGACCCATTTGAAGAGCTACCTTCCTCCTTAATTTCTCAAAGTCCTATCTATGAATCACCCTGTACTCATACACCTGCCCAAAACCTTAACTTGTGCATCATGAGAGCCTTCACATGCCACCTTTCCCATGTATCCTCAATGAAAATGTCGGGATGAGTGTCATCCTGCCTTCTGTTCTAACCAAAGGTGGATGTCTCACACCTTGTGGAAGCTCTGCACAACCAGAGAAGCAGTGATCTCATTTAGGAATGGATCAGTGTTTAAAGTTACACTCAGCTCAGGTATGCAAATACAGTGTCAAAAACATTCCTTTTCAATTAAGTTTTGGATTCTGCAGAGGTGGGACACCCTTGCCTGGGTGCTGCCAAGTGGAAAAATGTTATGAGCAGAGGATCTGGCAGATTTTTCAAGTGCTGGTCTAGTAACATTCTGACTTCACTGGGAAATGGCTGAGTAGTTAAACTAACTCACTGCAGTCCTGCTTTTATGAGATGAAAAAGGTGTGCAGCTCACATTGAAGCTTGTGAGGCTCAAGCCTTCTGAAAACACATCTGTGTCCCTCTAGCTGTGAGGGAAATAGTATTTATACTTCTCATACTGGTAGTGAAAGAATTAATGAGCTAAATCCCATATGGCATTTTGAGCATGTGAAGCACAATAAAAATGCAAAACATGAGCATGATTTTACTCCTTCTGTGTTCATTTTTGCACTGAAGGGCATGGATTGAACTTTGTGTTGTTAAATTAAGGTATTCTGCACAGTTTTGACCACAATTTAGTCAGGCAATAGCTGTACTCTGGAAATACTTTTCCCATTGAAAGGTGCTGTTGTGAACTGGTATATTAAAAACGAATCATTACTAAGTGATGAATGTTACTGGAAGAGATTCTCATTAATCCAAAAGTATATGAAAGAATCCCCCAAGGTGTAAGAAATACTTTCAAGGAGGTGAATATATGAAAGATTTGGTGTGGAGGTAGATGGTGGAGATTTAATAATGGGGCTATTTCATTTCTTTTCTTGCATTTTATGTTTCATCACAATATCTCTGGGGAATATGAGCTACGCCTAATTATGCCAGAAATGTAGTTGCTCCTAAATGAATACTGGAAAGTACTTTCTTCAGGCAATACTTAGGATGAATTCTTGAGATTTTTTTCATTTCCTCCAGGACATGTAAAGCACTTAATGACACATGGTCATATAATTTTTTTAACACTCTTGGGGCATGACATTTGTATGCAACAACACCTCATCCCTTTCCTAAGGTGATTATTTCCCATGGTACCTCAATCCCCGCTATCTATTTGTAGGATCACTTAGGGGCTGGGAACATGGAGACCAATGTCTTATGCCTCTGTGCTCCACCCCAGCCACACATGACTTTTCCTTCTTTCCTGGAAACACAATTATGGTGGTTGTTACTGTGAATAAATCTGCACCAAGCCCATGCAAGCAGAAGTTTCTCACAAAAACTAATATAGCTGTACTGGTAGCTGTTTCTGGTGAGGACCAGCACCAGCAGACCTCTTGCTCCTCTAGCTCAGCTGATTGCAGTCCATGCCCGTGGAGTGCTCCACAGCTCCATGGCTGTGGACCTTCCTTATAGGTCCATGTGGGGCAGGTAGGGAAAATCACATTCACAATTTGGAAAATGAAGAGACTTAGCCTAAAAGCCATTTTGAACAGAAAAGATCTTTAAAACCTGGGATATCCAGAACGTCTGTGCACTATATGAGCCATGTACTGCAGTCTTTACCATATACTCAGAGTTTTGCAGGCCTTTTTGGTTTGTCTTATTACCCCTTTCAGAGTTTGACTAGGAATTTGTAGATACTGTCTGGGAATGCTGCTTTGCCCTGCATATCAAATTTAATTCCATAGCCTTTGCTCTAGCTACCCTAATGTGAGAATGGATTGTCCATGACAAAACTCATCCTCTAAAATGACACATTTCCATTTCTGAAACAGAGACTCGTCTCCTCTCCCCATGTAACACTTATAGGCATCAGACTATGCTGGGTTAAGATAGAAAAAGACAACTCTTATTTTCCACCTACAGCTGGAATGTTTCATGGCTGTGACAATTTTGAGTTCCCTGAATTCAGCCAGTGAGACTGATAATGGTGCTGCCCAATGGTAGCTGAAGTGCTGTGGGTAGAATGGGTCAGAGAGATTTACTCTCCTCCCACACATGAAGTGCAGAAAGAAAACAACATTGGCAAATCTGTTTTCCTGCATGGGCAGAGCACAGAGAAGCAGAAATCAGTGGCTTTACATGAATAAGAAAAACAAACTCCCTGAAGCACACACTCTGAAGGATCCAGTTCTCCAAAAACGAAAAACAAGAGCCCTTTTCTGGACATGCAACTCCTGCTGATTGCCATGAAAACAGTCCCAGTGTAACTGCATGATTGGAAAGTCTTTTACCATAGTGACAGGAATAGAATTGCTTTTTGAACATATCCCAATTAATTTCATCAAATTATGATTCAGCTAATAACTGCACTATCTTTAATATCTTTGTGGCTATCAAGTTGTCTCTATTGATATCTTTCTTCTGTTACATATAAAAAGACAGTGAGAAACGTATGAGGATGAATAATGTTAATGACATTTCTAACCAAAACCCCTGCTTAAAATCACAGTTAAATCCTTCTAACAATGATATTCAGAAAGCTCATAAGCTGGAAAACATCGAAGAGTTAATACCTTTCTGTAACATATATAAAATATCAGAATCCTCAGCGTAGAGAACTACAGGTTGACTGTTGCAACAAAAAGTATTCACTTCAAGTTCCCAAGCATGTGTTGTCTGCTATTGCTTGGCAAATAATCATTATGCTTAGCTGCTTCCTAATATCTTCCAATCCCACATTCACGGTAAAACCAATTACTCACGACAATGCACATAAAATATTTTCAAACTGCTACTCTGAGTTCCTCAATGACAAAAGCATTTTTCATCTACCTCTAAGACTGCCTTGAATATGAAGGTTTAAAAAGTACAAAATATTCTTTTGCTTTGACCATCTTCATTTTCTTGCCTTTATTTCCTACAGCTGCTGTATTGTCTGTTTTTGCTCAGCATGTTTATAGATGTGGTTATTTAGGAAGCAGTGGAATATGTGAGCAATTCAGCAAAAACTTGCTACAGGCAATACTAATCCTGCTAGGCTTGGAGTTAGCACAGGAACAGAGGGTACTGGATGTTTCCTTATGCTGCTTGCTGTGAAGTGTAGAGTGCGACTTCAGAGAAAAATGAAATCAACCTTTGCTATGATGATTTTAAGAAATTGATCTTTATTTGCCAGTTCAAAGCACTGAGCAGTCAGTCTGGGTAAAGCATAAGGAAAGAAGGATATCCCAGCTCCTCTTTTTTAATTTGAGGGGTGTAACGTGTGGTACGTGCCAGTTAACCACTCTGACCTGAAATGGCTCAGCTTTCCCTGAGTGAGCAGGAGGTGAAACCTGGTCTAAAGAGGCACATAGTCCTGCTCTGACTAACTCTAGTTTCCACAGAATCATATAAGTGTTTAGGCTGGAAAAGACCCTTAAGATATCAAGTCCAACCATTAACATAGCACTGCTCCATGTTCAGTGCTAAGCCATATCCCTCAGTGCCACATCTACACGTCTTTTAAATACCTCAGGGAATGGTGACTCAAATCCTTCCTTGGGCAGTCTGTTCCAAAGCTTGACAACTGTTCCTGGGAAGAAATCTTTACTAATATCCAATGTAACCTCCCCTGGCACAATTTGACGGTGTTTCTTTTTCTGTCACTTGTTACTTGGGAGAAGAGGCTGATCTCCACCTTGCTACAAACCTCCTTTCAGGTAGTTGCAGAAAGTGATAAGGTCTCCCTTGAACCTCCTTTCTTCCAGGCTAAACAAGCGCCATTTCTGCAGCCACTCTTCATAAGACTTGTGCTACAGACCCTTGAGGAGTTTTGCTGTCCTTCTTTGGGCACACTCCAGCACCCAAATATCTTTCTTATAGTGAGGGGCCCAAAAGTGAACACAGGATTCAAGGTGCAGCTTCATCAGTGCCAGGTAAGGGGGAAGATTGTTGCCCTAGTCCTGCCATGCTTGGTCATGCTGTCATGCTTTCTTGCCTTTGCCCTTCTCCTCTCTTGAAGGTAGCTGCCCAGGTTGTTTAACAAATATTAATCACTAAAACTAAGTCCTCAGTTTCTTAGGTCCTCATGGAGGACAGAATTTTTAAAAAGCAAGACTTTCTGCAATTGTTTGCACCTTAAAATGCTGTGCAAGTGACATCCAAACATCATGACTGAGTGGCATTTGTGTTGACATTGCCTGCTCCAGTTCTCCAGGCTTCCTACATTTTCAAGGTTTCCTTCTCTAAGTTATTTTTCCCATTGGCAGTTTGGCTTCTAGACCCCACCATGACTTCGTTTCCTATTTTCCCTGACCCCCATAACAGAATACTACATGCATGATGTTTTTGAATGAGTATATTCTTTTCATGCATCTCACTGTAGATCCTTAATTTTCTCTTTTTCTGAGCTCCTCTTGGAAGATGGTGGCAAGATAAACCATCTACCCTTGTTGTTCTACAGAAGAATCCAATACTGGCTCTAACTCTGCTAGGTGAGCTTTGCTAGTGCCCAAAGTCTGAGTGATTAGTGCTAACATGACTGGTGGTTTAATTCAGCAGTACATCTGGTTATAGTCTCTGTGCATAGATATTTATGCTTCATGTCATTAATAACCAGTAATTGCATCTAATAAGGTTACACTAATGTGTACATTATATGGAAAATGGCATTTAAAAAACAAGTTATGCCTTGTCTTACAGGTCAAAGTTATAATCAGATTACCTTCTGCATAGTGAGAAATGTAAAAAAATAATGTATGAGACAGATAGGAAAAACATGTGTTTGAATAATAATTGGAGGTGGTATTAATGAAAGCTGGGCCTCTGTGGTGAACTATACTGCATATGAATGGTAACGTGTTTCACACACAGTTGATCATGACCCTGAGAAGACATGGGCAGTGCATGACTTTACTACAGACTTTCCCAATGCAAGCATGAGCCCCTCTTTGTGCAAACTTCAGCAAGCCCCATCTGGTGTGCTCCAGGTACAATGCAATACCCAAGGCCATGTCCCAGCAGCATACCGAGTACGTGGTATCATCATTCCTCCTCACAGGAACCCCACTGAGTTTTCAGCCCTCCTATAACCTTCCAGCTTACCACACTGCAGCTTAAGAGGTGCAGTGCCATTGCTGCATTTCTCTGATGGAGGTCTCTGACTATTTCACTGCTCCTCTTGATCCAAAATGTCAGAGGTATTCTGAGCCCGACCTGTGGGTCCCAGGCAGTCAAGGAGCAGTTGGTGACCAGTCCCTAGACTATCCCTAGAGGGCTGTTGGGGTGCCCTGACTTTACTTAGCCCAGATCTTGGCTGCTGTTATGCTTCAGATTCTTGCTCTTGTCATTGTTTTGTTTTCCTGCTTTTTGGCTCTGCATGCTGCTTCTGCCTGTGAACAACTTAGCTTCTACCTGCCTCTCTGTTCCTGACATCTTCACCTCATCTTGCTTGATTCCTGACTATATCCTTCACCACTGGCTTTCTGGACATGCCGTGCCCCTGATCTGATTCCTGGGATATGAGTTTTTCAGATGGGAGACTTGGAAGATGAAAGGACTTGCTCCTTTAGTGCAGATAGCTATGCTCTTCTCCACCTCATCATGACTCATGATTCATTTTTGAATGTAAATAATTCACACAGTTAAAAGGAGCAAACAAGAAGTTTATGTAGTCACTGCATCTAGAACCAGTGATTTCTCTGAAGTGCGTCAGAGAAGAATGGGACTGAATATATCCTGCTCCCTTAGGGAAGATGGAGAGTCAGAAATACAGGTATTCACAGGGCACATCTATGCTCTGCAGATGTGGGTATTTGCTTTCACAGCAGTGTGATTTATGATGTAATCACACTGTCTAATGATGCCACCAAAGACTGGCCTGTGTACTCAGCAAAAGTGACTCACTGGCAAGTTAAAAAGCAGAAAGGGAATGAAAATGTGCATTCACCAGTCGCCCCATTAATGCGCAGTGGTGTAAAGTGCCATTAACACCCCAGTACATACAGGCTAAAAAGACTTACACAAATCACTTTTATTACCTCACTATGTGTGTGCTTTAGCCTGCGTACCAAATCCCTGTGCTGGCTTTTCCCCACTGGGAGCAGAGCTGTGTTCTGTCATGCTCTGCTGGCTGCTTCCCACTCCATACAGTTGGGCTGCCCATGGCGGCACCCCATGTGTGGCTGTTCTGGGTGTCACCCACCCCACAGCCCTTGGGTACGTATTCACTGTCATCCTGTTTCCAAGACAGCAAGGACAGCTATGCCAATAAGCCAGTGTCCAGAAAGTATCACCTATTGGTCTTTAAAGACCAGCTCTTTAACTGTTTATAGTGAATTAGGAAAGGATAGATGTTGTGTGTTACAGTGCTATTAGCCTGCTAGGGAAGATGCTAAAAGTTTCCATAAATCACTTGCTATGCAGTCCCTTAGTCTCTAGAACAACTGCTACCAAACATTCATTTCTTTAATGAAATGCCTTTTCTTCTCTGCTTGACCCTTTGTAACACAGCAAGAATCGGATCCTCTGCATGATCAATAAATAACAAGGAACTGATTTCCTTATAACCACTCCACTGCTAATGCTGCAACCCCAGTGGTTTCGGCATTGTTTCTCCTGATTTACACTAGAGAAGATAAGGTCAGGACCTTTTTGTTCTCTAGCAAATAAGAGCAAGCTCTTCCAAAGGTAAAACAAAGTGCCCCTGGCTGTCCTTAGCAATTGCTAAAATGTCAGGGGACAAACTGGCCTGGCATCCCTGGGCTGGCCATGGAAACCAGAGGAGAGGAGGCAGGCAGGGCTCCTGCAGCCAGCTACCCATTATCCTCCCGCTGCAGGAGCCAGCCCACAATGAAATCTCCATCCACAGGCCGGAGAAGGACTAGTGGCAGTATGAAATTACTCCCAGGTGCAGACAAACCAAGTGACTCCCCATGGCTGAGCTATAAATTAGTCTCTGCAGCCCACCAGCATAGCCTGCCTGCTGATAGCTTATAAATAAGTCAGCTGTAGAGCAGGGTTAATATTTACCTACATTTGCCTCGAACGAGTGTCATTCTGAAGATGGAAAGTGTTACAGAAGCGCTAGAGTAAGTCGTCATTAAGCCTTTACACTGGCATATTTACTTACTTCTAATAGCTTACACAGGTGCAGAAATACAATTAAACTAGAAGAAATCTATAGGTGCTTGCCTCCTGATAATGCCACATCTTCTCATGTATTGATTTAATGCCAGTGCTGGTGGTGTAATGTATATTTGCCATGTTTTACAGGTACTAGTGTGCTGACCTGATTTCTGTGTACTGACTATGGTTGTTTCTTTACTACCTTGGTTGATATTTATTTACTGTTTCTGATATAATATAGGGAAGCTTTCCAGAGTCTGAAAGGCTGAGTGGCTTATCCATGCCTCAACATTCAGAGTGTTTCTGTAAGCAAACTGTGCTGCAGGATTGGACTTTATGGGCACTAAGAGAATCCTTCATTAAACTTCATCAAGAGATTGTTAAAACCAACCTTTAGCCCTTTTGAGTTTTGTGCTTTAGGACAGAGATGGGCAAAGCACAGTGATCTTCATTTGCTCTGGCTGGAGATATTTTTTCTTTCCTCATGACAGAGATTTTGCCATTTGCTTTTATCTTTAAAGGCAATAATAATGTACCAATGTGCATCCTTATTACTGTTGGCCATTAGCCTCACAAGCATCCCTGCATTTTCATTACAGGGGCTATCAAATGAAAAGAAAGAAGGAGTAGATGTGTCTGTGTGAGTTCACTGCAAGGAAGATTGTTTTGCTGCTGGCCTTTCACATGGACAGCATTGGAATAAATAATTACATAAAAAGGAAAAGGTGCATCTCTGGCACAGAACTTAATATGGTGAAGGGAAAGTATTATTTTGAGCAATGAAGTAATTTAATTTATTACCTTCTGACAACCTAAGCTGTAGTTTTTCTTGGGTTATATAAAACCTGATCAGCAGACACTATTTCTCCACTACTCCCAAATCACGATGCTGCACAGACATGTGTGCTGTGCCTTTCAATTGAGTGTAAGAGAAAACCTGTCCTTCAACAAGATAATGTTCCTTCTTCCTTTCTTCCCCTTATCCTCCTGAAAGGAGTCACAGGAAGCATGACCCAGAGCCAATTCCGAGAACATGACAGCAGGAAACAGAGTATTTATATTCTGCATAAACATACAATCTTTCTAACATGGCCATTGGCACTCACAGGGTTGTGATACAACTACTAAGTATGGCCCTGCGGTCGCAGCACTAATTGGATGTAGCAATCCAGCCTGCTCCTGGGGCTGCTATTTACCTTAGCAAACAAGGATAAGTGAGGTTAGCAGCCCCTGGCACCCAGTCCCACATACGTGGTGCATTTGCAGACTTGAATGTTTAGGACTATGAGAGCAGAAACCAGTTGGGATGCACTGGATGCAAGAAACAGGTTTGCTTTGCTGTGGATGAAAAGCACGAGATGTGAAAGCACTATTTTAGATGTCTATTTTAGGGTGAGATGATCCATGCTCCATAAATGACTCTTTCTTTCCACTGTTACAGATGAGACCTATCTGGAGTATTTACATGGTAGATGCCTATATTTGCTTAGATGAATTCCACCCTTAAAGCCAAATCTAAATGTCACTATGCATAACTTAAACCCATTATTCCTTGTCCTCCTCACCCCCCTCCCCGCAGTAGTCCTTTCCTGTTTATAGCTAACCTTGAAGGTTTCAGACCTTTCCTATGTCACTCCTCCATGCTCTCTTTGGCTAAAAAGCTATGCATCCTTCCATTTATCCTTGCAGGACTTACTTTCTAGACTTTCAGATTTGTGTCATCAGGGATCTCTGGAGCAGGCTGGCCTTCTCAAAGCAGAGCATCCTGGATCATTCCATCCCTACACAACTTGCGTTTGGCAGACCTCTGCTTCTGTAGGCTTCTTGCAGGGCTGTGCTGACCTTGGTACAACAGATGATCTTGCTGCTGTGCCTACCTCATAGCCACTGCTGGTTCTGGAGTACCCAAGCAAATCTCTTGGCTGCCACAGGCCTCCTCTCTCTCTCATCATGCTATTTAATATAATTATATGAAGGATAGAATAGTAATAGACTGAAATAGGAGTTATATTCTATGAAGAATAAATCGCCTCCTATAAACTCTGGATAGAATTCAGAAGCATGCTCCATGGAAGTGTGTCTTTTGATAATAAGACACATTATCAAACCCATGAAGATGCAGACTATTCTATTTACTCATATATGAACTCCATCTTGAAAGTTCAAATCATATTTCTTCTGTTCTAAAATAGCCTATAGAAAAGCAATAGAAAATAATTGATTTGGCAGGTCCAGTTTCATGCTCTACAATTCTAGCATTTCCTGAAGAGTCTTCAATGAACAGTATCTTAAATTTATACTTATTGCTTAAAAGGGAACAATGGTTTTCCTATCTGGGTGAAGTCCGTCAAACATCTAATTACCAGACTGTGGATTTTCAGATACCTGTTGTTTGACCCATGAAGACACTGAAAAGTCATTCCCTCCTCTAACAGACTTCACTGGTAGAGGCAGAAACCTTGTCTGAACCTTAGAAATAGCACGTGGAACACCTTTGTTAAACTAGTTTCCATGGTAACCATTTCATGTCATTGAACATCATTAAAGATACTAAGAAATATGAACTATTCAGTTAGCTTGTCTTTAGAGTTCTATTGACCTCTCTTTCTAAATAACTATTCTACTGGGGAAAGAAGTCTCGGGGCAAAACAAGGGATGCTGGAGGTGCAGTTGCTTTGCTGTTGCATTATTAGCAACCCTTTCCTTTGATTTTTCAGTTTGGGATTTCAGAAAAAACTCTGTAAATATGAGTAGGCATGGAAACGTGGCACAGATATTTCTGTCTCTAACACAAAAAATAAGGAACTAAAGATGTTAAGCGGCTTGTCCAGAGGGGGAAAAGGGGAAGCATGAGGAGGCTGAGCGAGAAATTACATGCTGTGATGACTTGACTCCCCCATTTAGCATCCTTGTCAGAACATTATTGTTCCACTTCATGTTAAAGATGGATAAAACCACTGTCAGGCTCCTTTGCCACCTACCCCTCTGGCACAGCATTAAAAATGAAAACCCTGGCAATTCTCAACATATGTGAGTAGCTTAACTTCTTACAAGGAGCTCTAGCAGTAAAATGGAGTGAGATGCATGAAAATTCAGCAGTTGCCTGTCTTTTCTGTGCACCGAGTGGTATTTTTAGCTTACATAATTAACACTTGCTTTCCTACCCAATAATTTTATGTGTACTACAGTCTTCTCCCATGGGCAACGTTTGTCCTTCTGCTAGGGCAAGATTGCAGCCCCAGCAATGAAAGTAAACCACATTTTGGCTCTAGCTCAAAACTCACACGGGCTTCTACGTAAGGCTTTCCCAGCAGTCTTAAGGTCTCCTGCGGCACATCACCTGTAGGGACTTCCATGGCACTGAGGAAAGACTTCAAAACTGCTGCTGAGAAAAGAAGTCAGTAAGAAGAATTTGCGAATGCCTTCTCTTCCACATGGCAGCTCTAGCTACTGGGGATAGGCCCTTCAGAAGGGGAAGAGAACTGAGGGGAAAAAGTGTACATTTCTTCTGTCAGAACCAAGCCCACAGATTCAATTATTTTGCATTTTTATATTTGCAGATATGATGCAGACAGCCTGTGTTAGTCCTGTGTGTCAGACTGGGGTGTCAACTGTACCCAGAAGGTGCAGAGCGTGGATTTCAAAAGACAAATGGTTCACCAGCTGAAAGATGCATGCAGGATGCTGCCATCCTGTGACAAACAGCTAATTGGCTGCCATCACCAACAGGATGCCCATACAGAAATCACAGGAAGGAGAAGTGTTTCAGTTTTTCCTGGTGGATAGCTACTTGAGGAGGGATGAACTAATGCACTATATTATTACAGGATTATAATGCAATAAGGAAATACCCCTCTTGGACTGACCCTAAAATCAAGCATTGTTTTCCACACCAAAAGAAAAGGCAAACTGTTTCTGGTTAAATAAAAAAAAAATTGTAAAGCATTTCACAGAGGCCTTTAGAAGATTCTGCTGCAGCCTGAGAGGGAGAAAGAAGAAAGGCAATATTCCTGTTTCCTTAAAAAGTTTCAAAATTATTTATATCCAGGTGCAGCATCACACTGTTTGTTCTGGATATTGAAGACTGACAGGGTCAATAATTCTTCCTCCCTCCCAGGGAAGCCCAGCATTTTGAGGGATACACACTTGTGGGAGGACAAAGGTGGACTTCCTCATCTCTGAGATGAATGCTGTATCTCCAAAAGGCATTTCTTTAAAAATACACTAAAATACTTGAAATTACACTAAACCAGCAACTCGGTAACCTGGTGGTGACAGGCTCAGTGGGTGAAGGGCAAGTGCATTCATTTCACAGAGTAGGAAGATGTGGATTTTCACACACCACTGCCCAGTGTAATGAAGGATTTGATGTTGCTTTTCCTCTGTTTCCTTTAGCTTTACAATGCTACAGCAGAACGAAACACCAAAATCTCAAAGTAAAATTATCTGACATTTTCAAAATATTTTTTTCTGCCTGAATTATTCAAAATGCTGAACATAAAACTTCAATAAGCGTAGAAGTTCCTAAACTGTCTCACTGACAAAAGAAAATTATTTGCTACAAAAAATTAATTTAGGTAACCACTAGGATTGAATGAGGCATGAAAAACTGCTTACATTAATATTCTGATTTAGAAAAAAACCCTTAAAAGTAATTTAGCATTGCAGCTTAATTAAAAAAATATTCTGCCTGCTTGGATGAAGGGAAATCCAGACTCTGGAATTAAGGAAATATCAACTACAATTCCACTTTCAGTTCTTTTAGCTGAGATCTGAATATTTCCCTAATCCCAGGGCAAGCAGTTTCCTGGGTTATTGGAATTGGTTTGGCCAGCCCAAAGCCCTTTCTCTTCTGTGTCTGCCTGATGGAGCTGTGCAGAGCTGCTTCCAGCAGGGACCTGGGGGTCCTGGCTCTGAGACTGGCTCCTTTACAAGACACAATGCTGCTTGCCCAGAAAATAGTTGGCTGAGCTGACAGAAACCCAGGATGAAATAACATGCACAAAACTTTGGATTTCAATTATCAAAACATTTTTCACCTGACTTTTTTCCAATGACCTTTTATAATGAATTCAGCTTTCTTGGCATATTTATTATCAGTGAGAAAAACAGCCTTTACCTTTGAGCCTACACGTTATATTTTCCTTCTCTTTTTTTACTTTCCCTGCTTCACTCTTGCTTTCAAACCTTAGCAACCCTCCTATCTTTTTCCTTCTCCTGTAGGAAATCCCAAATCTGAACAGAAATATGTCTCATTCAGTTGGTATAGCTAGGGACCCTATCACACAGATATGAACTACAGTGGCATTTGACACTGGCACTCATTTCAGATGAAAAAGTGATGCGAAGGAGAAGGGGGTGGGCATGGCTATTTCCAATTATGTACATTACATCAGATGTTTTTCTTTTATTTTTAAAAATTCAGTGTCCTTGCTTAGTCCTAAAAATTATTGTCCAAACCTCCTCTCTACTTTGAAGAAATTAAAAGTTGTGACTAAGGCTTGTCTCTATCAACAACTCAGATCATTCTTTAATGAAGAGAACAGGAATCTGGTCTCTTTGTTTTCACACAGGCTTCAATTCAAAGCAGCTTGCTTGAGGATAGCATTTAATTGACCTCAGTGATGGAGCTCTTGCAGGATGCCTCTTGCCTAGTAACAACCCCCAGGTAGGAAAGCTTTAATAACTGCCAGGATTTAGACACCAGGGAATGCTGTTGTCCAGTAGTGGTGGCTTTGGAGCAGCCCAAAAGTGAGCTGCCACTACAGGCTGGCTCTCCTAATACAAACCTTAGCCCAGGGATGCTGGCTTGTAGGTCATGAGCCAAGCTAGGGTTCATTTTATGTCATAATGTATGTTAAATGACAGATCAACCAAAACAAAGATTAAGGAAAAAAGAGACTGGAACTATTTTGACAATGAACTTTTCTTTGCATCCTCAGTTTTTAACAAAAAAGATTTTCCTAAGCCTGCTAACAGAGAGGGTCTTCATTCTACTAAGCCCATGCTGAGGTCAAGTTCTTTGTCTTTTAATACAAGGCACTTGGGAAATGAAGCTGACAAAGAGAATCTAGGACAGTCAATATTTTCATTAATCTGCATTCCAGATACAGGTTATTTTTGGGATATATGAAAAATTGTGCTGCCAATAATAAGGCATTTCCTACATTTCCCACTGCTTTCAGAAATGCTGTCTGCTATTACTCATTTTAGACTGCCTAAGAATTTTGTATTGTACATCTGTGTGTGTGTGCTTGTGTCTGTATGCATATATAGCTCATACAGCATTCTGATGGACTTCGTAATCTAATCCTCCTTCTACACTTTCTTCCCCCAGAGCCATTGCTTTCCTTGGTGTAAATCCTCAAAGCAGCCATGATACCTAACACTGTAACTAGAGACAAATTGAGAGACCATAATTAGAAGCAAATCTGATAGTTACTGTTGTACTACTACTGGTTCTCTTTTCTTTTCCTCTTGTGATTTTCAGCATCCACAACTGCACAAGGGAATGCCATGTGAGAGGTGAATAGAGTCAAGCCTTCCTAACTGCTGCTGCTGCTTGAGAGAGACAGAAGGTTGTGCACATTCACAGCCACAAGGGTTGAAATGATCATTTGGGATGGGCTAAACAGCAGAAAAGAGGATTGTTTGAACAAAGGACAGTAAAACCAGAGAGCACTGCCCAAGTACTGAAGTATCACATTTGGACTCTGCTAGTCTCCTTTGCTCTTTTTCTAGCTTGTACTTTACTGCAAAATCTGTTTAGGCCAGGAATCTGCCCATTTCTTCCCTGCTGCTGTCAAAGTATGGGATTATAAATGTCCCAGGGCCAAGACTTTGCTTCATGTTGTTAGTAAAGTGCCATTCCTGCCTGCAGTGTAGTACCAGCAAAATATCTGGCTATCTGCTTTAGCGTGGAAGCTGCCAGCCCCAAGAAAAAGGAGAAATGCCACAAACTGGCCTTGTCTGCCGAGGAGACCTATCCCATGGCTCGCTGAATCTGTCCAGCTTGTTCAGTGTGGCCTCATTAAGCCCCAACACAGTTTGTTTTGTGGTGTCTCATATCAGGATAATCCTATGGGGAAAAAGGAAACTCTGAGTCTCTCTTTGTTTTGCAGCTGTATCCTGATCCATGTGAAGCTGGTAGAAGGTATCCGTCTGCTGGTCTGCCCTCATTTGGTCCATGTCCTCTAGTGGAGCCATGCTTTGGTGTTGGTAGCAAAGGGAGAAAGCAGAGACAGCTTTTCATATCTTGCTCTCCAGGGTGCAGGTAAAAGTTTCCCATGTTATCGTTTTGTTTCCTGCGCTTTTGTCCAGGAATGTATCTCCTTGGGTGTTTGCATCCTTATGTGACTGAGCTCAGGACACACTCTGAGGGTCAGCTCCAAGATAGAAGCTGGAGAGCTGAAATCAGCGTGGAGCTGAGTCTGGCACAGAAACACCATCTTTCAAGGGGCTGTAGCCTGTGCAGGTCCAACAGTGTCATACTCTGGGTGTGTTACTTCAGCCTGGCTCAGAGCACTACCAGGCCAAGTCAACATTTGCCAGACAAAAAAGCATGTTATCTTATTGCTGGTTTGTTAGTCAGAACCTCTTATAGAAACATGGTTTTAAGGTATATCTACCTCAAATCTGAAGTAGCTGGCCATGGGATTTCAGGGGAAATTATATTTTCTTAGAGGTGTGCTCCTTTTGGTTTTACTCTGAGGCAAAACTGAGGAGTGGACTTTGTTCTTTTTTGACTGAGAGGGAGTTTGCAACAGCATTACAGACAGCAGTTGGGTTCCTCTCCATTTATGTCATCTGACAGTTCAATCTGGCCTGCAGTCAAGCCATCGGGTTTTGTGGGATCTTATCCACACTGTTCTGAAAACCTGTTTTTTAAGGAAAACCAAGGCAGTTTTAAGTTCATAATATTTGCAGTAATCCAGCTACACAAAACCAACTCCCCCTCAAGTAAAACTCCATTAGGAAGGCAGCAAATGAGATTTTTCCAGATGCCCTGCTGCTCTACAAGAAGGAGCAGCCCTATTTGCTTCAGGAGAGGGCACAGAGGCTGCAGTGAATGTATAGCTCACCAAGAGGTGATGGCTGAGAGGAGGGCTGGACTTGAGCTTGAGGGGATTAAAATCCTGCTCTCCTGCAGGCTGCCTGGTCGAACTTGAGCATTGCTTTGCTTCTGTTCCCATCTGTCATATGGGATTATCTCTCTGCTCTGCCACTGCAGGGCTGGGGGCTGGGCAAGAGCCTGTAGCAAGATGAAGGCGTTTGGATCTTGCAGTTCCTGACATCTGTGCTGGTAACAGACAGTCCACTGGTGTAGGTGGCTTTTTGATGTGGAAACTGCATCGAGACCTGAAACAAACTGAGACCTTTGGCTTCTTTGTCTTAATGAAAGCAACTGAACAAAGAATAGAGCCTTTTTATTTCTAACAGTTTTGATCTGAGAACAGGAATCCTGGTTCTCTGGAGAGCTGGGGTTATCAATTCCCATTAATGCTCATGCTGCTCCCCAATAATACCTTCCTTTGTCTTTTGCTTGTCTCCTTTCCTTCACTTCCCCCTCAATTCTCTATTTCTATTTCACTGTTCCTGCTTTTACTTTCTTCCATCCATCAGTTCTCGGAATTTTTTCAAAGCCTGACTAACTATTAAATCACAGCATTCTTTCAGAGGCTGTGACTTCTGCTCTGTGCTCACATTTTAACCCAAATATATTTTTCTCATCTCACCTCTAGGTGGTTGAAAGAAGCAGAATGCCTGAACACAGTGAGAACCATGGTTTTTATGTGTAAGGATAAGAGACTGAGGGAAATCAATAGTTCTGAGACTCCCAGGGGTACTGGGAGCAGGTAACACTCCTCTCCCCCAGTGTTGCACGTACCAGACTGCCTGTTTTCTAATCCAGTGACTGGATTTACACGGATGTGGCAGTGGCTATTTCACACTGTAATCAACATCCACCTCCTGGCTATGTTTTAAATTGGATTAGGGTGTGAGTTTCCTTCTCACTTTACAATCAACATGAGCAAATGCTTTGTTTATCAAAGCAATCTGAGTGATGCATAATGGAAAACACCAGATCTATCCGGAACAATTATAACCCTGGAATAGGAGCGTTACAATAATGGGAAATCTATTCTGCTAAAAGCTTCCTTCAAGATCATTATCTAGAGATCTGCTAATCCTGCAATTGTTCCTGCAGCCCCAGCATCTTCTTCAAAACCAAAATAAAGACCCCAGTTGTCTGCTTCCGAGTAAGAACAGCCTGGTTTGGTGCTCACACGTGTGCAGCTCCGCATGTGGGTGCAGCGTTTCCTTTCCCAGATGATGTAGACTGAGTGCTTTGAATGAGGATTTCTTTTCCAGTGCAAATCCTTGTTTAAAAACCTTGAGGGAAAGAGTACCTCTGTGTCTGATAGCCTCTTTCATTTCTTTTTAACTAAACAGAAGAGGTTTTTATAAATCAAATGTATGTTACTGTTTCCAAAGAGTGAGGGACTAATGTCTATGTATAAATTAATGATACCCATCTGTACAGAGGCAGGTATTTACTGTAATATTTTCATAAAATTGTTTTCAAAAAGTTGCTTGCTTTCTTCTCAAGGTTATTTACTCATTTAAGACGTGGACAAGAAATATCTCTGATATTTTGTGTGACTTTTTCCTGAGCTCAACAAATGATTCTACTATAATGACTTTTGTAATGTTTATAACATTTTTATTCATCTGACTAATCTTGATATTTAGAAAATGATTTATGTGAACATATTTTATCCTCAAACTTCACAACCTTGTTGCTGTGGCTGCTGCCATATGCATGGTAAAGCAGTGCCATTCAGCCCAGGAGGGGACATGGCAGTGGTAAGAGCAGGGAAGGGACTGAGCCCAAGCTTTGTCTCCAGCTGGTTGGGGACTGTTACCATGGAGGTCACTCCTGGTCTGTCCTGGCTTCCAAGTGCACTGTTAATTTGATATCTGAATATTATCACAGAAACCTCCTTTAGTTTATCCACTAAAACAAACAAGCCTTTCTCAGCAGAACTTTGACACTTACAACTACAAATGCAAAAATAATGAACTGAAATGCAAAAAAAATATTGAACAAATAACAGCAGGACAGTCAGACTTGCAAAGATGATGCCTTGCAAAGCAGTCCTGCTGATCTCCCTTGATTAATCCCAGTAGGCACCTCAATTAAACTGGATGCCCTTGGAAAGGCAGTGCAGAGTGAATAGCAGTTAGAGGAAGTGGAATCAGAGGGGAAATGCTTTATCAAGTGCATATTTCAGTGTGTTAGCAACAGAAGGGAAAACAAAGGTAGAGCAGGTGAGTAATACCTGTGGCAAAGCAAAATTCTACAGAGAATAAGAGAAAGGGAGGAAGCCAGGAGAGAGCTCTGCACTGGTGGAGAAGGAGAGGCTGAGGTCAGAGCAAGAGCTCAGCACCCTGGGGCTCCTGCTTAAAACCCTGGCTTGAACTCAGAGTGCCTGCACACACTAAGCTGCTCGTTTGGGGCAGTAGATTGCACCAACCATGGCAACCTGCAAATCGGAGCTAAAAGCATCACGCTACATGCCTGCCTGTCTGTGCAGCACCTCCTGGTGCATTGCTCCTGTGCTAGAACCTGTTCCAGCCCGTCCTCGAGCCCACACCTGTAAATCAACGAAATTAAAATCATTTTGTAGCTGGCCTGGCTCTCTGACAGCCATAATAATACACATTGTTCACAACACGGGGGTGTCTGGCTAATATGGGCATGATTTTGTGGAGTTACTCCTCTGGAAAAGAGGTTCTCATCATGCTGAGGGATGTCTTTCCACAGTACCTGTAGATTTTATACCAAAATATTTTTTGGTGGTATTTGGGTTTTATTATATTTGTTGTATTATTATTGTATCATCATATAATATTGGGTTTTGCAAATAGGGGTTTTATTCAGTAACATCAAGCATCTAACTCATTTAAAAATCACACTTATATGTCTCACAAAGAGCAAGGGCTGATGGTAATAATGATGCTTTGGCTTTTAGGAAACTCTAATCCTTAGGTTTTGAGGCACTGTTGCTGCAACAGCATTCCCAGGAGCTTTAGGTCATGATGAGAAGGGATTTTATTGAGGACTAATGCAACATGATAAAGCAACTGTCTCTTAAAGACAGCAGAGACCTTGGGGAAGTAGGTACACTTCTCCCTCTGGTAAAGGCTGCACACTGCTGCTCAAGAAATGATGATTTTCCTGCAGTAGGTAACCATCTTCTAAAAGGAGCCAGGATCCATCTGCTGCTGAACTCAACAGAAAAGCTCACATTAAAGAAAGTCATTGTGGCCTGGCCATGCAGTACCAGGAAAGTAATTTTTATTTTTCATTACTGCTGTGAACTGGCTAAAGAAGCTCTTAAATGCCATTCAGCAGTACAAAAGAATGCTGTTTATCTGCTGAGAATGCCTTAGAGAAAGGAAAATGCCAGAACTTGAAGGAAATAATGTGTTTTATATGGCAGTCTAAAGCAGAAGTCTGAATGCACCAGCTGCACCTGAAGGACTGAAAAAAAAAGTACGAATAAGCACATCACAAGCTAAGATCCATTTTAATTTTAAATACATTCAGTCTAGATATGCTGCCACACTTTTTGTGCTCATTTGCTTGCAGATATGGAGGAAATCACAGATTCCAATTTCAAATAAACTCAGGAGTGAATTTTCAAAGTTCATTTGCCTGACTGTTCAAACAAGTATTGCATTCATGTTTATGAACATTTGTACTGGAAGTGACTGCAGGTTTATTCAACCAGGAAATAAAAATGACATCACTTGATTTATTTGACCAGCCACTAGAAAACAATGTGCATATTAATGAATGTGAATAATTACCTAAAATTAACATTCAATCTACAGAGCAGTAGGATCATTAAGCTGTACCAAATAAACTTAACTAAGGAATAAATTCAAAAGAAATTCGTGATCCTCTGGCAGGAATTATATAAATGGGAGCAAAACCTGCGTTAATTGTATAAATTATTCATTTTTAATTATTTGTTCAGCTGTGGTAAGTATTGATAATAACTTTGTGTCTCAGGGAGGGAAAAATTATGACAGAGAAACTTTCTTTATTCTCCTTACAATGATAAAGTAAATAAAACTGAGGAACCATCACAAAAAATCTGGGAACATTTCTAAGTTCATTGAGGAGATCTTGTTCACTGTTTTTTCTTCTGTCTGCCCTTCTACACAGCACTAGTGACCCTTTCTAAAAGACATGCTTTTTCAAAGCTTGGATGATGAAGGAATAAGAATTGCAGAAAATAAAGCCAGCTTTAGTCCATGTGAAGGTTAAATGATAAATGGCAAATACACTGTCTGGAGAAGGTGCAGGTATGTGTGGCTGCAAGGAAAGATTGCAGCAGCATGGTGAGCTGTTGTGATCCTCAGCAATGTGCTTTGGGGATCCATGAGTATGCAGCAAAAATGAATTAAGATTCTTCTACTTCTCAGCATATCACCTGCAGCTTTTGATGGCTGCAGGTATGCAGTGGTGGTCCCTGAGCTCCTGAAACCTCTTTCCAGAAGCAGATGTTGAACGCAGAGGGCAGCAGGGATGGTGCCTTTGGAAGTACCAGCACATCATCCTCCTGGTTTTTACCCACTAGGATGAGCAAAGCTGTACGTCTTCCTTGCCAGGCACTACCCTGAAGACAGAACTGCAGATCTCCTTGTGGGATTGTCTCTAGGATCTGGTTAGATGAAATTATCAGGTAAAACAAACTTTTGTCAATAATGCTGGTTCTGCTGCTTTAGCCTGAGGGACTGTTTAGACTGAGAGACTTACCTCAATTTACAGCAGCTCTGCCCTGTCTCCTCCCTTGTTCTCTTTCTCTCATCACCTCCACAGCTTGTTGCCTTAAGCTTTTTGGCTCAGCAAACTGGGACACCTAAAAACCACATGGCATCAACAACAGAAGCCAAAGAGCTTTCAGGCTGCTGAAAATCCTGGAAAACCCCAGACAGACAAACCACCTCCACTTTATTTCTAGTTCGTGTTCCAAAGCATATGAACGGCAGAGGTTTTTTGAACAAAAAATGATCACCATATTTTTATAGGTAATAAAATGATGAGTTTATTGAATCAGTTAAATCAATGGTTAAAATGTACTCAAAGAATTCAAGTTGAATTATATAGCATGAAAATTTTCAGCATGAAGAGTATGATATGCTTACAAACAATCAAAAACAATTTTAGAGAGGGAAGCATTAGACAACATTAACCAAATGTGCCATTCCCAGTCTATAATAGGTGAAAATTATATATTCCACTAAATACCATGTATTATATTATGTGTACCTCCCACGGTACAGAGCTGTTTCCTTGAATTATGATGATGATTTTCTTGTGTACAGTTATATTTTCAGATATTCAACAGGGTCTTTATTAAAGAAGCTGTATTCCTCCATGCAAGAGGTATGCCCTTGGCAGATCCAACATTAGTTTATACTACCTGTACAAGACATCTACAAAGGAACATATGTCCCAGTGAACTGTTAGGCAATAATAATTTTTTTCTACTTGCAGCTGTTGCCCATTGAGAAATGAGAAACTGGCTTTCAACTGAGCACAGTTTCCCTCCAAAATGAACTAGCCATCACTTTATTGAAGTTATTGCTCTGCTGAAATAACCTGAGGGGCATTCAGCCTCCACACAGTGAACGTGGAATGCGGCAGAGCAACCAGTTCAAATCACCCCTACAGTCTCTGTTCCCTTCCAAGGAGCCTGAGGGCCTCACGAGTATCCTGGGAACACTGTATAAGGCACGATCAGGAGGCACTGCTGGCACAAAAGGATGCTGTAAGCTGCACCATCTTGTGTAGCTCAAAAAAAAAAAAAAAGCCATCTGACAGCATGAAGATATTCAAGAATATTTCAGGAGGCAATTAACATCTGCGTACCAAATGCTCCTGCGTGGCAAAGTTTTAGAACGCTCCCTAGGATTTTCAGCTGAGTTTGCATCCCAGCTCTAAACTTAAGGAGTTTTTCTACATTTACTACATACTGCTGGGAAGCAGGGGACAGCAAAGGTAAGTCACTTCCTTGTTTGTCCCTTCAAACCTGCACCAAAGTCCTCTCCTGAGCAGATGTAAATGTACCTGGCTGTCCTGTTGTTCTCCTTGGAGTCTCAAGGGTGCAACCTACTTGTACAGAACCTGGTGCCTCTATGCCATGTTAACCTCATAGGACATCGTCTGTAACCTCTGTTTTGAATCTGCACAGAACCAAATGTGCAGAATTTGAAGTCAAGAAGGTTTAAGCACCTAAACAGGGAATAGGTATAAATATCATGCCAAGATCTGTCCCTACTCTCTTTCATGAATGTGAATTCCCCTGATGTAAAAAGCTGATAGAAAGCTTGAGGTTCCAGCAGGTGATAGATTTGTGCAGATCTCTGCAGAGGTGACATTTGCATTCAGCTGAATGTAGAACAGCAGAAATATTTGACAGTACAAAAGAAGAGTCAAATGAAAGCAAGCATGGAAAATAACAGAATTTAAAGCATACACTAAGGGCTTATGTTATGTCCTGTTACAGAGTTAAATGGAGGTGTTCTTCACCTACTTGTTTCAAGGGAAATCTCCGAGAGGGAAGATGTGAATTCATGTTTTGCTAAATATGGAGTGAGACCCAACTGACTTTTACAATTAATTCATGGTACAGATGCAGTGTCCTAGAGAGTATGCTCTCTCTCTCTACCTGTTTTATATACAGCTTTGCTAGGAGAAAGAGATAGCAGGCTCAGTCTGTAGGGGCTCATTTGAGAGGGCTTGGTGCTGTCTGCTGAGCTTGAAGGCACAGGCAGGGATGAGGAAAGATAAAGATGTTGAGCCCTTTGAGGCAGAAGGGTCTTACATTGGCTGCTGTTGCCAGCATATTCTCCTTGTCCAATAAATTGGACGTTTGTAAAGTAATTCTTCACCTAGACTGTGTTTCTCCTGGGGATTTGATAAGTCTTTTTAGTGTAAAGTGGATGTTTTCTGAAGTCCAGCTCTAAAATCTTCGGAGACAAATTCCTTTTGCTGGAAACATTACTTGCTCTTGGAAAAGTCAGCATCTGCCAGGTGAATACATCCTGATTTTCAGATCCTATGGTATTTTTATAATGACCACAGGCAATGTGTGGCAATTGTTCTCTGAGACATGCTGATTTTCTAATAATGACCACAGCTATGCCTTTCACCTGAGTTTTGTCCTTTAATATACAAGCTTGGGGACTTGTGAATGCAGAAGTATAACAGCATGTATTACAAAGTTAGTACCCCAAAGAGCAGCAGAGGAGCTGTGGGCACAAAAACAGAGCCATACCCAGCCCCAGAACTGTGTGTTGCCAGTGTTAACAGGTTCTACAGAAAGTTTCTGTTGATCTGTGCTCTTGCAGCATCCAGACTATCTGTCCTGGGGGAGAAGTAGGTAGTGTTCAGATTTTCCAAAACTTAACTCCTCTCCCCAGAGGACGAAGCAGCTTTTGAAAACAAGAGATCTACTGAAGTGTGCAAGTTCAACCAAGAGTAAAATCTCTCATGCTTGTACAGCCTCTATTGCCACAGCATGACAGACAATCCTACCCCCCCAGTTTTCAATGTGTTTGATGAAAAAGGTGTTGCTATTTTTTCCTGTTAAGTGTTTGGCAGCTTTGGCACAGAAAGTCTAAGACTACATCTGCACAATGCAATGCTGTTCTCAATGAGCACACTCTAAAGAGTGTGACACAAAATCCAGTAGAGCCCAGTAAGTTCTTTGCCTAGTTAACTCACCCTACTGGGAAGCTTGTCAAAGCAGGGCTGTAGAGATGCACAGCAAGAGTGGGTGGGAAATCACAGGCAGATGTCTAATTACTGCCAAGTGTAAGGACTGACTGCAGTGCTCCCACACCTGAGCAGGCTTTTAAATACCACATTTGGTTAGAATGCTAGACCTGCATACCATGGATTCCTAGAAAGCTGAATTTGAATCTAAATGAGAGCCTCTTAGCTTAGCAACCGGTAGCCTGCAGAAACCATTACAGCAACATCAGGAGCCACTTAAACAACCCAAGTGTGCATCCAACATCATCAGAGCATTGTGCCCATCTCTCAGAGGCTTTGGTGACAACTGGATCTAACCGCAGACTTTTTGGTTAAAATAGAACTTTAACACTTTATGTTATCCTGTTGGGCAGAATCTCACTTTTTTATATATATATATTCTGTGTAACTTAAAATAGATTCAGCATATGCTCACTCCTTCCTCATAAAACATTTCCAGGAAAGTCTCAGCAGTTTTACATGTGGAATAAGAACTTTAGATTCAGTTTCCTGGACAACCTGCTGCAATCAAATCTATAACATCACCACTGACTCTCATTGAGATCCACAATTGTCTTTAATCCCTGACCTAATCCTTTTTCTTCCATGTCCACATGAGATGGAAAATATTTTGCCAGAATGGGAATAAGTATGAGTGACAACAGAAAATCTTGGGGTGCAACCTCCCTGCTTGAGAGCTTAATAAATCCATGATGGAAAGACTGTCAGTGCCAGGCACAATTGGTACTTGTGTGAATTGGATCATTGCAGTACATAACACAACCCATTGAAAGGCAGAATATTATGCACTAGGCACCCAATTCGCTTTCATAACAAAGCCATAGATTTTATGAAGGCATGGGAATGTCAGACTGTGTGCACAGCTTGAGGAGGAAACTTCAATGTCTCAAGTTCTTTTCAGATTTACTATGTTTTCATCAAAATAGCTAAAAGTTCAGGTACATCATTAATAGTTTCCATATATAAAGGACCCATTTCATACGTGCCAGTGTGGGAGCCGTGGGGAAATGCCGGTCTCCCATTGGAGTCCCTTGTGTGACTCACACTGTCTCTGCTAAGTATACATATAGGCATATGTGGGTTTTGGTACTGGTATTCTATTCTACAAGTTGTTTACCACACATACTATTTATAATTTATGTTATCAGGGCTTGAACTTCTGTACCAGAGATGTCTGTACAAAGTGACAGAGATCTGTACAGTATGCAATAAATAACCAAACCTTACACACTGAGGAATGTTCCTGCTGTTAAGCTGGTTTGTTATGATTTCACTTAGCGACAGATAAAGATGATGGAATATGACTTCTCTCTGACAAAAAATTGAGTTTCTTCCCAGTTGCTCACAAATGCCTGAGCCTCAAAACTCTCTCTGCTGTCTCCTTTGCCTGCCTGTGTGATATGTGATCAGTGCTGTCTTCCTACGCAAGCAGGTTACTCCTTTCAGGTCACAGTGTTTCATGTGGAAAGGCAGTACATTTTTTGCTGAACCACCCCTGACCACCATTTGGGAGCAGATGGATACAAACCAGCCAAACATCCACTCTGACTTGCTGGTATGAGTTTTTCATCCCCTGCATTTTGCATAGCACAAAGCAGAAGTGGGGCAGGCAGCCCCTCACGAAGTCCTGTTTCTGTAAATTCCCTTTAAACTGTGAGCAAGAAGACAACAGTAACTTTATACCAAAGGAAAATGAAAACGTACAGGGAGCAGCAATTTCTCTCCCATTCTACTGTAACAGCACCACATTCTTCACACTCAGTTTCACAGGAAAATTACAAGCTATCTGTCTATTGAAGTATGCTCGGGGATAAATCCCCCTCATCTTCTTTACTTGAATGAGTAACTCTTATTTGAACAAGCAGTTTGACCAGGGACAGAGTTAGCATGCAGTTTGTGACCCACCTCCTCCTTGCTCTGGGCGCAGCTTTTCACATCCCTCTCCAGTTTGCCACTCCATCCAGCCCCACTTGTGATGTCTCGGACCAAGAGCAAAAGATGACAGGAAAAGACCCTTCACATATAACTTGCAATCTTTACAGAAATCTGCTTGTCTCATCATTTTCACATCAAGGCTATGATGAGAAAAAAGCCCCATGGTAACTAGTTGACTGGAGGGTAACCAGTCAGTTTGGGGGCTGTTTGTTTTGCAGCATAAAATGATTGAATAAGCTGTAACTAATATTTCTACACTCACTGTGCAGACCTGCCAAGTCAATTCAGAGCTATCAACAAGAACATTTTGAATGTTTTGGCAAGAAAAAAATTCTGTAAGCTATTGAGGTGCTTTGTGGGTGTATTTTCAGGTAACAAGCCTTGGCTCAAAGCCTGGCATTCAAACATTGCTGAATATCACTCATGTTCAAAAACTAATCAGAATCAGTATTCAAGTGCTGTAAACAGTCCCTGTGTTTCCACCAATTCATCTAACCACCATGAATAACTTGGAAATAATCAAGCTTTTGACCAAAATTATGTGCTGCATAATTTCAGTCTATGGACTCTGATTTGTTGAATTCAAAATATTCCATGGAACATTATTATATCTGGACCCTTTTTTAAAAAAATTAATAATTAGTAATGCATATATTAGGACAGATCATGCAGAGCTGTATGGCTTATTTAGCATTGTATGTATCCTGGTTAAACTCTGGAATACAGTAGATCCCAAATACACTTCAACTCAGGAAACTCCTTCTGAGCCTAACTGGAAAGAAATGGAATTTAAGCACATGCAAAAAATTCTGTTTTATTGTGGAAAAATCTGTTTTATCTTGCAGAGATTGACTTAATCCTGTGTCCAGAGGGTTGAGTGGACTAGAGCCAGTGTCAGTAGGATATAATATCTAAATACATACCTGCATTTATCAGAAAGGTCCTGACCCTAATGCACCTTGGCCTTCATGTTTATTTCCTTTCTTTGCTCCTCCTGAGTCACTTGCTTCCGCCAAGAAGTGACTCACCAGACCTGGTCAGGGGTGCTGGGGCAGGCTTAGTTTGTGCAATAACCTCAGTAGAATAATCTCTTCAGTAGAATAATTGCTTTAAGAAGTTATCAAGGGACTGAAATTGGCTTATATGGGCGAATTTTCACAAATACATAAAAGAGCATGTGGAGCTGTATACCTGGCAGGCAACAAAAATCCCATCTCCTTCCTTCCACACTTGTTGAGATAGTCATGAGACTTCAACTCCTTCTCCGTGCAGCTGCCATGCACAGCAGAGAGGAGTCGCATCCCATGAGTGTCATATTACTGCAGCTGGATATTCCTGCTAGGACTGAGGCAAAGGGAACAAAGGTTCTCTTGAACAGAGACAAGGGAACATAGAAAGTTCTTATATTTTTCCTTAATATTAACCTGCTCTCTCCTAATTAATCTGCTAGGATGATGCAGCCAGGGAAACAGAACAATTTCATAAAACACGGTAAGTAAAACTAATTTAAAAATTAAATATGCTATTACATATTTCCATGCCTACCTGAGGAAGCAGCAGATTTGTTATATTCCAATAAGCTTCAGATACAGGAAAAAAGTACACCTGGAATACACCTTGCTAGGGTTGAAAAACATGGTGTTTCCTGCGCTTTTGCAAGATATACCGTACTTCTTACCATTCTCCTGCCATACTGAGCTGACCTTCCAGCACAGGAAAGCAGAGGCTGAGCATCATTGCTGTTCTCTACTGCAGCAGACCTGGGGAGCCAGCACTTAGCAATTACCCTAGAATGTCTGATCCCAGTAACATGTAGCTGCAGTCAGCCCTGTCTGGTGCATACGGACACCAGCTGCCCAGGTCTGCTCCCTCTAACACATCCTCTTCTCTGTTACGGGCTTCTGCCACCTTTGGGTTATGCATTTTCAAGCTCTGTGGAGCAGGGTTCACTCTCAGAGCTGGCACAGTGCCTAGGCTGAAGCTCTCTGTGTTAGGTAAGGTGTCAGGCATAACCCCAGTACGCCTCACAAATCAGCTACTCGGTCTGGTCTTTTCAATAACAGATGCGATTAAATACTTGGAAATTCAAAAAGCTAGATTACCCAATGAGTGCCCTAATTCTCACGAGCGTGGGGTACTCATTGGGTGCTCTTTGAGCAGCTGGATGACTATTGCATAGCTGGCTGAAAGCTGCTTTGGTTTACCCAGCAAAAACAAACACTATTTCACATGGCAGCTGTGTTTCAAGCACAATGAACTGTATCTTGATTACTGTCTTTGAGGCTGCATTGGTTCTTCTACAACCTGTTTCATGGACATCTGCACTAAATACACATTCCATCATTTGAGGATTCACCACAATTGTTTTGGTGTTGAGAGGCAGAGCACGATAGAAACCACCAACCTCAAAATTACTCAAGTGAACATCCTCTCATTAGGACAAAGAGCACATTCACCTGTGCCTCTCTTAGTGTGAGGTTATTGGATATTTTCTCAGCAGAATTTTTGCCTGGGCTGACCATGAGGTTCTGTGCCCATGTGCCTTTATTGTTATTACTTTAATGAATCTCTCAACACTGCATCTGTCTTTGATGTGTTCATTTAGCTATGACACACACATGGGATGAGGGGATAAGGAAGCTGAAGTGGGACATTTGCTCCTCAAAACCAGTACAGTTCAGAAGTCATGTGCTTCCCGTTATAAATTTTTAGTGTTTTATTGCAATTTGCTCTGTGTAATTTATAACGCATTTTCAGGCAAGGGATATGATTCCCACAGACCAAGGAATGCAATATTTCCCATAAACAAAGGAGAGGAATGGTTTTGACTAACCACCAGATATTTTAACCCATTTTTTCCCTCTTCCCTGGATTCCCTTGTTAAATTCACATTTCCATGATAACTAATCCCAGCCCTCCCTCTGAAGTCTGTCAACATTACTGTGGTCAGCCAGTTAGTAAAGCTCACCAGTGACATGGCCCTCATGAAATGGCTGCTGCAAAGCACTTCAAGTCTTGCAGAAGGATACCATAAAAGTAACAAATAATGTTAGTGAGGATTAAACCATCTGATTTTCTACACCATTTCCAGCTGGACCAGGGCACTTTGCAATAAGCTAATGAAAGCCGTAAGTCAAATTCGATGTTTTTGATGGAGCTTTCTTTGCATGTGGGCACACACTGACTGTAAATGCAATTATTTTTCAACCCATGGGAGCTTCAATCCATAGACTTGTGCCCCATGTCAAGCTGATCCACTAAGGCTGGTCCCCAAACCTGACCCAGCTGACTCTTGTTCTTTTTTGAGAAAATGACTGTAGAGCAGGGAGGAGGAGTGTAAAATGATACATGCTGCTCTTGCTCACCTCCAGTCTGAGATGCTGGATCTGCTTGTAAATACTTTCACATTTAACCTACATTAGGACTAAGTCAGGATCCTTCTCATCACTGTCAAATATATAAGCATAACCAAAATAGAGGAAAACCAGAAATGTCTTAAGCAACAACAACAAAAAAAATCAAGATGGAACAATTAAAAATAATTCTTTGTCCTCAATAAAAGGACAGACTGCATTGGCCAAAATGGGCATGAGGACTAATTGACAATATCACAAGAGTATTCACCTTCTCAAGAAAATATAATGCTGTTAGGAATGAGTTCTAAGTTTCCAGGGAGGATGGGGAGAAAGGTTTACCCATTTATTACCCAGTAGTTTAACCAGGGTCACATTGGTTTTGCTGAATTTTATCTCCTCGGGGACAGGCACACCTCACTTTCTCTTCTCCATTTGTTTTTCACATTTCTTCTGCTGCAAGGCTCTTTTCTAGACTTGAATAAGGTGGGAAAAAAAAGTGAACTTAGTTGTTGTTGCTGCTAGGGGAAGCAATGGCCAAGGTCCTGGCAGGACCTGTGGATCCCTGAAGAGAGGAACCCATGCTGTAGCGGGTTTGCTGGCAGCACTTGTGAACCTGCAGGGAAACCACACTGGAGCAGTCTATTCCTGCAGGACTGCACCCCATGGAAGGGACCCATGGTGGAGCAGTTCATGAAGAACTCCAGCCCAGGGGAGAGACTCATATTGGAGAAGTTTGTGGAGAACTGCCTCACATGTGAGGGACCCCATACTGGAGCAGGGGAAGAGGATGATAACAAAGGAGCACCAGAAACTACATGTGATGAACTGAACTGCAACACTCATTCTCCAGCGCTCGAGGAAGAAGATAGAGAAAACTGGGACTGAAGGTGTGCCTGGGAAGAAGGGAGGAGTGTGGGGAAGGTGTTTTTAAGATTCTGGTTTATTTCTCATACCTACTCTGTTTTGATTGGTAATAAACTAAACTAAACTAATTGCCCCAAGTCAAGTCTGTTTAGTCTTTCACTGTTTTCTCTCCTTTGCCCAGCTGAGGAGAGGAGCAATAGAGTGTCTTTGGTGGGCAGAGTCTTCAATCTTCTCCAGAGATTGGTCTCAAATCTGTAAAAGGCCCTGAACTTTTGACATTATTTTGACTTTTCTCCTTCTTTGAACATAAATATTCCTATGTACATTTTTGCAATAGCCAGGTGCTGTGGTGGGCTAGTATAACTGTACTGGGCTTTTGTAATGATATTGCCAGAGAAACAAATATTCCAAAGCAACTACATGGAATTACCAGAAGATGAGCTGTCTGATGTTAGTAAGGTATTTACTCATTAGGCAAACATCTACTCCTGACTACGTCATGATGGTTTCTGCTCAGTTTTCCCTTGCAAAGGCCCCAGATATTTAACAAACAGGATACAACCGCTGTTCACTGGGAGGAACCAACTTCTGTATGAAACGTGGCACTTCCAAATATAGAATAGCCTGGATAGGAAGGCATCTTTTTAGGTCTATCTAGTCCACCACCCCTGCAATGAGCAGGGACATCTTCAAATAGATCAGGATGCTCTAAGCCTCGTCCAACCTGACTGAATGTTCCCGGGAATGGGGCACCTACCACCTCTTTGGGCAGCCTGGGCCAGTGTTTCACCACCCTCATCATAAAGCATCTCCTTCTTATGTCTAGTCTGAATCTGCCTAAGTTGTTCAAAGCCGTTACCCCTTGCCCTATTGCTACAAGCCCTACTAAAAAGTTTGTCCCCATCTTTAAACTTCCTTTAAGTGCAGAAGTTCTGAGATGCTCCGGCAGGCAAGGGGCGCTTCACTCGGTACCATCGGAAACAGATCGGGCACCGATCGAGGGGGCGCGGGGAGCTTGGTGACCAACAACTCAAAACCCTTTCGGAAAGCAGTAATGATGTCGGGAACGGTCAGGGAAAAGCGCGTGGAGAAAGGTGTCACACCTCTCCGACCACAAACCGCAGCTCCGGCGCGCCCGCCCCGCCGGCTCCACCTGCAGCGCTGGGGCCGGCGCGGAGGCAGCGCCCGGGGCCGGGACGAGCCAGCGCTGCCATCCGGGAGGAAGAGGAGGGATTTCACCTGCCCCAGCCCGGCCCGCCCCTCCAGGTGCGAGGTGGAGCAGGAAGCGGCGGCGGCGGCGGCGGCGGCGGCGGTGGTGCCGGACGGACCCGCGCCCGCCTCCGCGCCGGACCCATGCGGGGAGATGGCGGCGGGCCGGGCGCTGACCGCGCTCCTAGCCACGCTCCTCGCCGTCTCGGCGCAGCTCGTCCAGCGGCAAGGTAGGGACGGGGACGGGGAGGGGGATGGGGATGGGGCGGTTCCCCTACCCCTGGCTCCGTTCCCCATGACTCCCACTCTCGGCGCAGCTCCCCCTCTCCACCCCGGGCTCTCTCCGTCTGTCGGCTCCCCATCACTCCGTCCGTCGACTCCCCATTACCCCGACCCTCGGCTCCCCGCCACCCTCGGGGCCGCCCGGGCTGGGGGAACCCTCCCGGTATGCAGCTTCGCTTTGTTGACCGCACCGTAGGCGAGAGACCGGTTACTCTGCCTTTATCCCCGTGTGTTGCTGCTGATGTAATAACTATTAGTTTTTAAAGGCGAGGGCGAGAGTGGGGATAGGGTAGAAACGCATCCGTAATTTTCGTGCGGTGGGACATTCAGTTTCAGCACATCTCGTCTGAACCTTCCCTTTTCTTTCTCTATGGAAATACTAGCCAGATAAATGATTTGATCGTTACATGCTCGCTTGCGGGAGTATTGATTATGCAAATAAATTCACAAAGTCCTTTTCCCTGGACGCCAGAGAGGCAGCTGAATTCCCTTCGAAAGGAGGAGGAGTTCTGAGGACCGTGTTCTGTGTCGGACTGTGCAGTCATGTGAGCTTTTCAGCAAAGAAAATATTATTTTTGTAGAGCAATGGATGCACTGTAGGTGGAGGGAAACAGAATGGCTTGTATGCCTAGCTGGGTCAGATAGTTTACTGGGACTGCTGCTCACTACCATCTCTGCATCTCTTGAAATTCCTGGATGCTTGATGCAATCCCATGTATCTAACTCATGAATAATCTTCTTAAATCCTGTCTGTTACCCCAAAAGAATTCCAGTTATGATTACAAGGACAGTGTGTGGGGTTTTCCTCAATTTCCAAAGCTGCTTGGTTGCAAAAAAATGCCCATCCACCAGTCTAAATAGTCTGGTTTTTTGCTATTAGTAGTCCTGTTAAAGGCTCTTCTGTACAGAATAACTGGTGTCACTTGCAGTGACTATGAATAACCAAGTCAGAAACAAAATCTATGCCTTTTTAACATTTCTCTTATCTTTAACTGCTCTGGTTCTACTGAAGTGGGGATCGTGCCATTTTATCATAAACAATACAGTCTAAATATTGACTATGAAATTGAACAGCCTTGAGATTTAAGTTTCAAACTGTGTAGTCTTTAAAATAAAATATTTGCATTTAATGTATTGCCTCTGAGTTGAGTGAATGACAGCTATTTGCCTCTCTGAGCCTCTCCAAAGGAAAAAGAAAGAATATTATGCTGTAGTTAATTGTATTTTGTTTCCAGAGAAAACAAACATTTAAAACCTTAGATGGGTCAGCACTAGAAGAAGAGAAGTTAGACTTTCCAAGGGCTTAATTCAGAGGAACCACTGACCTTGCACTCGGGCAAACCCTGAAGTTGCTCTGTGAAGCAAAGTTAGTAACAGTGAAGTTGCACAAAGCATCACTGATAGACCCAGTGGTTTGCTGCCGCTGGTGGTGGCCCCTCTTCCTGCCTCCTTCAGTCCCTTCCTTTCCAACTGCATGTTTCTGGCTGCTGGTCTGTCTCCTGCACAAGCACCGTTGCTCCTGTGTGCCAGGTCCCCTGTCATCCTCTCAAACTCTCTTTACTTAGTGCTTTTCTTCCTCATTATGCATCTCCAGTCCCACAAAAAAGAGGTGGCTCAGTCTCAGCTGCACTAGAAGCACAGGTTGGCAAGCTGATGGTTGCAATGGTGTGAGCGGGAATGATGCCTTCCCAGGTTTATTGGCAGATCTTATATGCCTGGTGTGTCCTTAATTCCAGTGGGAACTGCTTTTGGTATTGCACAATGAAAACTGTAGTTGGAACATATCCCAGAGCACACGTTTGCCCCAAAAGCCCAAGGTAGCTCAAGTTAAGATTTCCCCCCACACCCCTAATATAGTTTGTAATTTTTAAGGAGTTCCCTTTGTCCTGGTACTGACGGAGGTACTCATTGGCTGTGCTGTTGCTGTGTTCTGGCTGTAAATTGCAGCTGCCTCTCCTTCAACAAGGCCAGTTTAGGCTGGGTGTGCACATGGGCTGTGTGTGAGGCACACATGCCTCTTCTGGGAAGGGATGATGCTCTTGTGAGAGAGCTACAAATTTTGGTGTTCTCTAAAGCTGTCTCTTGTCATCCTTGATGAAGTTCGTTCTTCTCTCACCCTCTCCATCTCCCCCTTCCCAGCAGGTACAATGTTACAGTGGTGTTCTTACCATCCTGTAGGAACATGTGGGTCAGACGTGGCTGGTCACGTTGTATTCAGGGAGCTTGTGGGTTTTCTTGAAATGCAATTATAGGTATGACGTGAATTATCAAGTGAAAGATTGGTTAAATTAGAGCTGGAAAACTACAGAAAGAAGTATTTGGTGCGATAGCTGTGTGCAGACGTGAGAGTTTGAATGAAGTATTGCGTATCTGACCTTTGAAAGTGTGTTTTGCAACTTAAAACATGTTTCTTTGCAGTAGTAATAATAATCAGATTTTTATGCTGTCTATGAAACATAAACAAATATTTCCAGTTTCAGGTATACTTATAAATGTGATAAAATCTGCAAAGGTGTTTGGGGCTTTGTGTTTAAAATGTCATCGTTATGATAAGTGAATTTACAGATAGTGCCATGTTGATTCTTGCTCTACCCTCCAGTTAACTTTTTCTTGGCAACTGAATGATTTCAGTATGCGTCAGTCTTAACATGTAAAGCTGCTTCCTTTAATGAAATTAAAAAACCCCAAGCTGTTAGCAGGGTCTTTCTGTTATTTTGACAGAATATAAATAACCAGCCTGTTTGTTCTCCTCTGAAACTCAGTGGAAGCCAGATTATTTCCATTGTGAATTGCTGTTTGCTCAGTCAATTGAGACCTCTCCTTTTAAGACCACAACCAATGTGCCTGAGTATTCGGCTGTAGCTTTTTTTTTGGCGTGCCTCATGCCATTTTCAGTCTGGAGTGCTTAGTTTTTACTCTCTAGAAGATAATGTGTTTATAGTAAATTGCTTACCTGTAGTGTGTCTCAGTTCTGGTGCTACTACCTTAAATTCTCCACCAGAAAATACACTCTTTTTTTTCCTTTTTTGGTGGGTTTGAGATGTTTGGTTTTAACAGCTGAGCCTTGTCTTTGTATGTTTTTCATTCACCTATAAGTCTGAAGGGATGTAAAGGTAATGTGAAGGCTTAAGTTGGTATGTGAGATGGTGGGAACATGAAAGTATTTGAGGATTAGTACACTGAGCTGAACTTACTGTCCATAGCAGCACAAATGACCACCAATTTGAGTGCCCCTACTAGAGATCCTCAGTAAGGTTGTGGTCTCTGGAATTGTGTGTGAATGAAGTTTCTCCAACAGCCCTATTCTTGGTCATGGGCCTACTCATATCCAAAAGTGAAAATTCCAACAAACAGCAGCTATTTGGCTGAGAAGTGGCCCAAGAGAGAAGAAACACAGTGTGGTGAGCCAGCTCCTGAGCTTGGCTCCTTAGCTGGCTGGCATCTTTTTTGTGCCTGGGGTTGTCATTTGATGAGCTATGGTGGCTCATCAGCCAAAAAATAATTAAGGGAAAGCAGGCTGAAAAGGATCATTTTTTGGCATTGGCTCAAGGCAAAGGACTAGACAAGGGAAAAACAAGGTGGAAGGATTGGAGGCTGCTGAAGCTCATGGTCAGAGTACCACTATGGATCTGTGACATGGAGCAAATTTTTTGTTAGCTAGAAGATTGTCCTCCTCTCATTTTTATTACAGCTTCTGTGTGTTGTCTTCCTACACTGTAACAAGAGTTTCTAGACAGAAATCAGGGTTTGTTCTATGAAATAATGGAAGAACCTTTTCCCTTCCTGGTATTAGGTGTCATTTGGGTCAGTTGTGCTAAGGCGTGTTAATTGCTTATATGAATTACCTTTAAATAATATTGAAATAGAAAAGAAAGTAGGAGGAAAACTACTGGAAAAAAAGAAGTTTTGACTTTTTGAAATATGCAGCAGCAACAGTATTTTCACACATAAATATTGCTGGGGCTCGGTTTATTGGTTTAGCCCTTATCCATCTTAATTGTTATTTATACAAGTCACAGCTGCCAAACCCTCAGTCTTATGTAGAGGCTGAACAACTTTGCACTGATTTCATTCCAGAAATGCTTTCTATTTGAAATAGCATGAGAAGCCACCATTTGCTGAGAACAAAGTCAAGAGGCTTTTGGCTTTACCTCTGTTGACTTAATATGGGTGACAGGGATATGTGTTTGCAAATCAATGTAGGTCAAGGGTGAGTAACCCTTTTCCTTCTTCATCAGTTTTACTACTGATTACATTCTCATTTGCTTTTTATAATTGCTGATGGCAAAACATGACCTTCTTCGGGTTCTGGGCAGTGGTAGACTAACGCAACACAAGAGCAGTGAATGTGTGTGGAGCTGTACCCCTTGGTGCTATGGCTGGTGTGGGGTCACTGGTGGTGCTGGGTTATTGCTGGGGCTGAGAGGGGGCAGCTGAGTGTTGCTCACTATTGTCACCAGCGGGCTGTACTCTTGAACTGAGCTGCACAGTAGTTTTCTTACTGCAGCAAGGTCCTCCTGTTGTCTTCTGGGTATTCCTTTGAGCCCTCCCTTTGAGTGTTTTCTTGCCTTGGTCTCCACACAAGAGCTCCTAGAAAGACTGAGCTGCAGCAAAGCATGTGTTAGGCTGGAGGATATGGGGAAGATGGGCTTGGATGCCAGTTTTAATCTAAATAGACTCTTTTTGGCTTAATTGTTTAGGTTTCTGTTAAAGTATTTTTACAAATCTGCACCTTTAATAATTTCTCTAATTTATAAACCTTTGCACACCTGGGGGAAAGACTAAAGGTATCACCTTAACAAAGCACTTCCAGCAGTTTCTGGGACATTATTCAACTCACTGATGCTGCTTGGGCATCCCTGTCAAACTTCAGCTTTGGAGCAGACAACACACCCACTACAGCAGGGGTTGGTTGTTGAAACCAAACCATTAACCTGTTCCTGTAAGGCAGCTGGTGGCTTTTGGTGCTCTCTTGGTAGGATTCAGCTGATAGAGCCATGTCACCATCCCTCAGCTTGAAAACTTCTCTAATTTCTTGGAGGTGTGACCATACAGTTTCTTCTTGCTTCACATCTGCTTGTGCCACCAGGGTGTGAAGGAAAGGATGTGGCCTGTGCTGTGCTTAGCAAATTGTTGGCTGCTGACTGCTGTGTCAGGGCAGAATCTTGTGTTTCTGTATTGACTGGCGACAGAGGTGAGAGTTTGCTGCCTAGTGTGGATCATATTGATAGGATGTCTTGGAAGACCTTCAGAAGGAGACAGCTGAAGAATTCTGACATGATGTCTAGTAAATATGCATTTCATGTAGCTTAGCAAGATCTAGTCTGCTCCTGAGTGCTCACACTGCCAGTACTATGGGAAAAGTGATAATTTTTTAAATATATCTCTTGTAACAGGGGGAAAAGTCTCAACTTTGCCTGTTGTGTTGGACCCCTTTTAACAACTGTCCACAAGGATGCCATGGGACAGCCCATTTTGGGCTGTCCCTTTTGATTTCTTGTGGCACAAAGTGAGTGTGGTTACTTGATGTCAGAGCAAACTCTTATTTTGAGAGGTCCAATAGCACTGGCATTTTGGAGCTGGCTCTGGCTTTTATGGGTCCCTGGGCAGAGCTGAGAGAGCAAACTTTGAGGAGTGAAAAGGGATGATCTCAAGTTCCTCAGAAGTGAGAGACAAAGAGCTGACTGCAGGATGTTTGGCGTGGGAGGGACCCCTGATTGTGAAATGTTCTTTTACACCTTTGCTAACCAGAGCCAAGACTGAAGAGCTGCTCAGACATGCTCCAAGATGTTGCCCTCTTGCTGGCTTACATCAAGGTAGGAATAAACTGTGTAAGCAAACAGCTCCTTGATCAAGGGAGGTTCCTGCAGTGACTTGAGTGGTATCAGCATTCCTTGAGCCAGTGTGACATTTTCTTGTGAAGTTGTACAGACTTGAGTGCTGTACATTTTGTAAGTTGTATATGAGCTGCTGGTCAGCTGGCAGTGTTTGCTGAGCTCTGGAAGCAACAGAACTGTAAAATAATAATTAAGAAAAGGCTGCTCAGAGACAACATTCTCCTTTACATAATTACAACTAAGCTTGCCAAATCCTCAAGTGTCTCTTCTTGTGAAAATCAAAGCTTCTTTTAAAAAATTTCTTTATCACAAATTATACAAGTGTCTTAATTGTCTTCAAAATTATCTTTCTTCTAGAGAAAGGGGTAGAAATATATAGAGTTTTTTTACTTATGTTAAATCTATAGGTACTTTATTCCTGTTATGCATTACAAGTTAGTGAATTAACTTTAGAGTGAGCCAGCTTGTTGGCCCGGGGTGCTAAAAGATCTTTTCTGGGGAATTGTGCTGGAATGGTTTGTAACATCACTCTGCCAGAAGTGTCCATCCTTCCTCCCTGATGGGGAGGGGAATGTGTGATATCTCACCTGCTTTACATCCCCTTCTGTCTTATCAGTTTAAACAATCAGTGAAGATTAGGGGGCTGTACTGTGATGTCTGAGGAATGGATATTCTCCCCCAGGTGCCCTGTCCTGAGATGTGGCTGCCAGTATAGCAATTGGCAGCATCTATCTGTGGGAGTTTACAAGCTTTGCAGATTTTATTGCTTTAGTTTTCTGTGTGATTCCCTGAAAGCAATCCTTTCACAAAATATGGATCTCGTATCCTAGTCAAACGTGATGTTGGAAGACAGGTCCAAATATAAGGAGATCATCCTGCAATGTAGAGAACAGTTAGTTTACAATTTAAATGTAAACAGAAAACCTGGTTGCTTTGTAAAGTCCAACAGGATTTCAGCAGTTTGCAGCAAGAAGGGTTGGCTGTAATTTGTGATGATGCTTGTGGTCTTCCATTTGCTGCTCTCAGCACAGTTTCATAGATGAGAGGGGTCCAAACAGTGTACAGGTCCCTGACTAACTTTGCTAAGGGATGGAAAGCAATTACCTGGATGGATGTTGCAGGTGAGATTGGAGGAGTGGATGATGCCTGGGCAGCTGGGTGCTGCAGTTAACTGGAGAGTTGGACTGAAATTGTCAAAGAGGAAGTCAATAAGACAGGTGCAAAATTATTGAGTTGGCAAAGCAGGGAGATGTTCTCTTTCAAACATTCTTTGCTGTGTTGTTGGCAGATATGAGTGCAGTGAATTGTGTTGAAAGTGATGCAGAAATAGATGTTCAGATGCAGCTGTTTTTACGTATTTTAGCTGAGCTATTGGAGTGTTTGTTCAGGATGCAGGAGCTTGAGCCAGTGGTCCCCATCAGAGAGGAGACAGCCTTGAGGCCCCCTAGCCAGGAGATAGGTGTTTTGGATAGATTGCTCTGAACATGCCCTGCTAATACTGCTGTCTCCTGGTCTGATGCTATCCAACAGATCAGAGAGAGGAGGTGGTTTGGTTTGGAACTGAAATAACTCAGATTATGGCTGGGTTACTGTGTTATTAAGCTGTACCCCTTTGCTTCCCACCATCTTGCAGTGACTCTTGCCGTCGATTATGTGTACTGGAATAACCTCAGCGGGCTATGAGTGTGCTGGCAGGTCAGCATCCCTGAAAGGGCTCAGAAGAGATGGTGAGCTTTCTAGAAGAGCCTTCCAAGCTGTAGAGCAAACAGCATCCTGGTGCTATCCTTGTCCTGAGGTGGTGGCATGATATGCAGCAATGAATGAGTCTGCTCTCTGGAGAGGTGTGTTGGTTGTGTGGGTTCAGATTTCCCTCGGGCAGAATAGGGGTTTGCATGCAGGTATTTCATATCCGCACTGAGTGTTGCCACTACTAGTCTTCCACCACAGCCCGTCTCCTCCAGCTGCTGCCAGCTCATAGATGGTGGCTGAGTCAGCCCCATCCAACTGGTTTTTGTTAAAGATGGCTGTAGTGGAACAAGCCCATGATTTAACCAGAATGAGAAAACCCAACAGTTTTTGTACATAATTCTGGGATTAATTAACATCTGAGATTTTGTTGTTGGTAGCTCTTGTGGGTTTTGTTTCCTTGGTCTGTCTGGTTTTCTTTTTTGATTGTTTTAATCCATCCAGTCAAGTCACGTGAAACAATCCATAGATCCTTATGAATAAATTACTGCAATAAAGTGCAGCTGTTTAGCGAAAACTAGTTGGACTCTGTTCCAGCTCCTGCTTTGTTTAGCAAGGCATTGTGCACAGCCATAAAAACTGCTGTTCTGCCAAGTCCTTTGCTTGTACATACTCATTCACACTCTTTGTGAGTGCCACTGGCTTGACTACTCACCAGCTCTCTTCTACTTTGCACTCCCCTCTTGTAAAGGAAAAATGTCCTTTTGACACTTATATACACATGTATTAAAATCGCTGTAAGATTAGTGTCAGGTGCAAACACTGTACTTAAATTTAGGCTAAGCTATTTGAAGTAATCCAGTTTGTTTTACATTTTGCAGTTTGTTTCTTACCCCAGTGGGAAAGCTCTGAGAAATAACATTGATAAAAATTTTGGAAATATCATGCTGTTGAAAAAAAAGCTAGCCAAGGTGTGTTTGTGCATTACTCTAGTGATAAAGAGATGCTGTGATGAGACAGCTGTTGTGAAGATGCGTTCTCGTTCTTAAACAAGCACGAGCAGTAGAAAAATCCAGATGTGTAGGTTGAGATTAGGGCTGTGGAATATCCAGAGGAAGCAGCAAAACTGTAATTGCTTAGAGGAAAAGAAGAACAGGGTGAGATCAGCTGTCTGCGTCAACTTGTGAACCAGCTTGGGACTGGAGGCTTCATTTCTGACATCCTGTAGCCCAAAAATGTCGTTGTGTAGACAAAGACGAGATCCAGCTTGGCAATGCTTCCTCTTGTTTGGATATCCTGTGTGTCACCCCTGTGCAGCAGCAATGAGGCATGGAAATTGCTTCTTTTCAAGAAACATGTCCAGTTCCCGGTAATCCTAATAAAAAGGCATGCAGTGGGAATCCTAGACAAAGACAGATTAGTGTGAGTCATGAGGAGATCCACTTGTGTTTATAAAAGCTCTCCAGTAAAGGTGCTCTGTAAGTGGTCTCTCTATTGTGCTGCTTGTGTGTGGCTGTAGTTTGGGGGTTTTAGCCATTTGGTCATTTATTTTTAGTGACTGGATATGCTTTCTGTATGATTCTTTTATTCTATTTTTCCTATGTAAATTAGATTTGATAGTCTAATGTAGCTTAGCACATCTCCAGCTGGCTGCTGTTGATACTACAGCACTACACTCTTATTTCTTGGCCAAAATTATGATCCATGCAGTTTCATCTGTGCAAGCTGTTTGTTTATGCACTAAAAGTATCTGTCCTCAAGTGGGTTTCTAGCAGACAGCTTTGCTGTGCCTAATTTGGTATAGATCTACATCCTTGCCTGCTGGGATGGTGATACATTGATCCTTGGAACACTTCTGTGCTTTTGGGCAGGTCCTGGTTAGGAAGGCTGAGGCTTGGGTCGCATCTATACTAGAAAGTGACACTGACCTGACAAATATTTTATGTTTTTGCAGAGGGATCAAATGGATAATGATTATATGTTCATGAAGTCAGTAAGAGGAGAGGGAAGGAGGGAAAAAAGCCCAGGCAGACAAATTTGGGTCTTTAAAGGGCTGGGGAAGACGATGCTTTGTTTTGACCCTTGAAGTTCCTTGGTTTCAGCTCAGGGTGCGAATTTGTTCTGTTTTAAAATTAGTCATGTGCTTAAGGCAATGCTTACAGTTATTCCTCATGACTAAAATTCAGAGTCATGCACCAGCATGCAGTGCAGAAGTGCTGACTGTTAGTGGTCCTGCTGTTTTTCTTTGTCCTGCCAGGTTGGTTGTATGGCTATGCTGAACCAGGGATGGTAAAAGGAATAGTGATAAGTGTTTGACCAGAAGGTTAGAAACAGACTTTTCAGTAATACTTATAAACTGTTGATGAGTATGACAATTATGATCTACAAGAAAGAAGCCTCTTTTGTCTTTAAATATTAATTATTGGTATTATTAACACTTCATATTATTAAACATCAGAAAAAAGATGACTGTCATAGTCAAAGGTATTCTGTGCACTAAGTGTGATAAATAAAAACCCCGAAAGAACCCAAAAAGTGTCCAGTGGTATAGGAAACAAAACTCAGGGCTAGGCTGGAAGTAGTTGTTTCACTTTCTCTTCTGAAGACTGCTTCCTCCTGAAGAACGAGGAGGAGCAGAACTGATTGCTTGCTTGGCTTTACTCTCTTCCTTTCCCCACCCCATGGACATTGCCCCTGCAATTGTCCCCTGTGTGCTTGGAAGTCATTGCACAAGGCAGTTCCTAGGCTATGCTGTCCCCTTTTTTATTTCCTCAGGAAAACCGAGATTGAAAACCTCTGCAAAAGTATTTCTAAGGCAAAACCCCAGACATAAAGTGTGCCAGCATTTGGAAGATGCAGGAGAATTCAGTATAGGTGCTCAGGTTAGAGTACTATGCTATCACTGAAAGCTGTGAGAAAGTTATTCAGTGACCAGGTTCTCACTAGTGGTATTAGAGACTTGATAAACTTGTGGTTAAAAGTATGTGCAGCAATTTTGCAAGTCTCATGGTGTTTGAGATTTTCATTTAGAGCCTTTGATCCCGAAGACAAATAGGTAAGGCAGTTTCAAGGGCTTGCTGAGTCTTTTGACTCCAGGCTTGTGTAGAAAAGCTAGAAAGACTACAAAACGGCTCAAGACCAACAAAACTCAAATAAAAGAATGATGAGGTGCCTCTTTGAGTACCCTACTCTGCCTTACATCTTTTTAGTCATGAGATGGTTTGATACCTGGTGTTAACAAGCCTGGAACTGCAATGTTCCCAGTGGCAGGGAGGGATAATAGCCCGTGATGGCTGCTCAGATCCTGGGGTTTTGCCAAACATTACAGTAAAACTCAGGCCCTGCAAAACCGTGCAATTGCTGTAAAAATCAGGAGGTCTTTTAAAGCTCTCTTAAAAAGAACAAACTAGGTTTTGTGTGAAATGGAGTCACTAATGCAATAAGCTTCTCTCCGCAGCTGCAATGGCTTCAGTTTTGCGTTGGGTGGGTGCGTTTGTTGAGCGTTTCTGGCATGCTTATCTGCCATGAGAGGGTTCTGCTGATCAAGGATTCCCATGGTGTGCTCAGCCTCACTCCCCACAGTCCTTACCAGCTGAGTCCCCAGGTCTCTGGGCTTTGGCTAGCATCCTTACTCCTGTGGCAGTAGCAGCTGGTATGGACTGTGCTGACACTCAAGGGATGGCAAACAGTTGAACAGAGCCTGGGGCATCCTACAGATGTGTTTTTGTGAGCCAGTTGCTCTCCTAAACCTTCCTGGCATGCTGCCTGGCAATGGGAATGGCTTCAGAGGTTCCCTCAGGGTACTGTACTGCTAAGTTTGCCACAGTAAATCTTTCTTTCTTGGGGCTAATGAGCAAGAGGATTCCCAACCTGGTGAATGGGCAGAGCTTTGTCATGCAGCCCTGCGTGACATCCCACTCAAGGAACAGATATTTTTAAACAGAACTTGGAGCAACCTTATTTCTAGATCTCTTATTATTTTTTATATAAATAATTTTTTTTCATGTACACTAGTAACAGAAGTGCTGTAGACACTGTGATTATGTCTTCCTGGCACTGAAATAAGGAAGAGGGAGCAGTGAAAACAAGTACTGGAAAACCGACTGACTGACCTGTCCTCAGATTTTCATCTGGTGCTGGGATACGGTTGAGTTCAACACTTGTTCCAGCCAAGTCTAGTGTCTGTCCTTGCTAGGCATCCAACTGGTGCTAATAACTTTCCTAGTCATCTTGAATGTCCAGTCAGTGCTCCTTGGTGGCTTATATTGTGTATATATTTTTAAAAGACAGTTGGGTTTGATCAGTTTGTTGGTAAGCTGCTGGCAATAAAATGAAAGATTATTCAACAAGCAGTTTATTCTGTGGCTCCAGTATTTCCTGTGAGAGCTGCTGCTGCATCTGGTAGTGCTTGAGGATGAGTTGAAATTTGTGAAGTGTTTCTGTAAAGCTTCAGGTCGGTGAGGGTATCCAAGGAGGTATCCAAGCACACATGGTCTGTCGCAGGCCACAGATGCCATCAGTGCTGGTGAGGGGCATAGCATGGACATCCTGTACCTTTGGAGAATGAACTGTAAAAGGTGGGGAGGGTGGGAGACAGCCATGACCGCCTGTATAAGTGTCTGTTAGTATGTGCTTTTGGTAATACCTCATCTGCTCTGCAGTAATTGTTGATCTATACCCACAGATTCACTTGTTACCATTGAGTGTGATTAAAGTTGAGGCTTGTTTTGTTGTTTGGCTGCTGAATAAACTTCCTGAATTGAGTGATGACTTCATGGCTACCTTCAGAAATGAAGCAGGCTGTGTGATAACAGACTGAGAACCAAGTCAGGAGAACAAAAGTTTGAAAGGAATAACTGAACTCCTTTTAAAATGTGAAATAAATTACACTATTGAGTGTAAACTGGAGCAGAACTGGTTCTGCACAAATTTTGTGTCTACCTCTCCTGGGCACATGCAGCAAGTGTATTTCTATGTTGTCTGTGCTGACAGAGCCAACACATTTTCTATTGGTACAATACCAGAGACTCCTGAGAATGTGGATGCTAATATTCCTTTGAACGCTGTGGCATCCGTGGAGATGGGTGGAAAAGCTGGTGTTGCTCATACGTGCTAGTAACAAAATACCTCTGTTATCTATTTTTTCTTTCTTAGCTTCCTTTACAGTCTCTCTTCGTAAAGTGGACAACACCACAGTTATGATTAAACTGAGACCTGGCGTTCCACCAAGCTGTCGAATTTACATTAAAAGTGTCACCAGATCTGAACTCATGATAAAGCCTGGGGAGAATGTGACTTTTACCTTTACTTGTAGTACTCCAGAGCAGTATTTCATCATGGAAATTCAGAAAAATATTGGTAAGATACAGATTTTTAATTTTTCCCCAATGGTAATTTTTCTCCAGTAAACCCACATACCTTACTTTCCTATTACTGTATTAAGGTATCCTCTGTAGTCTTGGATAAGAAGAAATCTTTAAACAAATAACCTTGAATTATTGAACTATGCAAGTTAAAGAAGTCTGTATTGCAGCTGGCACAATTAATGTTAACTTGTCTTTGTTGAAAACAGTTAAATGGAAGTTTGTTGCACCAATTCCTTCCTGCCTTTCTTTTTCCCACAATTTATAAACCCATCAAAGAATCTTTTTTTCCATGTCAAAAGCCTCTGAGCACTTATAATAATATATTATGTATTTGATGAAGAGCTTAACTGTGTCTATAAGGACAACAGAAACACTGAAGACATGCACATGTTTCTTTATATTTAATGAATGTTATTGAAGTCAAGAAACTGAATATTTGCAAGCGTAACTAAAGCTTCATTTGCTTTGAATATTTTCCCTGGTGTATGTACTCTTTAATGGCAGGAACACATGCTACTTCACAACCATGTCCCAAACTTCATTGGGCATTCAGTCTTTAGTAACATCTTCATTATTTTTGGGGTGGTGTTCAAGGATAATTCTCTTTGTGTTTTAGAATTTTATTAATATGATTCATGCAAATAATAAAACTCGCAATATCTCCTGATATATTTGCAAGATGCACTTGTGATATTTCTTCTTTTAAGTTGAAGCCTAGACATAGATTAAAGTATGCTTATTTTGAGTGACAATCAATCATGAGGATTTTTCAGATTAAAGTTTCCTAGGGTCTCCCCAGAATCCTGGGGCAGTTGTTTTTGTTTTTCATTTGGGCACCAAGGGAACAGAAATACAGTTCATTGCAAGCAGTAGAAAATTTAATGATGAATAATTTGACAGGAATTCTCTGAGTGAGATGGGATAAAATGGATTCTCTGCATCTGAGATTTCCAGCTCTCTTGATGCTGTGTTTTTCCCTTTTACCCATTCAAACTCTACCCTATTCAGTAAATTCTTCAGCAAACAAGGCAGAATTCTAGAGACAATGGAACCCTTCTGTTAGTCAGCCTGACTAAAGCAGGTTTATCCTGTCTATTCTGTGGGAGAACTGTTTAGAGACAACATGTGACTGTGTTACAGGAGTGTCTTTTAGAGCACGTAGAAGAAAAGTTAAGTGCAACCTAAAAACTGTTAAAATATCAAGTAAGGAGAAGTGTCAAATTCCATGTTTACTTGAGTGGATTCCAGAGTGTATTATGGCTCTTCTCTCTCCGCATTTAGACTGTGTGTCAGGCCCATGTCCCTTTGGAGATGTTCATCTTTACCCACCGGGGCTGCCTCGCCTTAGCAGGACTTACATCTGGGATGTGAAGGCCAGTACAAAAGCTGGACTTGAATTAAAATTTTCTACGCCGTGGCTAAGGCAGATTGAACCAGGAGGGACATGCCCAGATTTCATTAGCTACAATATCAACAGCTGTATCGATAAGGCCACGGTGAACATCGGCACCTTCTGCAGGAATGGCTCAGTGTCTCGCGTCAAGTTGCTGGGAGGAGTTGTCATGTCTCTGCACCTCCCGTGGGACTCACCTCTCACCACCTCAGGCTTCAACATAGCTAACAGGGCTTCCATCAAAAGTAAGTATGGAGCAGTGTCATTTCTTCTCACCTGACCTAGTTGTGGTGCTGCTATCCCTAACTCCCTTCCACTTCATCTTTTGTGGAAACTATTGTATAATTTTATCTTGGTAAGCTGATGCTCTTCTGCACTCAAAATATCCTAGATTGGTCAATTAATAATTGTGGACACTGTTCTGTTGCTGCTTTTATTCCCCTGGAGAGGGTCCAGCAGAGGGCCACAAAAATGATTAAGGGTTTGGAGCATCTCTTATGACGAGAGACTGGGAGCTGGACCTGTTGAGTCTAGTGACAAGAAGACTGAGTAGGGATCTCAATAATGCATATAAACATCTCAATGGTGGTGTGAAAAAGATGGTTCCAGATTCTTTTCAATGGTACCTAGTGACAGGACTGGGAGCAATAGCCATAAACTAAAATGCAAGGAGTTCCACTTGGACATGAGGAAAAACTTCTTTGCATTGAGGGTGGCAGAGGACTGGAACAGCTGCCCAGGGGTGTCATGGAGTCTCCCTCTCTGGAGACATTCCAAACCCAGCTGGAGATGTTCCAGTGTCACCTGCTGGAGGTGACTGTGCCTTGGCAGGGGGGTCACACTGGGTGATCTTCAGGAGTCCCTTCCAACCCTAACAATTCTGTGATTGTGCATTTCCAATTTCTTTAAACTTCCTAAAACTTCAACATACATGCTCTCTTGGTTTTGTGTGTTCAGCCAGGTGAGACTAGGTAACATAATTAGAATGAGCCAACAGAGTTATTTTCTGGTTGCAGTGTGTAGTTTATTTTTAAATGAAGCTTCCTTACCTTCTGGAGCCTCAAACCGTTGACTCTCTTCAGGAGAGACATGTGGGGAAAGGAGAAACAGTGCTTGGGAGGCATGAGGCTGCTTAAATACAGTTACCTGTTTCAACCTGCACAGTAACACAAAATAATCTTCCTAAAATACCTGAAATATTATTTACCAATCAGTGGATTGTTTTGTGATCTCATGACAAATCCTCTTTGGCAGGCGTTCTTGCTCTGTGCTTGAATTCTACAGTTGTTGCTTTCAGTTATAAAAGCAACCTGGTCCAGGTCCAAGCTTCTAGAACATGAGTTTTTTTGTAACTCTTGGCACTCCTTGAAGTTGCACATCACCACTGGAGTCCTAGAGTGGGACCATAATCTCTGTGTACCCAACTTCACACTGCCAAGAGTCATCCAAGCATAAAGTATGTTACACAGACTCCACAGTTCATAGTCATGTTTTATCATGCCTGTTTGAGGCTCTTTGTTGGTGTGCTTTTGTTACATTCTGGAGGTTTTTGGAAGGATTGCTCCATGCTGGTATAAAAGCTCACATCTTTTGTTTCCTAAAACTCAGTGAAGCAGAAACAGTTGTCAAGTTTCACATTTGCTCTTGAAAGCCAGGAATAGAAGTAGGAACTAGGATCTTTCCTTTCACAATAATAAAAGCTTGACTGTCTGCATGCTTGAAAGGTGAACCCACTAACTGAAAATGCAGCATTAATATATTTCTTATATTTTCTGTAATTGAAGACAAAAGAATCAACTTGAGTATATGTTTTTGTCTGAGGGTTTTGTAATAAACTACCCTGTAGCTGAAGTGGATGATCTCACTGTAAAAACAAAAACACTCTGCTGCTGTGGTGATAGGTATGTCAGTATGTCTTCATTAATTGAAACTTGTTTTCTTTATTTTCTTCCCCCTGCCCCATGTTTTAGGGTTATGCATTATTGAATCCACTTTGGAGAGGGAGTCTTCCATCACCCTGATGTCCCCTAACTACCCACTGGGCTTTCCAGAAGACGAGCTCATGACGTGGCAGTTTGTGGTTCCTTCCAGCATGAGAGCAAGTGTGTTTTTCCACAACTACAGCCTCTCCAACTGCGAAAGGAAGGAGGAGAGGGTAGAGTACTACATCCCTGGCTCCCCCAGCAACCCGGAGGTGTTCAAGCTGAGCGACAGCCAGCCTGCCAATATTGCTGGCAGTTTCAACATGTCCCTGCAGGGCTGTGATCAGGATGCCCAGAACCCAGGCATCCTTCGCTTGCTCTTCCAAGTCGTTGTTCAGCACCCGCAACTTGATGAGAGTAAGTACCTGCCTGCTCCTTCTTATTGCTTTTGCTTGCAGACACTTGGACTGAGCACCACAAGGGAGAGAAATACTCTTTGTTTTGTTATTTTCCTTGAACTTGGGTGCCTCTGTGAGTTTAAGGTGGTGGGTTGCCAAGCAACACTGAGGCCTGTTTTACTGCCCTTGGTACCAATGGCCATAGCTACAGCAAGGTGAGCAGTGATGCTGAAATTTGCAATTTGCAATGGAGTATGAAGCTCCCATGTAGATTTTACACTGTAGCTTGCAAATGGAGGCTCCTTTCCCTTTCCAGCACCTGACTCATGTAATTGAAAAGTACCTTTAATACCTGCAGTATCAGGTCTTGCATGTTGTATAGACAAAGCTGAGCTTTTCCTTCTGACTGTGTTAGCTCTGAGAGTCTGATCAAGCCATCAAGCAGGGACTGTAACTGCTTGGTTGGAATTGTCTGGGCTTACGAGCTGCTGCCTATTCTCCAGTAAAGAGATCAAGTCCAAGCTCATTTGGACAGTTTTGCTTTTTATTGTAAGGTTCAACATATTAATGACTGTTTATAAAATGTGAGCCCAGTCTCCTGCTCTCTCCATGAGCAGTTGCACTTAGTAAGGTGACCCCTGCTGTCATGATAGGTAGCAAGATGCATAGCATAAACTGGTGAAATGAGAGATGTAAAATTGTCTCTGAACATCATCTAGTGTGAAGTCACATTAGACACAGAAGTCATCAGGATATTCCACTAGGAATATCCCCTATATATTTGGATGTTCTTTGTTTCTTTCTCTACACTATGAAAATAATTTGTTTTTCTAGCCCAAAATTCAGATTGGTTTAACACAATGACTTGTAATACTAGAGCCTTTATCTAAAAACAGGAATAAAAGGCCTGACTAGGTAACGAGCTAGTGATTTGTCCTCTGACTTATCAGCTCTGACCTCAATTCAATGTGGAGGTTAATACTCAAGGTGCACTCACTGCAGAAGAAGAGGTGGAGGAAAGTCCATAGTTGACCACCACGGTGACAGGAGCTACTTAGTGGCTTTTAAAGGGATTTTAAAGGGAATAAAGTTTGAATGGCCTGTGCCCTAAAGCCATATTTCCAGAAAGGGTCTGTAGCATTTCACCACTGCAATCCTCCATTCTTTATCTCTCTAGGCTGGCTCCATTTATATGCAACAAATCCTCACAAATTTGTTGTTAGCAGAATTGTGTTTGTTTACATTTATTGTGTGTTCCATCTTGGAAGCTAAACAGAATGAAAACATTGTATTCAGTTAGTCAGCTTTATTTCCCTTCTGCTTTGGAAAGCCTGAAGAATTTTAATATATTTATGGCCAGTAGACAAAGATGATAATCACCTAAAAAATTGAAAACAGGTTGTCCTTTCGTGAATGAAATGCAAGTAATAAACCACTTGGATTTAAGAGACAACAGTTGTTTCTCTAGAGATTTTATAGGATTTCATGATTGATTTTGTAGTTATATAAATTCTATCAAAGATTCAAATTCAACCCTCAGGTTGCCATCTGCAACGTTGCTCTTATTAAAAATGCATTAGTATCTGCATATTCTCAAAACTTCACAAACATTTGGGTATTCCACAGCTGTCTGTGGAGCTGTCATTAATAAGAAGAAAATGTAGCTCTTTGCAGTCACAATAACTTCTTGATCTAACCCTCACTGTGTTTAGCTGCTACAGGAAAAAACATTCTGAATAACAAGTAACCTTGTGGTAGGAATCCGAGGTTCTGTGCTTGGTTGTGCCAATGACTTGGAGAATTTCACTTGACTGCTTGCCTTTTTGTGTGTCTGATTTCCCACACAGGAGAAAGCTATTTTATTCACATTTTGTGTATGACTTTGAGATACAAAGCTAAAGCTGAAACCAGAAAATGAAGAGTAGTAATAGAGTATATGTGTGTATACATATTTTTTAATTCTTTTTTTTTTTCCCCTGTCCTTTATACTATCATGGAATGATTTGGGTTAGGAGGGACCTTAAAAATTATCCAGTTCCAACTTGTCTCTGCCAAGGAACAAGGACAGGGGCAGGGACATTTTCCACTAGAACAAGTAGCTTTCTTTGACATCAGAGACATATGCCTTGTTAGCAGCATCAGGATGTTGTGTGGATCCAATATCTGTCTTTCCACACAATAGTCAATCCTTGTGAACTACACTGTGAGCCGTAACCTTGCATTTTCTCCTCTTTCTTTCTGTTTCCCCATTCCAGATGTTCCAAGTATTTGCAACTGCCCTTAACTTATATGGAAGAAGGTATTTACCCTTCCTGCATTGTTGTTCCAACTTGCTGTAGCTGCCCGTACATGGGACTTGGCATACATATGGCCCTGCTGTAACTGGAAAGGGGAAGGGAAATGGACTTGGTGTGTCGAAAGGCTCAAATATCTACATTAGAAGAGTGATACAATAGTTCCTGAGTTCATATTACATTGATGGAAAGAAGTAAATGTCTTAGAAATATATATAGAAAAAGCTGTAGCAGCTGCTTGTATAACAGGATGAGAAGAAGTGAAGTTCTGCTTTGCACCACAGTTCTTGTTTGTCATTGCTCTGGGATGCTTTGCCTTGCAGATGTTACTCATCTGGTTGACCTGAGCAAGGAGTGGAACATGACTGTGACGATACACTTCGAAGGGTGGCCCAGCCGTGTCCCACTCATGTCTGAGCCCATCTGCCTGATCTGCAAGGACCCTCGCACGTGCGACCGCGTCTTGACTTTAACGTCTGGCACCGTCTACAGGATCTCCTTCCTGTGCAAGGACTTGTCCCGTCTGAGGGTCACAGCCGAAAAACACATAAGTATGACTGAAGTGGCTTAATGTTGTTTCCTTGGTGTAGGATTTTCCCAAATGCTTTCACCTACCTGTAGAGAAAGAGATTTAAAGTATGATCTGTGTCTTGACTAGTCTGCAACAGTGTCCCAGTCAGCAAGTGATACAGCAAAAGTAGTATCTTGAGTGAAGGATTTTGAATATGTTTGTATCTGTTTGTTTCTTTGGTCTCTTGGAAGGAAAGCTCTTTAAATACAAACAATACATGTTTGGATAAAGGTTACTAAGAGAGGATGTTTTCTCATCTGGTCTGTAGTGCAAAACTGACAGAACTCTGTATGTGGCTAGATAACTCCTGCGCAAGAAGCACACAACTCTTGAGATTTGTTTTTGCGATTGCAGGCTGTGTTGATCTTCGGTGGTGTCAGAGGAGGATCTATTCCCTCTCGGTGCCCAAGGCTATTATGCAATTGCCAATTCGACTGCGTAAGTTTATTTGGAAACTCCTGGCTCCTGATCTGATCAACATAGAAATTACGTCTCCATCCTTGAAACTTCAGCAACATGTCCCAGAGCAGAGGTGCAACACCAGCTACAGTTACAGCATTGTTAGTGCCACCCCAGAGACGGAGCTGAATGTTGGTGTATTTTGTGCTGGTGGATCCATTGAAAAGATTCAGTTGAGGAATAATATCACCATATCCTTAAAAACCTTTGGTAAAGGATTCATCAATGAGTCTAACTATCAGGATTTGAAAATGTCTTTTGTGCCACATATTAAAGGTAAGGTGATGGGTTTTGTACTACTTTGTTGTGCAGTGATAAATCTCTCAATATGCTTATTAAAGCACATAAGGATAAGCAGAAATTAAGAGTTCAGTTCATTAGAGTCTAGTCCTGGAGCTATTGCTAGAATCAGTCTGTATCTGAATCAGTCAGGTTGTTTATTCCTGGAAGAGAGAAGGAACTTTGTACTTCAGGATAGATGGTTGTGGGAAGTTCTGCAGATATGACTGTGTTTAGTGTGATAATTACTGATGCAGGAGGGGACAATAATTATCAAAACTAAGTTTTCCTTTCTTTATTATTTTCCTTTACTACAGATGAGTGCATTTTCACTGTGAGTCCAAATCCAAAAGCCAAAGTTTACTTGCAGACTCCCAACTGGCCTTATGGTTTACCTCCTTATGTCTCCATATCCTGGTACGTTACTGTGCCCAGCAAGCAAACTGCCCGCCTGGGGTTCTCCAAGGACCGCATGGGCATCGCCTGTGAGACAGGCCGTGCCTATGTCAACATAAAGGAGGAGACTCTGGGGGCAGAGGAGACTGTGCGCCGTGAGGATGAGCTTCTGCCTGATCCCCGAAATATGTATCACAACTTCTGGGTAAACGTCTCCAACTGTAAACCTGTGGACAAGACACAGCTGACCTTGCAGTTCTGGGTAACCTTTGCTGACAAGCAGATAGGTGAGTCCTGTAAGGCTGTGATTATTTGTTTTCTGCCTGTTTGCTTGCTTTTCCTTGGGTGTAGCAGTAATGGATAGTGGTCCCCCTTGGATGTGGAGGGTTTATGAGATCCTGCCTTTGAAAATGTCTGTCCCTCAAACACTTTTGAGAGTTTCATCTGGGTACTTGTAGGAGCTGAGGAGGAAGGAGTGGTTTTAATGTGGTGGGGCTTTTTTGTGGGGAGAGGGATATGTCTGGGTTTTCTTTTGTTGACACAGGGGATTGAAGGGATGTGGGTAATAAGACTAGATTTCAGGGGGTTTTATTTCATTTAGCTTTTTAAATTGGAGATAGCAGACAGAATGTATAATAGTGTTTCTCCTTTCCAAGGTAACAAACCTGGTGAACAGCTTGGGATTTGATTATGCAAACTTACTCAATCCAAGTAGTCCTCATTTCATGTTAGCAGTTCAGTTAGTGTTCACATGAGCAAGAACTCATCCCCAGGACAGGTCTGACCATTTAGTGGAGAGTGGGCCCTGACTACTAACAGCAAAATCGACATTCTTGTTCTCTTTCATCTCCCTCAAAAAAACAGTTTGAAAAAAGAGGGGAAGGGGACATTTTTAGGATAGTCTTTGCTTATGTAAATTTGCTTCACATATGTACTTCCTCTTTACCTGTGGGAGACTGCTGTCTGTAGAAGTATTGGATTCACAGACTAAAGCAGTATCAAATTGATTTCTAATTTTTAAATATTTTTTTATTTGTAATGTATACTTCTTTTAAAACATGATGGTTTTTCTTTGCTCATGTATGGACTTGCCTAATCAATTTTATGACTCCTACAAAACCCCAGGTCAACACAACCTGTGTATTTCAGAGCAAAGGATGTTTTTGAGGGGAAGTTGTTGAAATGTCACTATTTCTTCTGTTGAATCTTTCTCTGTTTCTTTCTGCACTTTTTTCTCTGCTTGCCTATTCAGCCAGAGGTGTGTGAGATGCTGTGGGTAAGTTCAGCAGTGCATGAGCTGTATTGAATTCCTCGGGGTGGGTGGGTTGGTTGGGTTTTTTGGGTGTGCTCCACTGCTAACTGCAGGAGTTTGTTGTTGCTTGGCCTCCAGCCCCTTGGAAATGGCTTGGGAACTCCTGCTCTGCAGGCAGCTGGTATCATAGAAACTCTGGAGGAGAGATTCAAACCCAGATGGCTTTTAGGAGAAAGCTGGGTGTTCTTTCTTTTGCTGAATGTCCTTATCTTTGTCTGTTTGCAGACCTAGGAATCATACTTGCTGTGGTGGCTGGGACTGGAGTTCTCGTGGCTATTGGACTGACTGTGTGCTGTGTGAAGAAGAAGTAAGTTCATAATTTGGTGTATGTGACTTATCAGTTCAGGAAGGTATTTTGGAATTACTGCTGGGCTGTCTGTTTCATGTGTTGATACAGATCCCTTGAACCAGGGTCTAAAACAAGGGGTAGACAATGGTGGTGGAAGTAGTGTGACTCCAGCAATGCTTCTTCACTCCAAATTGACTGACTTTAAGAGCAGAGCAGCATTCCTGGAGTCATTACTTCAACCTGCAGAGCATTGCTTACCTTGGCCTTAGTACAGGCTTTTGGCTGTACTTTAGGTAAGGTGCTGGCTGGACTTCAGCAGCAGTCCCTGTGACACACAATGGACACATTCATTGTGGTTTCGTGTGTGACCCTATTCAAGTCTTTGTTCAAACAAGTTGTCAACTCACCCAGGTATACTAAGAGCTTTCTTACACCTACACAACATCCAGCAACTTCTCCTGGAGTTTGCACATCAAGTGGGAGCATTTTTCTAAGAGATGGGCCCGTGGGGAGAGAACTGGGTTGTGCAAAGCTTACCTGTGTAGCATTAGTCATACAAGCAGAGTCTGAAGTCATTGATACCTTGGGATTTCTGATACGTGTATTCTCAGTGCTGTCAAGATGATTGGGTCCAGAAGCTGTAAAGCTGGAATTAATTTATGCAATATGGTGACTAGAGCCCTTATGACCACATTTTCCTGCCACACAGGAAGGACTTTACAAATATAGACTTAAAAGTCTTCAGTTCAGCCTTCATTTTTTTCCAATTTAGGGACAGTCACTCAAGAAAGTATAACCAAGAAAAGTTCATTTAACTGTCAGAGGGAACCCACTACCTCATCTTCAGTAACACTCAGCCTTGTTTCGTGAGGATCTGGTGGTCTCTGGGTCTTATTCATGTCAGTGGATGTTGTGGGACTTGGTACACTGCACAGCCAGGACCCCAATGCCTGGGAGGCCATTGCAGTTAATCTTCCAAACTTCAGGGTCACAGAGCAGCAGTGGGTAACCAAGTAGTGTGAAGTTGTTTTCTGCCCTGTTAAAAAAAGCATGCCTTAGACTCAAGAGTCTATTTTTCCTCAGATTGCAAGTAAAGCCTTTAATCCAGGTACACTGCCTAACACTGTGTGGCCAGGATGGGTAAACAGAAGCTGTTATTGAGTTCAAACACACCAGACATGCTGTTTTAACTTGTTAACAATTTTGACTCTGTAACAGGAAGAAGAAAACTCAGAATCCCATGGTGGGAGTGTACAATGCTAATGTGAATACCCAGATGCCTGGAAAAAAAAGCCTATTCACAAAAGGGAGACAAACCAACGAGTCTCATGTCTATGCAGTTATTGATGATGCTGTGGTCTATGGACACTTGCTGAAGGAGTCCAATGGCTCAGTTGGTCCAGAAGTTGATGTGTACCGGCCTTTTGATGGACCCATGGGCAGCTTGCCACCTTCTCCACCTCCATTCTCCTTCAGAAAAGACATTAAATCCTCTTCTAACACTGAGGGGGAACCTCCACCTCTGACAGACACAGATCATGACACTTACACATTTGCTCATCAGAAATCCGAGCAATTGGAGGACAATGGAGATGCAAATATAAAGGATAAGGGAGATACAAGCATGCCCTTGCTGGAAAATAAGGAACAGAATGGTTTAGTGGAGTAATTTTATACCAGGTATAGCAGTTTCCTGTGGAAACACAGGTGTAAGGACAGCAGTCTAGGTGGGAAAAAAGATACTGAAGAGGAGTATTATTTTTAAATATATTTTGATGTTGTGTTGTTCTGTGTGTGTGGTTTGTGTTTTGGGGCTTCTTTTTTGGTTTTGTTTTTTTTTTTTTTAAACTTCAACTGTTGATAGCTTTCAATTTTAAAGTGAACATTTATCAAATTCAATATGAGTCAGGACATTCCAGGACTGCATGCACTTCTGGCTGTAAAACAGGTGCCAAAGGTACGCTTCTGCTTTTTACTAAAAAGGCATCAGGAAAAATAAAAATTTTTAGCTACCTGCTTAAAACTGTGGCTACTAGTAGTGGGGAGTTGTCCTGTTCAGTATTCCCTCCTTTCAAAGCAATTTGTTTGAGTGTTGGTTGGTGACTCTTAGAAGAGGCATCACTGTCTCAAGGCAGCTCCAGGTTGCACATATCTTCAGCAATCTGATAATATCTGGGCAAAAATGTGGGCATTGTCCTTTCCACCACTTGCAGCTTGAAAATTCACCATGTTTAACATGCCAGTTGTTATATAGGTGTAGTGAGAGACCATGTATGCCACCTGGAAGAGCTCCATGCCTGTAAATCAGTGGGATCACTTGAGCTTGGGTTCTTCTATTTCAAAAGGTAACTTATGGGTTTTCTCTAATTTTCAACTGATCTTACTATACTTGGATTGCACCACATCAGCCTGCCCCAAAGACTGTTTCTTGCTCTTGTACAAAAACAGTTTCAAAAGTCTAAACCAATTGGTGCTTCTATTCAGATGCCTGTACCGTTCACATTTTATTCATACCGTGAACTTCTCGTTGAAGTAACAGTAAGGATTCAGTGAAGAAATAATGATGTGGTCATTCAGCTATTTGTTAGTGCTTTTGAATTCACCTGTTACTGAGGATTAAAAAACCGGGTAAAGAAAACTCTGAAATGCAAAGAACAAGGGTGAATCCATAAGACAGACCATGTTTTAATTTTAATTTTTTTTTAATCAATCTGAATTTAACAACAGTGTTGAAATGATGGTGGGGACAGCTCTCAGTTTCTGGCAGGACTTGCGGTTCAGTTGCCTGGCTGCCTTTGAAAGGCAGCTCTTGAAATCAGGTAAATAACAGGTCCCATTTGAAGTGCTTCACTAGCATGCCCCTCACACCACCCTTTCTAAAACCTGTGCCTTTTCAAATGTGAGGGTCAGATCTTTATGCAGAGGATTACAGTGTATAAACAAAGTTGCCTTTTATTTACAAACATCTGTCTTGTGCAGTTTACTGAGGATGTTTATAATTTTGTGTGCAGCACAACGACTGGAGAATTTCTCTCCAAATATCTTACCGTGACTGTTTCTTACTTAGTGATACACAGAGGTGATATAAAACTTTTCAACAGTGTTGCATGCAATAATGTTAAACATAAAATAATGCTTAAAATTAAAATGTCTTTATTAGAAACCTCACTGTTTACATTAATTAAAAATGTGGATTTCTTCCTGTGTTAACTGTGCTGGCATTGCAGATTTACTATTTATTTGATCAATTGTGTGTATTTAACAGTGTGTACCATTATTCTGCTTGGAACCACTACAAGATTCAGTATAATGTTATATCTGATGCAGTTTTCTGTAGTATATAGCAAAACACATGCCAACTAAAGTGCCTTTTATTTTTCCAGGTATCTTTCTGCTTATTTTTATCACTTTTAATACAGTAACATGTATTTCTATATCTCTGGCTATTCACTGGGATCACATGTTTTGAAGTGTGCTGGGTCATTTTAATGTCATTTGAGAATTTAGAGATTTCTGCAATACTGATACCTGTTTTGCTCAGGTAACTGAATTGCCACAAGACATTTTTTATCAGAGTAGTCCAGTTGTGCATTTGTCTGATCAATGTTCCTCACTCCTGTTTTATGGAAAAGAAATGAGAAGTCTGTAAGAGAACTTCAAGGCTTTCTCATCCCCTCAGCTGCAGTTGCTTAGATGAATTTTTGTAGTTCATGTTCTGTCTAACCAACTGAAGAAAACATAGTGGAGTTCAGGCTTTTGTTCACAACCTCTTGATCTTTGAGAATATATATGATGCTTGTTGACTGACATTTTTATTTGTTCTATTTGAACTCAACTTCTGGTATGGCAATATAAACCTTAGTTCACACATGTTTCCAGTCTAAGGCTGACTTTCACTGTGCTTATTTTCATGTGTTTAAAATAAGAGTTCAGGCACAGATCCCAGGTTGCTTTTAATTAAGAGGAAGTTGTGAAGTAATTTTTTTAAAAAATAAATGAAATATGCTACTGCCAGCTAAAGTAACTAGTGTATCTGTGTGTGTGTGTGTGTGTGTGTGTGTGTGTGTGTGTGTGTGTCTGAACTCAGCCTCGAGTATTTTGATGTCTGATTTTGTAGCTCCACCATCACCCTGGACAATGGAAATGGGATTCCAGAGAATCAAGATTCCTGGGATAATATACTGCTGACTGTGAGTGTTCTTTTTTCTTGCATAGCCAATGATATGCTGTTAATTTCAGGTTTAAGGGTGTCTGTTTAGATCATTGAGAAGAGTTGTAAAATATTTGAAGCTTTCATATACAAATTAGTAGCTCAGGGCCTTTTCTGTAGGGTCGCAATGTTTATACTTTATGCATCTCCAGCTGGCACATACAATTGAATTCAAAATTATTTTCTTTTCAGAGATAATAGCATAACATTTTATGAGTAGTCCTTCAGCCCAGAAGTGACCCTTATGAAAATGTGTGAAGTCCATTTTGTTCTATATAAAAGCTCATGGGATCAGTACAGACTGATTGCTCTTTTGCTTGTTTGTTTTTTTTTGTTGTTGTTGTTGTTGTTATTGTTCATTTTGGGGCAAGTTTAATGCACATAGAAAATGGTGTTTGAATTCCCTACTGCTGACAACAGCAATTGCTGGGAATGGATTCTAGGCTGAATTAGTTACATCTACACTTGGAAGACATGGGAAACTCAACAAGGCTTGTCCAGTCCCAGGTCCTCTCCAAAACTGCCAATTAATATGAATGTAAATGAAAGTGCTTATCATTTGTATCTTTACTGCAGTTGTGCCATCCTAGAGTAATTCCCATGCAGTGGTCTTTACCTAAAAATGAAAATTTCTAAGTCTGTTTAACCATTTGTTAAAGGTAGGGGTCCACAGAAGGACAGCCTTTTGAAGAGCAAAGGGAAGCTCAGGGTTTTGTTGCCCAAACCAGCAAAGCTGAAAAGGTACTTTGTGCTTCTTGGGCTTGAATCTGTAAGATGTGGACAACCTTGAGCTGTCAAAATACTCAGTAACTGCTTTATTTTTAAGCACATTTGTGAATAGTCTAGTGCAATTTCCAGATAAATCAAGAGCCAAGGTACTAGTTTTTTTGATTACAGCAAAATTTGTAGGGCACCAGTAGGAAATGTAGAAAGTAATTTTTGTTGTTGACTCCAAACTAATAGTGAGAGTTCAACTCCTTGACCCTAGGGGGTGGGGGGAAAATGATGTTACTCTGAAGAAACCACCCTGGGATACGTGTGTGACAGAGAATACATTTAAATGTGTGAATGTTGGTGGGGAGGGAAAAAGCAAAACGCTGGATATGAGCAAAACACATCCATGTGCACATCCTCACCAGCCAGACTGTAGTGTACACAAAGGTGGGAGCAAATCTGCCTCCCTGAAAACTTTGAAGCTGGAACAAATAAAAAAGAAAAAAAAACTATAGGATTTATACCTTGAGTATCAATGGCTTTCTACATACTACTTAGTGGTTGGTTTATCTTTCATAAAGTAGGGCTTCACAGCAATTACGTAAGCATGGGTTACCTAATTTTCTTTGAAACTGAGGAGTTCTGGTGTGGAAAACTGATCCAGCCTGGAGGAAGGAACAGTCCTTTTACAGGAACTTAGAAACTTCTGGCATGTTGTTCCATCAGCATAAATAAAGCATGACAAATTGTTTCAATTAGCAACACTTAACATATAAAAGGGGTTTTTTTGTGGTTTTGGCTGCATCCATTTCTTGTATTAAAGAATTGCTACACTGCTGCACACAAACCTGGCTTTATGCTTCAGGGCAAGATGAATCGTCAAAAACTGAAGGAAATGCTTTGTTCCTTGCCACATTTGTGTGTGTGTGTTTTATATATAGATCCGTGTATGGCATAACTGCTGCAGCCACTCAGAGCTGTGGAAACAGTGCCATGGTGCATCCTGTCAAAGATGCTCTGACACAGCACTACTCTGTCAGCACACAGCACCTTTTGTAGACTTGAGGGTAGAAAAAATGACCTCACTTTCTGAAAGGTGCTTTCTCAGAAGAAAATGAGAGAAAAGGTTTTGGTGACATCCTGTCATCTTTGCAGCAAAACTGTTTTTTCTAACTGGAAACTATTTGATTTCAGGAAGTATTATGTAGAAGCAACTAAATGTTTCATGTAAAGTATGTGCTCCCCTTTTTATTTATTTATTTTTAATAACATTTAAAATTATTTTAAATAGATTTTTTATTTAACATTGTCTTTATTAAATATCATTTTCTCCTTAATATTAAATTTTTTAATTTAAGTTAATCTGTTTACCCGAAATTTAATTTTTAGTTGTTGGTTCCCATTATTGGTTACCGGTTTGGTTACTGGTTTTCCCCCATTTTGGAGGCTGCATCCTCCAGAGGTCTGGCTTAGGAAAATAATGGGAGAGGTGAGAGGGCACTTACATTTCAGGGGTTACCTCCTCAAATTAAATGGGGACATGTGTGGGCATTCCTTTTTCTCAGGAATCCAAGGGATGGTTTTGCCTGAAGGTGGTATATGGACACCCTGGATCTTTGCCACTTGCCATTATGGGGAAAATATCCCTGCCTTTGATCTTTATCTTAAGGGATAAAAAATGACAGACAGAACCTATACAGACAGCCCTCTGACATGAGATTAATTGTGGCCAAGCAGCTATTAATTACATATGTAAATCAAGTTTTCTGCCTAGAAGGACCTGGCCTTAAATGAGGTTCACCACTTGGTCTCAGGGCTACGAAGTGCAGACTCCTAAGCCCAATTGTTTTACCATCTGCTTCAAATTCATCATCCCAAATGCCTTTTTTTAAAAAAAAAAACAGTGGTGTGTGTCTTTTGAAAGTAAAAGAGAATCAAACTAGTAGTGTGTTTTTCCTCCCAAAATGTTACTTCTGTTTAATGGCTGCCTTCAGGAAAAAGTAACCCAAAAGCAAATGCAGAGAGATGTTATTAGTTATTCTCTAACATGGGGTTAACTACAAAGGCAAAAAATAACTGTTCTGCAGTTTAAGCTGCTAAGTAGAGTTCTGCTCACTCTAAACTCTGCATTTGCACTTTGGGACATGACAGCTCAAAGCTTTCAGCTTCAAAGACCTGCATGTCCACTGATACCTTTTCAGGAGCCAGAAACTATCAGTTATACTGCTGGGGAAAGCAATGCAACTTCTGACATCCTGAGAAATAAGAAAAATTCTGTGATAAATGTTTTTGTATAGGAATCATCATTTTAGTAAAATGCAAGCTCAAAAGCTTGAATATGAATTTCACATTTCCATCATAAATTAAAAACATACTTTCTTCAAGATCAAACCTATTTAGATACTTGGGAATTCCTTTCACAGCTTAATGATTTACCCAGTCAAAAGCTTATAAAAGGTTAATATGTTTTCCCTTAGTTTCCTTTAGTTGATGAGAGTTTATTTAATAAATACTAAACCCCCAAAAGTAACCAAAGGTGTGATAAAATCTTCTAGTGTGATTGTTCAGTGAATATTTTATAGGTTAGTCTTTCTCAATGTTGGGATGAGATACTTATAACCTCTGCCTACAATATATTTCTTACTCTGGCCTCACCTGAGCCTTCTTGGAATGCAGCAAAGCTGCTGGGTAAGGTTTGCTACAGCAAGGTCCCCAGCTTTTGGCACAAAGCAGCCACAAAGCTGCTTCAGCACTGAGTGAAGTGGCAGTACTTGAAGTAGTTGTTGACATCTCAAGTGGCTGGAGAGGTACTTGGGAAAATGTTAATATATGTAGGAAAACTCAAATTATTCTGGAAATTATTGCTTCTCTTGACATGAATGACCTCTTGTATAAGTAATACCTAATTATACACTAAATTAGATGGAAGTGTGCAGAACAATAAGCCAGGTCCACAAATGCTGCAACTAATCATATTGCCACCAGTAACCTCTTTCCAAGATATGCTTTACAAAATCTGTAATTGCTTCATTAACATTGATTGTAGTAAAAATGTCCCCACCAATTCACACTTTGCTTTAGTTGTTGCAATGGTGACAGCTTTGTGGCTTTCTGTCACTGAGGAACAAAACAAAGGAGATGTTTCCCTTCCTGCTACCTTAAAGTAGAAAAAGATGATGAGAACAATTCATCCCTTCACTCTTAAGGGCTCAGATAGCAATTTTAACTGTAATCATTAAGGTGAAACTTCGTGCTTATTCTGAGGGTAGACGTTTTCCTGAATGTTTTCTTTTGGGTTAATTTCACCTCATTCTGGTATTTCTTATGGTTAGCACTTAATAATGTATGCCAAACTTTGTCTTGTCTCACATCATCTCATCATTGTGTGGATACAGATGTAAGAGAAGGATCCCATTTGCTGTGAATTAAGGTTTCTCTGGAAAAATCACAACCACCTCTCTCCTGCCAATGTCCTGGAGATGCAGCAGGTAGGCTGTGCTGGCCTTTTGGGGTGACAACAACTAAGTGTGCCATCCCTGGGCAATCCTGAGCCAGCAGTCCTTTTTGTGGTTTTAGCTGATGTCAGTACCCCTCTGACTACTGAGTTTCTGCTCCTAACCTTGATATTTAGTTAAATCACTATTCTGCACTAACATTTGTCAGCAGAATGTCTAAATAATTTTATACAGCAGTAGAAACATGAATATTACCTTTATCCACACTAATAGTGAACGCTAACTAGGCACCCTAACCCACCCTTTGGGTTTTGGCCAAGAAACCAGTCACATGTAGGTGACAGCCAGGGAGAGCAAAATAGGGAGGAGGGGCTCTCCTGCATGGTGGGAGAGTGCATTTCTGCCTGGATGCTGAATTTCATCCTTTTCTGCAAAGCTACCTCTGTAATAGCATTTGCTGTCTTAGTGCTACTGTTATGCTTGTGGCAAATGTACTAATCCTGATAAGAAATTATTGGTACAGCTAATGCAGTGCTGATATAATGGAAGAGGGGTGCTGAATCATGATTTCCAGATGACCTTGATTCCCACATTTTCCTGATTTTAAGGTCCATCGCTTTTACAGCCATAATGTCTCTTACTTCACATGTGTTTGTGTGTTGTGTTTTTATTGTGCAGAATTCAAACCTGAAGCCCCATAATTGCAATGTCTGTAACACTGAGGTGCCCTTTGCATCAAGATCACAGCCCTAACTCAGACACCTCTGGGGACACATGGCACCTGGGTATCCAGGGCCCTGCCTTCACCCAGCCTGTGCCTCTAAGCCAGCTCCCCGTAGCAAAGGGAACAAAGCCTGGAGCATAGATGTTATGTCCTGTTAGTCTTTTAAATTTTCACTCTCCTTGGAACTGCTGCAAGATGTGAGGTGTGCAGATAAGCTGTGATGTGCTGCTGTTCCCATGGATGGAAAACTGATACACAGGCTGGGGGACTCTCAGATTACATGATGGGACTTTGTTTTAATGGACAATTTTAATGCAACTTCAGGTTCCTGTGCCTGGAACAACCAGTTTTAATCCCCAAGGAGTGTGAATTCAGGGCATTGGGAAAGGGCAAGGAGAGAGGATAGGTGACCACAAGCCAACATCTCAGCACCCTGAGCTCTGCCTCATCTGATGTAGCCAATTTCTTGATTTCCCATGGACCTCCAGGGTCATCCCAGCTCCCTCATTAGTATGTGAATCAAAGGCTGAGTCATTATTTTGGGTGCATTCACTGCTCACTGCAGTTTGGCTTTCAGGCTGTGCTCTTTTTTTTTTTTTATGGTCATATATCACCTGATGAAAGTCATAATGTGGTTTTATATATGGCTATCTAAACACTATCTAAATCTGCAGTTCTAGCAGGATTAAAAATAAGCTACTCATATAGGCTGGCAAACAATTCCTATAAATGTTTAAAAGAAGGAAAAATTCTCAGTAATGATGTTTTTTTTCTGTTTTCAAGCTTTCCATATTTTATCAGTAAGGTGTTTTTCCCCCCAGTACTTTCAGGATTGCTTATCTTTCTCCAGTGACACATTACAATTACTTGCTGTGTTTACATCCTTTTTTGGTGCCTATGTTTTAATTTAGGAATAACCCACTAATTGTTGTTCTGCTTCTTTTTGAAAACAAGTTCAGTTTCCAGGCTGTGCAGAAAACTTGTCAGTCACTCACTTTAGGTTCACAGCATCCCACCCACACAGCGACTTCCAAGTCCTTACTCTTCAGTGGAACCAATTGTTTAACCATGTTTATAACCAATGTAATTTCTGGAGTGTTTCCTAAAAGTTGACTGGTATAAGGTCTACTCACTTGAGGGTTTGGTTTTTCTGCTCTGACATATTACAGAACAAAGTGTGAGACCCTACCTCAGTAAATATGTTGCAGCACCTCTGTGCCAGTGCATGGGCAGGTGAGATCTGTGCATTGCCCATCTCCTGGGGTTTGGATCCACCATGTCACCATGGCTTGACACTCAGGTGTTTTGGATCAAAGCCTTCCCAGTGATGGAGCAGTGTCTACACTGCACATGAATCCAGATGAAATTAAAGCTGCCCTTGGACTGTCCTGCTCTAACAGTAAAGCATGTCTGTCACTGTGCTTGAGCTCATTCATATCAGTATCTGTGCACTCATGAACTGTGTGTTTGGATTGAACATTTAATATAAAAACACATTTAATTTGCTTTTTGGTGTTTTGTTGGAGTTTTTTCTGGTTTTCTCTTGGTTGAATATCTGTATGAAGTTTCAGCTCTTGTCTTCTGATAACACTTGGCAGAGCAGCAAGACCTAGTTAGTATCTAGAGCTCTGGAAACACTACAGTGCAGAAATCAGACACCAGAAGATATTATTTTATTGGCTTTCTTGATAATCTTTTTCTGTAGAAAGGCTTTTAAATCACAGCTTATCCATCACAAGTCTGAGGTCATCAGTCTGCCCCTGAAATGCCTGTTTTTCTCCAGTGACTAGAGGAACGAGTTGTGTGGGTAGGATCCCCTGCTCAGTGGCTGTGTATGCACAGAAAAGCTGAGATTGACAAGGACCTCTGGAGATCACCTGGTTGAACCTCCTGCTCAGACCAAGGTCCCCTGGAGCATGTTGTCCAGGGCCATGTCCAGTCAGGTTTTGAGTATCTCCAATGATGGAGGGTCCACAGCCTCTTTGGGCAGCCTGTGCCAGGGTCTGACCACCCTAACAGAGAAAAAGGGTTCTCTTCTCTTTAAGCAGAATTTCCTGTATTTCAGTTTGTGTTCATGGCTCTGTGTTCTCTACTCTCCCCCATTAGGCACTTAGAACACTTGGATAAGATTGTCTGAGCTTTCTCTTCTCCAGGCTGGGCAGTCTCAGCTCACACTCTTTCCTCACACAACTGTGCTACCTCAGTCCCTCAATCCCTTCATCTTCTCTGTGGCCCTTCACTGCACTCACTCCAGTAAGTCCATGTCCCTCCAGAGCTGGGGAGCCCAAAACTAGACCTGGCACTCCAGCTGTGGCCTCATTGATCCTGAGAAACATAGAAACAGGGTAGAATGTGAGAGGCCTCATTTTTGGGCTCCCTGTTAATGGGTGTGATAGAAATAAGAATTTACTGATACTGCACTGGGAAACCAAGCTGGGCCTGGGGCATTTGTGCAAAGTAGTAGGGATTACAGATTTTAGTTCCTTCCTGCATTTTCTGTAGTGTTTCCCAAACAAGGTCTCCTAAACACAACTTCTTGAGATGTGTTCTCCATTGCCAGGTTGGCAAGCAGCTCATGTGCTCTGTCCTCTTCTGCGGGCTCGGGGTCAGCTTTCTAACAGGGCTGAGGCAAAAGCAACTGTATTCTGTGATCAGTAGCTGGCCTCACCTCTTGGCAGCACAGCACCTGTGGGGGTTTGTTGCCTTCCTGGAGGGGGGTGCAGACACTGGTGTACCTTGTGGCTGCTGCCAGCACCAGTGGCCCCAGCCTCCAGCACAGTGGGACAGAGAGAGGACATAGGGAGTGATGCACAGAACAGGACAGAGGGGAGAGGCTGCCAGGTGCGAGTCACTGCTAAGATGGGTGCGATTTGTTTTTAGCTGAATTTGGAACAGTCCTCAATTGTTACTTTTGGACTCTCTCTGGGTACTTCTATACTGGAGATAAAACAATAAAGCGCTAATTTTTTTTTGTTTGTACTCCATAGCCTGATATCCTCTTTATCTTCTGTCCCCAAGGAGTTTATTTTTATACTCTCCATTAGTTTAGTGACCCCCGACTGGTTTATATTTATGCTCCCAAGGGTGGTTTGGCTTACCCTTGCTTGCTGAGTCTCACAGATCTGTGTTTCTGCCTAAGGCAGCCTCTGAGACAAACAAATGTAACTTTAATTTAGGTTTTAATTTTATTTGCAAAAGGAGAGACTGGCAGATCAGGTAGTGAAATGGGGTTCAGTGCTTACATAGGAGGGGGATCAAACAGTAAAGCCTGTAGGAATCACAAGGTTCAGTTGTTCAGTGGCGGAGGAGGTCCTTCCCTTTTGAGCTGCATTTTACTGGTGGTCTCATTTCACAGACAGAGGTGGGAAATACATTCCCCCCATGTCAGGCAGGAGCAGAGGAGTTGGGGGACTGTTCCTTGCAGAGGATCACAGGGAGACAGTGCACCTGATGTGGAGAGAGCCTCCAGTCTGAGTAGCCCCCAGGGTGAGTGGACAGGCACAAGGACCAGAGGCCTCGGGTTGAGTTTCCTGTTCTGAGTGTGAATCTTTGCCTTCTCTTGCTTGGTGTCCTTTTCCCATGTTAGTAGATCTGATTTCACCCAGGACTGCTAAGGATGGAGTCCTACAAAAGTATTCAAGGCTCAGAACAAGCTTTTGGCTCACTACTCCCAAATTCTTACCCACCTTTGCCTAGCTGGCCCTTTTATTGAGCAAAACCAAAAGCAACTTGCCTGCTGATGTGTGTTAATACTATGCTGTTCTGGCCTTTGTTCAGAGGGAGACATCAGAAATGTATCACCTATTTTATGCTTAGCCATTCCACTCTGAACCATTTGGTCCTTTGCCTGGACTTTCAGGCAAAGACCTGGAGCAGGTTCTGAACTTCTGGACCTGGGTGGATTGGGATTGGGGCAGTCAGTTGGGTGGATTAGTGCAGGTCTGTTGAAGTCAGCTGTGGATGGAATAGTACTGGGGCAACTCTGTAGGCTCACCCAATAACTTTTCTTCTTTTGTATATATAAATAGATGCATATTTCATTCTTCATCTTTCCTCTGCTGTGTCACAGAGCCACAAGCAGCCAAGGGGTGCTATCAGTGGCACAAGACCTTACACAGCATCTCCTATTTTAATAACACAAGGTTCATTAGAGATTGCAGGCATCACAGTACGTTGATTAGACATGATCATATCCACATTTCCTTTTTGTAGGGGAAGAGCTGAGGTTTCTTTCCATTATTCTTCATGCCTTTGGTTGAGACTGCACTTTGTGGACAGCAGATGTTCCTCTCTGGCTTAAGGGCAAAAAAAGATTTAATGGAAGATCAAAAAAGTGATGCTGGTCCTGGCCCTCAGCAAATGGACCACAAGTGCTCTGGGCATTTTCCATCAGGCCCCTCTGGAGCTGAGACAACCAGTGTCCCACATCCAACTCCTCCACCCCCACATTCAATGTGAGCACAAAACAGAGCTGGCCACAAGCAAACAAACAAAAGAGGGCTGTGGTAAGTAAGGATGATGAATCTTCTAGAAATTCTTTGGCTTTTCACAGAAAATGTGTAGTTCATGGTCTACAGTAACAAGAAGAATGTAAGAATAATATTAAACTTATAAATTTAACACTGAAACTGTAAGGTCAGCAGGGGCAAAAACCTTCCCTGTGCTCCTCCCAGCTTCAGAAGAGCAAAATCCCTATAAGGAATGATGCTGGCAGGAGTTTAGCTCTGTAAAAATAGAGAGCAAGAGAGATTTGAGCAAAAAATCTGCTGAGAACAACTTGTTATTTTTTAGATTTTGACAGACTGACTCTTCATTGTCCTGGGAATATTCTTTGGCATCCATCTCCAAGGCTGTTCTTCAGATTCACATGCTGGGCAAAGATGGTCCAGCTCCAGCACTCACATCCTCCCAGAAGCTCAGTGTTGCCAGGGTCCATGGCTTTCACATCACCCCTCTTTTGTTCCTGGGCTCTCATAAAAGTCCTCTGTTTATTTCTCTGACCACACATTTGTGTTTTAAGACCTTGTGGTTTACGTCCAGTCAGGATTAAAGCCAGCAACTCTTCCAGCATTGTCACTTTGCATTCATGTGTATCTCAAAACATGGAACATCTGCCAAAGGAACTAGAGAATTTATATTGAGACAAGCTGGCTTGTAGCATGTAACCATGTCCTACAGAAAAGAGTCTTGGAAAACTTCAGGATCAGGGCCCAAAGTAAAGGTCAGCAAAGGACTGTCCTTCGTGGAAAAGCAACCTAATTTCACATGCATTTCTGAAGCAGCTGAAACTTTATGGACTGGTGTGGAGCACTGTCTTCTTCATGGATGGTCTTCTTTCCTATGTGGGATGCTGGAGAGGAGGAGGTGGAGGAGGGCAAAGTCATCACCACATCAGTGGCTGAAGGAGTGGAATTCTTGGTGCTGCTGCAGCACTGCTTATTGTGGAGAAGGTGGGACTCAGCCTGGGAAGGACTAGCTCAATACTGGGACCTGAGGTGCCGCCTCCCCCAGCACCACTACTGCTGCCAAACAGGGCTGAGGGAGGGACCTTTATTCTGGGCTGGCTTGTATTTCAGAATCAAATTTCCCAAAAAGGGGAGGGGAGGAAGCAAATCTTATTTTCCCCTAAAAGGATTCCCTGCCTGTATCCTGTGTATGGCATGTGGCTGGGATGATAATAGGGACAGGAGGCTAAGAATCCTGTAAAGTGTATTACAGGGTGGGAGGCTCTCGCCTTCTGCTTTTCCCCTCTGATTTTGGTATCTCCAGCCTTCAGACAGATCCCTGGAGCTTCTCTGAAGAGAAAGAAAAGGAGAAGAAGGCACTCCAATCACATTGACACAACTCCATTCCTTCAGCAAGCTATATAGATATTTTTATTTTATAGTTATTTGAACAGCAGAGAGTTTGGCAATAGTGACAGCCTCAGAAGCGTGCACTCTGCATTTGTGTGTGTGTGTGTGTGTGTGTGTGTTTCCAGCCTGGCTCAAATTGGATCTCTTGGAAGACCTACCATCATACTTCTTTTAAACAAAGCAGCAAATTGGAATACCTATCCCAGGGGCTCTCCAACAGCATCATGTCTTGACACCTCCAACTTGGAACCACAAGTGTTGTGACCTGAACTGAAGGGGTTATTTTCAAACACTGGACTGCAAAGAACCTCTGATACCTTTCAGCTAACAGCCAGCCAAGCTTCATTAAGCTGCGAGGGTGACCTGCACTTCTTTCCCATCATTGCTGTTAATCTAAATTTATTTCTATCCTTTAGCCTTTTCTCAGTAAAAAATTACTGAGGCCAGACTTTCATCTGGACATGACTTTATTGGCACAAACAATGCTCAGCAGAATTACATTTGCTGAGGACTGTGCCTGGACCAGCAAAGACTGGACTATTTCATCTGGGTTCCCGTCACACAAACAGGTCAGATGACTCCTAAAGCTGCTGCAGTGTGTTATCCTGTGGTTTGTTTTCAATACACAGTTGTTTTTATATAGCAACATATTCCCTAATAGCATTACATTTATGTTATTTAAGTAATATGTTCATCTTCTATTTTCAATAATATATTAGATGAATTATGTTGCAAGTCATTGCTGCTTCCCCCATGATGCTGCAGCATAAACAAAGCTTCTGATGGGATTTTTTTTTAAGATCTGGCAGTGGGTCTTGCTCTCACACTGCAGTCAGTAAAGCTGGTTTCTGTCTGATGAGAAATGGACCAAACATGTCTGTAACTTGCTAATTCGTTCATGCACTTAACTCCACTAGTTGGATAACCCACTGAGCAGCTGGTACTCTGCCAAAAGGGCCCAGTTGTATCTCTCAGTGCAAAGCAGGAGTAACTCCCTCTGCTCACTGAGACAAGATCTTGATCCTCAGGAGGCTGAATCAGGGCACTGTGAGGAACAAGGAGCTCCCATGGATTGCTACCAGGGCTTAGGGGAAGCAAAACAAGAGGAGAAGGAAGAAACCAGCTATGCTGCTGTCCCAACAAAGCTCAGCAAGGTGGGAAAGGACATTGCAGAGTGACAGCCCTGGGCAGCCAAGGCTGCTGTGTGCCAGGCTGGACTGCTGCACTGGTTCTTTGCCAAAACAACTAAGCCATCCTAATAAATTCCTTGTGTAAAAAAATATATCTATAAATCATGCCTCAGAAAGAACAGTGCAGCTGCTAAGAGGGCTGGGTGTGGCCAAACGAAATGCTGTAGTGATCTACAATCCAACACTGAGCCGCGACAACTCTTTGCAAAGAGACAGCTACTTGAACGTGCGTGCGGCTGCATGTGCGTGCATGCGCATGTGCACATACATGTGCATGTACACACACCTATAGCTTTATAATCCTGCTGCCGAGGGGGAGGACACGGGTTGTGCGCAGGCAGTGGGGAGGCCCCACTGCTACACAATCATGAACTGGCAGATATAGGGCAGCTGATCTCTGCACCTCTTGTCGAACCACTTGCCGATGGCGGTCCCCGACAAAGCGGCACAGTTTTCCAGCTTGCCGCCGTCGGGCTGGGTGGTGATTTCAGTCTCCCAGTTCTTGTAGCGGATGGGGCTGCCTGTCATGTCGACCCATTTGCCCTCTGCAGCCATGTCATTGAGGCCCAGCCAGATCTCCACCTCCGAGCCGATGCTCTTGCGCATGTAGTCGTAGAGAGCATCGTTCTCCTCCCCGTTCTGGGGAGTGCTGAGTGTGCCACCCTGTGAGATGCAGTTTTCACTGGCCTCGTGGTACGTCTTGGTCTCCGGAAATGCCAGAAAGCATTTTAGGTGAATTTTGGTGCCTTTCAGGCAAACTGAGAGGTTACCACAAGAAGAGAACAAAAAGACAGAAAGGGAGTTGGGTTTAAAAATGGTGACCAGGAAGAGGCAGCAGGAGCAAACCCAGTAGTCAAACTATGAACTTCTTCTCTTAGGCTGAACAGCAACACATGGCAGCATGGGATTCCAAGGGCCCCTCTCCCTCCTATGCAGGGCATGACATGGTGATGGGGACATGCCCTCCCCATCTGCAAACTGTCAGCAAAAATGTAATGTCAGGGTGCCTCCTGACACCTTCCCAAGCTTTGCTGCTGCTGGAGCAGAGGTACAGCATGGTCCTCCTGCCCCAGCCCCTGGCCTTGCTCTTCCCCAGCCAATGCTACTCTTTCTCTGATGAGTTTGTTGGAAACAAGGTTTGTCATGGGCCCTGCAGAGTGTTGGAGTGTTTTGGGGAAAAGCTTGCATGCCAATTAAATAATCTTAATTATGCGAGATGAAAAAAAGACTTTTTTAATAAGCTTTGATCAGAAGCATTGTGCTTGCACAGCGTGAGGTCTTCAGAGGAACTTTCTGCTTTCCCCTGATTTTAGTGTTAAGAAAATGAAATGACTTTGTTTTTCTTTAAGCTCTAAACCTTGAGAGTACAGGGTACTGTAGCCAAACAATACCTAATCAGAGCCACACATTAATATCCAAATCAATTATTTCTCAATGAATGTGAGCTTGGAACTAAAGTCTTGATTTAGCATGTGTTCCCTTTTTTTTAAGGAGGAAATTCTCTTTAACTTGCTTTTTCATCTCATTTCTGTTCCGTGTTCTGCAAATCTTGCTCCTATTGATGTCAGTGGAGTTTGCATAGAATAACTGTGGAGAATGGCTGGAAGATGGACATTCTGAGGCTGTCTTCTGTGTATGTTTATTGCAGCATGATGGAACAGACCACCAGTGAGGTTCCCTGGGCAATACCATGGTATGTATAAGAGGCCAGTCCACCATTTCACTGGGGTTCAGACAAAATACGTAAGCTACATTTGGGTAAAGCAACAGACTAGTCCATAACCCATCCCTCCATCTCATAAAGGAAAATATCTAGCTTAGTTTTATAGACTTATCCATAGCTGTACAAATGAGAAGATCTGGCACACAGAGGGGGCCCTCCACTGCACAACTCCTGTCATTAACTGCCTCAGGAGTTTTACATGCCTGGAGGAATTGCAGTGAGCCCACACTCTGCTTTGATCCCCCAACCTCTCTCCTCCTGTTGTTGTTGTGGGGCACTTGGGCATCTCCTGTCAAAATGTGTGGAGCAATTGTAGCCTCTTTATAAGCAGCTCCTCTCCCCCCAAAAAAGCCATGTGTATTCAGCAAGTCCTTTACCTGTCTGGAGCGCTTGCTTTTCCTTCAGTAGAGCAACCTCCTGAGAGATGTTGTCAATCATGGCCTTCAGGTCTTCAATCATTTTGAGGCTCACACCATCTGTTGGAGAAGTCAAGGAAAGAGCACAAACACTGGTTACAAGCCAGGGGAAGCAACCAAATCTGTTCCTATCATCAAAATTCCATGTTTCTTTGCCCTCAGAGAAGGATAAACAAAAGGAATTCACAAAATCAACACTTGTGTCCCCTTGCACATCCATCAGAGTAAGAGTTTGTTCGCCAGTCTGGTTTCACTATCAACCCAATTTGCCCAGTTCAGGCTGCCTCTGCCTCATCTCTACCTCCAGTGTCCCCAGTGTAAGTACCCCAAAACTAGTCAGAGCTGCCCTCCTGCTGTGAGAAGACACCTCTTTGGCCAGGGACTTGGCTGCAGCTGGCTACTAAAGTTTACATCTTGCTAAGTGTGTTACCATTGCAATGGCTCCAACCAGCTATTAACCGGTACTTGGATTTCTCCTAGACAGGAGCAAAAGGACCAATACACTTTGAAGGTGTTGGCAGACTGGACATTGTGGATTTCTCTACACCACCCTCACTGCTCCTGTTGCTTCACCTGTTGTAAGCATCTACTAGTTCTCATGGGGTGAAAGGAAAGGGAACAGTTCACCCATGAATGCAACAGGAGAGGTTTCCTTGAGGAAGGAGATGGGGACCTGAGGCACCAACCCAGGAAAGTAGGGAGGCAGCTTGGATGTGGAACAAAATCACAGGCCCAAAGATTACATGGTGCCATGAGTATGAAAAGCCAGACGCATCAGGAGGAGGGCATTAAGCTGCTTCACTCATTGCTCAATTAACTTTAATGGATACACTTAATACTGAGGCCCTAGTTATTATTTTGCTGCCTTTGATGAAAACACTTTGTGGGAAATGGCTAATTAATCCTATTTTATTTTTCCATGCAAGCTTGTCTTGCAGCAGAACAAATGTTCTAAAGTTTAAGTAACATCCAAGGGCCATGATGAGATGTTGCCAATGAGTCTTGCTGGGACAGCTCCTTATGGTGTTCCAGTTGGGTTTGCTGGTGAATTTCCACCTAGGGGGTCCCTGCCATGAGAGGTGACAAGTCTCCTTGATAACTACCTAAGCTCCCTGTCCCTTGCCACTACCTCATTTCCAAATCCAGGATCACAAGAATGTTCCTACAGCAGTACATTCACTGGGATGTCACGTGGAAACCCATGTCTGGTTAACTTGCTCTTCAGCTGCAAAGTGAGTACCACAGCTATGTCAACAGACATTGAGTTTTCTGTATTTTTACTGCAGGCTTTTGCCTTTGTGCTGTTGTTTCCTCAAGGCTCACCTCCTCAGGCCCAGGATCAAGCCTGTTTACAGTTTGGGTTTGCTGGGACAAGCCAGCATGTGGGATGCCAGTGCTGCCCATAGGAGCTGGAGTGAGTCCTTGTGCATCCAGCTGTGAGCAGCAGGATTTAGTGTGGGCAGAGGTGAGATGAGAAGGAGCCTCACAGAAGGATATGCGTCACAATAGTCTGTTGGTTGGAAAGCCTGGCCAGAAATGTATTTAATGCTGCAAATGGGAACCTTCACCCAGTTTTCCTTATTCTAATTATAGGATGAATTACAAAGAAATCTCTCTGTTCTTAATTATTTTGCTATTCCTATATGGAATTTGGATGTATATATGGGTTGCTTAGCTTTGCCTGGACATCCAAGCAGGTTTCTGTCCCCTAGAGGAATGAGCATTGCTTTAATTTACAATCTCTCTCATCAAACCTCCCTGGCCATCAGTATTTCTTCTGCCACCAGGCATTTCCATGAATGTCCCAACTGGAGCAGTCAGGTCCCACACTGTCCCTAGATCAGAGGAGAAGAACAAACACACCCATGTGATTTATTTCAATGTAAATGTTCACATGCATTTTCAGGAAAGAGCACCCAGACTACAAGAGCACACTGAAATTTTGGGCAGCATCAGAAGTGGAGCCCAAATTAGTCCCTATCCTCTGATTTAAGCATCTGGACTCCAATTTCGGCCTCCAGTTACCTTAGAAATACATGTGAGAGCCATGGAGAGATACTCTGTCCCGTGCCTCCAGCACCCCACCATGGCTGTGACCAAGGGAAATTCCCACCAGGGCTGGTGGGTCCCCAGCCTTGCACCCCCAGGCCTGGGTGTTTCACTGACCCCCAGGCAAGATTGCCATGGCCTGCCTCCCCTGGGCATCCTTTTGGGTGAGACCCTCAGAGCTGCCAGACAAGGGCAAGTCTTATCTGCCCCCCAAAACATCAGGGCTCAGGGAGAGTTTGCTGAGCAGCTGGAAATGTTATTGGGGAGCAATTCGAGGGGGAAAAGCCCAGCAGCAGGCAAAGTGAATGTGCTGTGTCAGCATTTTCTAAATACTGTTGATTTGGATTTTTCATGTTGAAACAGCACCATTTCTGTTCTGAAGCAGATCCAAACATAAGCAGTAATTACAAAAAAAATCCAAACCAACAAAACCCAAACCAACAAAAAACCAAAAGAACCCAACCCAAAACAAAAGTAAAGAAAAATATAATGCTTGGCTTGAATCACTGCTTTCTTTTCTTGCATTTGTGGTTTGGCTGCACAGATTAAAAAAAAAAATCCAGCCAAACACCTCTGGTGGCTTTGCCCTGCCTGACCCTTGCTGGCAAAGTGCAGGGGGTTAGCCAGGATGGGGGTACTGGAGGGCTGGGATGAAGATGGGATGGGGCCAAACTGCCTTTGCTCAGAGCGGGAGTGGCTGAGCTGTGGCCTTTGTGGTGGCTGGGCAGGCAGGCTTGGATGTGTGGAGGGGCTGAAGGCATCGGGGATTTTTAGTGCCTTCCTCCCTTTCCCTCTGGCATCATTGAAAGTCTGAAAAGTATTAATCAAGAAATGCTGGAAGTTTTCAGTAAAGGCAGGGCAGCTGATCCGCTGTAGGACTGGATGCCACTGCCCAAAAGATGCCAAGTTGCTGGGGTTTTGACTTTTCCCCACAGAAAATGTCTCCTTTGATAAGAAATTCTGAGTAAAACCTGCCACCAGCTGTTCCAGATGCCTTGATTTTCAGGACAAATCCCTCAAAAGTTTTTAAATCAGAGCCAATTTTTCCTGTCAAGGTGATTTTTCTCCCACCTTCTTGTCACTAATTGTTTAAAAACTGTTGCAGTGACACAGAGAGAAAAATAGCATTTCTCTAGGAAATGTCTATCTCCTGTCTTTAAGATGTATCTCTAAAATAGCATTTCTCTAAAAAATGTCTTTATACTTCCAGTGAGTACAATGCATATATGTGCCCTATATGAGCCCTAAAGGGTATGTTTTTGGTCTGGAAAACAGTCACAAATAGTTTTCTCTGTTACTGTACAACCTGTGAAATGAGGTGGAATAAGCAGCTGAGTTGTGACTTCATAGGAAGATCTAATGGTAGAAAAGGGAAAAATTTCTCAAGGATGGGATCTGACAACAACAGCCACTGGGTGAGCATAGAAAGCAGCCTGGCCAAATGAATTCTGGGGATGCTTCTTCCTTGCTCCCCACTTCTTCCCAAGCAGGAAAGCACTTGCCAGAGGTTGTCTAAGCCCAAGCGAATGCAGTCAGACACATCAGGCAGGTTCATATGCTGCTTTCTTACCTGCTATCTCCTGTACTTACCATGCCTTGAGTCAGAGGGAGAAAGGATAGGACAGCAGCAAAGAAGGAGAAGAAAACACACAAAAGACACACTAGGGAAAATAAAACTTAGGCATCTTTTTGTGAGCATTGCCCTCTGGTAAGCCTAAGTAGTGGGAACTCATGCACGGTGTGACATACACCCGAGGCCAGTGTTTTCAGAACTCAGTTGATATTTAATGGATTATGTATTTTCTGCCTACTCTTGTCTCTGAATCAATTGTCTGTCATCTGTCACTTACTTGCCTTTGAAAAGTGAATGAGAAGGGGTGGGAGGCTCTAGAAAGGGAGATTTTAGCAGAGGAAAGGTTTGGGACAAACCTTAGAGAGAACATGGAAAATGTATTGCCCTCTGAAATTCAGACCAAGCTGTCCCAACAAATTTATTCAAGGTAGGAACCCACCCAAACCATTTCAATATCCTGTTTTACAGAGGAGCTACACATTCACCCTCACAGGAGAGAAAAAAGACACTTTATTAGGTTTTTCGATGCTTTTTAAGAAGTTTCATTAAAGCACTGTTAAATGTCCCAGCGAGAGGGCTAATTACAATCCCCCGAAGCCCTGCAAGGTTTCTTTCAGGGAGGATGCCGCTGCCCCTTACCTTTCTTGGAAGCCGCCGCTTTCTGCCGGGCTTTGCCGTTCTGCTGGCCGGAGACGTGGGCGAGGGAGAGGAGGCAGAGGAGGAGGAGGCAGGCTGTCCTGAGAGCCATGGCGCTGCCGTCTGGTGCCGAGCGGAGGTGGAGCGGCTCCGCTCTGCCCTCGGACAGCGGCTGCAGTCGGGAATGACTGTCCCAGAGAGCCGCCCGCTGAGTCCCGGCCAGCGCAGCCTCCCGGCCCCGGGGGGGCTCGGGCGGCTCCGGCCAAGGCTGAAAACCTCCCCGAGGGATTGCATTTCTTAGCACGCTGCTTGTTTTTGTTAAAAGGGGAAAAAGAAGGGAGTGAATGTATTGAAAGTCTTCCTAGCTAAACATAAGGAAAGGCTGAGGGTGTAGCTGGAATAGTTTCCGATGGCTTTCAGCAAAATGCCACGAGTTTAACTTGTCTGTCAGCGACGACAGCGGCATGAGGTGTGAAAGAGCCTTTGGGAGGCTGAGACAACAGAGAGGGGCCACCTGCCCCACAGGCCCTCCGAGGGGATGTACATAATGGATGCTGCCAGTGCCAACAGAGGCAGAGGGGAATGCATGGGGAGACTGAATGCCCCAGTCCCTGCCATAGTGTGACACTGGGCATGGAGATTTCTGATTTAACCCCACTGTGAGTCCCCCAGCCTGAGTGCAGACGTGTCAGGGCAGAGATTGGTTTTTTCTGCAGATATTTGTGTAGGAGGGCTCTTAGACATCAGAAAAAACAGTTCCATTGTGGCTTTGGCTGGGTTGTCCTGCCATCATTGCTTCTCCATGGGAGATGGGACTGGTACCTTATGCCCACCTCTTCCCACCTGTGCATGTGGACCCCTCTGGAGGGTCCTTTGCTGCAGGAACACCCTTTCCCCTGCTCAGTGCAAGGACTGGACAGCCCTGCATGCTGTGGGCAGAGCCATCCCATGAGAGCCAGCTACATTCTCTCCACTGGCAATTTCTCGTTTGCCCTTAGACAGTCACAGTTTGAGGGAAGCTTCCAGCATGGTAGGTTTTGACCTGTCTTTGGGATTCCCCTCCTCCAAAAGGAGTTGTCATGCACAGGAGCCCTGTGGTGCATTGTGGCTGTGCCTTTGCTCTTGCCCAGCTCCCAAATTTATGTTGCAGGATAAGGCTTTGCTCTGTGTCTATGTGATGGGCAGCTTGGTAACACCCCTCCTTGGCTGTGGGACCTGCTGGGGCTTGGGGGCAGCAGGGGCTGACCTGTGTTTCCCCACCCCTTTTCCTTGTGCTGAGGGCTGGGGATGGAGTGTGGCTCCCACCCCCGGGCTTGAATTGCCAATTCTGGGACAGTTCCAGTGTAAATCAATCTCCTCATGCAAACTGCCATCCTCTGAAGTGAGAACAGATATGTTTGCCATACTGTCCTCTGCTGCTGTGGCAATTATGCAAGGACAGGAGTGGTCAGTGCTATAGAGCTGCTCAGCAGCAGCATCCCATTTAGACCTCAGAAGACTGAGTGGCACCTTCCACGAATGTGAGACTCTTTCAGTGGCAAATGCATTCCAACCACCAGACCACACAGTGGCTTCATGTACTTTTCATTTTCCAAAATTGCTCTCAGTTCTGTAGGCTAAGAAATGAAACATCAGCTCCAGAGGTTTTAACCAAACCAGAGGGCTGCTCATCAGGTTGATTAGGTTAACCCTTTCCATTGCCCTGACTGGGAGATGGAGGGTTTTTTTTAGCTCTGCCTCACTTCACCAGGCAGCAGTAAGGTGAGGTCTCAGCCTCTACAGCAAAGGGACCGTGTTTTGGCAGACCTGGTCAAAAGCATGGATGAAGAAAGCTGAGAAGATGTTTGATCTGCTGCTGCAGATGTCCCACTAAAAGAAAGCTGCTCCATCTCTCCATCTCTATACACCAAGTAGATTGCTCCTGCTTGGCGCTGGATTACTTCCCTTTCTGCTCTAGCAGTGCTCACACCAGGTGCACTTTGCACTTAGGAAACCTGACATGTGCCAGCATTCATAATCCAAAGGATGGCCAAAGTGTATCAAAGCGCTGAAGACACTTCATAAGGCATGGTGGTTCTGAAAAGCTGGTTGATGCTTCACATCCACTGCCATTGAATCAGGCTGAGTACATGAGGGTCTTCCTCAGGGACACCTGTGTGGTTAGATGGCCAAAACATACTTAAAAATTTGTGGTTTCACTCAGTTCTTAGAAAGTTCAGGCTTCTAAATAACCCTAGAGCTGTAACAGATGACTAGGACTTGGGATGGGGGGGAACATGTTCTACAAAAAGCCATTCTCCCTGGGACCCCCTTGCAGGGTCCCAGACTGACTCCTTGGACCAGCTGGGCTGTGCTGACCAGGCCTGCAGCCTAAACCAAGACCACTGACTGTCTGTTAGTGTGGTGTGGTTGTTCAGCAGCTGCAGCACAAGCAGGTGAGCCTTTCCTGCAGGAGGAAGAGTAGCAGCTTGAGCAAGTGGAGGAAACACATGTAGAGAGAGGAGAGGAGGGATGAGTATTTTGACAAACAAAATGCCATTAACCTTAAAACTCTTCTGATAATTTAAGGCAAGATGCCACCCACCCCAATGTGAACCACTGGAGCTGTAGAAACATAAAAGATACACAAGGGTGAGGCTGGAAAAAGAGCTGTTACTGATTTAGTTTGGCCACCACCGTGTTATCCTGCCTCACTTCTGCTGAATAAGGAAAACCCTGCGCTTATGTCCTACCTGAACAGAAGCTCCCTTGCAGTCTAAGCTTTTGAAGCCACAGAGGAATGGGTTTGATTTTCACTGCCCTTTACCACATGCACCCACTCTCACTCAAATTTAATCCAGAAAATAGATATTTTGTGGATTTACTGTTCTCCTGCCTGGCCTATCCCAAAATAGGATGGAGCCCAACAGATGCCAGACACCTACATACACATATATGTTCCCTTCCCTTGACACTTGAAAGTACTTTTGGTAACTCAGCACTGCCCAGTTTTGCTTGGCTCCAGGTATGCTTGTCTGCCTTTGCTTTGATTCATGGCCTGCCAAGCTGGGGAAAAACCAAAATGTTTTCTTTGCTGCTGTATGTGAAATGGATGGCTCTGATGTGGAGTCTGACAGTGATCCATAACCACAGATTTCTGTGTGTCTGGGACCTGCTGGAATGTTGCCCAGCTGAAACAAGGGCAGGGTGGTTTTTCACTAGTCCCCGAAGAACAGGTCCACAACCAAGGGGGCCTCTCTCCTCAGCAGCCAGCAGGTCATGTGCTGGATGCCATCATTTTTCTTGAAGAGTAAAATGAAAATAAGTAGACTCCAAACACTTGTCTCCAGCTGTGGTACCTATTTTCACAGAGGGTTTTGCCCCAATTCTGTCCTATGGAGACTGGAAAAAAAAATCCTTGACATTATAAAATCTCATAGGCTCCCTGCCCAAACCAAAATGATGGGAACAAGCTGATGTTCCTGCAGCTGGTCCAGAATGAGGATGCTACAAGGAACAGCCACCTAAAAGCTTGTACCCAGCCCATCCCCTGCCCAGTTTCCTGCTGAAGCCAGAGGTTGCAGTTCCATTTAAAGAAGGGGCTATCAGTGGTCCTTTGTTGGCTCTTTGGGCAGTCATCATGTCTTTGAGATCCCAGTGATTCATGCTTCTTACATAGGGGAGGTGTGGGAGGTGAGTAGAGGTAATCCTTTTTATTAGATGAACTAACAGAACTGGAAGTAATCAGCAAAATACTAAAATTACGCCAAGAAAACAGAGTTTGGCCATGATTTTTTACATCTGTGCAATCATGGATTTTACTTCCCAATAAAACCATTTTACTCCCTGACTTCAAGCCCAGTCCGTGGTCAGAAAGAGTAGCTCATGCTAGTGGTAAGGTAACTGGTTTGAGATGAAAAAAAAGAGGGCAGAAATACCTATGCTTCTGGAAACCATCCCAGGGCTGCAGGGAAGCAGTCAGAAAAGTTTACGTGGCTTTGGGAAACCCAGTAAGGAGGCTGCGGTCCTGCATTTGGAAGGCTTTCAGTTAGCGAAACATTGGCTGGAATAGGCCCACAAAAGGAAGCTGGATGCTCCTGGCAGCTACACAGATCTGTGATTTTGTGCCCAGCTAGGCAAGGAAATGGGCAGCAAGATCAGAGGCTATTTTGCTTTGGCTCCTAGAAAAGAGCAGGTATTGCCAAGCCAAGAAACGAGGCAGTGCCGCCGTACAATGGCTGGAAAGCGCAAGGGTGGACTGGGGAACAGCATTCACATGGTTATCAAGATCAGCAATTACCAGACCTGGCCTTTCAAGCCTAAGTTTTGAGTTCAAAGGTAGGCCACCACAATGCTGAATGATGCTCGCTCTTTGCCTGCAGCACCCCCTCCTCTGGGAATGCTCCTGCCTCCTCCGCCAGCACTGCCAGCAGGACAGCAAAGGGGACAAAGGGGACACTCGGAGCAGCTGTGCACCTTGGTGGCTTGGCCCATGGCTGGGGCAGCACAGTGGGTTTCATATCTCTGCTCCCTTGACCAAATCCACTCTGCAGGGGTAGCATCAGTGTCTCAGCAGCACCACAACAACCTCAGAGAGGAATAGGAGAGAAACAGCAGTGAACAGTAAAAAACATGCTGTGAGGAAGTGAGGCTCACAGAAGAAAATCTCTGATATTAATTAGCCGCTGTCTGAACTCGTGCTGGCATCACTCCTGATTTCCACCAGCACAAACATCGGAACAGGTTAAAATGGAAAGAGCCAAATCTATGGATTATTGTTTTTGAGAATAAAAATGGAGAATAAATGCAATATTATTTCAGGAAAGGGTGGTTTTCATAAGGACAATGATGAGGAAAACCAAGGAGTCAGCACTTTGCCAAAATGTTATCCCCAGCGTCAACTTTAAGAAACTGGCTTTGAGCCTAAGGAGGAAACCTTCCCATCACATCCCATGGCAAGCACAGCTCACATCCCTCCTCCACATTGACCAGGAGTCACAGGACAGAAGGATCTGTGCTTCAGATCTTCGGGCCTTAAAGCAAACATAAATGTGGAGAACTTGAACTCAAGTAGTATGAGCTGTTCAAAACTCTCGTTTCCAAAGGAGCTCCACCAAAGGTCTCACGCTCCCTTCTATTTGAAGCAAGCAGCTCCTGGGGGTGAGTAGTAAATCCGGGTGTCTTTACTGCTTTATGTTTCTGACTGTCATCCACAACCCAAAGTCCAAACAGCCAAACGAAAACTGCAGTCAAGTGTCTAAATCTAAGATCAAAACTCTGGAAGAATTCATAATTGTGCAGGTTTGCTGAGCGGGCTGCATGAAACTGCCCACCACAGCATCAGTTCAAGCAAAGTCACCATTGAACCTAAAGTCAGTATTTAGGACTGGCAAACAGACAGTGGTTCTGTCAGTTTATGCTCTTACTGCACATTGTTCCTACCTTAGAGCAAGTTGTTTGCTTTCATATCACTGTGGGTGCTGAATTAGGAATTGTAAAAACCTTCAACATGAGCTGCATGATTTCCTTAATTTTTTTAATTTAGAGAAAAGTTTGCATGATCAGACAGCAGGAAGAGAGCAATCTATGCCCTTGAAAAGCCTTATCAGATTAAAGTTGGTCTCTATCTGGGGAGGAAAGAAGAGAGGTAGGACTTAAATAATTACTTTTCAATCCATATGTTTCCAGCTGTGGAAAGACCAAAACTTACCATTTACCAAAACACAGCGACAATGTGTGGTGTGAGAGCTCCTCTGGAAGGGAAGGCCTGCAGGCTGGTGGCTCCAAGTACCTCCGATGCCTGAGCACTGGCTTGACTGTGGTCTTTGCCCTGTCAGCCGAGTGGAGAAGGGCCTCTGCACATCAGAAAGGGACTGAGATTTCATTTCCTCTTACTCCTCCAAGGGTACAAGATAAGGGGTTGCTGCAACTATGATTATCTCAGTCTAAATGCGGGCAGCCAAATCTCATCAACAAATGGCGTGACATGAAAACTCAGGCATGTCTGTGCCGCTGTTCTTACCCAAATCCTGAGAACAGGATAGCAACAGAGATGTTCACAGAGCTTGTAAGATAACCACAACTTTACTAAAGTGTTCCAGTTGATGAAATTGAGGTTGAAAGCATCATCAGGGAGTCATTAACAGCATGTCTGAGATTCTAATGCTGTTTTGCAGGAACAGCAAAAATGTTGTTACTAAATAGCTGGAAACGCAGCTTATCCAAAATAAAACAAAGGCACTGCAGTTTCTCTGTGGGGTGACATGTACCAAAGTGTCCTGCTGTGCCTGAGCACTATCACTGGGAGTCTGGGACCTCACCAAAGGAAAAGAAGCCTCTGTGAGGCACAGCTAACAGAAGCAGCCACATTTTGCCCTAGAAGGAAAAGCTGCCTCACATGGGCAAGGAGTGCAATCAGGCAGGAGTGCACTAGGAGACAAGGGACTGGGGAGCAGGGAGAAATAACACAGAGGGCTGAAGGGATTCAGTACCATTCACAGACCTGCTCTTGCACTTTGCTCAAGTGTGTTAGAGGAAAGGAGGCTCTGGGGTAAGACCTGGAGCACTCAGGTCTTATCAGTCATAGCTTTGCTTCTTCCACTCTCTGAGTCTCAGTGGCTGCCTACCACAGGCAAGTAAAGCGGGGCCACAGCAGGGCTGGGGAACATCCTGCTGCTGAGGAGGGCAGTGGCATCTGCTGCAGTTCAGAAGAAAAGCTGAAGACAGTCCTAGCAGAAGTGGGTAAATCTCAGTTAACTCCTATTTACAAAGAAAATGCATGACAAATGTCAAATCAGGGTGCTGAATCCCTTGAAGAGAGACTTTCACACTGCAGTCTCATAGGAGCTGTAAGCAAACTCTGATTCACACCAGCCTGTCTTGATAACAGGCTGTGCTGAAACAAGCTTTCATATAAAGCCTGACTGCAGGTGGCATAGCCCTGCTCCTCTCCATTGCCTCCACCCCTGCCCACAGGGCAGAACAAGCTCCCCTCTCCTCCCCAAACTACACAACTGCAATGTTGAACTGTAGCTGCAAAATGCTGGCTGACAGGATTCCTGGGCTTGGTAAATCTGCCAGGCCCGCTGACCTACAGCCTTGCCTTCTCCAGCTCCAAGGGCACTGCCCCTGTGAAACAGGTAAGTTTGAAGTGTGTGCTTTCGAGGCAACATGAGTAGAAGTCTAGCAGGATCTGCTACACTTCCCATCTCTAGTACACAACTTTCAGCCTCTCGACACTCCCAGCAGAAGCAATTAATTTCTGGGACAAACAGAGAGCTATCCCTTTCCACAGATGTTTCCTCTTAGTTCTACTGGACTCGAGTCAATGAAAACGTGGCAGTATCTGCACAGCAACACTTGGAACTTTCCACCAGCCCAGATGGGAACAGGACCATTCTCAGTTGAAGTCTCTATTAAAAATCTGCTATTTTTGTTTGGAATAAAAGGGAGGGGTTATAGGGAGCTAAGGAAATAAAAATGGGCAGCATAGCCCTTAGCATGCCTGAGAACCACAGTTTCAAAGATTTCTTGGCAGATATGATATCAACTGGGAGAGCTGTAAGACCTTTTACCCCTGTCAGAGCTTTGTTTATCCATCTGGGACATGAGCTGGTAGCAGCAAACCTCCAGGGGCAGCTGAGACCAACTAGTAGCTTTATAATACTTTTGGCTGGGCTCATTATTTGTACCTCAAGAGTTGAAGCAGACCCAGTATGAACAGGGGTCACACTTCACCCCACTGCTTTCTCATGCCAACAGATGGGAAGCAGTGAGTACAGAAGGAACAGGACCCCATAAGAGCCCAAATTCATTCTGTGCCTGCGTACCCAGCTACAGAAGACCTGGGGGAGCACATGCAGATGCTTTCACCATGTTAATTGACTGTGTTGCTCTGAGGAATGGCTTGGCACCAAATATTTTGTGACCAAGGTAGCCATTTTTGTATACACAGCTGTTCCACAGATTCCCTTGGGCTGGCACCAAACCCGGATGCTCAGGGACCAAGAGTTTGCTTTCTAGGCATCTTGAGCATGTGGGTATCCTGGATCTCAGAGGGCTAAATATTTGCTGTCCTTATTAAGAAGTGGAGAGGGAATGCACATAGATTCATCTCCACAGAAGGGTCAGTTAACATGCTTGAAACACAGTAAGGTTTCTCCCACCACCAGCTCCATCTCTCATAAAATTTAATTTAAAATTGAAAGTATCTGAAGAGAGGATAAGAAGAATCTTAGATGATGTAACTTGCAAAATGCTTGGAGATCCTTCAGCTGGAGGGCTATATAGAAACACACTATTAATACCATGTTACAAAACTCATCCCGAGTGTTAACTCGGGGCAGCCTTTTGGTGTCCAACCACAAATCTAACAAAACAGGCAACAGCTATTCAGAGAATAGCTGAGGTTCAGGACTTGCAATCTCATTTAGATTAACCATTTTCTGAAACATTAAACAGCACATGATCAAACAAAAACTGCCTGTGAGAAGTCTAAGGTACTTTAAATGGGTTTTTTCTCCCTTCAGTTTTCTTTTTATGTTTTTACAAGTAGCTTTGCATGGCAAGAAATGGATCACAGCTACCATAAAGCTGATGTCAGGTTAGTGTTTGCCTCACACAGAATAACTCTACTGAAGTGATTAAAAATGCTATGTATACTCATTGTCACTTCTTGGCTCTATTACTATATGGCACCTACCTAATCCTACTGAAAAAACACCAACTCTTCAAAATACACACCTTGGGCAAGTTTTGTGCGACAGTATTTTTTTTAACCTGCCTGCTTGTTATAGCAGTGGCTACACATATTTGTACAAAACACAGTAGTACTGCAGTTACCTTTAACAATTATGTGAGAGAGCTCTAGGAAAAGGGCTGAAGAGATTCGGGGACCTTAAGTACTCCATGTATTTTAACATGATCATGATTATTAGTAATATATTCTGTCCTGTATCTACAGCTCTCTTTCAGCAAAAGCCTTCCCCTTTTCCCCACTAAAAATGTTACAGTCAGGAGAATGTTCTTAATTCGGTATTATGCAATCAAGACAGGAAATTCAGAAAATTTTGCTCCTGTATTATTGTAGCAACTTCTGCCATAATGTTTGTTCAAAATGATCCTTCTAACACATGCAGCTGAAGTATCAACTCCTTAAAAATCAACTTCTTCCTTTGATTTCTTCCATATGAGTCTCTTCCTATCCTGGCAAATACGCAGCTCTTACTCTTTGCTGGGCCAACTAATTGATGTAGGGAGGGAACACGCTTCTTTCAACACCTGCTGATACAACTTGCTAGAATACCTTATCTGCCATCTTGTCTTTCCCTGTGAAGGATCATTACTGACAGACATTATGCTTTTCCAGCTGAAATGTCTAACTCTTAAAACTTAACTTGTTTTCCCTTCTACCTTAACCATGTCCCTTCTCCTTAGCCACCGTGAGAAGTTGAGGCTCGACTGCTATTGTACCTCTTGGCAAAAGGGACAGGGAGAGCTTTAGTGAGCAAAGAAATCTTGGTTTAAAATATGAAGTGGAAACTTGGGACCATGTTTTATTTATAGTAGAATCTAACCACATCTTATTCAAAGAATGGTAAGGTAATTTGAAGGAAGACTTCCACCTAGTGCTGTTCTCATTTGTGCTGCACCAAAGACAGACCCATGTACATTCCAGAACATGGAATGTGGTCTACAGAAGTGTTAAGACGTGCTAACAGAAGTACAGCAGTCACTCTGAAAACAGACCCAAGCACTTCCCAGGCAACTGAATGAATTGCTGCTGGTGTGCTTCTGTAGTGCCAACACTTACCCCTATAGAAAACATCTCTAGTTTGCTTATCTGCACTTAACTGCAGCGTTCTTTATGCTTAGTAACATTTTAAAAGCCCCTTAACCAGAAGGAGAACTGTATTGGAACAAAATTTCTTCATATACAGACACAGAAGACTGCACAATCAATTAGAAACAATTTAGAACGTTTAATAAAAAGTCATCCCAAAAATCCAACTTTTGGCCGTGAGGTCCCCAGACTCTCTTCTTCATCCAAAATCTTCTGAAGGGCTATGTGCAATGACTTGCCTACTCGTTGTCCCGTCTGCAATGCAAAGAAAGCAAAACAAATCTGAGACATATGCTTATTAACAGGAAGACAACTCTTATGGAACACTTCCCCTTGACAAATATTTTCCCTTTGATGATTCATATACACCAGCTGGTACCATAAAAATACGCTTTTAATTAAGAAAAATAATGGTGGTGGAAGTTTCATTTTAATTTGATTAAGTTTTGGAAAAATGCACACATAAATGCAGTGCTCTCATTCATCAGAGAAGCATTCCATGATCATTAATACCAGATCTGTGCACTGCTGGATCACTGAGGAATAGAAATTAAATTCACATCAGGCACAAAGACACATTCAAATTAGCGAGCACACACAGTATGAAGCAATATTCTAGCTCCCAGAGGACAAGAGATACCTGACCAGCAAAGTAGCCTACTAATAGAAAGTTCAGTAAACTCTTCTGAAGGTGCTCAGAATCAGAAGAGTGAATTTAGAGAAGCTCAACACTGTGTCCTATGGTCAGAATGCACATTGGCTGCATCACCACATCAGTCTATGACATGCAGTTCTGTACTGTTCAAGGACCTTGAAGGCGTTAACACAAAAGTCTTCTTTACAGAAATAAACTCCAGCTGTGGAAAACCACCGGGATTAGCTCTGATATCAGCCTCTACTCTTTCCACATACACAGTTGTACTGTGGAAGCTACAGGGTAAGGGGAAGCACTGGGCAATGCTGAAATAAAGATCTTAAGGCAGTGGTGCCTGTTAAAGCTTCTCCAGAGTTTCTCTAAATGATCTGAAATATGAACTCTATACAATGATGAAGAGAGCCCACCCATCCCTAAAGAGCCAAAGCAAATTATATGAAACTGAGTTTATTAGCTCCTGGTCTATGCAATGCAGCCTAGGCCTGCCACACAGCTGACCCAAAGCTCTCTCACCTGTTGGACACAATTACTGTAAATTTCTAATTGAAGAACCAGGTGATAGAATATGGCCCATGGTATCAAATGAGATTTGGGAAGAGCTTTGATGCAGTAGGGCAGCTGTCAATCCTAGACATTATGAGTCATGCTGAATTAAGGGGGGCACAGACAAGAACTGTTACAGCTCTGCAGTGGGACAAAGATCACTGCAGCAGTCCTGACTCCCAAGGAGTGATACACTTTCTGCATTCTGTTCCTTAAATGTAGGACAATGTCACTCACATCAAAGTGAATGGGAATGGTGCAGAGCTTGGGTATTGACACAAGACAGTTGCTTTCTTAATCCTGATCTCATAAACTCAGGAAAAAAAAAGGCCTAATGATGGCAGCTTCCCAAAACTTTCCCATGAAACTCCCTTCCTAGGAAATATGCTCTAGAACATCTGCTCTCTACAAGGCAGGGAAAGAAGAACATTCTCTGACCTGCAGCCAAATCATTAGGGAATGGAGGTGTCAAACAAGGGGTTAATGCAGCTCCTCCACTGGACATTCCCAGGCCTTTTTGCTTTTCTTGGTGTCCTAATCAGGCTGTTGAGTTTAAGGCAGAGCCAAACAGATAAACTCTGACTTTCCAGAAAACATCTTGTGTTTTTTTTGATGTGCTCTATCTCTCCTTCAAACTGTTCAACATCCATGAGGAAAGACTTCTTCCAAAGCAAGTGAGAGATGGCACAATCAGTTTAAGCTTTTAACTCCTTGCACCAACAAGTAGGGACAAGTTCACTAATATTCTTCACAGAAAAGGATGGTTGAAGATGTTCTGCAGTGACCTTCCCTGTGTATCTCTGACCAGTGTTTAGAAGAGCATTACATAATCCCAGGCACAGCCTCTGGGGTAGGGTATATATCAAGGAAACGCAGAAGCTAATTTCCCATTTAGGGCTCAATGTAGAGTGAAACTGGTGATCAAAACAGAGGGTCTGATCAAAGCTGGGTGCAGGGACTTTGCAGAGAGGCCAGCTTCTCCATGAACCTGTATCTGACTTAAGCACCAATCTCTCTAACACCCCTACACCCAAAACTTCAAGTTTTCTATTGCATTTAGTTAGCATCAGACACAAAATCCATCAAGGAAGACACATCAGATGGCCACAGAAGTTAGGTTTCTTTAGGATGCCATGTTAGAGACAACAGCCCCCTGCCCAGGTAAGGGGAAAAGTGACATCTCTGAACACACATAAAAACTCCACTGGGACCACCAAGATTAGCACTCCCTAATGACCTCATGATGCATTCAAATGCCATATATACTCAGCATGTAATTCCCACTTGAGGCCAACTGTTTCAGACTTGGCTCCAACTTCTGCATTCCTCACTACAGCCATGCTGAAATTAGTCCTGTATCTCCAGGAAACCGAGTCAGCTTGAAGTATCTAATTTTCATTCTGACTTCCAAGGTCAGAACCCATTTCTGTCTCATGCTCAAGGCCAAACTCAGGCATGAGAATTTACACTAGAGAACAGATTTAAGAAGTGCCTGAAGAAAGATTTAAAATGGAATTCTTACATGGATGTGGTCAAGAGCCAGATATCAGTATTTTTAAGAAGTAGGAGAAGATCAGAAACTCAATAAAGAACCAAAGAAAAACAACAGTAAAATGAGAACAGTAAGCTTATAATAAAACAAATGAGTTGTGCTAGAAGAGAAACTATGCACTAGCAATTCAAAACACCTCTACTTTTATAGGGACTTTACCAAGTTAAAAGTTCTGTTTTTAAGAGAAACTATAAAAGAGAGAACATGTTCTTTAAAAATACTCCTGAAGTTTATTGGCTTAAGCTTTACTGCCTTACACCCGTGAAGTACTTGTCTGAAACAAATGTGAGTACCATACATTTCAGGCATTTAAAAGTTTCAGATAATGTCCATTCACATTAGGATTTGTTTCCAAGAAACTGTTTGTGACCTTCATAAAGTCTACTGTGCACCTAATCAAAGCACTTCTTCTGCTATAGAAGTCCTTACTGCAGCTTTCCACACACTCAAGTTCAGCTCATCCAGTATCATCCAACACAGTCAATTGCTCAAAACTCCTTACCTCCATCATTTCAAAAATACTCTCAGGATCCAGGCTACCTTTCCCCACTTTCTTCATAGAAGTGAGGGTGCCTTTACTGGTCACAGAAATAAGCAGGCTTGCCAAAGAACAGGCTTCTTCCTGAAGGGTAGCGTCCACCACGTGCCTGTATCCAATCTGTAAATTAGTGGCAAAGTGATGTATTAGTCTGCAGTTTTCCAAGCTCTCCCATTAGGAAGTTAAACTGTGAGTGGTAGCTTTTTTAGTTATCTACAGTCTCCCATTCCAATATCCTGTGGCCTTTGGAAGTGGTCTGAGATTGACTTGATAGCACAGTATTTAAACAGCCTCTGACCCCAAATTGTGTGTACAAACACAACAGAGGTGAGATAAGCAGGTCACTATTTCATTCTGTTTTCCTCTCTACCATCCTTTCATCTATATGAAACTCCATACTCCCCTTCCCCCCAACTCCAAGCATGGACTTTGCTCCCCTCTAGGTGAAAATTACACATCCTGAGTCTCAGGCAAGTCCTCACTTCAGCAAGGACCTCTCTACTATTTATGCAACTTGCTTAAAAGAAATGGCAAACAAACTTTCAGGTAACTAAGCAAACAATTAACACTTGCAATGGAAAATGCAGCGTCCATAAAATCAACTGTGTTAGCTGTGTGCTATAAATGGAAAACCTGTTTGAAAGGAAAGGGACTGTATTGCACCCATGGAATTGGAGTTCTGACTCCAGCAACAAATACTCGTCATGTAACTCCAGGCAGACCATACAACCTCTGCAACTCACGACAACAGCCCCTTGGTCTAACCTACTGAAGTATCTGCTACTCTGGGTGTTAAGCAAGGAGTCGATAAAAAACAGTAAACAACTCTTCTGCATACAAGAAGAGGCATTTTAAGAATGCATCAAGTAGAAACCTCCAAGTCAGAGATGTCATAAAACCTCCTTATTCAGTAAAAGTTCTCTTTAATTAGGAGGCCAAAGACAACCAACTATCTTCAAAGTGGACACTGCCCAATTCTGTAACATGTATTTTATCTCTAGGGAAAGAATAAACGGCAGGTGGAATTAACAGAAACTGAAGTTTCTAGGTAGAGGGTCAGAAATTGGTCAGGCTTACTTTGCTTAGTGTGACAATACAGGGCACCTCATCTACATTAAGTCGAATACAATCATAAGGGTCATCAGACAGCTCAATCTCTTTGGTGCCTTCTTCATCCTCCAGAACACGCACTTTGGGTATTCTGTGGAAACAAAATGTGCAAAATCATTGCCAGAACAGATAACAAACAGGGCTGTTATACAGTCACAACTCTAAGAAGTGCCTTTTCTTCTAAATGAGGCAAAATGTTTAGAATAAAGTCCAGAATGTGATCGAAGTATTAACAACTCACTCCCCAAGATTAGGAGGAAAACATTTTAAGTGCGAAGATATTTAGGATAAGATCATCATATTTGCATCCTTCAAGCCATTAGAATTTGAGTTGGTTTTTACACTATTATATGGGGGGAGAGTCTTTCAGAATTTGCACCAATCAGTTCTGAACAATTCTTTGTACATCTTACATGGATGTACAGGACAGAAATGACCAAGACTAAATCCTTTTGTATTGTGGTTCCCACCTTGCAGGTAACAGTAAAGTTGATAGAATTACATCTATTGCATTGCTTGGCAAAGCTGTGACATCAGTAGCAAATACAAGTAGTAAAGTCATTCAGGAGAGCAACACGAAGGAGACTTGGACTAAAAAGAAATACAATATTAGTAAAATCCTTTCTCTTTAGCAAGATGGAAAGATTGGCAGGATATTCTCACTCCTGAAGAAGCCAGAAGACTCTACTGTTCTAAGGACAGATATACAAGGGATATATAAAATGTAAGGACAGATGAGGGATAAAAACCCAGGCAGAAATCCAAGAAATGCTTTCTTCTCAGTTGTGAATGACAAGCTCTCTCACAAATGAGTGAGCCAGACAGGCTCCTTATCAGTGGTACATATATTGCATTTGTGATAGCCATTTAATGGGAGTTTTATGGGATGATTTAAGGCAGTGTTTTCAGTATAATTAATAAAGTAACTTAAAATAATTCAGTAGAAGATGGTATCTCAAGCTGCCAAGAACATCAGCATCTTATATATCCTCATTTATCCAGGTGCCCATTAGGATGGAGTACTGACTGAGAGACTTTGTGTTACTGGCCAGTAAAACCCACACAAAGCTCAACCATGCTACTCTTTTTTTTACACACAATTGCACATGAAAACAAAATATTTCAAGACTTCCCTAGACAGCTAACTTCAGTGACCACCATCTGGTTTTATATTAGTACTTTTACAGTAGCATTGTGTTTTATAACTACACTCTGGAGGTTACATTCTTTTATGCCATCTGTAACAAATCTCCTATTTGGAAGAGGAGGAGATACAGACTGATTTAATGAACATTTCCCCCACCAACACAAAGTGATTTTTTTACTGTTCCCTAGAAGAGTATTTTAGTTTTTTATGGGTAGAAGTCCTGGTGGCAAGTACTTCACAGCAGCTAACCTTGCTCCAGTGACAACAAATTCCCTACAAGCACACTGGCCTGAGCCAAGCCAGAACCAAGCCTTTGAGCAGGCAGAACAATTGCAAAGTGTACTTTTTCCTGGATCAAAACTACATATGCTTTCCAACTCATTAGAAATGCATCAAAACCTATTTTCAAGTTTAAAATATTCCACTGAAAATTGATGGAATAAAGTCACAACATGACTGACCCTCAAGCTATGTAGGACAACGGACAAAACTGGACAACAGCCTAGTCAAGAAGTGTATGTGCCAAAGCAGTGTTTCAAAAACAAAGCAAGATTTCAAGAAAATCTGTGAGATTAAGCAATTTTTAACTACATCCTAAAATAGACATGAAATCAGAGCAGTGTTTGGTCTGCAAGAAAAAGTTGCCAGAATTAATACCTGAAAAATGCCTGCAAGGAGCGTTTTTGGCCAAGCACAGATGAAAGAGATTTAAATTAGAACTATTGCAAAGACAAAAAGATCAGACACAAGCATCATAGTTGCATCAAAAGGCGATATATGGACATAAAAACTAGGAAAAGTGAATGCAGCACAAAGTATTCCCAGAACATTGGAGATTTCCTCTCCCAGCTTGTGAAAATTTATCTTAAGAACTAGCTGTACATGTTTACTCTGCGACTTCTATTTTTCTACTTGATTCCTACAACTAATCAGGGCAGAAATCTGTACAGCAAGACTCAGTCAAGTAACAAACAATGCTCTTTTCTGTGTGCTGCAGACCCAGATTTCACAACTGCAAAATCAGTTCCACCCTTCAAGCAGGCATCAGTTCTGCCTCTACCATGCTGTGCAGCAAAAACCCTCAATATCTGCAAGGCTATTGTGTCATAAATTCTGTAGTTTTGTAACTTGTCTAGTGGCAAGGAGGCACATTCCACAGGACCAAGTTTGATGTCCTGACACAGTAGTTAACTGAGTATTTTGCAATATCTACTTCCATTATAAATAAATCCATCCTTAAACACCTTGGAGACAGGGGTAGAAGGAAGTTTGATAGCTGCTATCTTTTGCACATGATCTTGATACAGCTTTTAGAACATGATCAACAATAGAAAACTGCAAGTAGATGTTCCCCCTACAACGGTCATATTGTCATTGTTCCATGCCTGAAGGGGATATAATGAGTCAGGTCAGGCATTCAAAGGATTTAAATCCCGTAAGTCTTGCCCAAGATTCCTTAAGTCGCGATTTTGGATTTATTCAGCTTTAAAGAAAAATGTCTCCATAGCTATTAGAGAAATGCTTAGAGCAAGATTTTAAAGATGAAGCTGAAGTTTTCAAATGCCTATCTGAATATCTAAAATTTTGTAGCTTCAAAGAAAAACAGCAGCTTGAGCTCTTCTGCTGTTTGTTCCAAGGCTGGCAAAGACCTGGAAACACTTCTAACAAAAACCTGGTTGTAAACAAAGTATGAAAAGCAAGTAAGACTCAAAGAGGGACACATGTCAGGCAAAGTTCAGAACACTTAATCTGAAGGAATCTTCAAACTGACGTCTTGTTTTGACAATAATATTTTACGGAGAATGGGCAGCTACTCTTTAAACAACTTAGTAGCTACCAAGAGGAAGTGAGAGGAATAGCAATGAGGACAAAAGGTTTTCACTTTGAATTTCCCCTCTTTCTGATATGGTATGAGACTAGATGTGCCAGCATTCCCTGCTCAAATCAGTAAGACAGAGTTTTCACAGGTAAAACAATCAACATTATGTCAAGCTGTACCACATTTTGATACAATACCTGACTTCAACAAGACTCTGGATGTTTTCCACAGATTAAAGATTATATAAAGGATACAAATTGTCAGAAGAATAAAAATAAGGCAGAATTATTAAAATAATTACACCCTGCATGTTTCCCAAGCAACAGATTTTCTTTTATTTGCTTATTTAATTCATTATTTTTTATATGATATTCTCTCTTTATTCTGGTTAAAATAAGAAAAAGGCCTAGTTATCTTAAAATAAAGTATGTGCCTTGGATCTGCAAAGCAACTCACACGGTAGTAACAGTTTTAACTATAAGACTTTCACATCCTGGCAGAAACACAGGCATTTCTTCCCTTTAGTGTACTGCCAACTCCTTTGTGAGCCATTACATTTGTGACAGTATTTCTTAATGTTATAAAAACAATCTACTGTTAAAATTTACTGTTGAGAATTTGATTAACATGGGAAATTTCTCAACAACATATCAAAGTTCTAGTCTCAGATGGAGTCTTCCCTTATCCCCTTAAAGTCTTTATACCCTGATATACTGCCTGTCTTCAAAAGCAGTTTCCTCTTATTTTTGCACATACTTTTCCAGATCTAGTACTGCCATTGATTCCCTGATAAATAAGCCAGAACTACACTAGTGACTTTAGCAGATCTTTAATTCAATGCTGAAGAACTATTTGAGATCCACTTTTAAAACGTTTACGCTTCTAAGGAACTAAGCTTTGCATCTCTTCCAGCTATTTTTGCCACGTAAGTTTTTCAGGAAAACCATTCATAGTTTTTTTTGTTCTCCAGAGTGCTACAAAACTCTGTACTTCCTTTTACCTACAGATAAAGAAGAGAAAAAAAACGCTAGTGAAATTTACCATTAAAAACACATACAGAAGATTTGCATAATTCATTCTACTAGATTTTGGTTTTCCAGTCTTTGAAATAAAATGCATGGGGCAAAGTTCTTTTAAAGACACATCATTTCCCCCTCCCCATAACCTCTCACAATCATTATTTTCCTCTTAGTTTTATCAAGAACTCTAAAATAACAGTTGATGAGAATGAAATCAGAAGTGGAAAATCAGAGCTAGTTATAAATTAGCAGTCACATTGACAGAGGGCTTCTTAATCAAGGGCATCAGGTACCAGTAAATACTTCTTACTTCAAACCCACAAGGCATCAACACAAAGGCCTCCAACTAATTGCAACAAAATCACATGATCAAGATAATTTTTTCTGGATCTGGCTAAAGAACTAAAGTTATATTGGGAACCTGACAGTGCACACAATCACAACACAATATGACACTTGATTATTAGAAACTGAACTAAAATAACATTCATTCATATTACTTGCATGCAAATGGACCGCCTTGTATCTGAATGGAAGCTGCACTGGGTATTTCTTATTTAAATAATTAGCATTAAAAATGCTTGGCTCACAATGAGTACTTCTCTTCCATTTCCCATGCCACTTCCACTCACATGAAATGAGATCTGTGCTTTACCTTGTATTGAAGAGAGCTGCCTTCACCGCAATCGAGATTGCATCAAAGATGTTCCCACCACACTCCAATAACTGAGGAGGAAAAGAAGAATCTCTTACAAGAAAATCGGACTAGTGCCTTTAAATGAAGTCTTTATTTTATTTAAATCTACTTGAAATAGATAGGAAATTAATAACCAGAATAGGTTTTTTAAAAACAAAGTTGTCTTTAAAGCCCATCTATGAAAAGAAACAGATAGGAAATTAAGATTTCGGCTAACTGCATTATACATCCAAAATATAATAAAATTAATGATAAAATTTAATAATAGAAGCTTAAATGAAACCACCTCTGTTCTTAATCTTCTTTTGCTAAGGCTCTGAACTAGACTTTGACCTGAATACTCTTTATAAACCCATCACATTCATTTTTTAATGTTAAATCAAACCAATCAACTTTCTGTACTTTATTTCAAAGAGGAGACTTTTTAAAATATCATCTGGTCAAAACCAACTGGCAGAATTGCTTTCAAAGAAGCAAAACAAAGTGTCACCGAGAACACAGTATGAGAAACAAGTTACAGGAGGCAGAGATATGAAGGCACACCGTGATTAATTCTCCTTAGGAAAAAGACATCATCGTGTTTGTCTCGTGGCTGAAAATGAGCTAAGGAAATCCTGATGTTGAAGTCTAATTCAAACAATATTGTTATCAACAAGTGAAGTGTGTGGAGGGAGATCAGCTTAGCTTCTTCCCATGAAAATCAGGAAAACATCAAAGAGAACAGCAGCACTGCATAACAGGCAAAAAGGCAGGGCTCCCAAACCCACAGTACCTTCTGTAGGCTGCCAGACAACTCAGACATGTGTTTGTCCATAGCTTATTGTTACTCCTTTCACAAGCTCCACTCTTAGCTCTCAGCACTATTGTATGAGAACACACACACACACACACACACACACACACACACAGAGCGAGTATTTGAAACCACTTTGGCAGGATCATATGGATTCTTCTCCATTACATCAATCTGTGCTGTATGATGACAGCAAAACAAGTTTTGCAACACTGATTGCATTGATTGTTCTTCAGAATCTATTTAAAAATGAGATGGAATCCTGCACTGGGACCAAATCATAAATCAGACATTCCATAAAGACAGTTTTGTTTCATGAAGACAGACTCAATAATGTAAAAAGAACAACAAAAAAGTTGGGATAGAAAGCTAAATACAAGGGTGATCAGATTACTTCTTTGCAAACAGCTGCTGGATACAGAGAGGTTAACTCGCCACTTTCGGTCGTTATTGGATTTTACTGGATAATACAATAAGCTCCACAATATCTTTGTTATTAAAACACAATAATGTGATATGCCTGCACTGTTGCTAGGCTTGTGTTCAGGCTGCTATTCCAAAGCCTTATCTGTATTACAGTGGTGCCTACAGGCTAGGAACACAGCCTGTACCAAGCAGGGTGCAAGAATTCCTACACAAAGAAATGAACACTTTTCTCAGCTGAAGCACCTTGTACTGAGACCCTGACATTTATTTATTTGTTTGTTTATTTGTTTATTTACTTTTAGGACTAAGAAAGTCTGCACAACTCTGAGTTACAGGAAGAAAATGATTCTTTAGATTGGACTGCTTTTCATTTACTGATGTGCAAATAAAAAAGTTATTGGCAACAAAAGGTAAAACATTGTAGACCTTGCCTTATGCAAAGAAACTTTTCTTCCCAAAGGGCAGATTCCTATCTTCTTTTTTTATCAAACTTGGGGGGAATAGAAAACAAGCGGAAATCCTGAGAGGTTCTCAGTAGTGAATTGCTAAAATTTCAACAGAACCTATGATGTCCCCTCCCCTCGACACACCACCTACTGAGTAGGGAATGATAAGAGATTGCACACTTTGATTCTCCTTGCTCAGCACAGCAGAATGCTGGGGCAAATTATGTGGAGAAGGCTATACACGTATCAAAAACACATTCAAAAATGCCAAAAGCTTATTTCTGACATCAATGGCCTAGAAAGAGAAATAAATCAAGGGAAGCTCAGAGAGGGTGAGAACAGGCTTCTAGTTTTGTGGTACCATACTCCACATTCAGGAGCCACTACTTTTAAGTGGAATGCCTTACATTACTAAGAAAGAATGCACCTATTTTCAAAGGTCAGGATACATATTCTTGACCTTTGAGACACAGCTGAATTTGTCCATATTTCAGCGTTTTTGTGGTGTGTATTGTTGAAGTTGTTTTCTTTCCAGTTTGATTGTACCCAATTATAGCACATCCCAAGTACACTGGCCACTAGAAAATATGTGAGAGATGTTTTTAATCAGTAAATTGCATGACTCTGCAAAACACACTATTTCTCTTTGGAGGCTGCAGATGTCCTATTTTGTTTACACATAGGAGCTGCATACAGATGCTTCAACCAAGGTGCACATGGCTAAATTGCACAGCAATGGAGAACTTCCAGGTTCACAACATTCCTTCTGGGTTTTTGTCTTTCAGAACAAAAGAATTCCAAACAAGCACCTTCCAACCTGACCACAAGGTACTAGCATTTTCAGGCTTATGACAGATGTAAGGCTTATTTTCCCTCCAACTTTATGCAACACAAACACCAATGTAAACAATTTCCAGGAATTCTGAAGGAAAATATCACCCAAAGGACTCTCTATAAGCGGTGTTATTATAATCTGTCTCCCTCAAACAACTAATGAGTTCCACCTTATATTAGACCAAGTACCATACTCCTACCATGTACTGGTAAAAATAGAAAAGGAACTATTAGAATTACCTCAAAGTGTGAAAATAAAGAGGCCTGATATGGAAAAAGAATGAGAGGGGGATGCAACAGAATAAGAGACAAATGTTAACAGTATCTTGTTTTAACTGTACTAGCAGCTCTTCAATGGCTCACACATAAAATCCCTGCAGAATATAACATTAAAAAGACTTATCAGGTTTAGTCCTAATTACGAACCTTCAACAGGTTCTTTATTGGCACTATAAAAAAAGCTAAATGTAAAATTCCTCACGTAACACAGGTCCTGATGTTCATAATTCTGATACAACTAGTATCTTTAAAATACTAGGGCTGTTTTTCTCTGTAGTTGGGGACAACCAACAAATTTGCCCAGGAAGAACCAATGACCAGTTATACCTCATACAGAAGCTATACAGAACTACTGCAGCAGTCAGCTTTATGCAAGTCTTTGTTTATGCTGTGTTTATGCAATGTTAAGCAGTACATTGCTTAAATAAGCACAGCATTTAATATTCTGTACCTCTGCTTGTAATTACCCAGTAACTAAAGGCCCCAGTGTGATTTCTGAGAAGTAACACTTCATTCTTTATTAAACTATGCCAAGCTCCAATAAGCTGGTGACTTGGGCTGTTACAGCACTCAGCAGTGGCACACACTCCATCACTCTGTACACGGACTGTCACTGTATGTACCACACCTACTGAAATTAGGCTAATGGCACTGCTTTTTAAACATCTAATGAACTAATTTTCACATTTATTTAGGTCTTAATCTAAATGTTCCTGTTCTGGTTAACAAAACCCTGTACTTATTTTTTCTGGCCACACAGCTTAACATTTTGCAAATCATTTCATAGACAATAATGGACTCCTGTGTGTCGGATCCCTCAGCATATTTTCCCTTCCAAATTTGACAAACAGAAACTCAACTTTGGAGCAAAAAGAATTGAAAATAATGCTCAGGATAGTCTGACTTACAAAATTCTGTTAAAATCTCCATGACAGAGTGCTTTAAATACAGCATAGTTTGGAAATGGAGCTGTACATGTATGAGATTTGTGTACATAAAATTCAGTTTCCAATTTTAATGGGAACAAATATTCACTTTATTTTCTACATTCAATACATGTTTACAAATTGCACCAAAAAGTGCCTAGGCCAAACTTAGGTTCTGCCAGAAAAGTTCCTATTTTACATTAATGAATGAGTACTGGTAATAGTGCAAGGAGCAGACAAGATGGACCATTACCTTAGGGCTAATATACACCTATGCTAACTAAAATTCATCAGAACAATACATTTGCTGTTACATCTTGTGTGGAAAACCAGATCAGTGTTCTTTAGTGGCAATTTCCTTGTCAGAATGAGACCACTGATTTTTTCTGAGACAGATTTGGAGTATTCAAAGTTTTGTTAGCTCTGCGGCGGAGCAGCAGCATCCAAAGGAGTAGCAAGCTGGAAACAGTGATTAACTATTATAAGTAGATTCACAAAAAAATAGCCATCCATGCTGTAAAACATTCTATCACATTATGGGAAGCTTTTTTGTAACAAAATACAGAAGGTTATGCTAAGTCTGTCTCTGTCTTAAAAAGTCTCCTTGAACCTTCATTTTCATTTCCTTACTTACCAATACATCAACATAGAGAACCCAGCAGTGCTCTCTGGGATTAATACAAAGGGATTTCAAGTCTACAGTGTTCTCGCAGCTAAATACTCTGTAGAGTGTATTTGCTATATCTGTGCCAAGTTCTTCTCCTCCCCGGCCTTCAAATTCAGGTGTAGCATTTGAAGAACTAGATAAAGAAAGAAAAAATACTTTCACTTAGGAAGCAGCCAATACCCAAAGAACAACTCTTAAATATAAAGCATTAAAAATATCTAAGGATTTATTTGTACAAGAATGAGCATCCTATCTGAAAACAAATCATTTCCATTTTGCATAAGAGAATGCCTTGAAGTAGATAATACACTGACATTTTGTTACAAATACTGATACCAACTAAATTCCACTACTATCTTCAGTTCCCAAGTTACAATGCTAAAGTTGGTGAATTCTCTCAGGGCATTATATCTTAAGCACTGTCATTTTCTATCACCTCAGCCGTTTCAAAAAATAAAAAAGTGAGAGAAATCTGTACTAAGTTCAGAACAGCTAACAAGACAGTCTGGTGAGAGTTGAATGTTAAATTATTAAGAGGGTAGCTAAGATGATGTGATGATATGACAAGCAGAATACACATTTCTTTTAAAGTAACATGACTGCCTGACCTTAATTGGTAATTTCTTTACTTAGTGTACTGTCTGCTATCAAGCCCCTTGCAGAAAGCAGCTTGTTATTCTCAGCAACTGCAGCTTATGGAGCACAGCAACTAAACAACATATTTGCCAGAAGAGATCTGACAAAAGTGTGTGGTTTTCAATTCCCTGATTCCAACATAACTAACGTCATTTATGAGCAGTCATGCAAGAGAGTCCTTGGGTGCCGGTGCCTCATACACAGCTGAGAACAAATTGCTAACAATAGAAGAAAACAGAACTCCAAAGAAACCCCCCAAAAAACCGCACACCAACCTAACCCAACATAAAAACCCCCACAAAAACCCCAAACCAAACAAAAAATGCCTTTCTTCCAAAGCACAATAAAATAGAGCAGAAAAGTCCAGAGTTACATATACTGGGAAATAATGTACAAAGATTCTGAACACAACCTCTGGTTTATAGAGAGGGCAAGAGTATTCTCAAGCGGACCTGTAGCAGCATTGCAAACCTTGTTTCAAAATAAACCAGCCAGACCTCTCCCAAATTAATTTCTCATTGCAGAACTCAGGAGAGGAAGTGGTTCCACAGAAGCAGTTTCAGTATGTTCAAAACCTGTAATAGCAAAGGCCTTTATTCTCCTGGGTGGGTACTTCCCAGTGTCAATTTCTCCTCCATGTTCTGTGTTTGTATGATGATACAAAACCTTATCTCTTCTAACAGACACACCAGGAGTACAAAAATTCAGCAAAAAACTAAGCCTTAGAATATAATCCCTTCATCTTAAAAAACCCCAAGAGTCACATTATCTAGGCATGATTTAAACCATCAAGCGAACTGTATCCACATTACTGCAGAACCTAAAAGCCTACACATAATTTTCTACTACTACTCTTACCTGTAAGTTACATCACAGTAATTCTCCCAATGTGTTTTGCAGTTTATGAAAATTCAGAACACCAGGAAGAGCAAGTAGATTTTATAAAAGTTACCTTCTGCTGCTATAAATAGATAGCACTACACATGCTTAAAAACACAAGACATTACTGTCAATCAAGCACTGACTTGGACTTCCAAACTACATTTGGCACATGAATAAGCACTGCAAGTATGACACACAATATTATTCACAGTTACATTAATATTAGACACCAATTTTATAAGATAAGATCATATCTGAGTATAACTCAGTGCTGAGTCAGGTCTTCATGTTGTGTGAAACAAGTACTTACCCATGGAAGCAGCTTTTATTCAAGTTAACTAGATAATTCTGTTTAAACTTGTTCATTTAAAGCATAGTTATGCAAGCATTACAATTCCTATGATAAGCTGAAAAGAATTATACAAACCTCAATCCAAGCCTCATTATCATTACTAAACACAAAGTTTTATCAAATGTATTTTTTGATTGTAAGTGGGCACTTTCTTTGACAGTGAGTAGAAAGAAGACTCAATTGGAATGTAGTATTTCTTAATTCCATTATTATTTTAACACTTCAGTTCCTTGCAATCAAAGTGAATAAAGAAATAAGGTTAGCAGGGTACTATTATAATAACTATATGGTAGATACTGCCACCTAATGCCTACAGATTACTTCAGTAATATACTGGGCACAAGTTGAAAAGGGGTTGTCTAACTTGCCAGAAAGAGAAAATGTAAAAAAAAATGGTTTATGGAGCACACAAAGAAGTGGCACAGAATTCTTCCTCCCAAACAAAATGTAATTTTTAAGACTATCAAAACCATTCTAGTGTCACATTGCCTAATAATCAAGACTCCTCCTAAAGCACAATGATGCCTCTACCATAGATCTCTACTCAGTTTCAGAAGTCTTGCTGTTACCAGAAAAGCCTTTCTCTCACAGTAGTGAAGCACTTTCCACCTGTTGCTCAGGCCATTAATATAATGTAATCTACAGATGGCCAGACTGGAACAAATACATTCCTAATTTCACAAACAGAATGAAATGCGCTCAAGGATGTCTGCTTTTCTTGTTGTTATTTCTTACAGTTTGAAAATGGTAGCTCAGAACAGCCCCAAACTCAAGTGAGAAAAGCAGACACGGCAGTCTTTCATCATCAATGGCCAGGATGAATGTCCTCTCCAGTGATGACGGGCAATAGGGACATGGACTTCTACTATGGTAATTAATTTCCATGCTCACAAATCTGTGCCCAAAAAATCATCCCTTCCAGAGACTCGCATTAAAGTCTGCCTCAAAACGTGACTGAATGTGCTTTCTCAGATTTTTAGGTAAAGGACTCAAGAGTAGAAAAAAGAAAAATAGGATTTTGGTGCAGATAATTTTATACATGATCCAGAAAGTGATTATTTTCATCCATAAAATAAACCATGAAAGTTTTGGGAAATAAGCATTTTAAGATAGTAATCACTGCAGTCTGAGTTTTTATTATTAGTTTCAACAAGCCAAGTAAAACATAGAACTTCACTGGGAGATGCAGCATACCAAACTATGTGCAGTTACTACCACCCAGTGGCAGCCTGGCAATGCATCAGAGTAGTGACAGTGGCTCATTTCCCTTTACAAGGAACATGCTGCCTCCACTTTGCATTTTGTCTTTTGGATCTTTCTGGAGGCTGGAGGACACCCTTCCCTGTGGCACAAGCACAAGAGAAGTGACTACACTTCTCTAAAGTTTAGGCTTTTGGTCTGTGTTGTCACAGGAAATAACTATTACCTATTTCTAGAACTGACAAAATCCATTTTGCACAATATTGCTGCACATCTCCTTCCCATCCTATGAAGCAGAGATTAACAGAAAAAACAACCTAACATCAATCTAATGAGTTGAAGTTTCTCTAACATTTATTTACATATGCAGGAAGTGTCACAGAATTGCTACATGTCCACAGACCACTTGTTTTACTAAGGAAATGTCCCTGCTGACGGTGGACTTTCTTCATATAGAAACTACCAGAAAAAAAAGTATTTAGGATATTTCAACCATGAGCTTTATAAAGCAGTCAAGCTCAGATCCTCTGTAATAGCAGGATCACATTTGAGATCATCTTTCCATCCAGTATTTTTGAACAGTAATGGTAGACAAATTATTATAATAGGTAAGTCCTTTCCTCCACAATGCGTAAGTTTCCACAGTTAACTAGTTCATTGTGACATATAGAGGCAGTCCTAGATAAGGCTGCATAATATGACACACTGTGGGGTGATGGCCCCTCTGGTAAAGCCTGATGGGTTGAAGGAGATGCCTCAGCCACTGAAGGGGTGCTCCAGCCCAGGACAAAGGCTTTCAAACTGGTAAGATTAACACAGGGTGGAGTGTTGTTTAAGGAATGACGTGACCCCCTCTACGATACCTTCTATAACTGCTCAAAGGAACCACCTCGCCTCAGGCATCTGCATCACCATCACCCTCCCAAGAGATTGACTTAGCCACACAAACCACATGGAAGAAAAAAAAAGGTATAAAAAGTGTTTGGAGTTTGAACTCGGGGAGGAGAGGGAGAAATGCCAGTGTCTCTCTCAGGGTAACTGCTGCAGCACCTCTTGGAACAATGTAGGAGTGAGGAGACCATGTGCTTTCTATTTTTGCTAACTTTACTTTCTTAACTTTACTTTCTTCCTTTGATTCTTACTTTATAAGCATTTCTTGTACTAAATGTGTTTTGCTGCCTTAATACTAATAACAGTAACTTGCTTCACACTTTGCTACTTTATATTGGTTATTGCTTTTTGCTATTATTGCTTTTTGCTATTATTGCTTTTTAAGACCAGCTCTGTTTTGCTCTATAGTAACTTGCTTCACTTTCAAGGTGTAGTTTCTTTCTTTTTTCAACATGTATGTTGATAAGAAGCAGCTCTGCTCTTCCCTTTTGTTTTGTGTTACAGAGAGAGTGCTGTGCAAGGTATTTTATTGTCTTATGTTCTGGATAAATGTTTTAGGTGGCTGTGTTTTTAGTTAGTAGTTCTTTGTTGCTAGTTTCTGTCTGTTGTGAAAATGGGATACATTGCTGTATTGTAACTTGAGTTTAGGGTGTTTGTCTCTGTAGAATGTGTTTTGTGCTGGTTTCTTTTGGGGTCTTTTATTATCAATTCAATACAATCTTGCAGCCGAACGTTATCACCGGCAAAGCAGAACCCACAATAACTGTCACATATTTGTATTAATAAATGTTATTTTGGGAGCTGTTGTGAGAAAAGTTCTTTTCTGGCATTAAGTGTGGCTTCATGTTAGAAATCAGAATCCCTTCCAACCTGTGGGCTGTCCGTTAGTTGACAGACAGTGTTGGGGAACATAAGGCTCTGATTGTCTAGAAGTGCTTATTGCTAATAATTTTTCTCCCTGGCTTAAGTGTGGTCCTCCTATCAGGGGTTAGAACACCTTCCAGCCTGTGTTCTGTCCAGGAGTTCAGCAGGCAGTGCTGGGTTCATAAGGCTCTAATTTTTCTGGAGGCGCTTATTGCTAATATTTCTCCCTGGCCAAAGTGAAGCTTCACATCAGAGGTCAGAACCCCTTCCATCCTGTGTGCTGTCAGTTAAAAGACAGACAGTGTTGGGTACCTAAGGATCTGATTGTCTGGAAGCACTTATGGCTAATAACTTTTAATTAATATAGTTAAGACTAGAAATCTTTGCATTTCTGTCTCCCTCCTCTCTTTCACGTGACACACACAAATGTTAAGGCAGATATAGCTAGTTAGGTTTGAAAGATTACCAGATATACATTTACTCTGTAGTGTTCAGACCTTAGTTTTACCAATGGTACACTGGTATAATGTCAGAGTAGCAACTTTTTTGGGTTTTAATAAAAATAAAAGAAATGTCAGATGCAAAACAGATAACTTGACAGTGCCAAGGCTCTTATGAGAGGTTCCCAAAGCACATGACTTCATAAAGAACAGTTTCAGGAAGTCTGCAAGACAGGGATACTGTAGTCTCAGACCACAGACAGTCTACAATAACATTGAAATGTCACTATGCTATCTCAGCAACCTGAAAACAACAGTTCTCAATTTTCATCTAGCTTCCTTCGTAAGTCAAGCACTATGGAGACTGTAAGGATAAACAACAATGCACTTGTAGCAAAAAGCAAGAAATATGATTAAAAAAATACCATTTTAGTTAATGAAGTAGATTCACTGATAAATTTATAACTGAATTTTCTAATTAGTTTTTGCATCTGAAGTTTACACTGGGGATTTTTGTTTTTTAAACAAATGAATTTGTACAAAACACACTTCAAACTTTTCTCACTGCTTTCACAAAAGAAGCAAACCCTTATGTACAGTTAAAGAACAGTCTTAATCAGTCAATTGTTTTCTTCTGGAATCCTTTCCTTTTTTGAAAGAGATTTTCTCTATTCTGCTATTGTAAAAATGAAAGCTGACATTGTAGTCATGAAGCCATGTTAAATGCATGTGTAATTGAACCATTACTCTTTTCCAGCTGCAGCAATGCTATGCAATTTTGGATTGTTTTATTTAACCTGTTCTAATTCTTTAACTCCCATTGATTTGCTTATTTTGGGTCTACAGAACCAGCAGAAAGTTTCTGAATATTCACCACTATAGGGACACTAAAATAACTGGTTTCTCTTACTCAAACCCCTACATGAGGTTAGCGGAATGAAGGTATAAACTTCTGAAGAATAACAAGATCTGATCAGTCATTTTTTTCAACTATTAGATCTATTTTATTCTTTTCTAGTATACTAACCAGTCAACATAGAATTCCAGGTAACCTTCATCTGGTTTCTCTAACTTTGGTGTTCCCATTTCAGCTTTTATGCCCACCAAGATATCAGTGTCTCCCTATTAAAACAAAAACACATCACACAACTGAAATTACAGTTACAGAATAAAACTACTTTTTTAGTTTCAATATCTACAGTAAGGTGACATTTCTATCATTCAGTTCTCTAATCATTCTATCAAAGTGAACTTAAAATAACATTTTTTAAAGAAGGAAAGGCTTTAGAAGAACAGTATTAAGCCTTCAAATAACTACCATACATACCAGTTTTCTCTAGGTTAAAAAGGCACTCTTAATATCCAAGACTTCTTCTCTCATTTTGGTTCTGGAAACAACTCTGTGTGCAGAACCATTATAATATTTCAAATACCAAAAATAATCTTGCTTCACTCTAAAGTAGTAGAATTATTTTTATTCAGGGATTAGGCTGATTGCAGTTTTCAAGAATAAATGTTAGATAAGTTCAGACTAAAGGCTGTCCAGCTACTTCACAGTAAATCCAGCTCTGCTTGATATTTTTTTCAGCATCACAGTAATAGTTAAGCCAGCCAAAATGAATTGTATATCCTGAATTATTTCCTTAACCTATAGTTTCAGTTATGCTACACATACACACAAATAACCTCTGCTTAGTTTAAGACCAGTCATGGAAATAGAAACTTCATTAGCGAGGTACACAATCCCCAAGACATCTACCTACCAGCTTTACCCTTGCAGACCCGCTTGTGTTTGATACAACATCTGTTTCTACTTCTGCACATCTGTAATCCTCACAGCCACGACCATCCACACGAAGGTCCTCCTAAGTATGACAATCAATATATTGTGCTTAAGGGAATCAGTAATGAAAAGTAAAAAAAAGTAAAAGTACCAAATTATCAGCTCATAGTTTTATCATGGACTTTCACTTAAGAGTACAAGAGAACCAACTGTACTTCTTCATTTTTATCTCATTTATGCAGAGCTTGCAACAAGCAATCTGCAGGCAGACATGCACTCCTGCACCAAGAACCTTCCATTCCAAAAGAAGGCTTCAGATTGCAAAACTGTAAAGGTTTTGGCTTTAAATGGTACCTCACTTACCCCAACCCAGGCCTTTAGTGGGATATGCAAGTTCTGTACTTTTAGATCAGAAATTAGGACACACAAGACAAAAATAACCCACTGGCCTTCCAAACGCTTTCATCCGTGCGCATCTTTCGATACTATACACTCGTCCCCATAAAAACAGGGTGTTTTCCAGCAAAAAATCAGTAAAAATACAGCTTTTTTGTTTTTGGCGTTTCTCCCCGCACATCCTTCACTCTTCTCCTTGGCCACTCACGTTCCTTTGCTAAATGACAGGCTTAAACTCTACGAAACATCAAAAACTTGAGAAAGAGCCGGGGAAGAGGCGGAACGAGCAAGGGAAGAAGGGCATAGGGGGACAGAAGTGGAAGAAAACAAACCCACGTCCCGCTCTCAGCCGGCTTCCCGCAGTGATGCTCAGCGTGCTCGGAGATCACCACCCCGCAGATTCGCGTACAGACACCATGGAGGGCTCCATCCCTCCCTTTCTCCCTCTCTCCTCCCCAGCCTGCCCTGTAGCCCGTCCCCTCCAGTCACCTGCACGCCGTGCACAATGTAGAGCTTCTCCGCCTCGCTCAGCACCACGGACGCCATTCCGGCCACTGAACCCGCCCCTGCGCAGCGCCCGCCCCTCCTTCCTTCCCTCCTTCCTTCCTTCCGCCCGCCCGCCAGCGGCGGGAAAGCTGCCGGGTATCCGTGGCTGGTGTCCCGCCCGGCACCGGCATCTCACATCGGGGGCTCCCCATCCTTACAGCCCGAGCCGGGAGCGCAGCCCCAAAGCCGCGGAAGGCTCGCACGGGGAGCAGGAGCGGCGCTGGACATCCCCAAAAGCGCCCCCTCCAACAAGATGACCTTTGTCCTAAACCAAAGGGTTCACCCGAAAAACGCCAAAGGAGTTCTCAGGGTTGGAAGAGATCTCTGGAGATCCTCCAGCCCGACCTGCCAAGGCAGGGTCACCTAGGGCAGGTGACACGGGAATGGGTTCAGGTGGGTTTGGAATGTGTCTAGAGACACTTCCACCCTGGGCAGCTGTTCCAGTGCTCTGCCGCCTTCAATGAAAGAAATTCTTGCTCATGTTGAGGTGAAACTTGTATTTCAGTTTATGGCTCTGCTCCTTGTCCCCTCCAAGAAAGCAGATTCTCGTGGTAAACCAACGGGGCAGCACCCTCTCTGCCCTCTGCCAAAAGCTCCTGAAGGAGGCTGTGGAAATGCCCAAGTGCTCGAGAAGGTATAGCATAGTGAGAAGCCTCTGCATTTCCCCATTTTCCTTGCAGTTTTCACCTCAGAAAAGTCTGAGCAAGGGGTGGTGCTTGGGGAAGGTTGGTGCAGGAGCAGGGCAGAAACCAAATCACAGAATCAGACTATTCTGAGTTGGAAAGGTCCCACAAGGATCATCGAGTCCAACTCTTAAGTAAATGGCCCATATAGGGGATTGAAGCCATGACCTTGGCATTATTACAACCAAGTTTTAATGCTCTCAGTTAGGAGAGTGCTGTTGGTCCTGTGCCAGATAGCCCTGGGAAAGTAGTGCAGGAAATGTAATTAAAAACTCACATTATATATTGAAAGAATAACTAAGGTTTCAGGGGTTTTGGACAGCCTTAATTGAAAGCTTCCTAACAGTTAATGTAAGTTTCACAGCTTTTTGCACAGCTCTTGTGTATAATCTTCAGAGTATTTTAAAAGTTGCTATGTGACTTTGTGCTGATGCTTGCCTGGATTAGAATGACCCATGGCTCCCAAGGATTAGATAGCACACTCCTGGAGTTTGTCCAGCTCTCCATGACTCCAAACGGGCTCAATCAAGTGTACAAAGCATTCCCAGCTGTGCCTACCTGAGCAGGTGGTGTGATGTGGTAGGAACAAGCCTCCAGAACAAGGGATGTTTCAGAGGTTTTAGCTTGGGTTAGCTCTGACGAGGTCCCATTGGCAGGCTGCGTATCTGCTAGCAGACAGATCAGAGTGGATGAGTTTCTGGGACACTTCCCATGGTTTACATGCATCCATAAGGAATCACATTTCTCCATGCTAAGGTTGTTGCATGGGAACTGGTTACTGCCTCTTGGTGGGAGAGCCAGCGGTGGAGCCTGGCAGAGCTGGAAGCTGAGGCTTGGAGAGGTTGTCCTCCCTGCTCACCCTGGGGAGGTGAGCAGGGCCAGACCCCCTTCCTGGGCCAGGGGAGTGCCAGACTAAGGCAATGCCCATGCATGGAAGGGACCTGGTTTGTATGTTCTCTAAATAGCATCTGCCAGTGTTGCTGTCCATCACAGATGGACCCTTGTTTGACCCAGTGTGATACTTGTGTCCTCACATTCCACAGTGTGAAACAAGCAAGAAGAAATCAGAAACTCCCTTGTAAATGTGAATTCTCGATCTGAAACACAGTGTTAATGCAGATGCACCCAATGCTTTTCACTGAGAGCACAGGGAGATGATAGTCTCCCAGTCCTGCCTGTCTCATGGCTTAGCCCAGAGCAGCTCACAGTTCCAATTGCAAGGAAAGGGTGATTCTTAGATTTTTTTCCCCTCTGCCATCCAAGACTGGAGTTTACCTAATGTTAGTTGAATACTTGCATAGTCCAGAGACTCAGCTAGCAAATCTTGTTCACATGCAGACAGCAATTTTCCAAATGCTGGAGGAGCCCAGGCTTGGCTGGTTTTCCTCAGGGAGGGCAGAAGACATCCTCTTGCTCTAAAAAGCACTTCTGAGGGCATTCAAGTACCAGCACAAAGCAGTGGTTATCAGACAAAAAAGGATGCCAGCTGTTTCTTGGGTTTTTTTGATTGGCTTTTTTTTAACAAAGGCAAAGCAATGTCTTTAATCTTATCATGGTAAATGAATTACATGCATTGGCCAAAATAAAGCCAGCCTGAGGGGTGCCCCTGGAATGTGAAGATTCACACCGTGTGATTAATGTCTGGTGAGGCCGCAAATGCTGGAAGCAGTGTGGAGAGTGCCAAGCAAACTCAGCCCCTGCTCTGGCTCCAAACATCACCCCTGCAGCAGTACAATCCGTCTCAGAATCTCCGAAAAGAGAAGGTTGGAAGCGACCACTGTGGGTCACATCTGGTCCAACCTCCCTACTTAAGCAGGGCCATCCCAGAGCTCATGGCACAGGATTGTGTCCAGACAGTTCGTGAATATCTCCAGTGAGGGAGACTCCACAGCCTCGCTGGGCAGTCTGTTCCAGTGCATGATCACTCCCACAGTAAAGAAGTTCTTCCCCATATTCAGGTGGAATTTGCTGTGCATCAGTCTCTGCCCTTTGCCTCTTGTCCTATTGGTTGGCACTATCGAGAACAGCCTGGCTCCATCCTCTTGGCACCTTCCTTTTAGAAACTTAGGCACATCAATGAGGTCGCCTTTCACTCGTCTCTTCTCGGGGCGAACGGGCTCAACTCGCTCAGCCTTTTCCCATTAGAGAGTCCCTCAGTCATCGCTGCTTTCGGTTCCTCTCCCACTCCTTGGTGAGTCCCGAAGGACTTTGTACACCTGCAAACCAAACCCAACCTGGACCTGCCTGGGGCTCAGAGGTGCGCAGCGAGACACAACCATCTGCTCCCATATAAAAACAAAACTGGTGGAGTTTTCCCCCTCCCAGAACCCGCATTTCTAGCACGCCCAGGACGCAATCGCGGCCACGGCAGAGGCGGCGCCCGGTGCCGGTGCCGGTGCCGGTGCCCGTGGGCCGGGCCGGGGATGCGCTGCCTCCCTCCGTTCACTTCCTGGTTCCTCCCGGCGGCCGCTCCACCTCCTTCCTCGCCGGGCCCGCGTTAGGGGCGGGCGGCGGAAGGCGGGGTGCCGTGCCGCGCCGTGCTGTGCCGCTGCCGTGCCGTGCTGTGCCGCTGCCGTGCCGGGCCGTGCCGCTGCCGGCGCGGGGGAGGCGGCGGGCGCGCCGGACCCGCGGCGGCGGCGGCCAGTGGGGTAGGTGGGTGCGACTGTCAGCGCGGGGCGGGTGTATGGGGCGGGAGCCAGAGCCGGAGCCAGGAGCCGGGGACGGGAGCCGGGAAGGGGAACCGGGAAGGGGAGCGAGAGCCGGAGCCAGGAGCGGGAACGGGAGCCGGGAAGGAGAGCGAGAGCCGGGAAGGGGAGCTGGAGCCGGGATGCGGAGCGGGCCGCCGGAGCGGAGCGGCGCGGCCACCCCGCCGCCGCCTGCGCCGCGCCAGCAGCCGCTGCCGGCCCTGCCGCTGTCCCGGTGTCCGTGCGGCTCTCGGGAATGGCCCGCCCAGGGCCGAGCGCTGCCCCGCATCCCCCGCGGGCCCCGGGCACGGGCTGGCGCCGGGTCCTGTCCCGCAGCGGCGGCTCCAGGAGCTTTGGCTCGGTAGGCTCCTGCAGTCCCCTCGCCGCCGTCCAGCGCTGGGCTTTAAAATAATACCAGGCTGAATGCATGGTTTAGGTCTGCTCCGCGGCCCTTCGGAGCAGCGTTGAGTCCCCTCGGCAGGAAATTCAAACTAGGAGCCTCCAGCGATTTCGTCGAGTTGCTGTGAGCTGTTAATGGATTGGAGCGATGGGACGTGTCCATCAGCGAGCGGCTGGACAGCGGCAGGAGCTGACCCATCGCTTTGGGGGTGGCCGTGGTCACCCGGCGTGTGACCGCACCTGTCTGCGGGGACCATCGGCCACTGGCGACCTCGGCATCGGGAGTAATCCTTGTAGGAACCATGGCACTGTACTGTTGTGGGTTTAGTTGAAATGGATGGTGAGTTACATGGCAGTAGGAAGCAATCCAGACTGGGTTAGATCAGCAGTATTACTGGAGTAGTTCAACCCAGAGTTCATGATGGATCATTCAGTCTTCAAGGAAACGATCAAGAAAACAGGCCTTGGGGAGGAGGAGGCAGCAGTCTGATTCCTGATGGGCTCCCCTGCTGTCTGTGTGCCATGGAGGGATGCAGGATGGACACCAAAACTCGGTTTCTTTCCTTTGATCCTGGTTTAGAAAAGATATACTGTGTTTTTCAGTGTTCCAAAGAGTAATTGTGTGCCAGATTTCTGACATGGCAAAGGTGTATGATGTCAGATCTGTAAGAAAGGAACACAAATTTGGATGGTCTGATGCAATGGAATCACTGAGAAGGAAGGGTCTGGCAGGTTGTAATGAGTGACTGCATTGGGTGTCTGGTGGAGTAGATAGCAAGGCATTAGTGAATACCATGTTTTTCTTTGCATAATGAAAGCAACCAATAAGTCTTTTGTGCAGTTACAGGCGTTTTGGAGATAAGAGTCATCATAAGAGGAGCCATGCCATCCATATGTCTTTAAAGATGCAGCCTTCCTGTGCAATAAAGAGCCAGTCCTTCAAACACTATGACTCTGTCAGTGTAGCTCTTGGTGCTGTCTCACTGATGCAATAGTGTTTGTCATGCCAGCGGGAGCTGCTGGTGGTAGGAAGTTGTGTCTGACTGAAAGCTCACTGTGATTTAGAAGATGCGACCCAGAAACTCTGTGCAGTTGTAAAAGGGCAAATATAAGGTCTGCCTAAAGGCCAAAGTATTTGTTGCGACATTTAATACCTGCTGGGTATTTTTGTGTATGTTTCTGCTTCCTTTTCATTTTAGGTGGCATAATTACAGACAAGGGTGTGTGTTTCAGTTTGAAATTGCTTGTTTAGTAGTAGACAAAAATACACACACGTAATTTAATCCAAGTATTGGAAACAGGTTGCAAGAAGATGAATCCTTAATTCCTCAGCAGATGAAGGTCTGCTGTGCCCAAGTACTTATGTGTCTTTTCTGGGCAGTTCCCCTTGTGTTAGCAAAGGGGAACAACTCATAGTCTTCAGCAGTGTGCGTGTATCCTGGGCAATGGTAGCTCAGCTTTGGTGAATGTCTTTTTCTTATCTAATATGAATTCACTTTTCTCTATGGATGGATTGCTGTGCATCTCCCATCAGAACAGTGTTGCACAGTCAATGCAGTTTAAACCCATGTGTTGCATTATTTCAGGAAAACTTACTCATGGAGCAGTGAAGCTTTATTGTGCAGTCATTTCCCATACATCTGTAACAGTGCATCTCTTCTGTAGAGGAGACTAGATTGGCACCTACAGTGGTGTCAGTCTGAAAATGGCTTGGCTGTAGCTCAGCCAGTCTCTGCAGATGTTAGTTGGCTGAGCTTACACTTTTCTCTGGTCCCTCTGCAGTGTAGACATGACCTTTCTCTTAGGGCAGTATTCTGGTATACAGTTATTCTGCCTTCCTGACAGAAGGCAGCAGGTAATGTAAAATATGACATGGTAGAATAGTGTGTTGTCAGTTTTTATTTTCCCTGTCCTGTGCTTAGCTGGTTGAAGAAAACTGAATGTGAATGATTGTACCTGGAACATCATATTTGACTTCTGCATGCAACTAATCTGAAGCTTAAGGTTGTGTTAGAGAAAATGAAAAGTTAAAGCTTTCCTAATTAGAGCTGCATGTTTCCTGGGTTGTGCAGATAATAAGAAAAAAGGATAGCTCTTAACTTGACTGGAACTGCAGTGCAGCAAGTCTGCCAGTAACACTTTACACACTGTCCTTTTGAGAGGGAGCCCGAAAGAGCGAGCCAGCTTGTCTCTGCAGGCTGTGGGTGCCAGAGACCTCCCCACACAGCAGCAATTCCCCACCAGTGAGGTGCAAGGTGTGCCAGGCAAGGTGCAGCCAGGTACTGCCTCTTACAGGAGCACTGGCATGTTAGCTCCTGTCACCTGCTCCCGGCTGTGTCCCCAGGATGGGGGGGACTTGGAAGTGCTTCTGGAGACTCAAGTGACAGATTTGTCTGGGCTTATAGTCTCACGTCACTGCCCCACCAGGTTACAGGGTGACCATGTGGAACTGGTGCTGTTAAGGCAGAAGGAGTAGGAATGCAAGAAGAGGCGGGGCAAAAAAAGAACAGGATAGGGATGGGAAGGTATGGAAATAAGAGGGAAGGCTACAGCAGCAGAGTTCACCTAGAAAAACGTTGGGAAACACTCTTCCAGGAGCAAGTAAAACAAAGACACAGAAAACTGACTGTTCATACCCTTGGACAACAGAAGAATGTTGAATGAGAGGAAATGCAGGGCCCTTGTTGATTATTTTGCTGCTGGGCTGGTGTTTGTGAAGTTCAGCTGTGAGTTTTGCAGTAATGCAGAACTGACAGGGGTGACCAATCTTAAACGTGGTGCAGCATACAGAGGTTAAAACAAATGGGCTCGAGCTGAAACAATAGGCATGAATAAAGGTAGTGTAAAGTATTATGCTATTAAAAAAATTAAAAAATACATATGCAGGCCCAGTGGAAAGGCAGTAGTGCCACATCATAGATACAAAGAGGGCTATAGCAGGTGGTAAAGAAAGATAGTAATGTGATATACATCTTTGTCCTTTGCAATGACTACTTGAATTACTGAGGTCCAATACAATAGATAAGCAGTGTATTATATATTGTACTTGGTCTGGGCTTGAACTCTCAGTATTTCAAAGGATAAAAAAATCAAGGTTTAGACACAGAAATTATATTTTTTATGGAGGGAGGGATCCCTTGTGCTTGCTAATGCAACAGTGAGCAAAACAAGAAATGCTTAGTTTGCCAACTCAACATTTCAACATTTCAAAAGCTTTAACATACAGCAGCTACAGGTTTTTCCAGTTCTCTGATGCAGCAGCATAGGCTTCTTCTAGTCCTGATTTTAACTTCAGGCCTTTCCAGGATAGAGATGGTAATTTTTTGGTCCCTGTGTTACTATTGTGCTATTTTAATGTATGCCTTGTGTATTTTCTGTATTTGGTTTAGGTATCTGCTTAGGTGTAGTATTTAGATTTAAAATCTAAATGCCTTACAGCCTTCATACCTGTATCTTACCTGCTCCTAATGTGGTAAGGAAGAAGAACTAACTACAGCTGGGGGAATAAAATCAGAGAGACTGAGTGACATGTTTGTGAAGGCTGGGCTGTAGCAGAAGCAGGTGAGAGCCAAATGCTTTGTTAGACCATCTTGAGTAAAAATGTATGTCTGATAGTTGTAAGGGCTCTTTCTGCCTTGAAATATAATATTTGGAATATTTTTTTAGACTAGAGTGTTCTGCCAGCTTCTTATTATGATTAAAACCTTAACACTGCAACTCTTCTGCTCTGTAAAATATATTCCTTATGCCATGAAAGTTTTGTAGCTTTTAAAACAGAGCTAAAAATAATACCGGTTGTATAGATAAACCTTCCTCTTTAAGTTTTGACTTTTTTTTAAAAAAAGGTTGATACAGGAGAAATTGAGTATTTGAATTCCCTTGCTGTTTTAAGTCTTGAATCAGCATCAAAATTGCAAAGCTGTCTAGAAGACCAGGGCAGCTTCTCCTGTTTTGTCTCTCATCAGGCTGTGTATTCAGGATAACTGCAGTGCTGGGGGAAGGCATGACATCCCCATCTGTTGTTTTCTGTTTCCCAGTGCAGTCCCTCCTGCAAGATTGCTCTTTCTTTCTGATGTTTAACTCCAGATAGGTGGCAATGCAACAAAGATGGCTTGTGTTTGTATGTTCAGGATTAATATTTCTGTTTTGATATAGTTTAAGTAGCTTGTGTGTATTTAGTCTTATTGGAAAACTGCAAGATTGAAGTGACAGAATTTCTCTGTTCCCCTTGCAGCTCTGATAGTTAAAAAGTTATGTTATTTTGTAAGGGTTTATCCTTAATGACAGTATTAAAAAGTACCTCCCGTCTCTGATCAAAAGCTTATTAAGATCACCAACTTTGTGATCAGACTAAGTCAGATCCAAGTCTGACCTCAGTCTCTGTTGCCCCTGTGATTTGTGTCCTGTTCCTAGATGTTGCCCCAATTTTGTCACTCATCCATAGTGGTCCAGTGTTTTTGTACCTTGGACAGTAACTACATTGTCTTTGCTCTCCTTTGCTCAGGCTGGCAGCAGACAGGCCTTTTAGGTGGGGGTGCAGTCTCTTACCAGATAACTTGGATTCTTAGGTCAGTCTTTATTGCATTGTATTTTATTTGTACAGTATATATCTATTAATTAAATAATACAGACATTAACCAGGAGCTGTTACTGTCTGCCCTGAGAGCTTGCATGCCACAGCCACCAGGACAGGGAACCCCCACGTTTGTGATTGAGAAAACATGGCCTTATTTTCCTTACAGTTCTACTAATGCAGTTCCTCTGGCTCTGCTCAGATTGCTTCTAGTCTACACTGACGTAAATTAGGGGTTTGTGCCCTATGTGGCTGCATCCCTCTTGAGTCTGTCACTCTCAGCCCGATCCAGGCCCTCAGGATAGAGTTTCTACATCCAATAAACATCTTTGAGGTAATTTCTCCCTCCCCTTGGTCTCCTTAGGGAGACGTTCCCTTGACGTATTCATACTTCTATTCAAATGTGTTCTTCAGAAGCGCATGGCTTCAATTAAATCTTCCCTTCTAATAAGATGTTTCTAATAAAAATAATGAAAGCATGATTTTAGTGTGATCCGTTTTTACTAAGGTCTTGTTCACTCATGGGCTCTTCAAAATAAGAGATAAATTACAAATAGAAAATAGTAAGTTAGGATTCATCAAAATAGTTAATGATATAAAGTTTTCTAAACTATGACTATAAGGCATTGTCATACAGCCTCTTACTCCCTTCATGTATAGAAAAATGTTATGAAAGGCTTACCATCTGGTTTTATGTGCTTTCCTTTCCCCTTTTTCAAGGGAGGTAATCCAAACCTGTGTGTTTACCCTCAGGAAACAAATTTATTTTAAGCCTTGTAATTTTTTAAGATTATTTTGGTGGATTGAGTGTAATTGACATTGTGATTTCTTGATGCCATTTTTCTTCAGTGTGGGAACTCAGAATGTTGAAATTGCATGACTTCAGGAGCCAAAGGTTTCAGGGCAATCTTGAGATGTTTGTGCACCTCCTGCTAAAAGCAAATGCGTAGCTGGAAGTGTAGTACTTAGGCAGTAACTACACACCTTAATGTAGCCTGAATTTTCAAGAGGAAAATGAAAAAGTGTCTGTGGTAGGCACAGTCCTGTTACTTGCTCCTGGGTGTCTGGAGCAGGGCTGGCAGCACTGACTTTGCCCTGTGATCATTTGATCTGAGTCATCGGTGTCCTGTAAGCACAGTGTTGACTTCTGTGCCCAGTCCTTCCCTAGTGCTTTTGCCATTTTAACCCAAGATTAGGTTTTTATATGTTTGGGCTTTCCAGTTGGGGTCGGGTTTGTTTTGTTCATTGTGTGTTTGGGGCTTTTTTTAACCATGTGTGGAGTCCTGAATATATTCCAATGGAGGTGCAGCTCTCTATAGCAAATTTAAGCCTGCTAATAATAGGCTTGCTTTTTTTAGCTGCCTTTCATAGACCTGTTAGAAATGTGTCGTTGACCCTCCAGAGTTTTGTAAACCAGAGGTTGGAAACTGCCATGCTGATGGATATCTGGATGAATCTGCAGGAGACTGCTGAAAATTCTCAGCATAGCTGGGCTGTTTCATTCCACTCCTGCTGATCAGATAAAGATTTTTAGGCCTTGCAGGAGCCATTAGAAAAAATATATTTGTTATTATCCCTGCTAGAACTTGCTTTGACAGGTTTTGGTAAGCTTGTTGTTAGATTTCAGCTGTATGGAGGTGTGACAGGAGGGGGAGGCATAGGTAAATATCCTGTTGGAAAGCACACTGTCTCTCATGCCTGTTACAAAGGAAGATTAAATATGCAGTGTTTTAATCAATGCAGTTTTATGTACAGGAAAATGAAATAAAAAGAAACTCTTGCAGTTTCTGTATCTGAGTTTGTTGGTTTTATTTAAAGGGACATCCTGTCCTGTGGATCTAGATTGCCTACTTTAGCTGTCATGAATATAGTATGACTAGTTAGGTTTTGCTTCCTTTTGATGATGATAAAAAGTTAACTGTAGTGTTGTTTGTCAGCTCTCAAGATACTCAGTGTGTCGTAAAAGCTGTTTGGAGCACGCTCTTTAAAGTATAGGAAAAAGCAAACTGGGTACCTAAAAAAAGTCAGTGATCTGCCCTTGTGTCTCTTTTTTTTTTTTTTTATCTCCCAGAACTGTTTTCCTGTAATTGGCTAAACTTGAAATTCACTTAGTTCATGTGACACAATGAAAATGTAACCTCTTCCCAGAGTTCAGTGTTAATGGACTTGTAATAGAGGAAATGGTTGCAATGTACACAGTAATAGTGTAGTTTTGCAAGTCATATCCATGTGCTTTACTAGCATGAGTAATTGTATGAAAATCAGCAGGTTGACCATGATGTTGGTTTTAAGCTTGGTGTAAGTTTTACATCAGAACCTCAGGTAACTTTCAGGTACTTCTTGAGTTAAGATTCACGTCGTTTGTTTGTTCATTCTTAGCACATTCTTTGGCAGTCACAGGCCATTAAAAACAAACTTTTTTGGACATGGCTTATGGCAGGTTGAAAAACAGTTACTTAATTTATATAGGGTGTAATAGTGCATTTTAAGTGTTTATTAAAGCAGGAAGTGGATTTTAATTTGTTTTGTTTATATTTCTGATTTGTATATTACATGTTTTTCAGTTGTTCCTGTAACGCCAAATGCCTTCCAGATAAAAAGAAAAGAACCAGTCTTTTCTCTGTCATGTCATTAAGCTGAACTGATGTGTGTGTTGCCATTGTATCTCACACTTACCTCGTGGCCTCCCTTGTAGCCTGACACCAAGATTAAGCCCTTAAGCCCTTTGCCTACATTGTTTACATATTGTTTGCTCCAGAGCAGGCGGGACTGACATATTCCATCTGTGTTATAAATTAAGTTCATGTGCAGCATGGTTGAAGGGCAAACCAGTTAGGGCAAGTTACTGTTTCCTCCCCCCTACAATATTTTTGTTGTTGTATATTATTTATATGAAAATAGGAAGTTGGACAACATAAACAAAAGCAGATGTTTGTGTATGTAAGAACAAGGTATGAAAAAACCCACTAACCAGGCCATGTCAGAGAGAAGCTGAGACTTTAAGCTCCTATAGATTGACTTTTAAGATAATGAACACTAAACCACACGTGTTTCTCAAATAATGTATGGTGCTTATGTACCTATTGCTGTTTTTTCATTTTGTCGTCTAATGATGCCTCTAAACCAAGCATTAAATAGCAAAGTACATTAAATAACAAATTGGAAGCCTGTGCTCTGTCTCATAACTCTGCACTGCAAAAATGAGTCTCCAGACTTTCAGACTGAGGTGCCTCGAGGCTCCTTCCAGCTATAGGTTAAACTGCTGTATGTTTTTCTTCTCTTTTTCCCCCAGTTTAGCTCAATAATATTTTGGACAGAGCTGTAGAACTTTTATTGGAGTGAAACCACTTCCTGCACTTGCAAGGGAGATTAATTTTTATTTCCCTGTTGAAGTGTTCTGTTCAGGTCTAAACCCACAGTTTTAATCACCACGTATTTGTTTAACTTTCAGTCAGTCTTTGCTAATACTGACCTTAAGATGACTTGTTAAACTAATTCCTCTGTTAAATAGGAGTTTGCTTTTCCTGTGACTGTTTCATTCCTTTGCTTTGGGAAACAAAACCTCAGGGAAAAAATAAAAAAGACCTCAGAGTCTAGGAAAAAAATCTGGAAAGTCTGTGTTCAGGACTATCCCAGCATGTTACTGCTCCTGATGTGTAAGTGTAAGACCTCAGGTTGAAAATCAAAGACCAAAATTATTGTTCCCTTTCTCATTTTATAATGCAATATGATGTTACTGTCAACTAAACATTGTTGTCAGGCATGAGTCTTTAATTATGTCAGCCTTATTTTGAGCTGACAAACCAGCATAATAATTTTAATAAGATTATTAAGTAATGCAGTGAAGGTTAACCTGTTTCCTTGGGGGAGGGCAAGGACTGACTCTTAGAAATACTTGGTAAGTCTGTGTGAATGTATGAGTACATAACTGTCCTTACAGAAATTGTGAAAAACTGAAGAAAGGTGTGGATTTACCAGTAGGTATAGATTTATCTGAACTTAGACCACCAGATTGTTCAAGTAATCACTATTTATGAAAATTATATAGCTTGTGTTCCTAAGTATTGGGAGTCATGAGCCTAAATTATAGCTGTGGTTAAAATACAGAGTAATTACAATGTATGTGAATTTTGTGAATGAGGAGAAGGCTTTTTGTTGTGGGTTTTTTTTCTCGGTAGAGTAAATTACGTGCTCACAAGGACATTTTTATCTTGATTTTTCTGGTCAGTGTGATAATCCATGTGACTTTCCTCAGATTCGTAAACTGTCTTAAACCTGCTTGGCAGCGTGCAAAATGCTTAAAGCAGAAAGATAAGAAAATACCTAATTCTCCTAGTTTATATATACCAGTTATGTTAGAAAACAAATACTGTAAATGGTGCAGTTCATCTGCTTCTGTGCACCAGGAAACTTTGTGCTGCTGGCTCTTGCCTCTCTCTGTGGCAGCAGCAGTTCCAGTCACCTCTCTCCTGTGTCACTCACACTAAGGTGCACTGAGCTCATCACTTCTCTGCTTTGAATGTAATTAATCATCCTGCTCATTAATAACCTTAATCTTTGGCCTTAAAAGACTAATTGTGCTCTTAGGAATTTTGTCTTCTTGAAATAAGAACTAAAAAACTATTGTCTTCTTTGCTGTCTATGTAGGGGCAGTAACACCTCTGTTTTGGTCTGCAAGGACAGAGCTTTCTACTTGTACTTGACGGAACTTAGCCATAAAATTTGGAGAGAAGTTTAACGTCCTAGGTACTTCTGCAATTCTCACACTATGTTTTCTGTAAAATCTCTCCACTTCATGTAGGCAACAGTGTAACTTTTTAAACAAGCACAGAAATAGCTTCAGTATGAACTTTCTTGGCAGATAGCATAATTAATGGTGAACATTGTTTCTCTGAATTAAAATGGCATAATGCATGCTCTTTTCTGAAAAGCTGTGAGAGGCTGGTCAGTTCAGGTATATGCAATTCAGTGTATTTGGTAGTAAAATTACTGTAGCCATCTTTGCAGAAGGTGGGTCAGTGGAGGCTGTAGTGTTTTTGACCACTTAGAGCACCGTGCAAATACTCCATGCACAAGTGTCTTTGGAAGAAGCTGCTGGGTGTGTGAAGAGCCACTTTCGAAGTGTAGCATTCCAGGTGTGGTCTGACATTGAGTGGTGCACATTCACAGTGCAAGTGGATTGATCCCTTGCCAGAGACTTATGAGCACCTTCTGTCTTTTCTCAAATGCCTCTGTTTGGTGGGAGTTACATTGAAACTACAGTAAGCGCCGCACATTCCTGGAGTATGACAGTTTCTGGCTCCAAGATGAACCTTAACCTCTGGATAGGTAAGGTCTCTGCAGAGGTGGAGAGGAGAGGACAGGGCAATGTCAATGTTAGTGCTCTTACTACACTGGAATGGAGTTGAGTAGAAGTGCTAAAGGGCAGGCAAAACAAATGCCATTGAGGGATGGAGCAAAGGTGGTGGGAGAGTGGTGGCAAAAACTTCCAAGGGTTGTAATGCCAAAGGAGAAGGTGAGAGCAGGAGACAGCTATAGCTGGGGGAGAGCATACTCCAGCCAGGACTAGAAGTTCCTGTCAAGATCTTTGCCTGAGTTGCTTCTTAATCAGTTCCTGCAAATCTAATTTTACAGTGGTTTGATTTTGCGGTTTTACACCAAAGCTGTGAGTCGATGGCTAAGGGAAAGAAACTTTTGGTTTGTGATCCCACATTTTCCCCTTGCTCAGTTTTCTACTGTCTGTAGGAGAGACCCTTCCCAAGGTCTGAGGCATCAAGAAGAGACCCTGCCAGCTGTGCTAGGTCTTTCCTTTTTTCCTCACATGGCAGTGCCCAGTTCTTGCTTCAGTTCCTGTTGTGGCAGCTCCTGGTGGCTCCTACCTGATGACTTTTTCTTGATTAAAAGGCTTCTTGCCTTTCCACAGCGGGAGGTGGTGCACACAGGTGGACCTAATGTGTGATTAAGCACATCACAAAAGCACTTAAGAGAGTCTTCTGAGTAAGAAGTATTCCGATAAGTGCAGGAGTGTGGTTTCCAAATCCATTATTTTGTGTTTCATTTATTTACCTTTTTTCCTTTCTCAATTCACTTTCTGCAGTTTTGAATTTCCCACGTGATGCTGTGCCATTACACGAACAGAGGTCTGCATGTCCTGCAGAGCAGTGATCACTGTTTCTGACTCTCTTTCAGATGCAAGTATGGACATAATAGCCTATGATGATTACTCCAGTCCACCGCTTCAGAGATATTGAAAGGACACCTGAATACCTCCAGCCGGAAAAGTGTGTTCCACCTCCTAGCCGCGCTTCCCTGGGAACAATGTGGTTTATTCGAGATGGCTGTGGTATTGCATGTGCTGTCGTTACCTGGATGCTGGTGTTCTATGCCGACTTTGTAGTCCTTCTTGTCATGCTAATTCCATCGAGAGATTATGTTTATAGTGTCATCAATGGCACCCTGTTCAACACCTTGGCTTTCCTCGCTTTGGCTTCACATTTTCGTGCTATGCTGACAGATCCAGTAAGTATACCTCTCTCTGTGTGTCTCGGAAAGAAAGAGGCGGTGTTTTGTCTGCTAGATGTTGGGTAACTCACTTGCTGAGTGAGTGGCAGATTTAAATAATCTTCTGTGTGTCAGCCTGCTGAGTGAGACTGCTGATGTGGTATGCTAATTTTTCATCCCACTCAAGTCAGGAGCAAAGTCAAGGACTCAGATTTAGACTCCCAGTGTGTGAGGAGTGACTCTTTTTGCACTGGGAAAGTGAGTGTTTCTCTCTGGCACTGTTTTCTCCCCAGTGGCAGATCCTGTGTTTGTGGCTTGTCGTGTCTTGACAAATAGGAGAGCTGGAAAAGCTGGTTTTGGTTGTCTGCCTTGGCAAGTATTGCTTCAGCAGAATGGACCAGAACATGTGTTGTTTTGAAAAGCCATGTTACCATCTCTCGTTCTACTGATGTTGTTGAGTGTATTGGACAATGCTGAAATAAATACTGTGTAAGCATGCTAAGAGCTGACAGTTCTTAGGCAAGTTGGGAAGCACCGGAGTTGTAAGATCCCCTTGTATGTATCCATAGGGCATTGCTTTGAGAGATCTGATCTGCTGCTTTGTTGTCTTTCAGCTGGTGAGAAGATACAGTTTAGCAGCAGGAGGCTAATTCTGAGTGGCCTGTGATGGTTTATTTTTTTTAATAACCTCTGGATAGTAGATTCAATTCAAAAACCCCTCTCCATTAGTCAGTGCAAGGACAGACAGGCTTAGACTTCTCATGCCCCCTTCCTCACGAGTGGTGTTGTTGCTGTTGGGAGTGGTGGCATACCTTTGTTGTTCTGTTCCTTCCAAATTTCCCTTCCTACTTTTGAAACCTTGTTTGGTGCCATTAATACTTTAGTACAATCTTTGTTGCTTAAGTTCCAGCTCTTCCAGAAGTCACAGCACTGCAGAAATGGCTTGATTTGGTGTAATGTCACAATTTGTGGCTAAGACTGTTGAATTGCTGCTGGGCAGAACTGTAAGCAGTAGTTTAGGCTCTGAAACTTCTGGTCATTGGACTGGGGAATAGAGGGTTGCAGCAGTTTGTTAGATGGTTTGTATCCTAAGGGTAGTTGTTGTTAATTATTGTATTTTATGTGGCTTTTATGCCTAGGGACCTTCAAGTTGCTGGAATTATTTTGCAGTTACTAGAAACTCTTCTGAAACAAAAGCTGTATTTTGAAGCCAGGCTGGGCAAGCAGCATTGGAGAAGCAGATACTATTTCTATTGAGAGTAATTGGGAAAAGATATGTTAATTCCTAGTGGGAGGTGGGATTTATGTGTATGGATGGCAAGAGCCAGTGGGATTTTGTTTAATTTCTTTAATGAGGGGTTCAGCTAAATAAAGTGCAGGAGGGGAGATACAGAGAAAGGATGCAGCAACATCTGGCAGACAGTGTGAGTCAGGGATTAAGGAAGCTGCCAGGACAGGGGGAACCAGAGGCATGTCTAGGATCAGAACAAACCAGAAAGCACTGCTGAGGCAAACAAACAAAATTCTTACTATAAATAAATGAACACCGGAGTTCTTCGGACTGGATAGTGTGTCTTGCATTTCAGGAACTGCTTCCTGTGGATTCTTGCCAAAACATTTGTAATGTTTTGAGCTTTGCTGAGTACTGAAGAGAGAGAATATGAGTTGCAGTATTTTCTGGAAGTAGGTTTTGGTAATTTTTAAATTGGCCAGGCCTGTTGGGAGTTTTTGTGCAAAGAACCCCAAATATTGCTCAAGAAAGCCTTATAATACTGGTTTAATGTGCACTTCTCTCACTGATGTATATCATTCGTGTTTATTGGTGTTACGAGGTCATGTAGATGTGTTAAAAAGAGACTGTTCCATCAGAAATCTATCAAAGTACTACATCTGTGCTTTTATTTAAAAAAAAAGCCTTAAATTCACAGAGGTGAATTGTACCAATGTACCAGCAGTGATTTTGTACAGCATGTTTCAGAACTTTTTTTCGAGGGGAGAAAATTTCTTTGATACAGTTTTTTTGAGCATATTTATGCCCCTGTAAAGAACAGAAACTCATGAACTTGGGCTCCTGCAGCAGCAATATGTTACATATTTCAAGATTTGTTTTAAAGTGGAAATTACACAGCTTAGAATGTTTTATCTAGTGTTATTCAGGTGGGAGGATTCTTAGTGTTCACTGTTTGAATGTTAGACCCTAATTTAAATAACAAATACACACTGAAAGCCTAACTATAAATACATGAAGTGTTTACCAGTAATCCTTAGTGTACACAATGATACTTGAGGAAGTAGCTGCTTGTACTGGAATAAAACATGAAAACATTTGCTGTTTCCAGTTTGTGATATGAAACACAGGCAAGAGAAATTTGCTGTTATGAAAAGAGGATTCTTAAATATTTAGAGGTTACTATAGGATTTCAAGAGACTGATTGCTTAAGTGAGGATTTAGTGATGTTTGCAAAAACCCAAAAAACCCCACCAAAATGATGTTTAAGTATGTGGTCCCATATTTCAGAACCATACCTTAATTTCTTTTCTGAGTCTTCTTGCAACTCTGTTGACCTTAGGGAAGTTTTTATTTCTTTCTTGTCCCTCCCCTCTCATAGTTTTAAGTCATCCTGTTGTTCTTAGCAGTTGTAATGTCCACAGGTTAATCTTCTGGTTGTTTTTTTTTTTCTGCAGGGTGCTGTACCCAAAGGTAATGCCACAAAAGAGTTCATTGAGAGTTTGCAGCTAAAGCCAGGCCAAGTGGTTTACAAGTGCCCAAAGTGTTGTAGCATCAAACCTGACAGAGCACATCACTGCAGGTAAAGTCTTTTCTGAAGATGGGTGTATTATCAAGACCTCAAGAGTTATTCACCAGCGTGCCTTGATCTCTAAATTGTTTCTGGAGTCTGAGACTGGAGTGGGTAAATTGAGAGATTGGCATCCAAATTCTGTTGCCAATAGTGCCAGATATGTTTCAGTGTCTCTGAAAAAATCTCAGGCCTTTTCTGGCAAATCTTCATCTATAGGAGGCTGGGGCCATTTCTTAAAATGAGTGCTGCCTTGGCTCCAGCCTTGTAATTGGCATTCCATAAATTTTCATGTAAACATGACTTAAAAAGAGACATAATATACCAGAGTGCATAGAAATCTATGTAATGTAGTGTCTCTCAAAGTGTCAGTGTCTTTTCCATTTTTGTTTTTATTCACAAACCCATTTGTCTCACTGTGTGTTCTATTTAGAAGTGATATTTAAGTTAAAACTAAAGTACAGGTAACTGTCTGTATTTTTTAAGGGTTCAGACTTCCACATTTTCATTGAGTACTGTGACTTTGTGTTGTGCTGTGTGATAGATCAGTATGCCCACTGATCTGTCATGTCCTTTCTTTTTCTGGTAGGATAAACTTCCCGGAAGAGAGTAACTGGTAGTGAGCTTTTTAGTACTAAAAGCAGTGAGCAAAAAAATAACTACTTCCTAAAATTCTCTTCTGCTTTTAAAGCAAGCGAACCTGCTTTCCAGTAAGTAGTTAATGAGTTTGCACTGGTGTCACTTCCTTACCTACTCAAAACCCAATACATAGCAAGAGAGCTTGTGCCAGGATCACTGCTGGTCCATGCAGTGGTCTTGTGGGGAGGGGAATATCTGGTAATGGGCTGAGCAAACTTGTTCTGCTGTTTGCATTTTTCATATTTATTTCCAAAGCTTTAGTTTGCAAATGTTTTTCTTTTCTGTTGGTTCTTTATTCTAATCAAAATCAGGAGTTGGTTATTCAGCAGGAGCAATGTGATAATGCCTATCACTTATTAATGCTACTGTAAAATCCCCTCTGGCAGCTCTTCAATTATGAATGAAACTTCACATCTAAAATGCTGTCTTGATGATGACTCACAGTGTAGGTAAATGAAGTCAACTTTGGCTAAACACAAAACCTCCTCACTGGGGTCCTTTTTTCTATGCTGTAAGATAAGTTTTTAGACGTTAAGATTTGGGAAACTGATCCACTGAGCACTGATGCTGTTGAGAATCTTCAGTCAAATGGTGTTTTTATGAGCTAGGGAGATTTATTAGACCTTAACACATCAAGTTTGTGCATATGCATCAGCAGGAGATACTGCTAGCTGTATGCCAAAAGGACCAGGGTGTTTTTTGATTCCTGTGCTATTTAGTGTGTCCCCCTATGCCTGGTAAATTAGTCCTGCCAACCTTTGGAAATTGGATGTTTGAGTGGGGGGAGAGTGTCTGAGTATGGGCCTGCTGCCTGTAGTTTTCAGTCATGGTTTCTATGTTTCCTTTTTCCACCAGCTAGTTTCCTATTCTGCCTGTCATCCAATTGCTTTTGGTACATGTACATGGAATAAAACCTCTCAGCCTCTCTCTTCCACGTCTGTGGCTTGGCTGCTTCAGTAGCCCCTCTGGGGAACAAGGACTTAGGAGCAGTCGAAGGGGTTGCTTGGGTACTCACCTGCCTCAGAGCCCAGGGGAAGTGTGAGCACATTGCACACAGTGAGACATCCTCCTCCTTTGCACCACCTGCCCTGCCTTCTCTGGTCCTTTATTAAAAAAAAGAAAATGTGGATTGAAACTTGTCATGTGAAGTATATTATCTGGAAGATAAATTGTTTGTACTGTGCCAGCTGATTTGAGTCCCCATGTAGCTCAAAAATAATTTCAAGCTGCTTGTTCTAGCAAAGTGAGGCTTTTGCTGTTTTCTGCTGCACATGGGGCTGGCAGGTAATGGGGTGCCCAGGCCTGCCTAAGGAGAAGCAGCTCCTGGTCTGGCTCCATGCTGGGAGGTTGAGGCGTGCCTGCCCTTTCATTTAGGATCAGGGTTACAGCAACTCGTTTGTTTTCAGGCATGGCAAGCATCCTTGGGGATTACCCCCTCCCACCACAGAGTGAGTGAAAGGCTGTTGTGACTGAGAGGTTTTCTATTATTTATTCATACGAGCTGATAAGAACATGTTTATGTTTTTGTTTGAGTTTCACTTCAGGGTTTGGGTGTTGGAGTTTATTGTTTATATTAAGGTCAAGATACTTTTTGTTATAAAAAGAAAAAGTTAGCAGAGTGCTCAATCCTTTCTGTTTCAGGGCTGCCAGAATTGTTCTGGAATGGCTGTTTCCTTTCTGGGTCTATTGTTTATTTGCTTTGGGTTGGTTTTTTTTTCATATTTGATTTCTGTGCTTGTTTGTGCAATGTGGTATCAGGAGACTGCCTTTCCTCTCCTATCATATGAGAAAGCAGCAGAGAGAAAGACTTCCTTTATTATATGAATTGAAGCAGTTACTGACTAAGCAAGAGAATGATGTTCAGACAAAGTAATGATGTTTTAATTATTTGACTTCTAGCCACAGTTTGCATGCTGGCAAGAATTTGAGTTTTGATTTTATTAGTCCGGTTGTGTGAAGTGCTTTAACATCTTAATTTCACCTTGAATGTATATTGTGGTTCTGTCTTCCTGACTGACTGCCACAGCTGTTCTATGTTAGTGTGTGGCTTACCATGATGTCAAGAATCTTTTCTAGTGCCTTACTTAATTTTCTTTTTGCAAGTTCCTGCTACTAGCAGATGTTGGTAAATAAACCTTAGTCTGTTATTAGCAACTCTGAAAAATATTCATTAATGCTTTTTATATCTTTCTGGTTTCTGTTTGTTTTTAATTTGTGGACATTTTCACAGATCAAATAGGTTAAAACTAAAAAAAAAATCACAGATCTTTTCCGTCTGCCCAAATGTATTGTTCAAACCATATTTTTAACAGAACCACTGATAATGTAGCATCAGTTTTTGCAGTGGAGATTTGGTGTTGTATGGTTCATTTTGAACAGACTTAGGCAAGTAAACAAACCACAAATATAAATACGATGACAAATAGATTCTTTTTTCTTTAGTTTTTTGTCCCCCTGAGCCATGTGATGTCTTGTGTTCCTGGAGTGAAAAGTGCTATTAATAAAGACCTTTATTCTTTCAGTGTTTGCAAGAGGTGTATTCGGAAAATGGACCATCACTGCCCATGGGTCAATAACTGCGTAGGAGAGAATAACCAGAAGTACTTTGTACTGTTTACAGTAAGTATTTCACAAGTGATGCTTGAGTTTGTCCAGTGGGAAGTGCTGAAATGCCGTGTGCAGTCTGTGAGGCAGCTCCAAGGTTGGCTCTTACTTCCTCCTTCTTGTGGAAGAACTTTAAGGGGATATGCTGCAGACTTCTGTTTCACTAGTTAGGGAACACACACACACACTCATCCACCCACAGCAATGGGAAAAAACATCACAGGAAGTATTTGCCAGGGTTTTTTGAGGTTTGTGTTGGTGCTTGTTCAGCATCTATTTTTAATGGGAGTGGTTTATTGTGGCACTGAGCTCTTTGATGCATGGGCCATCCTTTTACACGGGGCTGTGGCTGGTAGGGTCCCAGGCCATATGCAGGGTTCCTAACCATTATAGTTGTATGAGTACCTGTGTGGGATCATGTAATAAGAGCTGTTGTCACATCTTAAGCAAGGAGTGGGAAGTCTGCATCCCCTTTGGCAAGAATTACCTACCTTTTAATTCCAAGGGGTTTATTTTTGTACTTGAAAACCAAGGAGGTGTTTGACTTCTTGTACTATATCTGTAGCATCATGAGTAAGAAAAGAGGAGTGCACACTTGAGTGCTGCATATTTCTGGAAGGGTTGAAATGTGTTTCATCAAAGCAAACTGCAAATATCCTGTGGGAGTAGTGTGAACATTACAAAGCTCACTTTCAGTGATGCTCTGTTTTATTAATAAATCTCTTGAGACATCTGTAGGTTTGAGGAAGAATGTTCTCATGTTACCAAGTAACAAGGGGGAGATTTTCAGTTAAATGGAAAGGCTTAGTGTTCTGTGGTGTGGTTTGCTAGAGTGTGGATTACAGAACAAAATTAATCCTGTCTCTTTCCTTTGAGCAAGGTTTTTTTCACCTTGAGAAGCAAGGTAGGTGTTTTAGTCTTATCAAAAGGATTTCAGATTCTATTAAAACTTGACATCTACTTTCAAGCAGACTGTATTAAACACTTAATGTAGTTGAGAGAAACAAAAGAAGGGTTGCTGGTTTTGTTCTTGGGTATGCTTTTTGAGACCTGAGGAAATGAAAGAACGGCAGCATGCTGAACTTGCAAGGAAAAACTCTACTGTTTCCACGGGAGTTTTTTGTAACAAAATCTCTCTCACTTCTAGTATCTGCCCACCTTTGTTTGTCAGTTCAGGAGAGTCATCTCTTTGGCCATGTCTTAGTACATTGTAATGTATACATGGCATTGCATATAGTTTGTTAAAACTTTTTGTTACATACACTCTCTTTTACAAATCTAGGACCTAGTTTAAAACAAAAAGTATTAACTACAAAGTATTAAGGCCTGAGAGAAAATTTTCCATGCCAGTGTCTGCCTCAGGGAAAAAGTACGTATTAAAAAAATACATCATTTTTCTGAAACTCGTGGTGGAAAACAGATACAGTACATTTTCTGGTTAAAACAAATTACCTGTTATTTCTCTGGGAAACTGCAGTGCTCTCAAGAGCAAGGATGTAAGCTTTGACAACATGATACCTTAGATGTCAGTGTTACTGTTGTCTGGAAGTTGTGCTGTGTTCAGGGGAGATAAGGACAGTAAGCTGAGTGGAAGGCCACTCTGGGATGTGTGAGGCTGGGTTTTGTATCCAGCTGACTTTGTATTCAGCAGTCTCCCTCGTGTTTGCTCAGAGCTGTTAGTGAGGCCAGAATGAGTCTGTGTAGTCTTGGTATTTGCCAGCTTGTGTAGGAGAGATGGAAGAGCTCGATGGTTTTTGTAGTTGTTTGTGGTTTGGTTTTGTTTTGAAATCTTGGCACTTTGCTTTATTTGAAGTGTTGGGAAGATGTAGCATTTTGGTCTTTAAACTCACCTGGTACATATGTTACATCCTTTATTTTTCAGATGTATATAGCACTGATTTCCCTGCATGCTCTAATCATGGTGGGATTTCACTTCTTGTATTGCTTTGAAGAAGACTGGACAAGTGAGTACTAACAAAATGCCTCATTAAAATAAAAGATTACTTTCTGAATAAGAACTTGTAGTTTGCTTGTTTCATACGAATGCTATCAGGGCTCTGCTATGCTGGCTCTATTTTTACATTTCTTTTAATGGTCAATCCTGGAACTTCATAATTCTTGACCTGCTGAGATCTCTGTCCTCAAAAGTCCTGTTTCAGCTTACACCTGATACTGCCTAGGGAAAAGCTGAGATGTAAAGACACCTAACAATGTGCAATAACCTACTGTTGACATGAACACAGCACTAACTTCCTGAATGCCAACACAAGATAAGAAGAATGCCTTTGCTTTTTCTAGAAGGGTAATGTGAATCATTCTTGTAAGACTGCCAGGAAAACATGCTAACTCAGATCCAAAAATCCACCCTCACAATAACAAACAGTTCCTTTCAAAAAAAAAACCAAAAAACCAAAACAACAACAGAAAACCCCAAATCCCAAACCAGAACCCAAGCAGCTCAAAAAAGCCAAAAGAAAAACTCCAGCTCTCACTCTGAAGCAGCCAGTGAGTAAATTTTTCCAAAGCCAGTCTAAATATGCTTTTAACCCACAAATGAATATAGGAAATCCTCAAGGTAATGCTGAGTCAAACAGCAAGCTGTCAAAGAATGTGTGTACAGATGTATGTGCTGCTTGCTAATTTTTTTGGAAAAGGATTAGGGGCTTTTTTCTTGGAAATTCAGTTGTGTTATTCAATATAATGATAGGTTGTAGTTTATAATACTGCAGAGGGTAAACACATGAACTGAATTTGACAAGGTTGTTCTGCAGTTCAAAACTACGTAAAACAGCTGTCGCTGAGAACATCTGCATTTGACTAGAGTGGCCAGGGCCCTAAGGGAAGGATACATCAAAAGATGGAGTCCTTTACCCTATTTCTCTGAGCCTCTTTATGTGGGGAAAGCACTTTCCCACCTGTCCCAGGTTTAGGTGGCAGAACAGAGCTGTTATGAGAGGTGGATAGGTTGTTCCAGCTGCCTTCCACTTGTGCAGGTTGTGTTAGCCCCTGATCTTGGTGTATTTATTAAAGTTCAGCACCTCATGAGAAAAATACAGGCTTTTAGTGAGAGTCTTGGTTTTGAAAAAGTCTGGAGATGTTCTGACATTTACAGCACTCAGCACTATGAGTTTGGCCCTGCAACATTTTCCTTCTTCTTGCTTTCATCTGCTCTTCATTTGTAGTTACCTTTTTGGGTTTTTGATTTCTTTTTTTGAGCTCTGGCTTGAGTTTGCACTACAGATCATGAGGAAAAAATAAGAATTTGACTTAATCTGACCTTCTTTAGGTTATGGCTTAGGGCAGTTAAGAAAGGAAACAGACTCAGGTTTTATTTGCTGCTACATATCCTCATGTCCTGACTACCAGCCTGAGATTTCTAATGGACTTTATCACTGTGGAAAGTATGTTAAAATCAAGGTTTATGTGAGAAGCTGCAGGTGAAATGAAATAAAATGGAGTCCTAGTCAGTGTGCTGGGGAAACACTGAAATGGAAAAGCAAATTACAATCTTGAAGGGTTTTTGGTTGTGTTTTTGTGTTTGTTCGGGTGGGGGGGTGTGTTTGTTGGGGGTTTTTTTGCTTTTATTGATTGTTTTTCAGAACTTGCAGGAGTGATCATTTTATGGTTAAATATCCTCAAGAATGTGAGAGTTTCCCTATGTACTTTTCTGGGAATAGGGACCATATAATTTATTTGTCAGTTTAAGTATGGAAAACTCATGGCTTAGCAGGTGTTTTGCAGCTGCTGCCTTACTTGATGTGTCTACCTTTCCAACTCTGTTGTTTTGTCTTTGCAGAATGCAGTTCCTTCTCTCCACCAACGACAGTGATTCTTCTCATCCTCTTGTGTTTCGAGGCTCTCCTGTTTCTCATCTTCACCTCGGTTATGTTTGGGACCCAAGTACACTCCATCTGCACTGATGAAACGGTGAGTATCTCACACTCCCTCTCTTTACCTTGTCTCTCACCACTTGTGGAAACAATGAAGGGAGGGCTACAAGTTTTTATGTCATTTCACAAGGAGTTCATGTACCCTTTAAGGAAAGATCCAGTGTAATAAACTGAGCTATCCCAGTGCTGGACTGTGGTCTCTGAAGGTTACTGTGGGAAGTAGTATATGCCTGTGTGTTGGCTGGGCTGCTGTTCTGACAGCACCTCCAGTAAGGCAGGCACGGGTAACTGGGATCACTCTGTACAGAGTATTTGTCCCTGTGGATTATGGAGGCTTCTTCCTTTAATGAAGTGCTTTTCCACTGGTATTGTCTGAAATTCAGCAGTGTGCTGGATGTCACTATTTACAGGTTTATGTGCTGGAAAGCCAAGATGAGTAGGTGGGAGAGGGATATATTCATACATACATACACACATATATATATACACACACACATACATAGAGAGACTCCTTTTAGCCTGGAAGATTTTCCAGTTTTAGCTACTTATTGAACAGTTCAAAAACTCTTGCCAGAGGGAAAAAGAAAAGAGAGTGGAGTAGGCTCATGGAAACCTTCTGGTTACAGTCTGCTGCAAAGCCACCGAATCATCCCCAATTCAAAGATGGCATAGTAGAGGTTGCATTCACAGAACCACAGACTATTCTGAGTTGGAAGGGACCCACAAGGATCATTGACATTGCAGTGTTGCAGTCCATCCTGTATCCCTGCATTTCCCAACTCCTGTAAAGATGGAGCTGGTGACTCCTGGATGTGTTCCCACACCTGTAAATACTTGTAGTCTTCACCAAGCATGCTCAGATAATTTAATTGACCAGAGTGGTGGAAGAGAAGTGATAGTCCAAAAGAGTGACAACTCTTCTTTCCTCCTCTGCCTCCTTTAGGTTTCTTTCCCTTGTTTGCCCATGGCCAGTGGAAGCTAGAGTAGGTATTTTTGCTGCCATTGGAGAGCTGTGTTTGGCATCATATGCTGTAAGGGCCCATTGCTCCTCAGTCTTTTTTTTGCAGTGCTTTTTTGAATGTTTGGCTTCTGCAAGAGGCTGATGTTCCACCTGTGGCTCTTCTGTGTTCAGAGGAAGACTTCACTCTTCTTTCTGATGGGGAGAGCCCCAGGAAGAAGTAGAGTGTTTTACAGATCCTGCTGAGCTAGAGTTTATCAATAAGTGTGTAAATTAGCAATGCTGCCTGGGAAATCTTGATTTGAATTTCTCCATCTTTGAAACCTGTCAATTCTTAGAAGCTGCTTCTTACAGCTGAGCACCCAAATAAGTCCCCAGACTTTCCCTTCCCCTCTAATTTTGGGGATTCATAGATGTTAAAGGAGCAATGCCACAATCTAAAATAAAAGAAATATTGTCTTCCCATCTTGGATTGTGTGTTTTTGGTTTTGTTTTCTTTTTTGAATACGTACCCATGAGGATTTTACTCTGTGGAATGTCTTGCTGATTTGCTAGGACTGAGCTAGCTGTGTCTGGCAAGCAATCTGTTTTGAGCAGAGGAATATTTCCAGATGAAATTCTTCTTGTTGTGCATTCTTGCAGTGTTTTACTTTACATTTTAGAGATAGGGCTGTCTTACCCTTTTTTCACCTTTCTCTTCAATCACTGGGAGACGTCGCTCCTCACCTTGAGTATGCTGTCCCACCAAGGTGGTTCCTTTCTGCCTGAAGGGACCCAGAACCCTGGTGTTTTGCTGTCATCTCTAGAGGTGACATTTAGCAGGGATCAGCACAACTCCTGCAGTTGACCCATGTTGTGTTCTTCAGAGGTCCCAGAACTGGTAATTTGAGAACACAGATGTATTGCAGTGCATTAATCTGTGGCACAGGAGAGACATGTAGGTCAGGAGAAACCTTACCTTGCAAAAGATGCAGAGTTAAAGAACAGAGTGATCTGCCTGCTGCTCCCCATGGAAAAGTAATGCTCTGCAGTGGCTGCACTCATTCATTTTGCTTCTGTGGCAGCCAGGCATACGTGGCTTTACTGGAAAACCAAATTCACTTTGTGGGTTTTAGACACAATATGGAATTTAAATTTTTTTTTAATGTTTAACTAGTGAATGTTTCAGCTGATTGCTTGATGGCTTGTTTTTGTTCTGCATCTAACCTTTACTAAACAATGCCAATGATTTCTTCAAATCAGTGTCTTGTTTAACCCTTTCTCCGTGCTGTCAGCCCATGCATGTTTTAGCCATGATTCTAATGACACATGAAGAGGCAACAGGTAGACTCAGCTACACTGAGCCATGGGCACTTCCTGAACTTGCTTGGTGAAACTGGGAGCACTAAAGAGATTATCTTTGGGTTTGTGGGTTTTGGGTTCCTTTTTTTTTTTGTCTGCAAGCTTGCAATGGTTTCTTCTAAAACATTTCCATCTGATTAGCACATAATGCGTTCAGCCATTAAAGCACATACTTTTGTTTGGTTTTAAGTGATGGGGGTTTTTTTAATTGACATCACAGACAATTGGATGGCAGGGCTTAAAATGTTTCTGAAATATCTAGGTATGGACACAATGAAAGTAATTTTATTTCAAAGGAACACTCTCTAGCTTTAATATTTTTTAATATAAAACAGAAAAAAAGGAAAGGCAGTACAGGTGCATTTGTATTTTCTTACTCCACCCTTTGGATAAGGGGTAACTGAGAGTAGAACTTTCCCCGAATCCAGAACTACAAAATCTGAGTATTTGACTGAAAATGTGATATTTCTGTTTTCAGGGAATAGAACAGTTGAAAAAGGAAGAGAGAAGATGGGCTAAAAAAACAAAATGGATGAACATGAAAGCAGTATTTGGCCATCCGTTCTCTATAGCATGGCTTAGCCCATTCGCAACACCAGACCAAGGAAAAGCAGACCCGTACCAGTATGTGGTCTGAGGAATTCTTGACCAGCATTTCCACTAAAATAGAAACATATTACAGCACTACTGTTACAAATTTTCCATGAATGTTTAAAAGAAAAAAAGCAAAACGAACTTTTTTATGTCTATTAAATGGCTGATAACTGCAGAGGAAAAAAAAAGCCCTGTATTCCACCATTTTAGATAATTCTATATCTCTGGCTGAAACTGCTGCTGCTTTTCTTTTTCTTTTTCGTTTTTTTCCCCACTTTTTTTTATCACATTAACTTTACTGGCATTTGTTTCTCTCTGCTTTCTGTATGGCATAACTAATGTGAAGGGGATCCTCTCTTCTCTGTTATGACCCACCTCTTCTAAGTAGATTCTCATGCTGTCTCCTGACTGTGATGAGCTCTGTGGATGACATGTGAGTGCCAACAACCCTACACAGACACCTCTGGACTTCCTGAAGGAGCACATTGCTCTTTCCTAAGTGAACTTGGATGGGGAAGCAGATACTTCATGTACCAAAAGGTGCAAGACCAGAAGGCAACACAACAAGAGAGCCAGTTGACCTGGTGATCACATTCAGTTAAAGTACTTAAAGGTTGCCAACACCAATTCCCACCCACCTTCTTTTTTCCTTCCAGCCACAGAACTGATTCCATCTTTGTGGCATTGTTTTGTCTGTTCCCTCCCTAGTGTGCAGGAAATTGTTGCCCTTTTAGGATAACAGTGGCAGATTTAGAAGACTCTTTGGATTATTAAATGCCTTACACTTGCAGGAAAGGAAGAAAGCTAATTTTCAAGTTTGTAGAATAGCAGAATCATGTTCTTTGTGTGTGTTTGTCTTGGTAAATGACTTGGTAGAGCAATGCCTGCTAAACAGTGTTCACGTGAAAAACGGATATGAATGCCCAGATTACTATAAAGACTAATATTGATGGGATGTGTAAGTGTACCAGGGTGACTGATTCTATATTCTTAGCATTGCCCTGGTTTAGAGCTTTGTAAATCTTTTCTTATATTTATACATACATGTGTGTGTGTATGTAAATGCACACACATATATATGTGTAAGTGCTTTAAATTGGCAAATATTTATGGTAAGGAGCATGCTGTTATGAACTGTGTGGTGATGAAAGTGGGAGGGACAAAAGGCATTCCAGAAACGGGTAAAGCTAAACCATTCATAACTATAACTGACATCTTGTGTTCAGGCAGGAGTTTTTTTATATTTTTGGATTATCACTCCCATGGGCTCATCAGATGAATTGCAAACAAAGGAAGTATACAAATCAGCTGTGTTTATGACTTCCAAGGAATCTTTTCTTTCCTTGGTTTAAAATAAAATGGTATTTTTTTGGAAACTGACCTGTTTAGACTGCTTCAAAGCCACGGGGAATGGGAGGGCAACTGGGGAAAGAGAAATTTAATGGATGTCTCATTTTGGAAGTAATGTGAATGCTGCATCTTTTCAATCTGTCAATGCTTCCATATGGAAAAGAAATGCAATAAAACTTTTACAAAAACTTGTTTGCTGTCCTTTCTTTCTTCCCTTCAAATGTTGGGAAAAATTTCTATTGATTTTCTGAACTTTCACTTCCATTTGTAAGCAAGCGGAAGCATGCAAAGGTTGATTAACTAAGCGTTCAACTTTTAAGTTTAAAAGTGTGTTATTTGGTAATATGCTGATCTGTTAATCAGGGGGTTTATTTCACACTTGGGAGAGGTTGTAACTCTGATACTAATATGCAGTGGTGTTTCTAAGAGAATGGTCCCAGCTTAATCATGAAGGGCTGAATCTTTGGTCAGGGTCAGCTCAGCCAGCGAGGCACGTGCAGGTGGTAACGAACTGGTAGAGAATCCAGCCCTAGAGCTGCCTTGGTGCAAAATCAGATATATTGAGGGGATGATGCCTAAAACTGGCTCGTAAAAGAAAATCCGTAAGACTCAATTTGTGAGTTTTAGCAGACAACATTCCTTTTATTACGACCTTGGATGCTCAAAATCTAGTTTCTTCAAAAGTGTGCATACAGAGTTAAGGAAGCCTCTTGCTTTTATTTAGTTACCTAATTAACAATTCAAAGCATTACCTAATACTGTTACACCCACTTCCAAAACTGTCCCTCCCTTAATACCACTCTCAACATCCCTCCCCAAGTTGAGTCAGAGGTCTTGATGACCCTTTATCTTCATCCTGTCTTCCTCATCATCTCTGTCCTACGTGGAATCATTTCAAGGTTTCTGGACCTTCTGAGTAGTTTTGACTAGATCTATATCAAACAATGTGCCTATTTTGTTTTTCTAGGTACGTTCTATACAAACTAGATGGTCTTGCTAAAATCATTATATATCGAAATCTTGATGAGGAACATTAAACAATATTTCAGGAATCTAGAACAAAGGTTCTTAGCTAAAATGCTACTAAAAGTGCTAAAAGAGTTATACTAAATGATATATAATCCTAGATTTTAAGGCATCAGGGAGAGGCTTTAGTCACCTAGGCAATTAACTATGAATGCATCCCTCTGTTCAGTTCACTGCTTTAAAAATTGCTTTGATCATAAATTCTACATTTGCGTTTGGGTTTATTTTAATTACCCTTGATGATTATGCATTTTGGAGGAAGATTGGTTATGCTGCTCTGGCATTTTGACCATTGTGGAAAAATGCATAACTACCAAGTGTTTCTTGTTTCAAACAGATGAAAATTGTTAACATTATGTAGTATTGATATTTTCAGTCAAACTGTTATGGGTTTTTTTTTAAATGAGGCATCATCACAGAAATGCCATTGGTACCTGTTGAATGTATGTGGCAGTAACTGGGGGTCCTGAGTTTTACTTGCTTTGTACAATTTTGTAGTGCAATTTGATGCAGTTTGAATGATACTAAATGTGGGTACTAAATATGAGAAAGGCAGACTTACTGGTTTGCTTTTGGAAAGTATTTTCTTAGGCAGGACAGCCTGATTCCAGGTGCTGGTTCTATTTCAGCATTGCCAAGAGAAATTGAAGGACAAACTCAGAGTACTTTGCTTTTGGAAAACTAAGTGGTACTCCAAGCAGAAATAAGTGCAAGGAACTGCTGTGAGGAAAGTCTGCCTTAATCATCATTTCCAGTGGCAATGCTTCCTGTATCTTAACCATCACATTGTCACAATGATTGTCTTTGCATTTCACTGTTCCTTTTGTATTTTAAAAGAATGCATTTCATGTAACATGCGAGAGCTGCCCTGCAGTTGCTTCTGGGTCAGGCCACACAGCACGCCATCCTCCTCTGGCACTGGGCAGGAGCAGATCCTGAGAGCAATAGTGGGGGAAACAGGGTATATTCTCCAGCATGGCAGTGGCCGCAGGTCATCCTGTCCCCATGTTTGCAATGTTGTACCTCTTACTGAAGTGGGAGTACCCATTATTTTATATTTCTTGGTTTATATCTTCAGTACTCGTTCAAAATGATGTAATTTGGAGTAGTGAAAGATGATGCTGCATGATGGGAAAGAGAAACAGGTGTTGGTTTAACTTGATATACAAAATTCTGACTTTCTAAAGTAATGGTGAGAGATTTTATGTATATAATGTTTTAGTTTTAAAAAAGGTTTCATTTAAGCAGTAACAAAATGTCTTCACAGCTGTGCATTCCTTCCATTCCCCTTAAATTCTTCTTAAGGCATAACCTTATGCCCTACTGACCATGTGGCTGGCAGCCAAATCAGATCAAGATACAATTATAAAACCTGTGCTTATTTTGAATATGTGCTGTGAAGGGATTAGTGAGGTCAGGCTGAGAGGGAAAGTACACCCCTGCCTGCTCTGATGAACTGCTCCCTAACTGGCATTAGCACAACCTCACTGAGGCTGACCTTGCTTATCTCCTTGGTCAGCCGATGCTGTTTGAAGCAGGTGAGCGATGTTTTTTGGAGGAGGAAAGGAGGGGCTGCTGCCCAGAAGTGTGTTCCAAATCTGTATTCCCAATCTAGATGGCAGCAGGGATCAAAACAGATTAAGCACGTGATTGAGGGCAGGGTTAAAGCTTCTGCTGCCAGGGGAGGGTTTAAATGCTTGGTGTCTCTCCTGCTCTGTGCTACTTGTTTTCCTTCTCCCTAGATACTCACACAATAAGTGCTGCAGCCCCGGTGCCATTTGTTACTAACACATGGGAAGCCTCCGCAGTCTGCTGAGGAACAGCCAACAACCAAAGGTGGTCTTCTGCTCTTTAAGCTGCTGAAGCCTCTGCCTCCTGTTCCACAGCCAGTGGGTGCTGGCAGTGCAGCATCCTGCAGGAAGAGCACATGGTAGTGCTAAAACGCTTTGCCAGGATCTGCTGTGCGAGAGCGCTGCTCCTCTCCCAGCTTGCCCAGCAGGGAGGTGAGGTCGGGCCATGGCTGCGGCACCAAGTGTGGTATCCCAAGGGACCAGAGGCTGCATGGGATGTTCCCTGGAGCACTCAGAATGCTACATTTGCAAGCCTGGGAGCAGAGCGAGGGGGATGCAAGACTGTGCTTAGCATTCCAAGTCCTTCAGGGCGTGACTTTTTCCTGAAATTGCGACCCTGAAGGATTCCAGTTTGGTATTGCATCATTCCTTCACATTCACTGCTGGGTCTCTCCTAAGTCAGAACAGAGAAATGGGGCATGAATGAAGTTCAGGAAAGCTTTGCACGTAGTGCTTCGATTTGTGGTGTGTTTTCTCCTGGGTCTGCTCATGCTGACTCAATGTTATTGCAAAACTGTGCTGCTGCTGTTGTGTAAGGCTGCCTGTGAGTGCAGCTGTGGTGCTGCTGAGCTCCTGCCTGTATTCATTTCCCCCCACTGCAAAGCTTTGAATGTTGTGTGTCATTAAGCAAAAATCTGTAGAATTAGAACGTGACAAGTGTGTTGTTCATCCAGCTCTTCCAATAGCCTTCTTTCATACAGTTTTAACTGAATTTGCTCATTTTTATCCTCTCGTTGAGTTTCTCAAAACTTGGATCCAGTGTTCTCACTTCTCTAAGAACAGACTTTTTGTGTGGTCACTTGGATATCATCATGAGCGTATCATGCACAGCTGCAGATCTGACTCCTCTCTTACGTGATACAGAAGATGCACATAAAAAATTCTGTTCTATTCCACACAGTAGTGGCCTTAAAAATTTTTTTTAAGAAAATAAATTTTAGTTTTTTATTGCTACATGGAGAAGGAGTACCAGGAAAAAAAGTCCTTGCCCAGATGCAATGTATCTGTTCTTTAAGTACAATCAAAATGTTTGCTTTCCTGAAAGTGATGTTCTTGGAGGGAGAATGAATCAGAATATTGACTGACTAAGGCTCTGGTCCCATTTTGAAGCCTTCACTTCCTCCTGTACAGGTTTTCTCAACTCCCAGCGAGCTATCTGGCTTGCATTGTGATTTGTCTTTGACAATTTGGTAAATAGAAATTGTGTTCTTAAATATTTGCTCTTAACTGGCACAGAGTGAGCTTCTAGGTGTGGCAGTGATAAATTCCTGATTCCTGGAAAAACATGCAATATTTTGCCTGTATCTGAACTACTGCAAAAATAAACTCTGGAGTTCTGACTGTACCTTGTCACTCCTTCGAGGGTTTCCAAAAGTCATGTGAGAAGTCCATGTTTCTGAAAAGGCTGGTTTTTCAGAAGCCATCTCTACCATAAAAAATCCATAGCAACTGATGCCAAAATACATCCACAAGATTCAGATTTGTCCATGAGTTTGATCTCATTTTAGGGTTTTATTGTTAAATTGGGAGATGAAACTCTCAGAAATGTAGGACTTCTGTCTTCACTGTTAACTCAAATAGCATCAGCCTGCCTATAGATAGGCACTTCTGCATGTGCTGCAGTGGTTGGTGCCCAAATACCTGCTATAAATGTGAGGCGACCCTAAGCTCTTCTCTTCTTGCAGGGCATTGAACGACTTAAAAACCAGAAGCCAACCTGGGAGAAGATCAGCGGCTGGGAAGGAATGAAGGTGGCGTTTGGCGGTGCCTTCTCCTTGGGTTGGTTCAACCCCTTTTCAAACCTGGACTGTGAGAGCCCAGCACCAGCTGAAGCTGTGGAAGCAGCTCCTGCGTCTGAAATACTCACCCAAGAAGAAATTGAGCAGTTTCTCTCTCGAGATGTTGCCATCCAGATGTTACATGAATAACAAAGCATCCTCCACAATACCAGGAGAAGCTTTCAGGTGTTTGGGGTTTTTTTTAATAACTACTCATGCTGGAGATTTAAGGCATTATTTTTTAACATACTTTTGGTGCATTAAAAAATTCAGGAGTGTTTGTCTGAGAGCCAGGTACAGCACTAGCAGAAGCAATGCAAATCTCCAGAGAGAGCTTTATAAGTGATGGGGTTTATAAGCTCCTTTTCAGACCTGTGTCAACTGCTTTACTGAGCTTTCTTACGTGGCCTTTAAGGAAAGTTTATAATTGTTGGATAGATTGGTTCCAGTTCCCAGAAATGTGGAATTCTAGTTAACTAGGGAGTCTGGTTAATCTTTTGTTCTTACAGCCTTTTGGAGGACGAAATGAGCGATGGCAAGATTAGCCCAGCTGTGAAAGTTTCTGTGAAAAACACATCCTCTTTAGCCCATCTCATCCTATGGATGCTGCCTCTGGGTTATGAAAGTTGCTGGTGCACAGGTCTTAGCAGAGGTAGGATACAGGGCTGTGGATGCAGCAGATCCATGAGCTTGCCATGGATGCAATTCTTTTGGTCTCTGAAATATCTCCAGGAATAAATTTCTACCATCTGTACTTGTGGAGCTGCCCAAGACTGGTGGTGTTTCTTGGAACTGTTGGGCTTGCAGTGGTGCCAGGCTGGCAGGAGCATTTGCCCGTGGCCAGTGCAGCCAAGAAAATGTTGGCTGTGTTGTTGAGCTGCTGGTGAGGGGAAGTTTTTGCCCCAGGGCTGCAGCTGGTTTGTACGTAAGATAACGTGGAGCAGGAGCTGCCTGTCTGACCTCTGCAGCCCAGAAAGCAGGGAAATGGTCTAGGCCAGATACAAGGGCTATTTCTGCAGTCAGAGAGAGAGAGAACACCCTGTTGATGGAGGTAGTGCCTGTCTCCATTTGACTTCTCTAATTTAGATGTCTCTCTTTCCTTCTTTTCTTGTTAGCTAGAGTTAGTTGAGAATGAGTAGTGCCTCTTAATCTTCCTGGGTTTTAACATTGTCCTGATAGTCTGTGCCATTGCGCAGGTTTCCTTACTCTCATTTTGCAGCCAGCTCCTCTAGTGAATGGTGGTGAACATACAGAAGGAACACACATCTCTCAAAGAAGGCATCACTGCAGGTGGCAGTGGTTGCAGCAAAGTCATGCAAGGGTGTTGCTAGACCCTGCATTCAGATGCACTACAAACACTTGGCATCCTCCAGATGTCAGGGTAGTTTTAATTTAGACTGTTTTTCAAGTGTTTGTTTGTTTTCTTTTTCTTCTGTCCTATCCCTTAGCTTAATTGCCATTACATTTGCAGGATATTAGAAATATGTTCCTGGTTTCCCCGTCACAGAATATGCTTGATTTTATGTCCCCCTGCCCTGTAACATGGACCAAAGAAAACTGCTTCCTCTCAGAAGCAAGACAAAGGAGTTTTTGGGATGAAAGTGGAATATTGTGAAAGACTTGTATGAAGTTTTTATTATTTATAGGAGTGATATCAAATGGAATTTATGTGAGATTTAAATTTTTTTTTACCCCCCAAAATGCATCTTATTATATATTAATGGTGTGACATTCAGGGCTACTGTAGAGGGATGAGATTCTCTCCTGGACTTTTCTCCACAACAGCAGTCCCTTTTTCTGGCAAAGGTATTGGGAACAGAGTGGCTTGACTGTTAGAAACACAGCTTGTCTAAAATCCAGGGGCTATTTCCAAACAATTGTCCTGTCCCCTGTTGCCTCTGGATGTCTCTCCTCTTTGTCAATGAAAATTAGATCTAGAAAAGAACTGTGTATTTGTAACCTTTTGGGAAAAGGGAAACACACTGCATTTGAGGGGAACTGAGGTACCCTCTCATGTCATGTCATTTTGCCCTGTGCTGCAGTGTGGTATTGAGAGAAGAAGCTCTTCTACTTCTGCACCAGCCCACATTCCATATTGTTAGCTTCCCACAGGAAAGGGACATCAAGGACGTACTCACATCTATAAGGGATTCCCTGTAGGGAGTAATGGGGATGTCGAAGATGGAAGAGTAAGAGTGCCCTTTTTAGCTCATGGTTTCTAATTTTGGCTTGCTGCTCCAACTTTGTATCCAGGTGACATCCCTGCCTCTGGTGCTGTGTCTGCAGAGGGAATGGTGTGACAGGGAGAAACTAGTTAATGGCTAAAAATCACCTTGAGGCAGGCATACGGAGCTGTCAACTTGGGAGAGACCCCCATGTGCTGCATTTCTCTAGATATGGACCCTACTGACATGGCTTTGGAGAGACATGGATGCAAGCAGCATATTTTCTCCTCAAACATGGCTCACCTCATCATAACAGGTGTCCTTTGCTTCTGTTTCCCACCCCTCATACCTCAGGTGATGGCATTTCTGAATTTATTTTTATTTAATAGATGAAACAGAAAAGAAGTATGCAAAGAAGGGTGAGAGCCAAAACATCCATCTCCCCTCCTGCAGTTGCAGTTTGAGTGAGAGACAGGGACATGTCCCTGTGCCTTATGCAGAGCATGGGCAGACATCCCATCCCCAGCTCTGGTGTCCCCAAGACCTGCTGGGGGAACTTTCTGTGTGCATCAGGTCAGTTCTGGTGTTTCTTAGCTGTCAGTCCCCCTTGTCCTCCTTTTCCTTCTCGCCTCTCAAAGTCCCAGTACCTCTTGGTGTATCTCCTCTCTGTCTCAATGTAGTGTGACAACTGTCAGAAATCACAAAAGTCTTCACAAGTTGGAAAAAAGTCTGTTTTATCCATAGCTTTAGTATAAACCTTCTTCAATGATTACATGGTAGCTTGAGACCAAACATGATTTTCATGAAATTTAAACCAAACCCTCTGTTTCCCTCCCTTCCCTCCATGACCTTCTTGCCCCTTGTAAACTCGTGCCTTCATCCTCATACAATGCTGCTATAGTCCCATCTGGGTTCTGGCTGGACCTTGCCAGGTCCCAGGGAAGGCTGTCCTGGAGGGCATGCTCGTGGTGGCAGGCTGGGGAGGATGCTGCCCCTGCCCTGCTCAGTGGGACATGGGCCACTGAAGATCCCATTACTGCTCTGATGTCAGGTGTTGATGTGTGATAGACAGGGTTGTGGCAGACATGGAAAGTGTTTTTGTACTCCTTACCTGTGTCTTCTACACCAGGTTTTCTATGCAAGTAAAGAATTTACATCTCTTGAGAAAATATATTTTTTGCTGTTTGTAACTCCTTTTTGTGCCTTCAGTTGCTATTGTACTTACTAAAGAACTATTACTCCATCTGCCAAGGACCACCTGCTCCTCCCTGCCCTGTGTACATGACCCACGTGGACCCTGCACCCACTCTACCTGCAGAGAGGAGCTCCCACTCCCTGCTGTTCCATCACAAGAGGTGGCTTTTTGGGGACCCAGTGCAGCTGTGGGGCACCAGAACACCAAGGGCAGAGGGGCAGCAGGGATCAGGGCAGCCTGACCCCCTTCTGTGGCCCAGCAGCTACCTCTGAAATACAAGAGAGTGGTTAAACCCTTAATTTTTGCCTTTTTTGTCCTCCTTTTTAATTTTTTTTTAATTTCTCTTTCGTTTTTATGGGTTGACACATAACCAAGTGTAGTCACCATTTCTTTTTCCCACTCTATGGCCTTAATGCTTGAGCATTTGCCTTTTAAATAAACAAATAAATAATCCCATATATTACTGTGTGACTTTATTTTCTCTTTACTCGTGGAAATATTGGAAACCCCAGTGCCAGACTGCTGCTGACCATGCTGTGGTGATGCTGTGGGGCAGAGCAATCCCTTGCTAAAGGTGGGCTCAGGAGTTGCTGGAATGTGCAGTGCAGTGGGCTCCAGCTGTTGTCTTCTATGTGACTGTGGCTGGAAGAGCTCTAAATGTACACTGCCATCAGGGTTCTACCAGTAATCCGGCAGCATTCAGGGGGGAAGGGGAAGAATAAGGGTTGTACATTTCTAAAGAAGCACTGGTAATGCAACCAGAGATGATACTTCTTCTGAAAATGCCCCAAAAATCCCTAAAAGAGGTGGTATAGCAAGAATTGTATGAAAAAGGGTGTTTGGGGAGACTGCACAAGGTTTGCTCTTTCTGTGCTCTAAAGACAAGAAAAGGTGCATGGCAGTACATTCTCCAGGTGGTTAGCTGGGAGGGAGAGGGAATCATCCAGGAGAGATTTGCTTGAAATGTTCCTTGAGCTGCACAGCAGCCCGTGGTGCTGTGAGGTTCCTGGGAGGTCCCGTGTAGGACCACAGCACTGCTGGCCCCTGCCAGGCTCACACCCATCACTGGCTGAAGCTGCCACCATCACAACCTCTGATCCTTGTGGCACTATACAACCCAATCACACAGTCAATTTTAACAATCTTTATTGTATCACAATTAACTGCAATCAATGCAACTGTGCCCTTTACATCAGGCTAATTCCTTAGCTTAATGGCATTTTTGCTCTTTACTTTGTAAGTACTACCCAGCAATCAAAAGAGGCAAGAAGTGCCTGAGACAACCAGCACTGCAATGTGTTTAAGCAAGGCCATTTGCACCCCACCAAGGCACTGATCCTACTCAATGATGGTGATGGCCTTCTCTGAAGAGATCCCTTTGATCTGGTTTGAGATCAGCTTGGCTACTATTTTCTTCTCTCCCAGTCTTGTCGGAGTGCATATTACTTCAGACTTCATGATCTTGCCAGGCATTATATCCCTAAGGACAAAGAAAAAGCAAATAATGCCAGCATGAGTTAGGATTTCTATTTGCCACTTTTGAATGATTTCACTTAAAGAAATAGGCAGTGCTGGTGTTTAGGGTTGGTGTTTCCCTCCTCTCATGACCAACGTGCAGCAAGTGGGGCCTGGCATGGTGGCACTGGCTGGTGGTCCTGTTGATCCTGGGGACCCCACTAAATTCATCTCTGAAGGAAGCAGCTGTGCTCACGTGGCTCACATCACAGCAGGAGCAAACGGGGAGCCCCTGCCATGCCTCAATGCCCTGAGCATGCCAACCTGTGTGGGTCTTTCTGCTATGTGGACTGTGGCCAAACGGGGTGCAGTTTCAAACATAGGGTCCTCTTACTCCAAATCCCCATACCACTTATCCAGGGGAAATTAAAAAAAAAAAAAGAAACAGAGTCCTGTCATGTTCATTTCATACTGGGCTCATCTCCTTACCCCTGATCAAATGTTGTCATCTTAAATATGCCCAAGCCCTCCACCAGCAGCTTGCAGTTTTCCAGGGCCACATTCAGTTTGTTCTTGAAGATGAAGGCACAGCTGAACTCCTGGTTCAGTTTGGCCATTTCTGGCATCTGTTCAAGGAGAAAAGAGAGAAACAAACCCAGAGACCTGGGATCAGAGGGATAATAAAGGTGCCAGAGCTGCTGCAAGTTTGCTCCTCACCACTAGCATCGTGTGGGGCAACCTGTTCCACCCTCCCATCCTTTCCACCCTCCCATGGCACTGTGTTTTCCCAGCTGGTTTCTCTCTGGTTTCTCAACATGTTTTTCCTTCAGAAGGGAGAGCTGTGAAATTGGAAATAGGCTCTGCACAAACTATCCCCTTTCATCCCCTTCCCTTCAGCAGCCTCTGCCTTCACCTTTTAGATGGGGCAATAACATTTTCATTTCATGGCTGCTTTCAACCTTCAAATAAGGATTGAAGAGCCAAACAAAATGCCAAGGGCTGAGCATCCCAGAAGGCAGCTGTTTGGGGAATGCCCCTGGGAATGCTAACACCACCGTGGTGCCACAGTGAGCAAGGCTTTAACCCTTGTTCCCCAGGAGCCCACCCAGCTGGTGCCTGCCTCACCTGGATGGTGATGGGGGGGTACTCAAATCTCATTGATGTCTCCTTGGTGAGTTTGTCATTTGTTTCCTTGACCTCAGCAATGGCAGTGACAAGAATGAGGACTTCATCATCCACTGAGGCAAATGCCTTCATATATGCATCAGGTGCTATTTTCATGGGGATCTGCATCTCTGCAGGAAAGAAAACACAACTGGATGCTTCATCACACGCTCAGGAATTGGGTGGCAAAATCAGCTCTGGTGGCTCTTGTCCCAGGGTGTGGGATGAGCCATATTCTCTGAGTCCATCCTGCTTTCACTTCAGGACATAGATCCTGTTGGAGGAAGCCCTGTCTGGGTGGGTGGTACCTGGCACATGCAGCCATGGGAAGGGTGGCTGAGTCCCCACCATCTCTCTGCCCAGACGAGCACTGGCTCAGGCTCACATCTAACATCTCAGCAACCCTCATCCCTTGCTGTCCTGGTACTCAGGAGGAGGCAGAGGAGCAGGAGGTTGGGTACATCTAAACCTGTATCCCTTGGGATTTCTCTGAGGAACTGCTTGCTATAAAACTGCTGGCTTTCCTTTCACTTCAGATTTTATCTTTAATTGCCTGGACAAGCTTCCAGTGGCTCAGAAAAGCCCTGAAGTCAGCAGTGCTGGTGCCTGAGCCCTGCTTCAGCTTCTGGTAATGAAAACAAAAATACTGTTCCTTTTCCCTAAATGCATGTATGTATGTTTGTATGTACGTATATATGTATGAAGCTTTGTGTCCTACCCTGCTGCATTGTGACAGTGCCAGATTATGTGTGAAGAAACTCAGCATTCACCAATAGAAAAGAATTTTTTTTTCCCCAAGAATGACTCATGCTTGGAATGAACAAGAGTTGTTAATTATTCATCACTTGTTAGTCTCTTGTTTAGCAAATTTCAGTTACATTGCTGGGGATCAGAAACGCAACTCAGGTCACTCAAAGTTACACAGTGCACAACAGCAAACTGCTGGGATCAGCCAGACAGGCAGGCATGAGGCAGGAATTTGTTTGGGCAAAAATTCAGAAGATAACACTCACCAGCATCACCAGCACCATTATTAGAGTGGGAAACACTGGAACAAAAAAAGGCTGAAATTTTCAGCTATCTAAGTCCTGTGAGGAATCTGATCCATATGGGCACACACAAAGCCTGCAGTGGCACCTTTGATCTTTACACAGTAAGCATGGGAGGAGATGCTTTGGCACACCTCACTCACACTATGAAAATATCTGTCTGCCCACACTGATGTATTTCTAACCACTTCGTGGAAACTGCAGCAGGAACAGGGTCTTCATGTTTTGGTCCCTGCTACAGAGGGATCCCAGTCTGTAACTGAGACTTCCAAATGCAGTAACAAGGGAGGGAGGTTGCAGGCAGGCAATTTCTGCTCTTCAAAAAGTACAGAGCCATACATGGGTCTATAGTTGAGCTATTACAAACAACAGACTGCCACAATAAATAATTCACAGAACACAGCAAGTTTTCTGTGCTTACCAGATTGGCCTTCAAGCCTGATGGTTTCCTTGATAGTTCCAAGGTTGGCCTGAACTTTTCCAGTATAGTACTGCAGCTGGCAGGAGCCAGCAAGATCAATGGTCCAGCTTCCAGGAGTGGAGGTCTTCACTGTGATGGCCAGCTCAAGGGGATTGCCCGGATGCAAAGCTTCTGTATTGGTTATCTCAAGCCGGATCCCACTCTTGGTGACTGTCTCATGCAGGGCCACAGGCCTGTTAGCAATCATATTGTGATCCATAGTCATAGCGTAGCCTGAACGAGGGGTCAGTCCTGAAGGGCGTATGAAGCTGCAAGCTCTTTCCATGGCCTTCCTTTCCTCTTTGGAGCCTGGATAAAGAAAAATATGGATGATATCTGTATCTTGGTCTCCTCACCCAAAGCCACCTTCCCTTTATTAATGCTTCTGTTGCTGAGCAGAGAGGATGGAGGATGTTAGGGCACCTGCTTACACTAACACCAAAACTAACTGTAGCATTTTGGACTGGAAGTTTCCTGAAAGAGACACTTTTATAGGATGGATGCTCTTAAATTTTTCAGCCTGATATTTTTGTCCTCCTCACTGGAAAGAGTTGAATAGTCTAGGACAACGTGGCTGGATCTGAGTATTTTTGGGAGGAAATGTGGGATTTTTTCTTTCCAATATTGTCTGGGGAGTGGAAAGACAAAAAGAAAAAGAATGAAGAAATAAAGCAAAGGTCAGTCTGACGACTAGGTTCATCACTCAGCCCATTTCTTTCACTGCCTGCAAGCTTGCTCGACCCTAAGGAACAGCCTATAGGTGTCACTGTGTGCATGAGGATGCCCAGGGAAGTGCTGCCTCCCGAGGGTTTCCAGGTCTTACACCAGGTTTGCCACTGCAGCTACTCCTGCAGCTTTCTCCTGAGACAACATGTGTTGTGGGGTGACCTAGATGGACAGGGGTTGCCTCTTTGGCACTACGTTAGAGGATGGGGCAGTCACCTTCACGGTACTTGTACTCCAGGGTGATGTCTTCCCGCCTGTTCTGCCCCACGGCTTTTGTGCTGATGTTCCTGCCGATGTCCTGGGTCTCTGTGCCAACCCTGATGAACTTGTCCTTGCCGTTCACCTTCTTGACGATCCAGTAGACTCTGTCAGCATTCACCTCCGCATACACAAACTTGGCATCGAAGGGCAAATACACATCTCCTTCTCGGACAGCCTTCACTGGGCAGGGACCACACTGGAAAACACCTAGAAAGTGCATTCAGTAACAGCTGATTTTTAAAATATGAGCAGTGAATCCAACTTTTGTTCCATGCTCTGACACACACAAGCAGGAATTTGTGGCCATGGGGGTTGTCACTTAGCAGTTAACAGACCTCCAACTCAGTAATGAGCTCCAAAAGCTCTTATTTATCCCACAGCTGCTTTGGCTTTTTTACAGATCACCACACACTGGTAAGAGGCTTTATGTGTTTCCATCACTTAAATAATTTTAAGGTTAGAAAGTCACAGGTTGGCTATGGAGTTAACTGAGTCCAGACATCCGTGCTTGATCTCCTAGCAATCCTCCACTTTCTGCACTGTCTTGAAGACTAATGTTTCAGAGGGGTTTCTGCTTCCAAATTCCCTCAATCTGTGCAGGGAGGGTAGTCACCAATTGTGAGGGTCACTCCTCTCATCTACCAATGAGCAGTCTTGTGACCTCCATGACTTAGGTGTGCTCTAACCTCTGAAATGACATTCATGTCCCAAGAACATTCTACAAAGTTGTTTTTCTGCCTGCCAAAAAATGCTGTTTCTCCCATCCTGGCCTGAGATGGCAGGATTGAGACCTGCTTTAGGGTGTCCCTGCCCCAGCACATGAAGGTGAGCATGGGCAGTATGTGCTTTGCTGGCTGGGGAGCATGGCTTTCAAACAAAATGTCCCTGCCTCCCTCAAGAACTGCAGAAGAGCAAATCCTACCTTGACTTTGCTCCTGAGGGGTTGAATCAATCGCCTGCCAGCCATCAAACCCATCAGGCAGGTCTGCCCGCTTCATCCAGACATCATTCCACACGTGGAAGTTCCTGCATGCATTTGGGTTGGAAAGAAAAGGAGTGAGCTGTTACAGCCTGAAGAGTCACGATCTCCTCCCTTAATCCTTTAGTAAGGGCAGATTTAATGGCTATTCAAGTGTAACCCTGTGAACCCCAGGTTTTCTCTCTATCTCCTGAGCAATAGAGGAAATTCTCAAAGGAATTGCCAGGGTGGGAATGGGACACTGCAAGGCAGGACGGGGGGTAGGAAGCATTAGTCCCATTTTGCAGTACCAGACAGAGTCGAGTGACATCCAGTTCAGCTTTTCTCCTGCTTCATTCAAGTAAACGTCAACTCTCAGGTTCTCCTCTGTATCATGTGCCGAGTTGAAGGTACTCACGCAGCGGGCTGGGACCCCCAAGCAACGCATGACTGCAGCACAGACAGGCAAAACACAGGGTCACAAAATCACTCAGGCTGGTGGGCACCTTTTGGGATCATCTTGTCTCATCCCTCTGCCCATGCAGGGTCCTCTAGAGGAGGTGCCCAGGTCTGTGTCCAGATGGCTTTTGAGTATCTCCAATGTAGACTCCATAACCTCTCCGGACAATCTCTGCCAGTGCTTGGTCACCCTCAGGGGTGAAAAAAGCTACTTTCCCATGTTCAGACAGAACCTCCCATGTTTCAGGTTGTGCCTATCACTTCTGGTCTTTTCACTGGACATCACTGAGTAGAGCCTGTCTGTGCCCCACTCCTTTCTGTCAGGTATTTATACACGAGGATAAAACCCGCAGAGCCCTCTCTTCTCCAGGCTGAGCAGTCCTGGCTCTCTCAGCCTCTGCTTACGTGACAGACCCTGCCACCTCCACGGCTCAGAGGTGCAGCAATTTGGCTTACTAGCACAGTAATTAGGATGTCAGAGAAGAGAGATAGTTCACTGTTTACCTGTATTGAGGACGCCTGCAAAGACCCAACATTGGCCATAACTGATGGGCTTCTTGGTCTTGTAATACTTCTGCAAGATTGTTACACTCCCGATCCAATCCATAGGGGCCGTCCCACCTCTGTAATTCCCTGACCAGTTCCCCAGCAGGACACCGCTGTCATCATTGGCATTAACCTGTGGCCACACACACATGCAAAGGAGAAAAATAAAGGGATGAGGCTGAATGAGACTTAAACCCCTGGGGTGTCTGCCCACCCTGTGTCTTCCCAGGTGCTCCACAGCCCTGTGGCACCCAGCACGGTTACTGGTGCTGTCTGGGGGCTCTCCTGGTTGGAAACTCTCTGTCTGGGTATCTAGAGGGAGGTGCTCTCACGGTAGTCAAAATTAATGCTGCACTCAGGGTTCCCAGAAGGGTCCCACCACAGACAGCTGTTACTCCAGCAAAACACAATCCCTGTGTTGACCCTACCAACACAGCTGATGAGGAAGGACAACCACTGGGGCACCTGCAAGCTTTGGAGATGGAGAGATATTGTATTTTGTCCACCTCTTCCCTTGACCCAAAATGCCTCTGACTCTTTCCTTGCAGTTTCCCAAAGAAATCTGTTTCAGATGCTTCCTGAAATGGTGTTCATGGTCCCAGGGAAAGAAGAGTAAGAAAGGAGTAGGGAGTGCTGGAGAGACAAAGCACTTCACTGAGAGAGGCTTACCAAAGCAGACATGGCTCTGGACACATGTGCAGGATCCCTTCTATTGGTCAGGCTGAGTTTGCTTTTGTCCAGTAGATACATGCAGGCATCCAAGACAAATTCCTCAAACTGTTTTGGGGAGAAAATGGAGGCATCTTTATATACTGCTCTAAAACAGAATTTGCTTGTCACTGTAAAGCAAGTACTCAGAGGAAACTGTTTGACAAACTCTAACTTCTAAACTTCCTTTATGATAATAAATTTTCAAGGCTAGGGGGCTTCCCAAAGCTGTTCTCTCCAAAGAAACGCTAAAATGAAATCCCACCTTGGAAGACAAAATCTTGTCTCATGTATCTTGCAAACACTGTTGGGACCTGACCCAGTAATCTTTACTCCCATGAACAGTACTATGTCACCAACGTCATATCCCTGCAACTCTGCAAATTACTCACAAGAGTGATGAAAATTTAAGACCACAACAGATATTCAGTCTATTGACATAAGTACAAAAGAAACCTCGGAAAAAAGAAAGGTACGTAAATGCAGATTATTACAGCAAGGATTCCACATTAGCAACTAGTGATAAGGCTCCCTGAGGTCCAATTCACACGGATGTCAAATATCCGATCCAAGGAAGCCTGGCAGAAATCAATATCAATTCTCATTGCTCAACAGCAGAGTAAATATTAGGATAGGAACGGCCCTATGGATGATGCCCTTTGGCCCCTTTTGTGTAAAGGCATCAATGAGAGCACCTTTGTTGGGCTTTCTGTATTCTGCAGCTTGAAATTACAGACTTATAAAACAAGCAAAAAAAATTAGAACAAAAACAGAAAACAGATTTCAGCATTTTTTTGGTGGGGAATTCTGCCTGGATAGGGTGCAGGAGGCTCTGTTTGGTGCCAGTGTGCTTTCTACAGGATGCAAATAATTCTGCTTTAGCACCCACCTCTAAACTCTAATCCAAAGCAGTTAGACATTCTGACCCTGTGGAGTTATCTCAGGCAGTATGAAGGAATACCCTTCCTGAGAAGTGGCGATTGTGTCCTGGACGCAGCCGTCAGTAAAGGCACCACTTTACAGGTGATAACTTCTGCCAGTACTTCCACCCTTTTTACTCCTGATCATGATGCAACAGGTACATAATCAGACTTTTTTTCCCCCTGTCAGCCCTTTCCACAGCTCATGAGCTGGTTACCAATAGCTATTGTTGCAGGAGAGCAGGAATGTCCTTAAGGGAATTTTTTCGATCAGAAATACTCTGTCCCAAGGTTCAACATCCTTTTCCAGGGGTCACGCAATCTGACTATAAATGGGCTTTTAAACCTGTTCTCCAGCTGTGGGTGGGTTACCCTAAGCAGGTGAGCCCTCCCAGCGAAGCTGGCAGGACCATTCCAGCACTTTTTGCTGCTCACAGGCTTAAACTGTCTTTCATTGACACAAATGCCAAAGGGACAAATAAGGGTAAGAGGGCTGACAAGACAGCTTTGTTTTACCTGCCCAAAATTCCAGGGCCTATCGTATATGTTGTATGCAGATCCAACATAGATGTAGCCTGTGTCGTTGAGCACATACTCCTTTCTCTGTGCCTCATCAGGCATGAAGACAGCATCATCTGGAGAAAAAAAAACCCTCAGAGTGAGGTGGTTGGCACACATTATATGAAGTTTTCTGTGGAAAGCTAAACTGGAGGAATCGATAGTCTGCAACACTCACATCAAATAATCATATAGCACTCACATTTTTTTGTTCCTTTATAGAAGGATGTCCTATAAGACTAATCTTTATTTTCCTCCTGTAGGTGTATTGTTACATGATCAGTCTTTTATTATAGCAAGAAGCTTATTTCTGAACACTGTAATGAACTAGGTAGACAGCAGAGAGAACTGGGGAACTGATGCCAACCAAGGACACATGTTTTTTTATCTGGTTATTTTTTGTCTGAGTTTTAAGCCAGCTCTTTCCTCTAAGTTAACGGTTGTGCTGGCTCAGGGAAACAGGGAGGGGTGACACAGAGGTGCAAACAGAGGTGACAGAGAGATGGCCCTCTACATTGCATCACTGGAGAATGCCCAGCAAGGAGCTGGCTCACTGCTATTGCCCAGCTTCCCACTGGCCTGATGAGTTGCTATTTGCAGTGTTTTATGGGGAAAAAGCAATGCATGCAAGAAAGAGAGGGAAAATAAGAAGAAAAGTTCTGCCAGGGACAGTCTCTGGCAGCAGTAATTATCACTCCCAGCTGCAGGACCACTCACCTTTACACCAGGGATTGAACAAAAGGTAGATGACACCATTTTCAGGCTTGTAAATGTGCGCCCCTGTCTTCACGTTCAGGGTGTATTTTCCCACGGGGGCATTGGGTGAGCTGGTGACAGACAGCACGCACTGAGAAGGTAACAAGGAGAGATGGCATGAGGGACACTCCACCATGGCTACAGACATGGCACAAACATGGCACTGCAGGACTGGCATGAGTGGCAAAGCTGGTGGCCATGGAGGTCCATGCAGGGAGAGGGGGAAAGGGGCAAATCCTGCCTGCACATGGCAGAGAAAATGAATTAGGCAGGGCAAGGCTGCTGCCCACTTAATATTATAGGATTAAGGGAAAGCAGGACAGGGGTATGAGGACAATTTGCTCTGTAACTTCCGGTGGGCTTGGCACTGGGCACTGAGTCCCTTGTCCACATGCTCTACCTCTTTGCCAGCCTTCTTGACCATGATGATCTTCCACCCATTGAAATCCTGCTCTCGTTCCGGTTTCAGCGACATCAGGCTCCCCCTGATTTTTGTTGGATTTTCACCTGGAAATAAACCCAAGACAATATATGGGAGGGTTGCACAGGTCTTCAGTGTCTGTGCAGTGCCAGGAATTGGCAGCTGGAGGCTCTGGGGGCTCTCTGGCTTTGCCTGATGGCCACAGAGGGGACTTTGCTTACCGATGCCAAAGTGCAGTGACAGCTTGTCGGCAGCATTCACCTCCCTGTTGAGGCTGACCTGCACCTTGAAGGGCTGCCCACGCCGCACCACCAGGTTCTTGATGTTGTACCCATCCGTGTGGTGCTCACGGGTGTTCTGGCTCTTGAGAAAGTCCACCCCAGTGGCCTTCAGGCTGGTCCCTGGAAAGACATTATCAGAAAAGGAGAGAGGAAAAAAAAGAGATTGATGGTAAATTGCTCAGTAAAGTTTTCTTCTTACTGCAGCCCTGTGAGTCATCACACATCTTGAGTGACCAGTGATCCAGCACAAGGAATCACATCGAGTATCACCATGACTCATGGATCATCAAATGACAATTTACAGTATCTTTTATTGCTTCTCACACTCAGTCACACAGGGAGTAAACCAAATGTGCCAAAAGAGCTCCCCTCAGTTGCTGAAATCCCCAGAGTCTCTGGGATGCCAAAGGTCTGGAAAATGGGACTCTTCATGACACTGAAGATGATTCTTTATATTTCCCCCTCAAAAATTAGTCCCAAATAATATCACAACAGTAATCCCTCATCTTCTTATGGAAATATGCATATGCAAATATTTCCAAGGTTGCTTTTTTTTTTTTTCAAAGGACTTGGTTTCTCCTATAATCTGAGGAACAAAAGGAAGGTCAGAACCTAGTTGTGCTGCAGGGATGCTCCCTGCCTATGGGGATGCTAAATGTGCGGGTCAAAGCACTAAAAATTATAGTACAATATAACGTATAATACAATATATTTAATATAACATCAAATATAAAAATATGCATTAATATTTTTTACTCCAAGGGTGGTGAGGGACTGGAACAGGTTACCAGAGAAGTTGTGGATGTCTCATCCCTCCAAGTGTTCAAGGTGAGATTGGACGGACTCTGAGCAACCTGGACTAGTGAAAGGTGTCTCTGTCAATGGTAGGGGGATTGGAACAAAATGATCTTTTAGCTTCCTTCCAACCCAAACCATTCTATGATTTTATTGTAATAAAAAACTATACAAGATAAAAGAATATAGAAGAATATAAATACCCAGAGGTTAACCTCAGCCACCCTGGGCAGTGCAGCAGAGAGGCAGAGTCACTCTGCAGCAGCTCAGAGCCAAACAGCAGCAGGTCAAGGCAGGAGCTCATTTCTACTCCTTATGGATTCCTACAGCACAGTCACCACAGGACACTGCCCCCCTTCACAGCAACTGATGCTTTACCCATTTGACTTCAGCACAGATTTGGACTCCAGCAAGAATCCCTTGCAAGTGCCTCGCTCCCATTCATTCCTAACACAGCAGCTGATTTTGTTAAGATAAAACATTTAAAAATCACTGTCTCCTCAGCTGCCCTTTACTCCTGCAGCTCTGGACAGAAGCAGGGTTGGGAAAAGCCTCAGCACCTCTGTGCCTGGCAGCTCACAGGTCAGTGCTGTGGCATAGGAGTGGAGTTCTAAGAGGTACAACCCAGTGATACACTTGAGCAAAGAGAAAGCCCTCAGCTTTCAGTGATGATGGGGATTTGGGGGTCACTGCATCAGGCCTTGGCAGGCTGCCCAGGTATGACAGGGAAAGCCAGAGCATGCTGGAATGAGGCTGAGCTGTATTTCTTTGGGAGCATTTTACCTGTCTTGTTCCTGCCCATTAAATATCCTCAGAGGATATATTCCGTGTGAATAGTAGGGAGTAACAATACCTCACAAGCATTTGTCTCATGAGTGATTCAGATTAAGACATGGGAGAGGCAAAACCAGCTTACGGTAACTTAGAAGTTAGCAAGTCAAAGGCATAATGGCTGAAGGGATTAATTCACCAAATGTCTTGACAGATTTGCATGATACCAGGCAACCATGGTGAGTATCAACAAGAGCCATCCCTAACATTGAAGAGCCTGAAATCTGCTGGTCTGTGCTGTGGCATGAGAGATGGCACATGCAGGGCTGGACCCAGGGCAGGCTGAAGTCAACGGCACACTTCCTACTGTGACCTGTGCTGGGCAGCAACTGCAGCCTTGAGTAAACTGAACCGATCAGCTTACTACCTCTGTGTAATTCTTCTTAGTAACTATATAAACCATATTTATCTTAATTACATTACAGATATCAGTGCCACAGCAAACAGACTTGAAATTTTGTTAACTGATTTAATCTTTGAGTGCTTTTCGTTTGCTTGTTGCATGCCAGTGGCCAAACTCGGGCTGATGTTTTGTGCAATGGGGTGTGAGTGTGTTTATGTCAAAAAATTTCAGCTAGAACTAGCAGCTTAATCCTCTTGAGGACAAAGAGGAAGTGCATCTTCCTCAGCATTAAGAAATCTCCAAACACTAAAGCTGCTCAACCTTGTTCCTTATGGAAACACTGGTGCTATGCTGAGAAGATACCAGAAAACAGTCCTGGTGGTGGGAGAGCTATAAAGGGATGTGGGAGTTGAATGCACAGGATGGCTGTGGGAAAGGACCCTGGGGAATCCATCCTTCCAGTATTTCTTAACTTAGGGACTGCATTTCCATTCCCTGTTTCTGGACACCACCAATGTTTAGGATGCACAAAAACCCCATGGAAAACAGCTGCCTTGGAATATGGCCTGACAATGCTGCAGGGTGCCAAAGACCTGTCTCCGCTCAGCACTGCCCATCAATAGTGCTGCATTTATTGCTGTGCAAACACACCCATGATACCCTGTGATCCGACTGGCACGGTGTCCTGTGCCAAGGAATGCCTCAGAGCGAGCCAGTGGCACACCCATCACCACATCTGAGGGGGCTTGGCCGCAGTCCATCTTCCCTGGGCAACCTGCAGCTTTCAGCTTCCTGCTCTGTTCCCTGGCCAGGGCACGGAGCTGGGCACCCACACACCCTGAGTTCGGCTGCCTGCAGGCACCTCGGTTTGCCAGCAGAGAAATTAATGATTTACAGCAGAGCTGAGCATGCCAGGAATGTGCCCGCTCACGGGATAGAGGCATGAGCTGCAAGAGGCAATCCTGTCTGCGCTCGCTCCTGGGGCAGGCCAGAAGCAAACCCAAATCCTGAATGCTGTCGCATCTTAATTTCCTTCTTTTTAAAGAAGAAATTTCAAGGCAGCAGTTTTATCTCCTAGTTCCATGATTTATCAGTTATAGAGCTTGTTCCTACACTAACCTGCTGGCCCCATTGCATTGTTACCTGCCTGGAGAAGATGTTCAGAGCTTCAAGAGCACAGTGATCAACCAGAACAAAAATGGAGACATGAGGACTTGGCGCTGGTAAGGATCTGGGGCCTTTTTCCCCTGAGGATGATGAGATGATGGGGATTTAAAAAATATTAATATGGAGCAGAGCATTTATAGTAGCCCTGGCTTCAGAGGGAACAAGGGCTGCTCAGGAGGACAGAAGTGGGATGAGAACTGTAGTTTTTCAAGAGAGAACAGTATTTGGATACCCGCATTTACTCCTGATCCTTGCCCAGCCTATGGGCAAACACTCTCCCATCTCAGAGATGTGGAGTCACATCCCAAAGATGCTGCTGTCCAAGACTTTCTGGAAAATTTTAGCTCATCCACACTCAGAGTACAGAGGTGTGAAACTGAGGGGCTTGGAGTGGTGTCAGGACACCCTTCCCCTCCTGAAGGCTGTGGAGGCTTGTTCTCAACTCTGCTGCAGGCACTACCCAGCCTGCACTTGCAGCTGCCCAACTACATCCCAAACCCCAGGGATTTTGGGCACCCTGGGTCTGGGCTGGCCAGTGGTGGTGGTTCAGCAGCTACTACAGGAGTGCCTCAGGCACCTTTCTAGTTAGGTGCAGGATCTCCTGACAACAGGGCAGACAGGACAGCCATGGGACAGAGCTCAAGCCCAAATAAGCCCTCATTTCAATTATTTTGAAACTTGCGCCAGATGATATCAGTCATCACTAAAAGGAGCAATAATCTACACGATTAAGTAGCCTGAAAGAAAGAAATTCTTTTAACTTTGACATGGAACAAGTTTAAAAGAGCTACATTTCTTTCCCATCATCAACAGAAACAGAAGCCTATAGGTCAGTGAAAAGTGATGAAAAATGGGTTTCATTTTTCAGTTGGTTTACTGATCTGTCAAAACCAGAATTTGCAGAGGAAGAGCAAACTTATCCTCCATGAGCAGTGGTGACACCAAAACTCCTTTCTCCAAGGTGTCACTCATGGCAATCAGAGGGCTGAGAATCTCTGGAGCTGCCATCCTCCTTGCAGGAGACTTGCCAAATCACACATCTAACATATAATAATCGAGCATTAAAAACTCACCAGCGTAGTTGCTCATGGTTCTTGTCAGAGTGTCTACCCGAGATGCCTGCAATGCCAGCAGCTTCCAAGCTCCTGAGTAGTCTCTGCCACTTGCTTCTGAGTGTGGTGAAGGAAGACAGGCTGCCCTTTTTATCTGTGTCTTGCTCTGAGGTGTCAGCAGGTCCACTGCCAAGGGGTGGTGTTTAGAGAAAGGAAGTTCCCGGGGTAAAAAAAAAAAAAATGACTACAACTCCCTCTGCACATAGTCAGACCCTGAAAAACAGTGAAACTCAAATCCCGACTCATATGGAAGGTGAATTTGCACAATCAGATGACAAGTGGACAGACCCTTCACTGACAAACAGTAAAATCATGGGCTAGATGAGTAACAAGAATTCACCTATGCCCTAATATCCAGGTCACCAGGACTGCAGCTCCAAGGCTAACTTTACAAGGAAGCCCACATTTAATCCTCAGGAAAACAGAGTTCCTCATAAGGGCCAGTCTCACTTTATTTGGAGTTAATGAGATTTTTGTCATCACATTTGGGACAGAAATACTTGAAGCTCTTGGGCTAAAATCCAGATGTTACACATATGGGTTAGAAAGCCCAAGGATCCTGGTGCTGGCCCGCTCCCCATGGAGTGAGGCATACCAAGGGAAATAGCCCAATGGGAGCACTGAGTGGGAAAGAGGAGAATGTCCAGGAGGAGAAACAAATGTGATGGAACAGGAGCTGTTTGCTGGCTGCTCTTTGCTGACAGTTGTACCAAAGAAAGGTCTCTGCCCAGGAGGTCGTTGGACCCCACAAGCCCCACTGCCACCATGGTCCTTAGGGTGGCTGAAGATGGAGAAATGAGCCTACCCCTCGGAGGGGAGAGCTGGTGGTATACAGGCCAACAGTGACATGGGCACAAGGAGATGACAAGGAGATACAAACATGTCCCCAGACACCTAGAAATGCAGAGGTGGCTCAGCTGTGGGAGCAGCCTCATCCCCCAGATGCCTCCCTTCATGGCAGCAGCTCAGGGTCCAGCAAGGTAGGACTCCATCTGCAAGGCTGCCACATCTAAATGTAGGATCTCCCTAAACATGATCTGCCTGTGGAAGACATCAAAGGCACCGACTTTTCTCCATCAATTCAGCTCACTCAGTATTTGCTTTAGGAGGACTGTTTCATTTGGTGCAAGCTAGGAGCTGTGTTAGCAGATGCCACCCTTTGAGCATGTCACTGCTTGCTGGCAGGTCTGTGTTGGGTGTCCTTTCTTGAGAGCATGATTAGTGCATCACAGGGCACTGAGGGTTCAGTACACATCTATAATCTCGCAGGACATCTGCAAGAACATCTGAAACACCAGTGTTCTTAGCAGACAGAGCATCACTCACCATTCAGCACCAGACAATGTGCTGGCAACTACATATTTCATTATAGACAAAAACACTGAAACCCCAATTTACCTTTCAGCATTGCTTTTACTCTGCACTTCCTTCCTCCTGGAGGGTGAAAGGCATTGTTTAAAAGCAGTATGGGATGAACTAAAGTATACGTGGAACGTCAGTACAATAACATAACCAATAATGCATGTAATCTGAACATTTATGATGTATCTTACTGGTTTCCACTGAATTGCAGCAACAGAATAATTCACTTCATCTGAAGTCACTGACAGTACCTTCCTAATCCAGTCTCAACCTGTTTTATGTATATCATTCTATGCTTGGTTGGAGGCATCTTAAATTCTGTTGACACAATAGTCCTGCAGGAAAAACTACAGATTTTGGCAAACAGGAACTATTTGATGTCAGCAACACCTTGCTCCTGAGAAAAATTTTGTTAGATGTGTGCTGAAGGGTAATCAGGGGAGACAGGACATGTATTCACCAGGGACATTCTTGCTACCAGTCATATGGGGTTATGCAAAAGACTGATTTCAACAGTTTGCATGTTCTGACCCACACTTTGAACCTCAGAGTTCAAGGAAAAATTGTAGAAGTTACGTGGGTATTAGTGCCATGCCCTGCCATGAACCTACCCCATCTTGGACGGTGGCTGACCTTATTTTTGTTTTTGTCAGCAGACTAACACCTACCTTTCAGTTCTGCTTTTGCTTTGTGCAGCTGCTGGCCTTGCCTTTATCTCTGCCATTATCTTTTTCTATGCACTAGTAGTATCTCAGTTCAACAAAACTGAACTTGGCATATGGTACTGTGCTCTTGGCATATGGTACTGTGCTCCTACACAACCTTCCGCCCCTGGCTCACACAAGCTTGCCCTGCCAGAAAAAGTCATTGAACTCTAATACTTTTCAAGACAGTTGTTGGCAAGGTCCAAGAAAAGGAATTTCATCTTAAACTACAGGTATGTTTTTAAAAGACATGGATTCAACTTCTTTAATGTTGTCAGTGGGTGCTCTCTGCCTTCTTACAGGCAAATATCCTTTTGTCTTTGGTGATCAGAGGGCTGTTTGTGGTTCAGCACTGTGGCTTTTTGCTTCCTCCTTGGTGAAGCAATGAAAGATATCACCCCTTTTTAGTTTCTTTTTTATTGAATTTTTTCTCCCCCCAAAAATGTCAATCACTTCATTCTGTCTCATAAAAGTACACTCTTAATTAACAGAAGCAGAAGATTATTTATTTTTTAAGGAAATCTTCCTATTACCAGTAACTTTAGCAACTTACTTCCCAGCTTGCAAAATCAGACAACAGAGGTGACCAGCCTTATCTGCATCTGTGTGTTGCAAGGTCACCTTATTAACTGGAATAAGAAGGTAATAAAATTAAACCAAATAAAATAAATTCCCCAGTGGCTGCTCCCCTATTTACAAGTTTGCCCTTTATCTCAGGTTTTGTTTATTTTGTGAATCAAAAATGACAAAACAATTCAAACTTCCAGAGCATGACCACGGGTATTGATGCCAAGTAGGAACGACAGTGCAGTTCAATACCTAGATTTACACTTTTATGCACTTGCAACCCCATGTCCAGTTATGGAGAAGTTGCCTTTTATGAAGCAATGTACAGACCTATTTTTTATAAACACTTAAGTCTTCAAGTTGCTTCTGTTTTGTCAGAGTTTTTTGGGTTTATTTCTCAATGTCTGGTCAGAGTAGTACTCAAAATAAAACACAGATCAAAAGCACTCTGGAGAGGTGAGTTCTTCCTCCCATGGAGTTGCTCTGAGGTGTTAGAGGGTGAGCAGTGCACCTGGCAAGGTACACATGGATACAGCCCCTGTCTGGGACCAGAGGGGTGCCATGGCAAGATATCTGAACACAGCAGGACTGCTCCCACACCTATCACCCTGTATGTGTCGAGTCCTCCCTGGATCACAGACTAGGGAATGATAAGTAGTAAGAAGTCTTGGGGGAATAAAAATTTAAAAAATGCACAGATGGAGAAGAGTTGAGGATCTGATCCACCTCTTTTGAGCTGGACCTGAGCTGAGGTGCTATGTTGGTCCTTCTCTCATGACTTCATTAAGCTTGTATCTCAGTCTTTAGGAATGTCCTAGTACTGAGACACATCACATCTACCTAATGGCCTTGACATGCCAGTGCTCCTGTTACTCTGAAAGGAGCATTGATTTGATTACTTCTCACTCATATACACCAACTATGGGCCATGACAGTGGCCTGTGCCCCCAGGGCATCCCGTGTACCCAGCAGGCAGATTCTCTTCTAATCTAATGTGAGCCAACTTGTGGCAGGCATTCGGACGTCAGGGGTTGATGCAAGATGGCCAAGCCCAGATCTTAACTGATTCCAAGTCATCTGGCCCCAGCTACCTGCTAATGAGTTTCTCACAGGCAAATACCAGAAAAGTGATTGATGCCAATATAATTATTACGGAAATTCCATTCTTTCATAGAATCACAGAATCATAGAGTATCCTGAGTTGCAAGGGACCTACAAGTGCCATTGAAGTCCAAATCCTTCCTTCTTACTGAACATTGAAAAAGGGTTTTTGTACTTAAGGATATAGGTGACTGGTTTTGGGCATTTACCTACAGAAGGAATGAAAACCATATCACTCTGTGCCCAACCCAGCGCCACCCAAGGACTCTGCTCCTGAAGAAGGCAGAGATCAAACAGAGACCATAACTACACATATATCAAATGTAAGCTTACAGCTACTCAGGCAAAACACTCTTGTGTAGTGCTTTCTGTGCCCTGAAAGAGAAGTCCTGTGGGCATGAGAGAAATTTGAGGGTTTAGGCCATTGAAAAAATACACAGCTGCTTTAAGAGCAAGCCAAAATGCTATGATGTTCAAATACTTTTTTAATGGTTATTTTTCAAGATCCCTTCCCTGGCTGAGATGCAAAAGGAAAAACTGCAATGTCAGTCCATATATATGGAACAACGATGTTGAACTTGGAACTACGTGTCATGGCACTGTGGCTGCTTGACCCTCAACTCTGGTTCAACTGTTGCACTGAAAACACTGAAATATCTCAGGTGCAGTGAAGTACATTGAAATGTACTTGTCTCTTCCAAAAAGTGGTAGTACCATCTACTGCACCCCACTTAACTATCACTCTTTCCAGCCCTTGCCTCTCACTGATATATGTGTGCTCCTGTGCTCAGATATTATGTATTAATCTAAAATGACTCAAGATAGGGTACTTCTGCTTCTGAGAAAAAAACATTTCAGAATTTTGTGCAAGAAATTACAAAAAAAGATCTCTATGATGTAACTTTTTTCAGGGAACAGCTTTTTTAAGAATAGAATTGCTCCTTTTTTGAACCCGAGGAGCTGGTCAGCTCTGGGATTTCCTGTGGGCTGGAGTTCCTCAGCCAAATGACACACTGCAGGAAGAGGAAGCTTCCCTGTCTTTGAAGCTGCTGCTTGCTGGCTTCCCTCATAGCCCCCATCCTTGTGACAGAGAAGACAACTGACAGCTATCCCAGTTTACTTTCTCCACACAACTCATGGTCTTCTCAGCCTCTATTATAAACCACCACTGCCTCTTTTCCTGCTAAATCGCTGCTCATGCCTTTGTCCCACTCCATCAAGAGACTTGAGATGGGGAGGAGGACCTCCCTCACTTTGCCATCTTGTAAACCAGAGAGTGTGTTTGGAAAGGGTCCAGTGGGGTGGGTGCAGTTACTCCAAGGCTGTATCCACCCTACTGCCACTGACCCATGAACTTGCTTGTATGTATGACCACACTGAGTGATTGCAGTGTGAACACATATCCACAGCCTACACCTAAAGCAAACAATATGAAAAGGCACAAGGAAAAATAAGGCAAAAGAGGGCTGCAAAAAATAAATGGTAAGGCCAAGGAAATCAACAGCACAAATATTGAATCAGGGATAAATTAGTTTATCCATGTATTAAAAACAGCTCCAGAGAACAAGGAAAATACTGACAGAATACCTTCCCACCTACAGGATATGTGTTTGGTTGCAAATGTCTAAGTGAGAAAACAGAAACTTGCATGCCAGTGTCTTCGAGTAACATTTCTTTCTGCAGGGGTGGTGTAACAGCTTCTCCCACCTGTCTGTGTGGGTGTGTATGTCTATATACACCTACATGTACACAGTCTACAGACTACGGATCACATTATGCCATGTCACATTCCCCCCAGTCAGCACTGTGACTGAAATTGGCACATGGTGGGAAGGGAGAACCCTCCTAGACCAAGATTTGAAGGAAGGAGCTGGTCCCATGCAGTGCAGGGATCTGGCTCATGTGCTGTACCAGAGCAGACCCAAAGCACAGCAGGTGCAAAGGTTTTGGCCCATCCTTGGACATGCAGTTGTCATATGCATCAGTCACCTGGGTATGGGTGGGATTGACTGAGGGCAGGGATCTGTGGCTATTTGCCCTGAAAAGCAACCAAACTGTCATACTCCCACCCATTCCTTGTCCCAGCACCCAGGCTGTTGTCCTTCACAGCTCATGCTGCTCTCACCTTGGTGGGCAGCTGGAGTAGCTCCATGCCCACCAGGGTTTTCTAGGAAGCACTTTCATGCAGAATAGGTTCCAGGCAGAATCAAGCTTTTGAGTTGCCTAACTCTGGAGTGTTGTGTAGAGTCATCCAAAATACCTCCTCACTGGAAGAGGAAACAGTTGCTTGGCAGAGTAAAATGTGGCATTTGTAATGCCTCATCCTTCCCTGGGGCACTGCTCATTTCTCCCTAAGTGTTGCCTTAACTTACTGAAAGCAATTAGGATCGAAGACCTGCCTGATGTTCAGATATTGCACACTGCATGTCACAGTGCCAAGCAGAGTAGTCCGACTCTTACCTCTCCCTGCAAAACCAGAGGTGCTCTGCTTGTGCCAGGGGAGGACCCCAGCTGCTCACACAGCCAAGGACCCCAGCCCTGACTCCCACCAGCAGGATAAAACCACAGCTCGTAGTAACCTCTGAGCCAAGTGAGACTGAGCAACAGGTTCAAAATGTACTTGTCTCTTCCAAAAAGCGGTAGGACCATCTACCGTGCCCCACTTACTATCACTCTTTCCAGCCCTTCCCTCTCACTTATTTCCATTGTCATGGATTTATCCCCGTAGGCTGCAGAGGAGCCTGTGTGTCGTGCAAGACTCGTGCGGGGCTGTCCAAGGTGTGCATCATTTCCCCCCAGCGAAACGGGAGCGGGAGGCCGCACCCAGGAGCTCCCCAGGCTTTAATCCAGAACCAGCAATCCGTCAGGACTTCAAGGGCGTGAAGGGAATGGCTTAGGAACTTTTGGCAATTAGTGCAGCCACTCCCAGACACGTTTCCTTAAACCTCAAGGAAAAATTGAAACATCTAAAAGGGTTATTGAACAGTCAGAAACCAAACGTTTTATGGGAGAATGAACAGTATGGCTGGTTGGCTGCTCCACAGGGCAAACGCTGTCCTGTGTATGCCAAGAGCTGCTGCTGGACATGGGTGACTGTGGTGCTACAGGATGGAGTACCACAAGGTCCAGGTTTCCCTGTCACCCCTTCAGCTGCCCCATGCTGCTCTGGTCAGAAATGCCCTGCCCTGGGAGCCATCACTAGCATTGCACCCAGCTGGATGTCCTCTTGCCAGGCAAAGGTTCAAATTCACAAAGCACTGCACTATCAGCAGCTGAGTACGGTGGTGTCCTCCTCCTTTGATGTATCTTTTTTCAGGCTATGAATGCATATGAAAGTGTCCATTATGGTTTCTGTGGTGAGACAACAAGTCTGTACTCACCTAAGGCTATATAGTGCCTCAAGGAGGCACAGCAGGATTTAATGGGAACTGCTAAACACAGAGGCAGAAGGGCCAAGTTTCCTTTATAGATGGTGTTGATCATGAATCCATCCCTAGGTCACAGGAAACCTGACTGTCTGCCCAAGTGTGATGGTTACCAACACTGGATTGGATCAGTTGAGGTCTTTGTCTAGCTAAGGCTTGAAAATCTCCATGGGTACAGACTCTACTGCCTCTCTAGGCAACTAACAACCTAGTGACAATTTTTCCTCTGATGGCCACCTTGAAAGTTCTGAGACAGAACCTGTGCTTGTTGCCTGTTTTGTACTGGCCATTTCTATGCTGCCTCTGCAACTCCTTTCCAAGCTCCTGTTAACTGCTTGAAAGATCACCTGAGCCTCCTTGTCTCCAATCTGCCCACATCCCTCAGCCTCTCCTTGTAGTCTCCTGACATCTTTGTATCCTTTAGCCAGACCAGTTAATTTGGGGGTTCAGCACTAGAAACACCAGCCATTGATTACCTCAGGCCCATGAGGGCACCACTGAGACTGGCTGCCCCTGCCCAACCCCAGGGCTTCCCCCTCCACCCTGCCCATGGCACAGGACCCCATTTCAGATTTTACAAGCTGACCTTTGTTTTTTGGTGTTAAAGTATCTAGAAAGAGACTTTCCTTAGAAAGGGCATTGAAACACCCAGCCCAACAACCTGAAGCCAGAAGGTTTTGCTTTACAGTCTAAAAGTCTTCCTCAGAACCACAATTTCAGGAATGTTACCTTCTTCGGTCCTTCCCATTAAAAAGTCATGCTGCCCCACACACTCAATTTTTAAGGCCAAAGTTCTGGTTTTCCTGGGAAGCCTTTCAGCACTGACCTGACCTTACTCCAGACTTTTCTCTGACACCAAACAAGCTGCTGGCACCGCAACACTTGCTGTGAATGAGTGCCCACCCTGTGTGACTTCCCTCTGCAACTCTCAGATCCCCAAAATAAAGGTTTCCTACTGCTCTTCTGTGGGAGAGCAGACCATCTGACACCCCGGACATGACAGGATTAGCACCCACTTATTCCTAACTTCATGGTTTTTCTGCATCAGACAACGTCAGAGCCATGGCACCATTCTTCTGGCATGTTGCATCACCAGGACTTCCTTCTTCGAAAACACCCCACTGCTTGCAAGATTGTGGAATTCTGTGTGCGTGTGTGCGAGAGACCCTTGCAATGTAAATAACATCTGAGGTTTCTGAAGAGTCAACAGAGGGCACTGAATCAAATTCCTTGAAAATTTTAACTATACCAAACTTGGTAGAACAACCTATTGATCTTACTTATTGCATATACTTTTGTCACTTACTACCTGAGCAATCACACCATCCTTCAAGTTCTTTCAATATATGCTGGGACTGAGATATTCTACAAAGTTTCCAAGTTTCAGTGACTTCCTGTCATGACATCAGAGACATTTTAATATTTTTATATGTATTTCCTTATCTAATCAGTCAAATTATGCTTTATGGTTCAACTGAAACTATAATTTCATTTGACTTTGTTCCCTGTAAAGGTATACAAAGTACTATTTGTCTTAGAATACAATACTCTTGGACCTTGTTTATATGACAGATTTTTCAAACACTTCCCACCATTAATTCAAGAACCCTTACTTCAATCTTCATGAGTGTCATTGTGAGCCTTCCTGTTAACCATGCACCTGCTTCTTCTACTGCTTAAAGAATGACATGGTATAATAGCCTTGCTTAAGGAAAATATGATGAACAAGGTGCTGAAAAATTAGGATTGTGAGAATGAGGGGAAGGTGCAGTAAAGACTCATTACAGATAGCACTTGTGAGATCAGAGAACTATGGAATGGTTTGGCTTGTAAGGGACCTTAAAGATCACCTAGTTCCAATGTCCCTGCCATGGGACACCTGCCACTGGACCAGGCTGCTCAAACCTCCATCCAGTCTGGCCTGGAACACTGCCAGGGTTAGGGCATCCACAGCTTCTTGGGCAACCTGTTCCAGTGGCTCACCATTCTCAGAGAAAAGAATTTTTTCCATGTATATAACCTAAATACCCACTCTTTCAGTTTGAACCCATTACTCTTTGTCCTATCACTATAGTTCCTGATGAAGAGACCCTATTGGTTGGTCCCTTTCAGATACTGGAAGGTTGCTATGATGTCTCCATGCAACCTTCTCTTCTGGTTAAACAACCCAAACTTTCTTTGCCTGTCTTCATAAGGGAGTGCTCCAATTCTCACATGAACTTCATGGCCCTCCCCTGGACTTGCTCCAACAGTTCCATGTCCTGCTTATGTTGGGGGCCACAGAGCTGGATGCAGTGCTCCAGGTGTGCTCTCACAAGAGTGGAGGGGGCAAGTCACCTCCCTTGCCCTGCTGGCCACGCTGCTTTTGATGCAGCCCAGGATTTAGCCAGCTTTCTGGTCTGTGAGCACACACTGCCAGCTCATGTCTTCATCACCATCAACCTGAAGTCCTTCTCCACAAGGCTGCTCACTTCTCTGCCAAACTTGCAGGTGTGCCTGGGATCAAATCCATGTCTCCCCAGTTCATATAGAATAGTGTCTAAAATGTGCACAAGCCCAGGTGGACAATGCCAGTTGCTTTCCCCTTATCCACCAATGCTGTGGATACCGCATTGCAAACAAAAATATGTTTTTATGAGACGTGCAAACAGAAGTGTATTTTGCTGGAACTGGAATGGAAACGTGCACAAGATTCTTCTCTAAAAATAACAAAGTGCACAAAATCTCCATGCAATCACAATACTGTAGTGCCCACACAAGGGTACCCCACCTTCTGTTCCAGTAAAACCAAAGTCTTAGAGTTGGCCATGGTCTTCAGCCACCTTACAAGGTCCACCCCATCTGAACAACTGACTCGTCAAACATAACTCACTCGTTAGTCTCACATTGCCTTTTTTTTTTGTGTGCATAGTCTGAAATATTTGTAAATAATAAATTTCAGCCACTGAGCTTTGGATACTGTTTTATTTTGAAAATATTAGTGCCCTTTTTTGAGATGACCTCCAGTAGCATTTTGGATGATCACAACAGAACTGTTTACCAGAAGCACACACTTTGCCACGCAGTGCAAGCCTTCCTTGCAGCCCTGGCCCCACTGGCAAATGTGGGTCAAACCCGTGTACACAGAGAAGGGAGATTCTGCTCAGCAATCTTTTCTTCCCATAGGAACTGGAGGAAAACTCACTTCTATTCCTACCTTCAAATATTTATGACAGAATTTACTGCCTTAGTTTATGTTAATCTGCCCTAAAAATCAGGATCACCAGGTAAAGCACTGCCCACACTTTCTGCACACAAGCAAACATTTCCTAAACCTTGATGTCCAGTGATGGTGGTAAAGAAATGTCAGTTTTGAGATATTCCATGTTAAAAAACTTTCCAAATGGTTTGTTAGGAAATGGGGAAACAGCCAAACCAATCAAAGATTCTGGTCCTTCTGCTGTTTGCATGAATTACAGCTGGCTGTGAGTTAATAACAAGGGCAAATAAATCAGGCTTCATTAATTTTCCATCATGTATGAAGATCTAAAGGGACCTGATGTACTTAGAAATGCAGAGTTCCTGGCTGTCATATCTGCAGACCTGTGAGGGACTGTGTCAAGTCCCAGCTTCCCAAGCGGCTGGATGTGTCCCATTCTATCACTGCTGCCACGCATGGAGCTCCTCAGGTGCGAAGACCCGTGCTGGTGAGAAGGAAAGGCACTCAGAGCACTCTGCTCTCTCTCCCACCACAGATGCAGCTACCCTCTCTGAGGGGAAGACTTAAGAGCACACTAAGGTGAAAGGCAAAGGTGTTGCCCCTCTTGTGACGTGTCTGCCAGATGTGGAGAGAGAGGATGGTCTCCTGAAGCAGAGCAGGGGACTTGGAGCAAACAGCTCCTGACCTCTTCTGGGTACTTTTCTTCCTTCTGACATGAAGAAAAAGGCATGAACCCAACTTTAGTGGCATTTCCATTCACAAGTCTATTTTATATTCCTGCTTGGCACTGCAGATCTGCCAGTCATGACAGACCTGACAGGAGGCTCACAGAAATGTGTCCTTAGGTTTGCTGCACATGCCACAGCTGTGACTCACTTTCTGTGGTTACAGGGAGACAGAGACGACCTGGCAAGCCCAGAGCAAACAAATGTTATCACAAACATGATGCATACATTTATAGGCATCATATTTCTCAATTAGGATTCCAACTACAGAATTTCCAAAGAACCAGAAAAGATATGGGCAGGGGAATGGAGTCGACACCTTACAAATGTTGATTCATGGCACATTCACCATGTTGACATCTGAAAATGAAGTAATCACTGAGGCAAAATTCAGCAGATCATCTGCATACCAGTGATCTGGTGGATCAGATCACATGAATGGGAATATGCATCATCCAGAGGTGTAAAAACCCCACTGCTTTAGAAACTTCATTTTAC